>NC_080746.1:76385867-77072705 GCF_020826845.1 Diceros bicornis minor | reverse complement strand
TATGTGTGTGTAGACTATACTACAATCTTCTCTCAGAGTTTCACATTGCTCATGAGCAGGCGCTGAGAAGTTCTGCAAGAAAGACACCCATTCAATTTGGTTGACTAGGACATTGCCCAAACTTCCTGACTAAAGCAACCTTTCCTCCAGGAACACCTACTATTTATAGCTCTGCTTTAGGAAAGCCCATTCCAGATGACTGAGTTAGGAGGCGGGATTTATTATTGGGGTAACTTAAGGGGCCGGCCCCGTGGCTTAGTGGTTAAGCGTGCACTCTGCTGCTGGCGGCCCGGGTTCGGATCCCGGGCGCGCACCGACGCACTGCTTCTCCGGCCACGCTGAGGCCGCGTCCCACATACAGCAACTAGAAGGATGTGCAGCTATGACATACAACTATCTACTGGGGCTTTGGGGGGAAAAAAAAATAAAATAAAATCTATTATTGGGGTAACTTAAGTCCCAAGTCCCACTTTGCCTTGAACCATGCAGATGTTTTAAAGCCCAAATGGTGTTTTGAATTCAATTACTTGTTTAATAGGTTCTGTCTTTATTGACACTCATAGACCTGGCTTCATTTACATACACACATTGATTTTGACGCGCGAGCAGGAGGCTGTTAGTTGCCTTCCCTCCTTCCCCACAGCCCTGATGAATTCAAATAAGCCAGGCCTTGGCTGCCAACCAGGCCTTAGATGGAACTGAATGCTCACACCTTGTTGCCAGCTCCTAGGAGGAGATCCCAATGGTTGGGCCCTTTCTGCACGTTTTTCCCACTTCCCACTCTATCTCCCTGACTGCACACAAGGCCAGTCAGTGTGGGGTCACCTGGCTCTGCTGGGACAGGCAGAGGAGGGCAGCAGTGGGAGAACGCTGCGCCCAGCCCTGAAGCCAGCCCTCACCCTGCACGGGCCTCCTGTGAAGCACCCGGGAAATCGCTTTCCCCCTAGCATCCCTTTCCCCCACTGCTGAAGCAAGGAGACAAACTAAGGCCCCTGTTGGCGACGGGTTTCTTGTTGCCACCTCCACGTCAGCAGGCCTGTGGCAGTCAGTTTCCCAGAGAATCAACCTAAAAATACAGCAGTGGAAAGTGTCCTCCCCACGAACAACCGTATTAAAAACTGGAAAGCCTCTCAAAATAAATACTTCCTTTGTTGATAAAATATCTAGAAATATTTTGCCATTTTACATAGGATGCCAGTCCTAAAGAGCAATTGTTGGAGGGTTAAAAATAGTAATGGTGGTGGTGGAGGGGCTCCAGGGGCCTCCACGTGGGGCTTCGCAGGCTGTGGGGCAGCTCACGGAGGCTCTAACCATTTCACAGGCACCCCCAGTGACCAAACCCTCTTCAAAGCAGTGGATCTGCTTCTTCCTCCACTTCCTACAACAAACCAGAAGTAGAGCTGTGTCAGGGGTCCTCAAGCTAAAGCCTCATTGCACAAACATTTTAGGCATAGTTAGCCATCTCTATCAGGGAATGGTGGGAACCCTCCAGAAATCCATCAGACAAGGGCCAATCTTGTGAGCAGGGCTTTCTAAGGAGAGCAGTCTCAGTTTTCTCTGTTAACTCTTTTCTGCACAAGGGCCGATACTCTATTGACTTCCAGAGGCGTAAATTAAGACTCAGAGATGTACCCAGCCACTGTGTACATTTGGGCACACGGTCAATTATGCTGGGCCTTAGTGTCCTCATGGGTAAAAAGCAGGGATGATAATGGAAACTACCTTACGTTTGTGAGGACAAACGTGTAATGTGTACCAGCCTGCACATACAGCATTTGGAACAATGCGTGGTACACAGTGAGCACTCAAAAGGCGTTAGATAATATAGTATCAGTACTATTGGTCCCAAACACATGGCTACTAATGGGCAGAGTGAGGCTTCAAACTCTGGTCTGTCTTACTCCATTACATCTGTCTTATTCCCCCATGTTATTGCCTCCAGAAAGTTCTGCTTTCTCAAGCCCAAAGCTTGCTTTTGTGGTTCATGTGGTAGAGAGCATGGCTATGAAGGTCCCTGTGTTTTAGTTATTCCTGTTCAGACACTAAGAGAGAAACCAATTTCCTTACAGGCCCAGAACCAAACTTCCCAGGGAAGGGCATGATTGGCCCAACCTGTGTCAGGTGCTCACCCTGGGACCAATCATGTGGCCCAAGCCACAGAGTCACATAGAGATCTAGTAGCTTCTGCTGAAACCCAATGGATTTGTGGAGGGGATTCCTTGATAAGGGGGTTTGAGGCAGACAATCCTGTAAATGTCCATTACAATTGGGGTGACAACATGTACCTCTCAGGATTATTGTGCAGATTTAATAAGATAATATACATAAAATGTTTAGCATATAGTAAGTGTTCAATGAACAAGAGCTATGCTTAGTCAGAAATCTGTATTTGAAATAAAAGCCAATTTACTAGTCTATTCTAAGAAGGCACCCCCACTAGTTATGAAGGATCCCAGACCACTTGTGTGTGTCGGCAGGGGCAGAATGGGTTGGGAGGGGAAAGGTGTCAGGGATTCAAGAGCACAGAGGTCAACTGGACTGAAGAGAGCTGTGCAGAGACTGAAGGTGGAGGCAAGGCCAGAAGCCAGGGGGCACAGACTAGAGGTCAGGACAGGTAGAAGTTCATGGCTGTTCATGTGGCCAGGAGACCAAACCCCAACTCTTGGACGGAGCAGAAAGAAAAGGCCCAGAGATACTTTTACTGGTTGCTTCATGGAAGCCTTAACTTGGAATTGATGAGCTACACTGGGACCATATCTGGCCGAGTTGAATGTTTTCAACTCCCAGCACTCTTCTTCTAAGAGGAAACTCATTAGCCCATTTCACAAGGTGTGGGTCTATACCAAGTGGATGTGGACCGACCATGTCTTGTATATTAACCTGGAAGGTGTGAGGTAGCCTGAAGTTCCACCGTCCTTCAGAATAAGTGAAAGAAGACTTAAAGATTCAGAACTTGCCACCTAAGATTCCAAGAACAGAACTGCTTGCAAGCACTTGAGTCTCCTCTCTCCCAGGGGGAAGCAAGCCAGCAGCCTCCTGGTCTCAAGATCCACGGTCAGCGGGGCCCTTCCTGGAAGATGCTCCCTGAGTTACAGGCAGGGTGTTCTGGAAGATGGTGAGCATAGAGAGCCATACACCCAGAGCCCCTTTCCAAGGGTAAGGAAACCTCCACCTTCCCTCCGATGCTCAGGGGCAAGTCTTTGCTTCTCCAAGGGGAGACGAAGGTATTGAGAAACAGACATGGAGAACAGAACACGACACAGAAAGAAAGACACAGATGTTCAGAGAACAACACAAACAACTCTGATTTCTCCAAAAGCTAGCAGATGTGCTGACCAACTCTATTGACCTGCTCCCTTATAGATGAGATTTGGCCTTGTGGAAACAGAGAGCTCAGATAAGCTGCTCTCTATCGACTATAATTTCATGAGCACGAGGTTCAACTAGCCATTGAACTGGACATGGACCCAAAAGCTATTTGAGGTTTCGCTGCAACGCAGAACCCAATCGATGGCCCAGACTGCCTCTTAGGACAACTTTCAATGCCCCTCTTCCTTCCAATCCCCACCTCTCACCTATCGTTCCAGTAAGACGGCCTGGATTACTAGAATACTTTTCTGACTGGCTCCATTGCCCCCAGTCTCTCTCCTTCCAATCTATCCTCTGCACTGCAGCTGGAGTAATTGCTCTAAAAAGCAAATCTTATTATGTCACTTCTCTGCTTAAAAATTTCTGATGATTCTGTACTACATTCAGGATAAAATCCAAATTCCTTAGCTTGGCTTATATCAACCCCACACTCTGATCTCGCCTATCAGTACAACCACATCTCTCACCACTTGGTTGCATAGCTTTGTTCCAACTTTCTACAACTCTTAGGAATTCTTCACACAGGTTGACAGAGATACTGCTGTGTACGCACGAAAAGCCATTTCATTTTCCCCCTGGGGACATGGCTAGAAGTGACGGATTCTGAGGCTCTAAAGGATGGCAGAGTCACAGACGGAAGGTGCCTGGGTCCCTGAATCATTGCATGGAAGAGAGCCATCTAGAACCATCCAACTGGGGACACCAGTGCTGCACCATTGCGTGAGCAAGAAACATACTTTTGTAGTATGAAATCACTGACAGTTTGGGAACATTTGTGACAGCAGTGAGTGAATTCTAACTAATACGTGGGCATGTTCTCCTAGTTAATGGGCCTTGGCACGTGTGCTCTCTCTCCCTATGACATCTTTCCCTTTATTTCCTGCCTGGAAAGTACCTAATCATCCTTCAATACTCTGGCATCACCTCTTTTGGGAAGCCTACCTTGGTTCTCCAGGCGGAGTTAGGAGCCTCATCTCTGAAGTGTCCTGAATTCTGTGCTTTTCCTCTACCAATGTCCCTAGCGCATGGAATTTTAATTGTCTCTTCACTGTCTGTCTCCTCTAGGACCAGATCTGGGCAGGGACTGTGTCTTGTCCATCTCTGCACTCCTGGGGTCCAGAATAGGGCCTTTCCCAGAGGAGAAGTTGAGTAAATTTTTTCGATTGAGTGAATAAATAGATGAATAAACGGAGTAAGTTAATACATAGATTTGCAAACGGGCTGTTCCTTGATAATAACCTCTACATTGACATAATGCCACCTCCCTCCCGTGTGTGTTGAGGACAGAGTGGGGGCAACCAGGCACAGCGGCCCAGGCTGTAGGGAAAGCTACGCAGCCATCTTGCTGGCCAGTGGTCAGTGTTGAAGCCAGAGCTCTGGGTTCTCCGTGTGCTGTGGACGCAGGAGAGAGACCAAGAGCAAGTTAGGAGACCTCGGCATGGTGAGAAAGGAGAGAGGAACTTACCTTTGTGAAGCATCTACCATGTGCCAGGCAATTTAAATATATTATTTCAGTGAGTCAATCCTTACAACAACCTTATAAGGTACCCCTATTATTCCCACTTGGCAAATTAAGACGCAAGCTCAGAGAAGTTAAGTGACTTGCCCAAGGCCACACAGCTGGTAAGTGGCAGAGCTAGAATCCAAACCGGGCCTGTTTGTTTTCTGAGTGGGGCTCCTCCCAATGCACCTCAGGGGACGAAAGCCGAAGCCAGACGTGCCTGGTTTGTCTATGACGCCCAAGACCTAGACCCTGCACAGATACGAGGCCCGCACATCAGTCCTGGCACGAGCAGAGTATCCAGAATGCTTCCCCTGGCAGCGGTCCATGAACAGGGACTGAGGGGGCGTGAAGGATCAGGCTGCTTCTCCCGGGGCCGGGCTTTGTCAGGCAGGCGTGATTTGCACGGCTGCCCCAGACACTGCGGAAACAAACACTGGCTGCTGGGTCAGGTTCCCCTGATTTCTCAGATGGAGGAGGCAGACTGGAGCCAGCACATTTCTCAACCCCAGGCAACCGCTGACCAGGCCTCCTGGGCTCTGTCTCCGCTGGCAGCCGTGAGTGGTGCGGCCTCTTGGCGGGCTGAGCAGCCCCCGGCCCTGCTGGCAGGTAAGGGCCCAGGGTCCTGAATGCCAGAGACCTCCCCCTCTGTCTGGGGAAGACAGATCAGGAGCTCGGCCAGGAGCCCCAGGCCCCAGTCAAGACTTTGCTTGCCCCATCAACCTGGCAGCGGAGCAGAGGCCCCTGAATTGCTGGCAGGGAGATCAGGAAGACAAAAGTCCTTCTGGGATGTGACTAGGAGGCGAGGTTAGAGGGAAGAGAGTGGGAGGAGTTTGGGGCCCAGAATGAGCTATCCCAATGGCCAGCATCTTAAGAGGGGCCTCTGCCAGGCCCTGTGATGAACAGATATAGCTCCTGCCCGCAAGGAGCTCAGAGCCTAGAGGAGGATGTGGACACAGGGCAGACAAACTTAGTACAGTGTCAAAGGGAGGCAGCTTCATCCGGCTGCACTCTTAGCAGCTGCACGGCCTTGGACAAGCGACAAACTCTCTGGGTCTCAGTTTCCTCATCTGTGAAGTGGGACTAATACTATCCACTTAAAGGGTTTGGATGAGAAGCATACGGGTAAAAGTGCTTAGCAAAGAACCTTGCTCATAAAAATGGTGCTTGCTAAATGCTGTATGGATCTTTGCCCTCCCAATTAGATGGACTGTGTGGAAGTCAGGGACCAGGGCTTATATTTCTTTTATAGCTTCCATGGTTTCTAGCCCAGCGCTGAGCACTTAGTTTTCTAGGTAAGAGAGAGGTCAAATGCATATCCCGATGGGATAGAAATGACTGCCATCAATAATAGCTTTAGGATGGAAGTCTCTCCTTCCTGGGCTTGCCCCAAGGAATCAGCCTCTGAACCACCACAATGAAAACCACAAACCAGGCAACAGCAGGTGGGAAGGGGCTAGCCAGCCTAATAATCTCATAATAATGAGTCTGGATCATCTAAACCTGATAAAAGCTCCTTGAGTAATCAAGGACAGACTGAGAATAAGTCCTATCTAGACAGCACTTTCAGTCTGCAAAGCCCTACCACGAACATTATTTCACCTGGGGGAACCCAATCAATATGTGTTGAAGCACAGAGCCTTGCAACAGCCTCATGATGCAAGGGTATGAGGGGCCTGATTTAACTGATCAGGGAGCTGAGGCTCAGAAAGGTGAATGAAATTGCTAGAAAAAGATGGGTCCTGTTTAATGCTAAACCTAGTGTCCTTCGCACTATACCACACCTTCTCTATCAACAGATGGTAAGTGGGGGTATGTAGTCACTGACCCCCCGAGCCAGACAGTGCAGCTGCTCCTGGTGTGCTGGTCTTGGAGACGGGTCTTTGAAGCAACATGTAAAAGCTGTTTCCTGCATCTCTACCCTGCCCGCCAGCAGGCATGTTCCCTGGTGGGTGGGAACTGTGGAAAGATGAGAGGGGGGCAATTGGCACAGCTGGAATGCAAAGAAGCTGGTAAAAGGTTGGCCTGGCTCTCTCTTGCTGATGGAGGGTGTGTAAAATATGGAAATAAAAATTACACAACTGAGTTGTCTCCTGGGAAGGCGATGGCTAATTAGATGTCTCACAGCACACTGGCTCCTAATCACGGAGCAATCTTCACCCTCCGATTGCAGCCTCAGCCACGAGCCAGGTGTGACGCCCAGGGAGGCAGCCGTCTCCAGGGACTCTGGAGTCACCAGAGCCACACTCAGAGGGCACCTCCCAGGTGCCACGCTCTGTGCTGGGGGGTTGCATTCATCACTCCTTGAATACGAGTCTCTCCTTCAAACTCCGAGAGTGAGGTGCTGAGTGTCCTCATTCGCTGGATGCGGAAGCAGAGGTGAGCGAGGTTGTGTGAGCACCTGAGTCTTGGCGGGAGGTGAAAGGTGGTCAGCAACTCTAGAAACAGAGGGAAAGATGGCCCTAAATCCAGAGAGAAAAGGTTGTTTTTGCTTTCTGCCTTACATGGGCATTTTATGGGGTGAAATAGATGACAAATCCTGGCTCGTCAAAGCTGGACAGGCCTTCAGACAGCATTTAGGCCAGTGTTTTACAAACTTTCTTTTTTAGCAACAAGACCCTTTGTTTAAACGCAACCTTGTGTGGAATCGTGGTAGACAACACAGAGCAAGGAGGAGCTGCCCTGGCTGACGCAGGGCCCCGCCCATCAGCCTTCTTCCTTTCTGGTTCTCACCATTACATCTTCCTGGAACCCTAGGTTAGAAAACCTCAGTTTGAAAACCACTGTCCATGTTCAACTCTTTCATCTTGCACATGAGAAAACAGAGATCTGGAGAAGCTAAAAGCTAGATCTGTCCAGTGTCAAAAAACCAATAAGTGGGGCTGGCTCGGTGGCTTAGTGATTGGGTGCACGCGCTCTGCTGCTGGCGGCCCGGGTTCGGATCCCGGGTGCACACTGACGTACCACTTCTCCGGCCATGCTGAGGCCGCGTCCCACATGCAGCAACTGGAAGGATGTGCAACTACGACACACAACTATCTACTGGGGCTTTGGGGAAGAAAAAAAGGGGGAGGATTGGCAATAGATGTTAGCTCAGAGCCAGTCTTCCTCAGCAAAAAGAGGAGGATTAGCACAGATGTTAGCTCAGGGCTGATCTCCCTCACACACACACAAAAATAACCAATAAGTGGTAGAGGCAGAAACAGAAATCAGACTTACTGTTGTTCAGGTCAAGCATTTTTTTTTTTTTGTGAGGAAGATCAGCCCTGAGCTAACGTCCATGGTAATCTTCCTCTTTTTTTGCTGAGGAAGACCACCTCTGAGCTAACATCTATTGCCAATCCTCCTTTTTTTTTTCCCCAAAGCCCCGGTAGATAGTTGTATGTCATAGTTGCACATCCTTCCAGTTGCTGTATGTGGGACGTGGCCTCAGCATGGCTGGAGAAGCGGTGCGTCGGGGTGCGCCTGGGATCCGAACCCGAGCCGCCAGTAGCAGAGTGCGCACACTTAACCGCTAAGCCATGGGGCCGGCCCCCAGGTCAAGCATTTTTGTCTGAGCCAGGCAGCCTTTCCTGCTCTAAACTGGCGTGTAGATAGATACAGATATAGATGATATAGGTATTAATTATATATAGACACAAGAGATGAAGCTAAAGATATGGAATTTATTGAGCATTCTTTGTGCCAGGCTGTGTGAGTATATTGGGGACCAAGTTTGGGGAACATGGGCCACATTCCTCAGGAGCTCACAATAGAGTTGGGGAGACACAGGGGCCCCCAGGGCTGCCCCACAAACCAGAGGGTGGAGAGAACTTTAGTGAAAGTGACAACGACAGCCCAGGAGGAATGTGGGGTGGGAAAGGGTCATTCTGGACTGGACGGACGGGGCAAAGGCTTTTGGGAGGGTGCACCTGGACCAGCAGAGTCAGGAGGGTTGATGGGACCGTAACTGGGGGGCATGGAAAGCGAAGACTGAGGGGCAGGAAGGGGCAGGGTAGGATCTAGTGAACACCCCGGGGCCTCCAAAACTGAGCTCGGTTCAGTCCCTTCCCTGTCCCCTTTCCTAACAGGATTGGTCCCCCCCACCTCATTCTGGGATCTATCTGGGGGCTCAGCCTCTTCCTTTCCAGCAACTATCTTGAAGATGGAAGGGGGGAGTGGGTGAGAGCAGGTAATGGGAAATTAACTCTCCAAGTCTGTGTGTGTGTGTGTGTGTGTGTGTGTGTGTGTGAGAAATTAACTCTCCAAGTCTGTGTGTGTGTGTGTGTGTGTGTGTGTGTGTGTGTGTGAGTGAGTGAGTGAGGGTATATGTAAGAAAACATAGCATCGACATCAAAACACTGTCTGAGCTATTTCTGCCTTTTAGGAGAGTGGCACAGTTAACCGCAGGAGTATTTCTGACATAGCTGTATTATTAGCATTATTATTATCTTTAGTCTAGGAAAACACCTTGATGGGCCTCTCCGGCTCCTGGTCTGGAAGAGGAAGGAGAAACAAAAGAGAGGGCCAAATAGCTCTGCCTAAAGTGGCATTTGGGCTTTTTTCTCCAGGCGTTCCAGCGGCTTGATGGTGCAGGCTGGTAGTAGAGGTGAAGGCAAGGGCTCAGAAATGATGGAAAGACGGGTGTGACAAGGAAATGAAGACGGAACCCCAAAACAGAGCAGGCGGTGCACTGTATGGAGACAGGAACGGCCACCCCATTTCCGGGAACATAGAGTTGTTGTCTGCCCACTCCTATATTTTCAGCAGAAGCCTAGTGGCCGCAAGAACCTTGTGTTAGTGGCGTTTGGGAACAAAGATGGGCGCAGGAGAGAGGACTGTAGTCTCAGGTGCTCAGAGCAAGGTCAGGCAGAAGGATGCACCCCGGGCAGAGCAGGTGAACCCCTTGGGAGTACTGGGGAGAGGGGGCTTCTCAGAGTAGTGGGGACAGGGCATAAGCTGTTTGATTTGGAGAGTGTAGTAATGGATGCTGCCAGAGGCCAGAAGCCTCGGGACTTTGGTGGACCTGGTTACGTGTGTATAATTATACGTGTGTGCATGTTTTTGGTATGCATATTTGTATGTGTGTCCCTGAGTGTCAACACCTGTGTGATTGTGCAGGTCACTGCGTATGTTTTGTGAGTACGGGTAAATGCACGGGAAAGATCGAATATCCTGTGTGTGTGTGCGTGAGTGCATATGTTGGGGGCCCGGACTTCAGGATCCATGGGTGACATGTGTACAAGTGAATAGAGATGAGGATGTGGCCAAGAGGGCGTGGATGTGTGAATGCTCTTCTGAGAATGCTAATGAGTGTGTATGTGTGTCACTGTGTGTGTGCAGGGCTGTGGGGTATTGTGAATGTGTGAGACTGTGTACTCTGCGTGTGCCAGGGGCCCGAGGCAGGCCTGGCCACCTGTGTAATGTGTCTTCCTTCCCACGGTGCCATGCAGGACGGGCGAGGCTCTGGGCAGCGGGCATGGGGGAGTGGATGCTCCCCAGTGCGCCTGCCCCAGAGCCCTGCTCCCTGCCCAGGAACATTCCCATTTTCCCATTCCTGGGAAGGAACATAATGTCCACTGGCTCCTCTCCCGCCTGATGCGTCCAACTCTCCGCCGCCTCGGGCTGTGAGGCGCTTCCTGACCAGGACAGGCAGCATCCAGGGAGCCAAACCCCAGGGGCAGAGTGGGAGGGAGACACACCGGCTCCAAGAGTGTCAGCACAGGAGCTCCTCCGGGGTGATTCGAGTAGCCCTCATTTACTGGCGTTTGCCGTGCACCAGCCCCACGCAGAGCATCTCACATGAATAAACTCCTTTAAGCCTCCTCATGGCCTCTGTTGCTCAGGATTACCATTATCCCGTTTTGGCAGATGTGGAAACTGAGGCTCAGATTAAGAAACTTGTCCAAGATGGCACAGGCAGTGGTGAGAGCAGAACCCAGGTTCCCCAACTCTGGAGCCCAATTCTCAGCCTGTAGGCAGGACCAGCACCTCCCATCTGGCTGTCACCCTCAGTGCACAGACAGGGACACTGAGGCTGGGAGGGGACCCACTCTCTTACTAGGCTTCCTTCTGCTCTGGGCTATCCTCTAGGAAGCCCTGGAGACAGGGGGCACCTTGGAGACAATGGTGATCAACCTCTCCACTCGGGAGAAGGCCTTGCATAAGGGTACAGGGCACATGGCCTCTGCACAAATCGCTCCCGTTGCTCGTACCAATGAGGTCAGAACTGCAGCGCCTGTGGCCTGTGGCCAAGGAACTTCACCATGGAAGACCTTCCACTCCCATGGCTGGCATGGTCCCCAGGCCAACTGAGCCCTGGCCCAGCTCAGCTGGCTCATGAGTCTCTAGGCCCCCAACTGACCCTACATACCTCAGCCAGCCTCGGCTTCTTCAAATACCCCTCTAGCACCTGAGGGCCTACTGTGTGCCGGGCCACGTGCTGAGCCCTTTCACGTCATATGTGACGTATTCTGCTTTCTATTTACTGTCTCATTTCATCTCCATAACTATAAGGTTGATATTATTTCCACTTTACAATTAAGAAAACTGAGGATCAGAGAGATTAAGTCACTTTCCCAAGGACACATAGCTCATGAAAGTTGGAACCAGAATTTGAACTTGGGTCTGACTCCAAAACCTATGTTTTTAATAATGAAGTTATCACATTTCAGCCCCACAATACTCCTGTGAGGTAGGGACTATGCAGCCTGGGATCAGAGACAGGGCACAGAACTGTTAAGTAACTTGCCCAAGAATACATAATGACTAAGGAGCAGAGGCAGGACGTGAACCCAGGTCTGTGGGAATGTCACTGTGCTTCTGTAGATGGACACCTGAGACCATGTTGTAAGAATGTGCATGTGTGCGTGCATGTATGGTGGATCTCTCCGCCCTTCTCCTGCCACCCCCAACCCTTCAGCTCTAGCCAAGATGGGTCTCTCTCCTCCTGCTCCAGAGAGGCCATCCTCCTTCTCACTCCACTGATCTCTGTCCCTCTCTCACCCCTAACTCTCCCCTTCTCATGGTCCTCAGAGGGCACCCACGTAACTCCCCTCAGAGCCCTGTTTGCCCCAACCCGCCTCTGGACTTTTTAGCTGAGTTTTCTTTGTCCCCCTCTCCATGCCAAAGCTGGGGCTCCCCATCACCACAGCTTAGCACAGGGCTAGGCCTACCGTAGAGACCTAGACTGTACCCATTCCTTCTTCTGATGATGAGGATGAACCTGAGTCACCAGAGGCCCATCCATCCAGCCATCCATCCATCCGTCTATCCACCCACCCACCCACCCATCATCCATCCATCCCTCCATCCATCCCTCCATCCAACAAATATTTATTAAACACCTACTATGTTCCAGGCACCATTCTAGGTACTTTTTTACATCAAGGAATAAAACCAGACACAAATACCTGCCCCTATGTGTCTTATCATCTAGGAAGGAGAGAAAGACAATAAACAATAAACAAGTAAATTATAGAGTATATTAGATGATGACTCAGAGAAGAAATAGCATGGGGTAAGGGAGACTCTGGAGCCCATTGAGAAGGTGACCTTTAAGCAAGACTTGAAGGAGGGAGGGAGTTAGCCATGTGGATATCCATGGGAAGAGTGCTGCAGTAGAACAAACGGCAAGTGTAAAGGCCTGGCGGTGGATGTGCGCCAGTGTGGCCAGAGTGGAGGAACCTGGGGAGAGTAACAGAGGAGTGAGTGTGATCGTGGAGGGACCTGACGGCCACTGTAAGGACTTGGACTTGGACTCTGAAAAGCGGAGGGCTTTAGAAGGTCCTCCCCTCCCCCCATTCCGCCTCCATCCCAGATCTTTGTTTTCCTGTCTTTTTATCATTCAGGTCTGGATCAAAGCTGTCTTCTCAAGGCGCCTTTCCTAGGTCCATCTTGTCTAAGTGGCACCCCACATCCCACCATTCACTCTTCATCACAACTACCAAATTTAATTGTTTTCATATCCCCTGCTGTTCTGGAAATTAGCTAATATGGATTTTCTTGGTTCTTGTACTTATTTTGTGCCTCCACCATCGGAGCTGAAGTTCCTTGAGGGCAAGGCCTGTATCTGGCTTGTTGAGTGTGGAATCCCCACTGCCTAGAACAGCGCCTGGCAGAGTCAGAGTGTGGTACAGACCAGCAGCACGCAGCCTGTCGTCCCCCCCCCCCCCCCCCCCCCCCCCCCCCCCCCCCCGTTACCAGCCTGTTACAATCTTCATGTCCCCTGGGGCTGGTGGCCTCTCAGAAACCTCGCTCCTGCTGGGACGGCAGGTGCACTTTCTGCAGAAATTCCCCTCTGCCCCTCCTCCAGCTGCCAGCATCCTCCTCATCTGCCCTCCTAACATCCACTAAAATTGAATAGGAGGGTTTCAACTCAAGTTACAACAAGCTGAAGGAAACCATTTGCAAAGCTAAGCCCTTCTCTCTTCCTCTCAACTAGGCCATCAAAAATAAATAGCTCTTTTCCTAGAAATTCATGGCATTTCCCTGCCATGAATGTCCAGCCACAAAGCTGTTATCCAGAGAATTCCACAGAGACCTGGGGAACAAAAAGTGACCGAGAACTACCAGCTGCTTTACACAGATGTTATCACTCAGGCTCCCGAACAAGCCTGCAGTGTCATGCATCGCACCCATTTTACAGATGAGGAGACTGAGGCGCAGAAGTCCAGTAACTGGCCCTGTCTTGATATCAGATGGTTAGTATATGACAGAGCCAGGATTCAGCCTGAAGTCCACCTGACACCGGAGATGCACACGCTTTCTCCAGCCCTCTGCTAACCCGGCTTCAATTCAGCACAAAAAAGAAGCAAGAAAAGGAAAACGAAACAAATAAGGAACCTATCTCAGTGGGGCTGAGGCTGGCCGCCAGCCGGCTCAGCGCTCCGGCCAGAGGAGTGGTCCGAGCCCAGCGCTGCCCAAGCAGGACATCCTGCACCTTGGGTGCAGGCGTGCGAGGACAGTCCTGTCCTCCCCACCAGCCAGGGCACTTGGAGCAGCCCCGGGGCCAGCTCGCCCCCCTGGGGCTCCGCAGGGAGTCTCCGGCTGCCTGCTCGCCTCTCAGACTAAACATTCCCTCTCCCAGCTCTCCTACTCCGCCGGCCAAAGTGTCCACCGAGAGTCTCAACAACAGAAGTGAAGGCTGGTTTACACATGTCTGTGTACACCCTCGGGAGAGAGGTGGGCGCGGACCCAGGCTTATGAACACACATGCACAGGGAAGACTGAGCCTTTGGACTCCGCCTGGGGGAGGCCGACCAGCCCAGAGGTCCACAAATACCACACACACACACACACACACACACACACACACACGTATGCACGCATGCCCAAAGGCAGAAATGGCTCTCTCTGAATACCGATAAAGAGAGGTGGGTCCGCACTACAACACACACACATATACCCCTCCCCGATGCCATGTGCCTTCGACTTCTGGACACTGATAGGGACACATAGGCCTAACTATGGACACATACACAGCCCCCAGTGTGCAGGGCTGTGTTTTGGAAAATAGGGGGAGAAAAACCCTGCCAATGTTTCCACTGTGTGCTGCTTGTAAAAATTTTGCAGCCTGGAGGGATGCCCCTGAGCCGTATAGCTGTGTGTGGGCTGTCAGATAAAGTGGGATCATGGAAACAGACAGTGTGGAGAGCGTGGTGGGCAGAGGCCAGGGCTGCGCTGACAGGGTTGGGGTCGGGGCTGCGCAGAGGGCAGGACCCCCAACAGCTGATCCAGAGGCACCTAGAGCCTCCGGCTGATGGGCTGATGGCTTCCGTTTCCTGAAAGGAAAGACAAACCCCAGCCCACCCTAAGGGCTGCTTTCCTGGGACTCAGTGACCTAATACTTGGAGCACAGAGCCCAGCACGGCAGAGCACTCAGGCCACGGAAGCTATTACAACTCAGCTCATAGACCACAGGTCTCAGAGACATGGATCCTTCCACGCTGCCCCTGTCAGAGCCGACTCACTGTTGGTCTTGGAAATAGTTTATATAAGAGACATACGGAATGCATTTGTAATAACAATAAGTGCAAAAACAACAACTAGCATATATAGACTGTTCAGTGCCAGGCATTGTCCTAAGCCCTTTACATATATTATCTTATTTGACTTTCACAATAAGCATACGAGGAGGTACCACTATTATACCCATTTTACAGATGAGGAAATAGAGGCACAGAGGAGTCAAGCAAGTTTCCCCCAGTGGAGTTTGAATATGAATGTAAATCGATTTAAATGCTGAAAAACTGTGTGTGTGTGTGTGTGTGTGTGTGTGTGTATCTATTGTTGAGGGGAGTCAGCCAGAACAGTCAAGTGGGCACTAGTGATCTCAGCCTCTCAGGCAGTGAATATAAGTTACCCATTCTGAGCTGTCCTCAGTTGGGGGCAAGGAGCCATCTGGTGACTCCATCAAGTCTTTCTTTTGGACGTTATTTTGAGCAGGAAGGAATGGTACAGGAGGTGGTCTAAAAGTCATCAAGGAGAGGACCGTGTGGGATGTTAAAAACAAAAATTTTGGGGGCCAGCCCAGTGGTATAGTGGTTAAGTTCACACGCTTTGCTTCAGTGGTCCAGGGTTCACTGATGCAGATCCTGGGCACAGACCTACACACCACTCACCAAGCTGTGCTGTGGTGGTGTCCCACATACAAAATAGAGGAAGATGGGCACAGATGCTAGCTCAGGGCCAATCTTCCTCACCAAAAAATAAATAAATAAATAAATAAATAAAAATTTTATGGTGGCCAGAGGGGGTCTTTCAGGAGAAGCTCCAGAAAACAGAGGGCACATAGGGATTGGGGAAGTCCTGATCATAATCCTCACTGTGGCCTGGAAGGCTTGACCATCCATTGTATAGAAGGTGCTGGGGAAATTCCAGGCAAGGCTCTGAGGAGAACAGCAAAGCCACAGCTAGAGAGCGGGCACCTCCACTCAGCATGACCCCTGCCACCTGGCCTATGGAGCTGGGTGCCTGTGGCCCCCAGCATCCAGATATGCACCCACCAAGCTGATGGGACGTGTGTTTAAAAGAGAGTGGGGTGCGAAGAGTGAACCCTAATGTAAACAATGGACGGTGGGCGATCATGTTGCATCAATGTAGGTTCATTGATTGTAACACGTGTACCCTCTGCTGCCGGATGCTGATAGCAGGGAAAGTTGTATGTTCGTGAGGACATGAGGGTACATGGAACTCTGTACTTTCCCCTCATTTTGCTGTGAACATAAAATTGCTCTAAAAAATAAGTTTACTAATTAAAAAGAGAGAGAGAGAGGTGTGGAGCCAAAAGAAAGACACAAGCCACCTCCAGGGCCGATGGTTTCATCTGTGTTCTGAGCAGCCAAGGGGTTTCTGGGAGGTGCCTTATGGGTCACTAGGGGCTGGAACTGCAGTAGAGAGGAACAGACCAGTAGGACCCAGCAGGGCCCAGCCTCCTGCTACATTCTGCCCCTCCCCCCCACCTCCCCCAGCCAGAGTTACCCTGATTTTATTATTTGCTTTGTCAATGGGGTTCTTTATTTTGTGTGTGTTGTCCTTGTCTGGTTTTGGTATCAGGGTAGATACCAAATGAGTTAGAATGAGTTAGGGAGCTTCCCCCCCCCCCTCAATTTTTTGGAAGAGTTTGAGAAGGATTGGTATTAAGTCTTCTTTGAACGTTTGGTAGAGTTCACCATCAATGGGGTTCTTCGTAAATGTCATTTGAAGAAGGTTGTGCTGCTGGTCATGTTTTAAGGATCTCTGTTTCAAAGGCTCAAACTTGGGTGAGACCACAACCCACCCTCTTATCTGTACAACCCTGTAGTTTGCAAAGCTCTTTCACAAAAGGACCCCCGAAGGCAGAGCCCCCTCTAGGCTCACCTCAGACCAGGTTGGGCATGTAGAAAGTACTCCATAATTGTTTATTGCACGAATGAATGACTCTCTTGAGTTTTACAGCAAATCTAAGAGGTGGGCGAGGCAATTGTGGTTTGACCCATCTTACGTTACGTTTATTGAGTTGCTTACAATGGGCCAGGCACTGTGTTAATCACTTCACATGAATTAACTCATTTAATGTCATTACAAACCTTTCAGGTAAGTAATATTATTGATGAAACTGAGGCACAAGGAAGTTAACTAACTTGCTGAAGGTCACCCAGCTAGTAAACAGCAGAGATTCCAATGGGCAGCTTGGCTCTTACCCACCAAGAAAAGCTGTTTCAGACCCAGTGAAACCTGGGCCGGGAGAGCTGTAGCGTCCCTTCAAGTCCCGGGGAAGGTAAGTGGTGGGGCCAGGCTCAGATCCCCTCCCACCTCATCCAGACATCCTTACTACAGCCTGGGCAGGTCAGGGATGGCTGGCTCCCAACCACCTAGCAAACAACAGGAGCCTCCCGGCCTGGGAGGCCAAGGGCAGCACTTCCCGGGAGATCTACCCACACCCAAGGCCTGCCTGATGCAGAGGTGGGGGCAGGGAAAGGAAACAGGAAGGCGTATCAGAAAAATAATAAAATGGCAAGATTAGAAACACGATCTCTTTTACCTAAAGCCTCCCATTCCATCCACATCCTCAGCTCAGACAGTAGGTGGATCCCAGCCAGTTGTGGAACTTTGCCAGCTGGGTGCTTCTGATTTGGGAAGGGGCTGGCCTGAACCCAGAGGGAGATAAGGAGGTGCCCAATGTCCAGGCACATAGGCAGGTAGGCCCACGCTCTTACCACTGCACCCATTCATCCATTGAAAATCCATCCATCCATCCATCCATCCATCCATCCATCCATCCATCCAAAATCCATCCATTCATCATCCATCCATCCATCCATCCATCATCTCCATCCATCCATCCAAAATCCATCCATCATCCATCCATCCATCCATCCATCCATTCAAAATCCATCCATTCATCATCCATCCATCCATCCATCATCCATCCATCCATCCAAAATCCATCCATCCATCCATCTATCATCCATCATCCATCATCCATCCATCCATCCATCCATCCATCCAAAATCCATCCATTCATCATCCATCCATCCATCCATCCATCATCCATCCATCCATCATCCATCCCTCCATCCACCCACCCATCCATCCAACCGAAATCTATCCAAAATCCATCTTTCCATCATCCATCCATCCACTCATCTGCTGGAACTACCAAGAATAAATGCTCACATTCTGCTCTTCTCAAGCTGCTTGACCTATGGGCTTCCTCTCTAAGAACGAAGGCCATGTGAGAACTGATGTGGGCAGGCTGTGACAAAGCTCTCCAAGCAATGAGGCATTTTACCTGTGACAGGTTATGTTATTTACATATTATAAAGCAATAAGAGATTCCTGAGACTTTGAAGGGAGTTCATTTTATAGAAAGCTCAGAGCCACAACCATAGGCCACATCCATGTGGCATGCACGAGCCGATGGTGCTCATTGCCTTGGATAGATCTGATTTCCCCTCTCTTTATTTTCCTCTTTACTCTGACTTCCTTGTCTACATAGAGGTTATTATCTTGTATTAGCTTATATATTTTAAGCTTCCTCAAATCCTTGTTGGAACAAAGTTGAATCGTGAAGTTAAACAATGATTGAATTGAACTAATGCAGATGGAATAAAGAGGGGATTTACTTCAGGAATTGAGATGAGCCCCCTGGGAAAACCCCCAAACTGAGAGTTCGACATTCCCTGTCACCCTACTCACGTCCCTGGGGATATGACTGCTGTCAGATGAAGGACTGTCTCGCTGGCCAACGCATGGCAGCCCTTCAAGAAGCAACTCTCAGATTTGATTTGGGGCATCTGAGGGGGAGGCCCCAGCTTCAGTGCTGTCGCTGTAAAACGGGAATTATATCAGTTCTTGGCCTGCAGGACTGCTGAGGGATGCATGGTAAGATCTCAGCAAGGGTGAGCTGTTACTGCTGGTGGCTTTATGTTACCCATGACTTAAACCAAGTTTAAATCTTTGTGCTAGAGCCCAGGTGGACAGCCTGAGCAGCGCATTCTCCCTTCCTCTCAGGCTTTGAGGGCAGAGCAGGAGTAGAACCTTTGAGAACATGGAGGCTCACATGGCCAAGAATCCATCGTTCAACCGACCCTAGATACTGAATGGTAACAACCCCCGTAGTTAAGGCTGGTGAGGCTCGCAGGGGTCAAGTCCTCTGCTAAGCCCTCGGGGGTGCACAGAAGTGAAGACCCGGTCCCTGCCCTCAAAGAGCTCAGTGTCTCCCAAGGGAGACCAACCTGCAAGCCACCAAGTACGGTACCAGGAGGAATGAGCTGTTGATGGCTCCATCTTGCCTTAGGCCTTTGCCCATGCTGTTCCCTCCACTGGTAACACCTTGCCTTCCCTCTATGCTTGCTTTGTGTTTCTCTCCTCCTCCTGCCCCCCGCCTCCTCTGCAAGTTGTCCTTAACTTGGGTGTCTACACATTTGTTCTGGATGTATTTTGCATTCTCTTTTTCTCCCTTCCCTCCTTCCTTTTTGTCAACTTTCAACTTGAACTTTTGTTCCAATTTTTATATTTGGAATTGATTACTGTTTTTTGGGTAGTAACGTAAATGACTAAAATATGCCTGTATCTTATGAATTGATTAATAAATCACACATGTTACCTGCTTTTACAAAGGCCTCTGCTGGTATGGTAGGCAGAATAATGACCCTCCCTCTAGAGATGTCTTCGACCTAATTCCCTGAACCTGTGAATATGTTACTTTACGTGACAAAAGCAATTTTGCAGATGTGATTCAGTTAAGGATCTTGAAACCGGGAGATTATCCTGGATTATCCAGGTGGGCCCAGTGTAATCACCAGGGCCCTTAAAGGTGGGAGAGAGAGGCAGAGGAGAGAAGGAAACGCGACAGTGAAAACAGAGGTCAAATGACGGGATTGATGGCTGGCTGGGGGCCACGAGACGTGGCATGTGGGAAGCCTCTAGAAACTGGAAAAAACAAGGAAGGAGGGTCTCCTCTACAGCCTCCAGAAGCCCTGCTGACACCTTGATTTAGCCTCCGACCTCCAGAGAATAATAAATTTGTGTTGTTTTAAGCCACAAAGTTAGTGGTAATTTGTTACAGTAGTAATAGGAAACTAATATAGCTAGCTTCAGGAGAGAGAGAAGGAAACCCTGTTTCTCACAGGAGAGTTTATATTTCCTAGCGTCAGTACAACCAGATTTTGTGGGAGGGAGTGAGTGTGTGTGTGTGTGTGTGTGTGTGAGTGAGAGATGCGACTTGCCCATATGGCATATGGACATCTTTTCTCCCCCAGATCATGGTTGACATAGGATGGGTTTTCCCCCAGAAAAATGGACGCTCCCGTCTCAATTGGACCTTTGGGTGGAGAGAAGCCCACAAGCCGAAGTGGATGTGTCCTGCACACCCTAGCCTCTGACGAGCGTCAAGGGCATCATTGTGTTCACGCACTAATAAGCACTGCAAGGCAGTTGGCTTTGCTTTTCTTGTGCCTTCTTTTCACAGTGACATCTGCTGGTCTTCAGCTGGCATCCTGGGAACTGTGCAAGAGAGGACACGAGGGCTGATGAGAGGAGGAGAGCAGAGGCCCGGGGAAAGAGGCCGTGGTCCCAATGGCATTCTTCCATTTATAAACGCACCTACATTTTTAGTTAAAATGCGTTCTACTAGAAGGACCCCATATCTTTTATTTGATAAATGGAGCTCTGAAAAGACCTAAAACAGCCCATTTGCTCTGCTGGAATGTAGTAGGACAGGGCAGTGCAGCAAGGTGCAGAAAGCTGGATTGGAATCCTGGATCCTACTGGCTGTGGTCCCTGGGTTTATTACTGTTCTTTTCCTCATCTGTAAAATGGGAGAATGGGGCAGTTCTGGGGATACAAGGAGATAATGCATTTGTGTGCATAGCACAGTGCCCGGAAAGGAGGAAGCCCTCCATTCATGGCTGCTCCTGCATTTAGCCTTCTGATCGAGCATAAAAATAAAGAATAATAAAGAAGTAAGGCTAAGGTTCTGTAGTTAGTTTTCTTGTTAGAGGAATCTCTGCTGAAAGGTTTCCAAAAGGTATGAAATATCCTTCCCCTTGGTTCCCTTCATGCACAAGGTTCTCTTCCACACTGTGACTAAGAAGCCTGTAATCTGAGTTTCCATCTTGCATCCTGCTCAATGGACCTGTTTTCTTTCTCTCTGCACAGGGCGTTCTCAGCCCAGCCACACCCATTCATTAGAGGCTCTGCGGCTGATAAGCAAAAGAGCTGAGCTGTGAGTGGGGAGGTCAGCGGCAAGGGGAAGTACCTGTTTCCTCCTTCCTTTGGGGCAAGGGCGATCCTGCTGAGGGGCAGGAAGCCTGCGCTATCTAGTCAAGTAGCAGGCAGACACTTTTAAACACGGAACCGGTCATCTTTCGGCTGCAACCTCAAATGACAGCTTAGAAAGGCAGCACTTCTGCTCACCAGGTGGGTCTGCCTTGCCCAGCGCTCCTGATGGCAAAGGGAGCAGAGCTGGTCCCCATGCCTAGCTGAGTGGGGACAGGAAAGCTAAGGATGAACGAACCTTTCTCTGCTCTGCCAAGAGGGCTCCCTGTTCCAACGGCAGACAAGGGGAAGAGCTGGGACAGAAGTCACAATTGGGGTCACACGCCCCCAGGGGCTTATCCGAGCAGAAGCTGAAGGGCCAACTGTGAGGCTGGGGTCACCTACCAAATGGCGGGAACCATTCTCCACTGGGCCCTCGCCAGACCCTGAGGGACACACACTGAGAGGGCCTCTCAGCAGCGCGGTGGCGGGGAGGCAGGACGGAGCACAGCTGTGGGCAAACTCCTCGCTCCCTTCCTGGCCTGGGCCCTGGGCCACAGGGTGGGAAGGCGGGTCACCAGCTGGAGCAGCGCAACTCACCCTTCGGCGCGTATGCCTGCGTCTCCGCAGATCTCGTTACAGTGCGGACTCTGATTCGGCGGATCTGGAGTGGGGCCTGAGACTCTGCATTTCTATCAAGAGCTCAGGTAAGGCCAAGCTGCTGGCCCGCCTCTGGGATTGCAGTTAGGCTGAGAAAGCACAAAATAAAGGATGACCTAGACACAAGAGCAGGGGCTAGCAGGAGACCTTCCTCTAGACTTCCATGATGTCCGGTGCCATAGCTCTTGGTAGAGGTATTTAGAGTGTTCTCGATTCCTCGTGGCCTGTGGCGATTCTCCAGTGTGCTCTTCCGGAGAACCAACAGGGGCCAGGGCAGGGCCTGGAGATTTGGATTTGACTGACACTGAGTGCCGGCTTGGAGCAGCCCTGGGAGCAAAGACGGGAGCTGGGACTGAGCAGACCCAACTGACGCACCTGGGAGTGGTGGTGGTGGTGGGGGTGGGCAGATAACGGAGAGAACGACAGAAAACAGAGACGTGCCCTGGTGGGGCAGAGAGGAGCACTGGACGCCGAGTCGGGGCTCTGGCCCTCATCAGCTCCGACACCTGGGCAGGCTGACCTCTCTGAGCGTGTTTCCTCATCCATGAGTGAGTATTATAACACTTAGCCTTCAGGGTTAGAGTGAGGATTAAACACAGCAACAAATGTGAAAGGGTCCAGCGAATTACCTGGCGCGTCATAGCATCTAACGTCCCACACATTTTGAAATAAGAGCAAATAAGCAGGCTCAGCCTGCGCAGGATCTTGACGGCCAAACAAAGGAGCTTGGCTTGTGCTTCCAAGAAGCCAGACGCAAATTATTCCCCACTCTGCAATAAGCCAGCCCCCCCAGAGATCTCTGCTGAACTGCCTCTGAGTAATTCTGAGGACTTAAATGGGACTCAAGCAGATAAAATTATAGACTTCAAAACCAGCCCTGAATGCAGACCTCTCACTAATTCCCATTAACCTGAATTGGTGTGATTCCACAGGCCCCCAGATGTTCTGGAATAATCGGCCAGGTCTCTCTCCCAGCAGACGCCAAGATGAGCAGCAGGTTGCAGGGGGCTGCACATTAACAGGGCAGCCTGGGGGGACAACACAGTCCGGGCCCGGGGCCTTGAATGCCGCGGCCTTCCAAATCTGAAATCCGACGAAGCTAAGAAAAGAAATGACCCATTTTGCAGGGTCTTTGCTAGAAGCCCTTAGAAAAAAGCAGCCTCCAAAATGAATCCTTTCCAGGCAAACAAATGCAGCAAAGGAGGCAGCGCGGCCGCTGCCAGGAAGGCTTTCCGCGCCGGGCGCCCCCCCCCCCCCCCCCCCCCCGCGTCCTCACACGCTCCGTCGGACAAGCTTCTCAGCTAAGCAGAGCCTAGGCCGCTCTTCATTATTTTTTCTTTTTTAAAAATAATATTTAGAAATGGTTTGGGGCCCGGAAACTTAAACATTTCCACCGAGTCGTTTTTTTCCTGCGGTGTATTTTTTTAAGTAGATAAAAACAAAGCCGGCATTTCACAAACAGAACAAGAGGAAATGGTAAATACACTTAAAATCAGCGTAGAGGAACACTCCTTTACCCTCCTTGTGGGAGGATCTTTGGTAGGGCTAGGCTGGAGGACTAAGTGTTTCTTCCAAAGGCCAGAAGATCTAGAAGAGAGTGGGGGCTCAGGGGAGGCTGCGTGGGGGCATATCAGCATCTCCTCCGGGTTTTTTCCTAAATAAACATCCCTTGTCCTGCCCCTCCCCTGCAGCTCTCAAAAGTCAAGCGGCGGTTCTGTGTAGGGTCAGCAGCGTGTCTGGACTCAGCCCTAGCTTTGCAACTCACTACCTGGGAGGCCTCGGGTAAGTTACTCACTTCTTGGGATCTTGGCCTCTTCACCTGTGCACTGGGCGATTACAGGGCCCGTCTCCGGGCTGCCGGGAGCTCCAAGGGCGTTCACACTCGTAAGGTGTTCTGAACTCTGCTAGGTACAAAGCCAGGTTCGCTAAGTTCATCTGTCCGAAACCACCAATAACTAGCACGTCCCCAGACTCTCGACCCCGCCCCCACCCCAGTCCTTGCCGGATGCCTCATCTCTGTAAATGACAACGCCGTCCCTCCAGCGGCTCAGGCCCCAAGCCCCGCGGGCATTTTTGACTCCTCTTTCTCTCTCATACACCACAGGCAGCCCGTTTGCAAATTCCATCAACTCTACATTTAAAATATACTCAGAATCTGGTCACTTCTCGCCACCCCCTCACTAACACCTCACGCCAAGCCAGTGTCATCCTTCATGCTGACTACGGCAGTCGCCTCCTTCTCTTCTCCCCTCCTGACCCCCAGTCTCTCCTCCACACAGCCTCCAGAGCAATCCTTTTAAAACACTTAAGTCGGATTATGTTTCTCTGCTTAAAACGCTCCAGAGACTCCTCATCTCACTGAAGGTAAAAGCCAAGGTTTTACTGGGCCTACGAGGTCCTATGTGGCCCGGCCCCACTTCCTCTCATCTGCTTCTATCTACTGCTATCTCATCTACTTCTCTTCCCCTTGCCCACTGTCCCCCAGCTACACTCTCTTCCTTGCTGTTCCTTGAACACGCCAAGAATGCTCCTGCCTCAGGGCCTTTGTACTTGCCATCCCCGCCACCGGGAACTCTGTTCCCTCAGAAATCTTATGGCTCCCTCCTTCGCTCCTTCAGGATCTGCTCAGATGTCACCTCGTCAGAGAGGCCTTCCTTGAACCTCTCGTATAAGAACCTTCCATCACTCGCTATACCCCTTTCTCTGCTTTATTTTCCTTTTTAGCTCTTATTGACAGTTTATACGATAAATCTTTGTTTCTTTGCTTTTTTTCCTCTCCTCCCCTTAGATGTAAGACTTAATATGCAGCAGCTTAGTCCTTTTGCTTCATTGCTGTACTCCTAGTCTCTAGAAACATGTGCAGCACAGAGTAGGTGCTATTTATTGAATGACTATCTCCCTCCCTCCATTCCTGTCTCTCTCTAAGACAGCTGCATGCTGTGGCCAGGATGATCTGCCTACAACACAAATTTAGGACAATCCTTCACTGCTCAAGAATCACCAGTGGCCCCCTAGCTGGGGCCACTATTCAGCACAGAGGCCTTTTGTGATCTGGTACCACCTAACCCCAGGCCCCTCTGTTGCCATCAGCAAACCCTGTGCTCCTGGAGCAGTCACCTGTCATTGTTCCCTGAGCAACGCTCCTCTGCCCATGCTATTCCTTCAGCTCAATGTGCCTTCCCTTCCCCTCTCCATCTGTCAGACCCTCACTGTAGGGGGTTGAACGGTGGCCCCCCAAATGACCTGTCCATATAGAATCTGTGAATGTGACCTTATTTGGAAAAAGGGTCTTTGCAGATGTAATTAAGTTAAAGATCTCAAGATAAGCTCATCGTGGATTAGCGTGAGCCCTAAATCCCATGACAAGTGTCCTCGTAAGAGAAGGAAGGAGAGAAGACACAGGGAGAAGGCCATGTGAAGACTGAGTGGTGCCGCCACAAGCCAAGGAACGCCTGAGCCTCCAGAAGGTGGAAGAAGCGAGGAACAGATGCCCCCCGAGCCTTGGAGGGGGCACGACCCTGCCAACACCTTGGTTTTGGACTTCTGGCCTCTAGAACTGTGAGAGAATAAATTTCTGTTGTTTAAGCCACCAAGTTTGTGGTGATTTGTCATGGCAGCCAGAGGAAACTAACAGACACCCCTCCAAAACTGCTGTAGACGTGGTGCAGTCCTTGCTTCCCAGCCCTGCTGGGGGCGGAGGCGGCCTTTTTGTACTAGATGCCCCTGCTTCCCCGGCCAAAAATGACGGGACCAGGATGGACACCTGGCCCAGGCTGGGCCATCAGAGTGTCACAGGTATGGGGAGCTGCACCAGAGGCCATGGGGCATTGGTGGGGTCACAGGTATTGGGAGCTGCGCCAGAGGCCATGGGGCATTGGTGGTGTCACAGGTGTTGGGAGCTGTACCAGAGGTCACGGGGCAGGTGGGGTCACAGGTATTGGGAACCATACCGGAGGTCACGGGGCATTGGTGGAGTCAACAGGTATTGGGAGCCGCACCGGAGGCCATGGGGCATTGGCGGGGTCACAGGAATAGGGAGCTATACAGGAGGCCACTGGACATTGGTTGGGGTGGTCATCTAGGCTCAGAGCTGTGCCACAGGGTTGTGTGGGGAAAGGAAGCTGAGTGGAAAGGAGCAGGGCAGACACTGACAACAAAGGAGATGAGGGGCCCTGATGACTCTCCTGCTCCCACAGGGAAGGTCCTGCTCTTTGCTTCCAAAAGATTCCCTTGCATTCCTCCAATCTCCAGCCCCTTCCACTTTTCCTTGACTTGACTTTTCCTTGAGGAGCCTGCTTTTCCTTGCAACCAGATCAGCCCTAAGCTTGCAGCTGAGCTCCAGTGTCCCCTCCGTGAAAGGCTTCCCTGACTCCACCACATGGAGAGACAGGGCCCTGGTTGCCGGGTGCTTCAGCTCGGTGTCTGCACCAAGATTCATCGTCATCGTTAGCGACATTTGCAGGCCAGTGACCCCCAGATGAAGCTCCTCCAGCCATGGACCCACCTTGCTCTGTGTGGCCTGATTTCTCAATTAATTACCTAAAGGGGTACAGTGTCTATACCACAGTGGATAAACAGATGAATAAAGGAATGAATGCCGCTCAGCTCTGCCTGTGAGGACCTTCCTGTCGGGGTGGGGAGCCCCCCCCCATGCCGCAGGAGCAACATCCGAGAAGCACGTGATGGCACGCACTGGGGTGGGAGTGGGAGCAAGTAGTGGGCAGCTCTGAGCCCGGGGGGGCCAGTCAGGGAGGGCGGGAGGGGGAGGCAAGGGGAAAGAGAAGCCATAGAGGCCGTGGTCTGGGTGACAACGGTCCCTGGAGTAGGCAGAAGGCAGCGTGGAGCAGGGAGGACATTCAGGAGGAGGGACAGGCAGCACTTGGGGCACAGGGTGGAGACAGGGCCTGACTTGAGCGGAAGTTCCAAGGTGGGAGCTCTGATGGGAGGTAGCGGGGGGGTGGTTGATGGTAACTCATCCACTGAGCCAACGTCCAACCAGGCACTGTGCCCAGTGCCAGCTCTACAGCAACGACAGATCACAGAATTCAGAAACCAGGCTGGAGCTCTTAAGAGAACAAGACTGTATCTGCTGTTACATGGACCAGGAAATAGCACACAACCGAGGAATTTGTGGAGCACTTTACAGTTTATAAAGTGCTCCCTCATATATTAATGATTACACAGTCATGTGGTAGGGTGGAAAAATGGTGCTTGTTGCTGTGGAAAGCCTGAGTTAGGCTCTTGCATCCACCCTTGGGTGACTGCACAACCTCCAGCTCATGAGAACCTCCCTGAGCTTCAGTTTCCTCCTCTGCAGAATGCTAACAGCAGCCAGTGTTTATGGAACACCTCATGTATGCCAGCTGCTGTTGTAAGGGCTTTTGCGTGTATTAACTATTTTGACTTCAAAACAACCCTATCGAATAGGTACTATTGTTACTCTCATTTTGCAGGTGTGAAAACTGAGGCACAAAGAGGCTAACTTGCCTGAGTCACACAGCTGCTCAGCAGAAGAGGTGAGATTGGAACCCAGTTATTCCAGCTCCTGAGTCCACGTTCCCAGCTGCGATGCTAAACTGTAGATAATGGGGGACCAATAAGATTAATATTGGTCTTAATTAACAGGCACATAGCTGGTTAGAGGTTAGAGGTTGATATCGACCATTGTTGTTCTTCTGTCTGAGGCTCATGACGTTACAGCATTTGGTGGCCTTAGCAGATACTGCTGACACGGTGGCGTTGCCGTTGGCCTGGCCTAGATGTCACCCACAAAAGTGACTGTGCCTGGGGGGCATTCTCTCCCTGAGAGAGATGCTTGACCATCAAACAGGGCGGGTCCAGAAGCGCTGGGGTGCTCACACCTCAGAAGCACCTCTCAACCAATGAGGATGTGAGTTGGTGGATAAACACCCCATCAGTGGGACAGGTGTGTTCCACACAGCACCTCAGAGGGTCCCCACCAGGACTGAGCCCCAGCTTCCCACAGCTCTCTCCTTCTCTGTCTCACTCCCCATGCCCTCCTAATGCTTCTCAGAATCACTATCCTTCCCTCAGGGTCTGCTTTGGAGAACCCAAACTAAAGCAGGGACGCGAGTCAGTTTGGACAGAGAGGAAATGAAGAGATCTTACCCGTTGAGGCTGGAGACGTTTCTGGACAGATACTACCAGAGGAAGAGCTGGAGAAAGGAAGGCCTACATGAGCCCTCCAACAGAAGGGGAAAGTCCCAGGAACGGGGAAAATGGACTAGGTCTCCCTCATGCTCGTTCTCAAACAGGATAGCCCCCGAGCCCGCGTTTCAGTTGACACTTCAAAAAGATTGGCCATCAAGGGGCTTTAGCAAGAGCCCCCAGGCCTCTGGAGTAGATGACAGTGGCATCCTCGAAACTCTGGGATGTGAGCGTAGAATAAACTCAGAGACACTCCCCTTGTCTAAATACGCTGAGGTCCAGCTTTACGAGGCAGTTTTCCTTCTCTCCCCACTCCCCCACAAGCCCCTCCTCAAAGGCCACGCTTGTTTGCTTACTTAATCCCAAACCCTGTGCACCTTCAAAGGGCCCCTTTGTGTCCAGGATGAAGTGGAGCGTTTCTGCCTTGTGGACACGATTTTCCAAATGAACTTCCAAACACAGAAGAGCCCAGATTATCAACAATAAGCCAGCATCGTGGTTTGGGCTGACGGAATAAATGAACAGGAGGCAAGACAGAAAACACAAAAAAGCATGAATTTTCAGCAGGTTCCTCCAGCCAAACACTTTGCAATTTCATTGGAAAAGATTCTCAGGGGGAAAGAGACCAAAGAACATGGTGGAAAAAAAGCAAATTACTGGCTCATCAGTTTGGCTTCTTCCCTTGACAAGTTGGTCAGGAGAGAAGAGGGACAGGACCCATGGAAAAGGGCTGAGAGCTGGCTGGCGCGATGGGGAAGGGGGCCTTGTCACCTCCAAATGAGGGCGGCCTGAGTCACAGCACCTGGGCCATGTCCAAAAGGTTGCCTGTGCATTTCATTCATCACTGAAACTGCAGAAACACTGAGAACAGAGGGCATCTGCCTGGAGCCGCCCTGGAGGGTGAGAACACAGTTGGAATGAAAAACCAACACAAGATTTAAAAAAAAGAAACAAAAAAAAAAAACCCTGGCCATGAAAGAATATGTTATTCAGAGCTGACCCAGTTCCCTAATGGTTCAAGTTCTTCCAATAAGAGGCAGGATTACCTAGAGGTCAAAGCTTGGCTGTGGGGCCAGACTGCCTGGGAAAGAATCCCCCGGCTCTGCCACTTATGGGCTGGGTGACTTGGACAGATCGCTTAACCTTTCTGTGTGCCTCAGTTTCCTCATCTGCAAATCAGGGCTGATGATAATAATTGTACTTATTTAGAGAGTTGTCTGTGAGGAGTAAATACATCTGAAACACCTAGAAAAGTGTCTGTCCTAGAATAAGTACCCAACACATGTCAGCTGTAATTACAACATGGCTTCAATAGACAATAGCTCCTTGGCACTACAATATTCTCCCGGGTGCAATAGAATAAAAGTTACAAAGGCAAAGCAGCATGAAAGCAAGTCAGACCAAAGAATTCCCCAAAGCGAGCAGACTGTTGTGCCGGAACAAAGCTGTGGATGGCTTGACCTGTGCGCAGCTCCGTCGGAGCACAGACGCCACTTGCTGTGTGGGCCACAAGCGCAGTGAGACCTCTGAGGTCCCCCTGACATCCCCAAGTTCTCTTCAGTGTGGCAGAAAATCCCGTGACACTGCAGATCGGAAGTGTGGCTGAGATTGGGGCTCTGCCCTCGAAGAGGGAAGGGCACACCCCGTCTTCACACTGGAAAGCAGCTCGGCCATCTGGTTGTGCCTGTCGCTGCCATGGTTAGTGACAGGGACCTGGCCCCCTGGGGCAGCAGAGGGGCATGTCATGGCACAGTTCACAAAGGGCGCCAGGCGCTTTGAGGTCGGTCTGTGAGGCAGGTAACACGTCTCAGACCCACCTGCCCCTGAGAGCAGAGCCCCATCTCCATTCTTCACTCAAGATCAAGGCCCAGGCTTTTCTCTACAGAGGTGTCTTCGGGGTAAGAAACGGCCATTGCCACTCCCTCACTCATCTCAGACAGACATATGACCCCCGGCTGAATCCACGGTTCTATGCAGACCTTCCTCGTGCACCCCAGAACCCCAACTTTTCACTTAGACTCCTGCAGCTGGGGAATGAAGCTACAATTAAAACAAAGACAAAGGGCTGCTATCAGTAATTATTTCTGAAGTAACAAGCAACTAATTGGGTCTTAGTGTTATTAAAAACCTATACTGCAGGCGGTAATTAAACCGCAGCTAACGAGGCTCTCGGCACAGGCTCTGCAGCCGCCACTCGACCATTCCCTCGTCCTGGGCGGAGGTCTGCTGTCGGAGAAAATAAACAGCTTCTTCGTAGTGCTCCAAGAGATGTCAGTCATATTGGAGACTCCTGCCTGGGGAAGTCAGTGTGGCCGGGCAGTGGGGCGAGACAAGCCACAAGGGGGAGAAGCCCAGGAGCACGTGCAGATTTCTAGATGGGTGGCCCTTCCCCTCAGGACTGTGACATCATGCATGTGGGAAATGGCTTCAGGGTACTGTCAAGTCAGTGGGGAAAGAGCTGAATCGACTCTTTTATAAATAGATTTATTGAACACCTCTAACGTGGCAGGCGCTCTGGGAGATGCAATGATACCCATTACTTCATTTACTCCTTCCAACAGCCTTAGGAAGGAGGTGCCACAAGGAAGAGAGCTCAGAGAGGTGAGGAACTTGGCTCAGAGAGGTGAGGTCCTCTGTGGGAACTCACCTGGCCGCTCTACAGAGTGAAGCCAGAGTCAGAACCCAGAAGGAAGGGGGAACTTGGGTCACGTTCTTGGAGTCAACAGAGTGAAGTGAGGCAGGTGTGGAGTCAGTGGGGGCTGGCTACGGCCACTTCCTAGCTGCCAGGTGAGCTTGTCAAGCTACCAAAACATTCTATGCTTCAGTTTCTGCATCTGCAGAATGGGGATAATCATGCCTATCTAGTAGGTTTGCTCTAAAGACTAGGTAACACGTTGCACGTAAAGCCTTCAGCACAGTGCTTGGTGCATGGTAAATGCTCGCTAAATGCCAGTTATTATTAGAGATGCTGTTTCGATGCCCTCGGAAGCAGCACTGAGTGTTGGATGGGACTCATTGTCTGAGCATGGTGGAGTTTGTCAATAGAGGAAGTCTCAGCAGAGTGTCTGTCTGCCTGTGTCCCCTTGGGAAGGGGGCAAACAAACCCAGCAGGCTGGCTCCATTCTGAGGCCACTGCCCTCGTGTCCAGGGCAGCGGGAGGCTGGCCAAACTCCCAGACAGCCTGTCTCGGGCCTGGAGCACAGAGCCGTTGCCTCACCAGCTTGTAATGAGCTGCGTCTCCATCCTGATTAGGGGAACAATCCTCACTCAGAAAGACTCAGGGGAAGGAAGTGACAGCGTCGTGGGGACAGGGCATAACCTCACCTCCCAAGGATGGGCTGGCTTCTGGGGAGCTGGTGACTTGAAGGTCACAGCCCAAGATGGTGCACATCCCTAGGGAGGAGGCTGAGAAGGCCCCACGGGGGCAGGTCTGGGTCAGAGTAGGAGATGTATTGGGGCCAGCCCAGGCCTCTCTCTGCAACCTGGGAGGCAGCTGCTCATGGACTCTTGTTTGCCAAGAAGGGCAAGCAAGGAAACCAACGTTCTCTGGGCACCTTCTGGGCACCAGGCCCAATGCCAGCCCCATGACATCATCACTGTCATCAACATTGTCCTATTAAACAGAATGTTAGGGCACCATCTTTTCCAAAGCTGTGGATTGCAGCCCGTTGCTGGGTTATGAAAACAGTTTAGTGGGTGACAAATAGCATTTTAAAAATAACATGATAAAAAAAAGGAAAATTTTGGAGTGCACTGCACAGAGCAAGGATTAGCATCGTTCTGTGGAAGTTTCATTTCTTTAATGTGTGTGCGAGCATTGGTGAGCTGGGCTGTAATGGTGATAGAAATCATGCCCATTTCATAGAGCTATTGCAGGGATTGAATGAGTTAATGTTTAAGTGCTTAAATCAGCGTAGCAGACGCTGCCATCACGGAGCCCTGTCCGTGGAGACAGGGGAGATAGTTCAGTTTCCCTGCACCCACCAGTGGCTTCTTGAGTCTCCGTCTTGAGGGTGCTCTCCGGCCGCGGGAATATGCTCAGCCCAAGCACAGGGCAGGTAAAAGCATGGCAGAATTAATGCCCCCGGAGCGACCCTCAGCCTATGAGGACTGGGAGACGGTGGATAAACACTGCAGCCTCCTCAGCCCCCAGGGCAACGATCCTGAGGCATGTCCCCACCGTCTCTCAGACGGACTGAGTCCCACTTGCCTCCAGAAGCAACAGCCTTCCCCATCTCCTTTCCCCTTTCTCACTCTGCTTCCTGGGACCCCCCCCCCAAATAAGCTTCTTGTACCTACATCCTTGTCTTGATGCCTAATCTTATTGTGGATGAACTCAAGACAAGCACAAAGTAAGTGCTCAATAAGTGTTAGTTTGTGTGAATCATGTTCATCTTGAGATAAGATCTGTGCAAATGCTTTATCTGCATCATCTCATTTAATCTTCACCCCAACCATATAAGGTGAGAACTGTGACGGTCCCCATTTGCCAGATAAGGAAACAAGCTTAGAAGAGCTAAGCCCCTTGCTCATGGTTACATAGGTAGAAAGGGGAGAGCTCCATACTGAACCCATGTGTGTTACCACAGCCCTTGTTCTCACCCTCTGCCCTCCACTGAATCCGCACAACCACCTGCCAGTTAGCTACTGTTGTTATTCCCATTTTATAGATGCGGAGACAGAACGTTCAGGGAAGTACAGCACTTGATTCCCACACTACTCACTGCCAGGCTGGGACTAGCATCCAGCATTCTGACTCCTGGCCCTGATTCCCATGTCAGCAGGCTGCCTCCCCGCACCCTGGAAAGGGCAGACATGGGAGACATCCCTTCCCTTAAAAAAAAATCCCTGTGGTGGAGACTGGCCAGCTGTTCATCAAGCCTGTGGTACAGGAGAGAGGTAGGATGCGGATGAAAAGAAGGGACAATTTTAGCAGGCTTACCGGGACTTCCAGACAGAAGTCTGTTCTAAGTCTTCTCAACTTCTCAGCCTGTTAAATGGGGCTGATGACCTGATATTAAGTCCCTTTACTCACTGCTGGCTTCAACTTTCATCTTCCCATCCTTATCTCCAGCAACCCCACCATTTCCACCAAAGTATCTTGAATTGTACCTGCCTTTGGTTCGAGCTCCATCTGCGTAAAGCTCACTGTGATTATTCGTTGCCCCTCTGCTGTGTGCCAGGCATAGTGCTAACCTCCCAGTGCCTCAACTTCCTCATGCAGTAAATTGGAATAATCTTAGTATCCTCTTCACGGGTTGATATGAGGATTAAATGAGCTAATTGTGCAAACCACGTATCTGACAAAGGACTCATATACAAAAGACTCTCAAAACTCCACATTAAAAAACAAAACAATCCAATTAGAAAATGAGCAAATGATAGGAGAGCCATTTTACCAAAGAGGATTTACCAAAGATGGCAAGCGTGTGTGAAAAGATATTCGATAATACTAGCTATTAGGGAAATGCAAAATACGACCATGATGAGATGTCACCACACACCTATTAGAACAGCTAAAATAAAAGATAGTGATAACATCAAATGCTGGCGAAGATGTAGAGAAACTGAATCACTCATACGTTGCTGATGGGAGTGTAAACTGGTGCAGCTGCTCTGGGAAACAGTTGACTCTTACCATATAGCTCAAACAATTACACTCCTGAGCATTTTTATCCCAGGGAAATGAAGACCTATGTTCACACAAAACCTGTATGTGAACGTTTATAGCAGCTTTATTTGTAATAGCCCAAAACTGGAAACAACTCAGATGTCCTTCAATGGTTAAACTGTGGTACAACCACACCATGGAATATTAATCAGCAACAACAAAGGAAGGAACTATTGACACACAAAACAACTTGGATGGATTACACCGAGTGAACAAAAGACAATCTTAAAAGGTCACATACTGTGTCATTCCATTTAGATAACATTGTTGAAATGACAAAACTATGCAGATGGAAAGTATAGTAATGGTTGCCAGGAGTTAAGGATGGTAGGAGGGAGAAGGGTGGGCGTTATCATAAAGGCAGAGATAAGGGAGATCTTTGTGGAGAGAGACTGGATCTGTGTCTTAATTGTGGTGGTTACACAAATCCACACAAGTAGACACAGAACTGTACTCACACATCCTTATACCAATGTCAGTTTCCTGGTTTTGACACTGCACTGTAATTATGGGAGATGTAACCTTTAGAGAAAACTGGGTGGAAGGTACAAGGGATCTCTCTGCAGTATTTTGCAACTTCCTGCAAATCTATAATTATTTCAAAAGAAAAAATATATATATATATTTTTGGTGAGGAAGATTGGCCCTAAGCTAACATCTGTTGCCAGTCTTCCTCTTTTTGCTGAGGAAGATCCTCCCTGAGCTAACATCTGTGCCCATCTTCCTCCATTTTGTATATTGGACGCCACCACAGCATGGCTTGATGAGCGGTGCATAGGTTCGCACCCAGGATCTGAACCTATTAACCCTGGGCCGCCACAGTGGAGCATGTGAACTTAACCACTATGCCACCAGGCTGGCCCCTAAAAAAAAATTTTAAATGAGCTTGTTAAGAGTTTAGATCAGCGCCTAAATGAGCACTTAATATTAGCTCTCTTTATTATTTCATTTTCATTATTACTTCATATGTCATCTTATTTAATGCTCGCGATAAGCTTGTGAGAAAAGGTTTTGTTACCCCCATTTTACAGACTGGAATACTAAGACTCAGACACATTAGCAAACTTGTCTCAGTTCACATATCCAGAAAGACCTAGGAATTGAAGCTCAAATCCGTGGAACTTCCCACATATATGCCAGTATGAAGACCAGTACGATAAAGGTTTTTGCCCTCATTGAGCTTATAACATAGTGAGGGAAGTAAGAGATATAACTTAAACCCAAGCAGAACACCATACATATTGCGTTAAGTTCTATGGGAGGACAGGAGAGGGAGGAGTAAAAAATTCCAACTGAGGAGATTTAGGAAGGCTTCTTGGAAGAGGCAGCATTTGGGATTCCCTGAAGAATGAAGAGGAACTCCGTAAGTATGAAGTGGGTAGTGGTGCAGGAAAGGGCTGTCCAGGCAGAGGGAAGCTGATTGTCATGGGGTGGGAGAGCTCAGAGAACAGTGACAAGCCCAAGGAGGCCAAAGCAGCTGCCGTGTGACCAGAGGCAGATGCAGACTTAAGGAAAAGCAGAGGGCAGTCAGTGAAGATGGGCTGGGGACTGGGCTTGGTCTCCCAGCTTTTGCTGACTGTGGCCTCCAACTTGGCATCCGCCTTGGAAGCCGGAAGACCAGCGTCTGAAGTGCACGTGCTGTTAAAACTGTGCACAACAAGGGGCAGCCTTCTACTCATGCTGAAAAAGCCGGGCAGAGCCCCACAGCAGGTTCTGGGGCCAAGGAAGCAAGGGAGCCTTTCCGTTTCAGGACCTCACGACGAAGTTTTCCAGGGTCCTCCCAAGGCCCAGCCCTAGCAGATTCTGAAGGCAAACCCCTGCCCTTTGTGGGCTTTGGAATTTTATCTGTCAACAGTCAGTCATGAACCCTACCACGCTTGTCCTCATTTACCTTCCCTCCCCGACAATAACCTCTGTGCGGGCGGGGTCTGGGGGTCTCTGGCTCGTCGCTGACCCCAGCTTGGAGTGGGCACATAGAGGTGTCCACGTTCAATTCCACTTGACTGATCCAATACCAATTTATTGGGCACCTGCTAAATGCAGACCCTGTACAGGGACTGGAGGTGACAGAACAAGACGCAGCCCCTTCGTGGGAAGAGACAGCCACGGTGCGCCACACAGGGCAATGGCAGTGCTGACCATCCAGCGGCGAAGGGATGAGAAACCACCCTGGACTATGATCAGTGGAGACAGTCACTTCTGCACAACTGCTCTTAAGAAAAGTGGAGGTGAAGCCTCCTTCTCGATGAGAATGGGCGCTGTTGATTACAGTGTCCAGAAACTGTTAATGGGGTTACACTGAGACACAGCTTACGCTTCCATCGCAGTAAATCCATTGCCATGGTGACAGTGAGATCTGTGACGTTTTTTGCTAAGGTCATGAGTGAAAATTAGATGTCACACAATTGCAATATCAGAAATGTATTCAAGAATAATACATTTTAGATCATTAGCCAAAAAAGCAATGTACTTTCTGCAATTCAAGTTCTAGAGCTCTAAAGTGAATTATTTGAAAAGATTCTAGGTGGGAGACTTTTTGAAGTCTGTCATCAGTATGTCCTTATTCAAGTGGAGATAAAAGAGGCCCAACTAAGAAAATGGTGCCAAGGCTGACCAACAGGACAACTGTGGATTAAGCATGGGATCTTCCAAAAAGGCCTCTCTTGACAAGAAGTCTTGACTCAAGCTTTGGAGGAACTAAGATGACTGGTGGGCAGCAGAATGAATCACAACATGTAAAATTCCTTAACTAAAAATTTATTGACTTGAAATGTGGAGGTGGTATTTTGTTGTCTGTGGGTCTTTGCAGTCAGGACTGTGGCTCAAATAATCTCCTCACCTCCCCATGTCCACTTTGATTTGCCTTTACCACGCTGTCCCCAGGGCCTGGCTCAGCTGATGCTTTTGGAAAATGGATTTTGAGCTGTGCAAGACAGCTTTTCCTGATGTACACTCAGGCTTTGGATTGAAGGGAGCAGGTGAGAGGGGACTCAGAGATCCTCTGGGACAATTGCTTTCAACCCGGGTTTTCTGGAGCTGAAGGGTTCTGCAGAGGTCCCCCTGGTGGACTGGAGACAGCCCTGGGGAAGGGGGATGCTGAGGGCTGGGGTGCAGAGTCTCCACCTGCTTCAACCAGAAGAGCTCACTGTGACCTTTCTCACACATCGAAGTCCCAAATATGCTGGAAGAAAGGTTCCATAATTTAAGGTTTAAAACCTGCTAAGCTAGTCCAACATCATCATAACTTTTACAACAGCTGATTTTGAGTGTTTTGCATGTGCAAGACAGTGTTAAAAGTGCTTTACAGGCATTATCTCATTTAATCCCCACAACAAATCTAAAAGGTGAGTATTATTATTGTTCCACCACATAGGAGAAAACTTAGGCCCAGACGATGAGTAATTTGACCAAAGCACACATAGCATGGGTGACGGAGCCCGGCTCCGGACCCACGCAGTGGGCACTTGAGCCCACACAGCTGTCCACTACAGGCCCTGAGAAAGGTAAGGCCCAGAGAGAGGAGAAGACTTGCCCCACCGCTCCCTCCCTCTCCATGCTTCAGTGCGCTTTCCAGAACAACTCACAAGTGGCTTTAAATAGACCATCCCTTGGTTGCCAAGCATGTGTGCTCCCCCGCCGGGAGCAGCTGAAGGAGACGGAGCTGCAACGGCTGATCTGCTTTGGGGGCCCGTGTTCTGGACGGGGCTGGGCTCTCTCTTGGCTGGTAGCCTCATTTCCCACCCTCTGCTCCAGATGAAGGTGAAGACTTCTGGCACGGCATTCCAGGCCCTTCACAGTCTACACTTGTCTGTCCGTCCAGCCTCGCTTCCGTTCACTCCTCTACATGGGCTCTTGCTACTGCAGATACGTATCCACCTTGTTCCTTTGCCCATGCTGTTCCCTCTGCTGGGAATACACTTCCTGCCTTGTCGGCGTGGCATACTCGTCCTCAGATGTCCCCTCTCTAGGGTCCTGACTTCCCTCCCAAGGCGGGGCCAACCCCACCCTCCCCAGCATGCTCTGGCCCAGCACACACCGCCCGTACTCTAACCAGTGATTCACTTTGCTCCCTTGATTCAAGGACATGCAGGTGGTCCCATTTCGACCACTAAAATCAGGATCGTTCTTACACTCTACGCTTCTACTTAGTGTAAGAGTATTCTTGCCTCCTGAATTGCTGTTATTGAATCGATAAACTGTTTTGTAATCGATGTTGTCTAAAGATCCAGGAAATACAGGATTTCTCTGTCTCCCTCCAGACTGAGCTCACTTGGGTTGAGGGTCATGACCCCTGAGTCTCTGAACCCCAGGGGCCAGCACAGGGAGGCCCAGAGGAGAGGCAGGATGGTGGCAAGTCATGGTGCTCACGTCACCCTTTGTGCCCCAGTCTCCACGAGAGGCCGTGGGGCTCTAGGCTCCAGGAGAGCCTCCAGCCGTTTGCCCGCTGCCCACTGAGTCCATGCAACTGCTTCACAGCACGTGCCCTGCAGAGAAACATGGGCAAGAACACAGACTTCATTTCCCTGGTGTTAGTCGTCTAGGGCCGCCATAACAAAGAACCACAGACTGGGTGGCAGAAACAACAGGAATTTATTTTCTCCCAACTCCAGAGGCTGGAAGTCCAAGATCGAGGTGTCAGTAGGGTTAGTTTCTTCTGCAGCCTCTTTGCTTGGCTTGTAGATGGCCATCTTCTCTCTGTGTCTTCACCTGGTCTTCCCTCTGTGCATGTCTGTGTCCTAATCTCTTATAAGCACACCAGTCATATAGGATTAGGGCCCGCTCCAATGACCTCATGTTAACTTAATTACCTCTTTTAAGACCCTATCTCCAAATACGGTCACATTCTGAAGTATCGGGAGTTAGGACTTGAACCTATGAATTTGAGGGGGGCACATTTTGGCCCATAACAGCCCTCTAAGGTTGACCAGGTTCTACAGGAAGCACGTCAGTCTCAGATTCCAAACCACACCACACTCCATGCCCTGCGTCTTCTTGTCTCTCAGAAGTAGCCACAATAGCCGACCAGGCCCTAGCCATTAGCCCTCTTGAATTTTCAAGAGAATTTTCCAGCATACCGTCTTCTGGTTGGTCTACCCGTCTCTGTCCTCATCTATGTAGTTCCTGGCTCCAATCGCCTCCTTATCTAGGCCGTCCAACTGAAATCTCCAGGGAAGATTGCCTACCACTTCTCCTCTCAGAGCCTCACCCTTATGTATAACATACGGGATCTCAGACTTGACAAGATCTCTCAAGAACATGGGACTTGGCTGACCATCGTCCTTCCCTCACCTAAGGCACACATCGCTAATCCATCACAGCATGCTTTCCTGCAGAATCCAATGCCAGGCAGTCTCTGTCAAGTGGATTGGCTTGTGAGCAGGGTCGCATTTGCAGTTGTGGGGTTATATGCCCTCGAAGGGACCTTCTAGTCTGAAATCCTGTGGATCCTTGGGTACAACATCCATACACTAGGTTGTTTTAGATAGTCCAAATTTATATAATTTTTACTTTCTTCAATAGAAGCAATTTGTAAATTGCGTAAGTAACTAAAAGCGTCTGAGTTCTTTTGGGGGGAACATTTGATTAACCCTTGGAATCTGGGCCCAACAGGTGCACCCTCAATACGGCCTGAAGCAGACGACCAGGAATCCGGCTTATCTATTAGGTGGCCCAAGCAAGGAACAAACTAAGAGAACTGGTGGGATATTCATTCATTCATTCCTTTCACAAACATTTGCTGGGCACCAGCTGTATGCTTGGCAGTGCTCTAAGGGCTGGAGACTCACAGACAAAGATAATGATAGCCCTCATGGTCGACCAGGTGCTAGACCCAACGGCATCCTGTCTGTATTTAATCCCTTATGGCTTCAATTTTGGTACATTTCCCTTTCTGTAGCAAATATTACTAACTGTCCACTAGAATTCATGTTCTCCCTTCCACAGCATATGGCTGTCCATGTGAAGGGGTTTTCTAGCAAGGGCTACCGTTCCCAGGCCTCCTTGCCTCTAGGTGTGGCCATGTGACCTCTCTAATGGAGTGTAAGAAGAGATGAGAGTCACTTCTGGGTCAAGGCTTTTAAGAAGCAAGTGAGGCTTCTCTATGTTCTCTTTCACCTTCCATTGGCTAGATGCAGGTGACTGCAAGGCTCTAGAGAGGAGGGTGAAGCCATAGGATGGAAGGAGCCTGGGTACCCAAATCATTGGGTGGAGGACAGCCACCCACTGACCAGAAATGTCAGCCTTGGACTATTATGTGAATGAGAAATAAATTTCTATTGTGTCTGAGCCTTTACACATTTGGGGATCTTTTTGTTATAGAAGTTTACATTACCTAACACAATAGTTAAGTGAAGTCAGTCTCATTGCTACACTGGTCTAGACACGTCTTTGTAGATCCATTGCCTACCTTCAGATTGCTCTTGGATGTGAGTACCCAAAGGAAATGTTCATCAGCCCGGAATCAGCCCTTCCTCTAAGCCAGATGCTTTTAATTCAGATTATAGTAAGTTTTCTATGAGAGGGACTTAAAAATCCTGTAAAACAAGCTTTAAAAATTCGAGAGAAAACTGTAAAGCTTCCCTGAGAAATTCCCAAGTACTGTATTTGTTTGCCTGGGAAATCAATCTGGGTCCAGGACAACGTTTTAAGCACCAGAAACCCTCTGTCCGGGTTTCAGTACCCACCAGCTGTGGCTCAGTGAGGGAGCAGGCAAAGTAAGGATCACCTGGCAAAGAGAAATTAGCAAGTATCGGAAGCCCAGCCCCTGGCTGGGTCAACAGCATCAGTCAGAGTGCTACAGAAATAGAAATCCCATTCATAAATTTTCCCTCACCCCAGCTTAAGAGCTTTCAAAGTCATAAAGTCTACATAAAGCCAGAAGACCTGCAATTGTCCAATTAGAGGTTTTATCCAGGAAAACACACATTTTCAAAGTCACTGCTTGGTCCCCATGCCAGGAGTGTAGTTGGGCTGGCTTGGCGTGTTGGGTCTCTGGGTTTTCCAGAACTTTCCACTTCAGTGAGACAGGACAGAGGACTTCTCAGAGCCTCTCACCTCCAAGGTGCGGTTCATGTGGGTCCTAGAGACACCCAGGGCTAACCATTACTGTGAGAACTCAGGAAAAGCTGGAATCTACTTAGCCAGCTCATCTGGGACGGGAGTTGCAACTAACATTTATTGAGTGCCTACTATTTACTATTCCTGAATGCCAGATCCTGTGCTAAATACAGAGCACACATTATTGCATTTCATCTTCATTACTACCCTACAGGAAAGGGTCTATTTCCCTCCATCTTCCAGAAAGCAAAGTGAGGCTGGCAGAGGTCAACCAACACGCTCAAGGTTATATGGCTCAGTGAGTAGCAGGGTCAAGATGTGAACTCAGGCCCACAGTACTTCACCCTCTCCATTCTGTCGCCACTCAGGGACCCAGGGGTTCTCACTCCCACTTTGTCTAGACACGTAAGCTGCGTTGGGAAGGACATTCAGATGGAAGCTAAGGTAGGGCATGTCACTTCCAGTGGGGGCTCAGTTGAAAAGTATGACCAATGAGGGGAACCAGGCCTGCAGAGAGCCCCCAATATTTCCCAGGCCCTGTGCTAGTGTTTTACTTAGATTATCATGCTAAATCCTCATAACAGTCCTGTGAAGTAAGTATTATTATACCCAATTTACACCTGAGGCTCAGAGGTGAAGAACGTTCCTGAGGCCATGCGGCTAGGAAGTGGTGGCGAGTCTGCCTGAATAGAGCCCTTGCTCGGAAACACTCTGTGAGACACTGAGCTTACCGCCCACGCTCGTATGGCTTTGATTCTTGGGAGGGATTTCTTTTTTGTCAAATTCCAACTCTAGTTGTGCACATTTAATTGATAACATCCCTGACAGTCCTGGATGTTGCAGGTTCCACACCCACATTTTCTTTTGGGCCACCTACCAGCTGAGTGCTCTAGAGAGTGTCCCTAAACCTCTTAGAGGGGACATAGTTTCTGCTCTCATGGGACTTAACATCTAGACCAGGGGTTGGCAAACTCTTCCTGTAAAGAGCCAGAGCGTCAATATTTTAGGCTTTGGGGTCCATCCCATCTCTGAAACTACTCAACTCTGCCACTGCAGTGCGACAGCAGCTATAGATGATACAAACGTGAACGCAGATGGCCAGGTTTGATCCCCGGGCCTACGTATGCAGACCCATGATCTAGACAGTCAAGGTCTTCCACAAGCAGGTGTTAAATTCCCGTGTGTGAGGCTATAAAGGAGAGGTGTCACGGGCTCTGCGAGTTTATTCCCCCAGGAACTGGTCTCAGGGCAGACGGCAGCTTGGACAAGGTTACTCCGTGAGTCAGGGCAGAGCTGGGACCAATGTCCGGGTCTCTTGCCCTCCCCTTGGGACTCCCCTGGCACACACTGCCTCCCTGGCCATCAGGGAATCTCCTCTGGCTGTTGAGGCGGGTCCTGCAGCCCTGCTGGGGGTGCAGGGACAATGGGAGCCTCTCAGAGAGCAGCCCAGGGTTTTTGCAAAGGCCCGGCTAAACCTCTGACTGGGGCCAGAGGCTTCCACGAGCAAATCGCTGGCCCGTTCCTCTCCAGCAGGGCCTGGCTCTCCCGGCACCTTTTGGAAAGCCGTGACAACATCTGCAGCAGCACACGCGGCGTTAATTTATTAAAATCCCAGCTTGTAAAAGCCGAGGTCTCAGGCAGAGCGGGAGGAGGCAGAGGCACGCTGCACTGGAGACGGCGTGAGCTGCTATTTTCTTCTCTTGCAGCCACAAAAGGAAATGTTGGCGAGGTCTTGGGAGAAGGGGTGGTTGGTGGGGAGGGGACGCCGCTGGATTTAATAGCAGGAATACGAGCCATTTGTCTTATTGTAAAATAGATGTGTGTTTGGACGCAGAAAATGCTCTGGATCCTTTCTTTCCTCCCCTTGCAGGCATGAAAAGCCTGGAGCAGAACAAAATGCTGCTGATTTCGAGGCTATTTTGGGCGCCTGTTGCTGATTGTCTGCTTCCGAGGCCCTCGGCACACGCTGCCTTCTCAAAGAATGGTTTTAACAAATTGAAGTGGGGAATGAATGAGCATCTTGCCGCTGCTGCTGCCACCTCTGCCATCAGAGCAGAAAGCAGTCCCCAAAGGCCGGGCTGGCCCAAGTCACTCACTTCTTCCCTCTCCCCAGATGCCCACCCACCCCGCACCTCCTGCCCGCGCGGTACGCGCTGGCGCCTGCGCTCGGCTGCCCACCCTGTGCCAGGAAGCTATTTACCAAAGGAAATAACTCTGATAAAGGGATAAAAATAGCCAGCAATGATGGAAAACATTTTGTTGCGAGATCTGTTGACAAGAGGGGAAATAGAGCTGTGAAAAAGATAGGTGGTGAAGGGCACGGAGGGAGAAGTGGGCCGACTGTGACAGTCCAGGGATCCCAGGAGGAGCTGGGACAGAGCCCAGAGGCCAAGGTGGCCCCAAGGATGGCTGGCCCCAAATGGCCAATCTTCCCTGTCGGTCAGCAGCCCCAGTCCTGTGCTATCTCACCCGGACTCAACGCAGTGCGGGAAGGTGAGCCGGCAAGCTCCCTCACGCAGGAGGGTATCTGAGGACGGGTATCTGAGAGCAGCCCTAGGAAGGAAGCTAGGAGAGGGAAGGGTAGAGGCTAACCAAGAACCAGGCTTTTGGAGTTCAAGTCCCGGCTCCGACACTGTAACACAGTGACCTGGGACAAGCGACTTAACCTCTCTGAGTGTTCATTTCCTCATGTGATAAATAAGGATAGTGTTAGACCCACGTCACAGGGCGATGGTGATAACACCTGCATACTATTCACCAAAGCAGCGTTATTCAGGTCATTTGGGCATTTACAAACGTGGATTGAGGGCATTCTGTGTGTTGGGCACCGTCCTGGGAACCCGGGATCCTTGACGAGGAAGACAAAGACCTGCTCTGAGATGCTTTAGCTCCCTAGGGAAGGCAGCAGAGCAGGGAGAGCCCTCATTAGAAACACAGAACCAGCACTGCTCACCCTGAAACAGCTGAATCGAAGGGCCCCAGACACCTTTCCTGGGCCACAGAGACATTCCATCCAACTCCATGTGCGTTCTATGTACTACATACAGAAGAGGGGTTGGTAGAAAGGCCCAGTCTGCCCTTTTGAAACACACAGCCTAGTGGAGAAGACATGCAGGTAAACAGATACATGTCATTCAATGCGAAAAGGACCAGAACAGAGTTAGGTTTAAGAAAAGGTTAGGAACCATAAATCCTGCCTGGGAGTAGCAGGGAAGGCCTCATGGAGGAGATGACATGAGCTGAGTCTTTTTTTCTTCAAGGAAGATTGGCCCCGAGCTAACATCTGTATCTTCCTCTTTTTCTTTTTTCTCCCCAAAGCCCTAGTACATAGTTGTATATCCTAGTTGTAGGTCCTTCTAGTTCTTCTACGTGGGATGCCACCTCAGCATGGCTTGATGAGCGGTGAGTAGGTCTGCACCCAGGTTCTGAACCGGTGAACCCCAGGCTGCTGAAGCAGAACGCGTGAACTTAACTGCTACGCCACCAGGCCGGCCCCTGAGCTGAGTCTTGAAGGATGTGCAGGAGCTGGTCAGGCAGTGAAGACAGGACGGCAGTCCCACGAGAAGGAATAAACAGCATGGTGTTTGTGAGAAAAATGTCCATAGCTGGGGATGGCTGGCGTGCTTGAGGACTGGTGACAGTCAACACATTTAATAACTGGTCTGGTAAGGGACCAAACATTCGACAGATGTTGGCCACAGCGCTGGACAACGGGGTCCTCGAGCCCCTCCATGTGGCAGGACCTGCCCCCTTGGTTGCTGGACTGTTGCGAGGTGTAGGGAGTCGTGACAGAGGCTGGATGGTGGCAGGTTTTTGGGCGGGGGGCACAGAGAGAGCTCAGGGCAGTGGATATTCACCAACTGGTTTAGAGGTATGGTTATACCAACGTGTGCCAGCCAAATGTCTGCCCCCAATGGAGGAAGGGGTGGAGGGAGAGGAACCCTGGGGAGGGGAGATGATGGGGCATCCCAGTGGGCAGAGATCGGGGACCCCTATCATGACTTTTGCCAAAACACCTCCATTTGTAATCTGTTTATATATGGGTCTCCCATTCAAGATTTCATCTGGAGGAAGTATTTTGATGTTAAAAAGATGATTCCTGCCACCTAGGCTCTGCTCTTTGATGAGCGTATTGGACATCTGACTTCCGCCCCCTCAGCCTTTGCATTTGCCACCACCCTGTGGAATATATTTTAAAAGGTTCTGAAAGCCACCCTTTGCTCTTCATTCCCTTCGCAACCACCCCAGCTCAGGCCTCATCTTCTCTTCTCTGGACTAGCACCATCATCTCTTCACCGTGAGCCTTCCTCCTTCCTGTCCTGCCTCCTTCAGTCCATTTACCAAGTGATGGGCAAAGCGATCTTTCAAAAATTCACATCTGCTCATGCCACTGCCCCACCAAGTGTTCCCTCTGGTTTTCAGAAGAAAATACAACTTCCTTAGGATGACACCCAAGGTCCTTCATGACCAGCTATCTCTGTAAAGTTTATCCCATGTTAACGGTCCCTGCCCTGTAGAGGCAGGACTGACCCATCAAGGTAAGACTTGCGTCCAGGTCAATCCGAAGAGAGGGCTGGGTGTTGTGATAGGCTGAATTCTGTCCCCTCAAAATTCATATATTGAAGCCCTAACTCTCAGGATGTGACTGTATTTGGAGATAGAGTCTTTAAAGAGGTAATTAAGTTAAAATGAGGCCTTGAGGGTGGGCCCTAAGCCAATCTGACTGATGTCCTTATAAGAAGAGGAAATGAGGACACACAGAGAGACCCCAGGGGCACCATGTGAAGAGGCAGTAAGAGGCTGGCCATCTGCAAGCCAAGGTCAGGCCTCCGAGGAAACCGACCCCGCGGGCACCTTCATCTTGGACTTCCAGCCTCCAGAACCGTGACAGAATAAATTTCTGTTAAGCCTCCCGGTCTCCGGTGTGTTGTTACGGCAGCCCTAGCAAACTCATACAGATGACAGTAAAAGCCGAAAGTAAGAGCCGTCAGCTGGTCACTCTGTCAGGCTGCCTTAGCCGGATGCCACCAAGAATCTGGGTTTTACAATCCCTTTGCTCTGATTGCTTGCTAAGCCAGTAGCCCTATGATCGTATTTGGCTCCCCACATGGCTGTTCTATGGGGCATGAATTCAATGATGAAACCGAGCTTTCCAGACCCTGCAGCAGTCAGGTTTCCCCTGGTGTAGCAGACACAGAGATGCACGGCTCAACTCCTCCTCCATAAAAGACCTGCTGCCCAGCTGCAAGGACTGTGGAGTCCCTTCAGCCACGCTTTTCTCGAGGCGGCCCCGGCCAGTGCCTGAGCAAGGCAGTGGGACAAGGGCCCAGCCGTCTATGTCCGACGCGGGACCCCTCTGACGGCAAGCCCTGCTGGGGCACTTGCTCTCTCCTGGGCTGCCAGAGGCTTTGTCCCGCCTGCATCACCTTCTGATGGCTCCCCCTGCATAAACTCACTTTCCGCCCTTTTCTTTTCAAGGCATTACTCCCTGGGAATCCACTGACACCTCTTGTCTCGTCTCAACCTGGAGAAGCCAGCCTGCAACACCCTGCAAATCAACGCCTTCATGTCCAGTGTGTCTACTGGTTTCTGGGAGGCGGTTGGTGTGTCAGCTTCTGAGCCCCACAAGCCAAGGGTCAGCCTTGGGCTGCTCTAATCACGACCAGGGGTGTGCTCTGGGAGGCCTTATGGCAGGCAGCTAGGCAGGGTACCTTCTGGGGACTCCACAACCGCAGACCCTACTCCTTTCTTTCAAATGCAGCGACTGCCACAGCTCCTAGCTGATCCTCTGCAGCCCTTGCCCTCCTCTGAGGGTTGAGGTCTTGCAGTCACCAGAGGAGTATCCTGAGAACAGGGATAGGCCTGCTCCTTGTGAGTGCCCCCCGTGGCTGGCCCAGGGTTGGGCCCATTGGAGGGCCTGATAAAGAAAGGATGGGAAAGCCCAGTGGACAGGCCATCAGCCATCTACACTTGGTCATCTCCAAGGGCAACAGGTGTGCTGCTCTGAGGCCTCTGCTAAGGCCGTGGAAACCACAGGACAGACCAGGAGTTCAACCCCAGGCCCACTGTGTCCTAGCTCTGTGCTCTTGGTGACTGGATTTACTGCTCCTGCCTCGTTTTTTGTTGTTGTTTTTTCACCTGTAAAATGGAAATAAGAACAATAACCATCTGATGGGTCATCATCAGGATAAATGAGATAATGTTTGCTTTATCACGTAAGTTTGGTTCTTGCATTATCAATACGAGGAGTGTTCATTATAGCCAGGCACATAGTAGGTTCTCAATAAAAGCTAGTGCTTTCCCTCTCCTCTCTTCCTTTGAGATTTCCAGGCACTAGAGTGTGCAAGTCTTTACAACGAGCTAAATATATACAAGTTAATCATATTCATGTATTTGTATAAATTAATAAGCAGTAATTATATATTGCAGCAATTTCTAAATAATATCCCAAAATAACTATCTCAATACATCAAAATGTTAAGAATGGTTATTTCTGGGTAGTGGAATTACGGGTGATTTGTATTTTCTCCCCAAATTTTCTACAATTAGTATGCATTATTTTTGAAACAAGAAAAAAAGCAACCACGAGTAAGAAGAAAGCTGTCCTCCAATGCCCTGGTGGGAAGCCTGCTCACTGGCCACGGATTCTGCTGACAGTCTCTGTCACTCCAAGGACCTGGTGAGTCTTCAAAAGTCTGACGTAGCTTCAAAAGAGAAGATTTTGCAGAAAGTGGCAAGGCTGCCCAGGCTCTGGCCAAGTGAGTCTGATCCTTTTCCTCTTTACTCTCTGAGGCAGGATCCGAAATGAGTGTGCTGACTTGGGGGTGTGTAGATGGAGGGGAACCCACTCCACAGATGACCGTGTGCACAGGGCATGGATGTAGACCCGGATTCGAGAGCTCGCTCTGCCATGTGCTAGATGTGAGATCTTGGCCAGCTGTTTTACTCCCCCGAGCCTCAGTGTCCTCAGTCTATGTGTCTTAGTTGTCACTTCCTCTGAGAAGTCTTCCTGGACCACCCTAGGCTCAACGAGGCACCCCCCATTAGAGTGTGCACCCCGATCAGCTCAGCCCTCTGTGTTACTGTGGTCTCCTCATGGTCTGTCACCTGCATGAGGCCAGGGGCAACCTAAGGGCAGGGACAGGCCTTGCCCACAGCTGTTTCCTCTTAGCCTCTCGTGGAGCTGGAACAGAGTGGACCCTCAATAAACATTTGCTGAATGAATGCCTGCAAGCCTGTGCTGGGCCCTGGGGCTGCAGAGATGCAGACCTGGACCCTTGTCCTCAAAGAGCTCACACTGTGCTTGGAACCCAGTCTCCCCAACACAACTCACACAGGCTTGTGTGAACAGCCTGAACAGGCTTACGAGGAAACAAGAGGATGAGGAAGGAAAGGAGAATTCCCCCAGGAGGCTGAGAAGGCCTCTCTAGGAGCAGTTTGAGCAGAGTCTGGAAGGAGTAGAACCTCCCCTCCCCTGTGGGGACAAAGTCGAGGCAGACAAACGCGTGCACGTGCAGGAGCGTGTGCTTGAGGGAGGAGTCAGGAGGGAGGCAGGGCCGGGCTGGAGTGCCTCGAATGGGAGACCGGCGGGTCTGGCTGGCATTCTGGCTGCGGCAGGGAGCCCAGACAGGTTTAGCAGGAAGGCTAGTGGGGTTGACTTGCCTCTCACTGGACTGGAAGGACCAGGCATCTCCCCCAACCTGTGCCGGATGCAGCCTAGCCCAGCGTTCTTCCGCCTGCCCGACAGGAGGGCTCAGAAATAGGACCAGTTTGGAATTAACCACTGCCAAATCTAGCCTGCAGCAGACAAGCCCTCTAATTTAAACCAGCATCTGTGAGGAGGGCCAGCTTTGGCATGTGCCCTGAGGAACATGGACACGATTAACCTCTACTGGGTGCAGCAAATTACCTGCAGAAAGGACATGCACCTGGGAGCACCCAGGATCTTAGTGCAGCCAACTCTTGAAGCTGGAACCCACTTGCCTTGCCTACGCTGCAGGAGCAGAGCTGTGGCTGCATTTTGGGGTCCACTGTACCCACTAAAAAGTGCAGGCATAGGGGTTGGGGCTGGCCTGGTGGCATAGTGGTTAAGTTCACACGCTTCACTTCAGTGGCCCGGGTTTCTCAGGTTCAGATCCCAGGCACGGACCTACACACCGCTCATCAAGCCATGCTGTGGCAGCGTCCCATATACAAAGCAGAGCAAGATTGGCACAGATGTTAGCTCAGGGACCATCTTCCTCAAACAAAAATAAATAAATAAATAAAAGAGAGGAAGATTGGCAACAGATTTTAGCTCAGGGACCATCTTCCTCACCAGGAAAAAAAAGTGCAGGGGCTCTAGTTAAGCTCCATCCCACCTCAGGGCCTTTGCATGTGCTGTTCCTGCAGCCTGAAACCCCTTCTCCCAATGTTGAGCATGGTTGACCTATCCTGATCTTTCACTCCTTAATTCAAATGTTGCTTCCTTAGTGATGGTCTTCCTGGCTCCCCATTTAAAGTAGCTTTACTACCTCCCTCCATCACTTCCCACTAGATGATTCTATTTTCTGCTTTCATTGTGCTTATTTTATATTCTTGTATACTGTTTATTTTCTTTCTCCCCACCTGACTCCTACTAGACCTAAGCTCCAAGATAGCAGGGATCCTGTCTTGCTCACAGCTGTGTTCACAGTGCCTAGCACAGTGCCTGACACTTAGTAGGTACTCAATAAAGATGAATTGGATGGAAGGAAGGAAAGAAGGAGGAGGGAAGGGAGGAGGGAAGGAAGGAAAGAGGGAGGGAGGGAGGGAGGGAGGAGGGAGGGGGCTTCTAACACAATAGCTCCAAAATGCCCACCCCAGGCCCAGCCCTGCTCACTGGGAGGCTGGCTCATTAACCAGGAGCCCACAGAAAACCTCCAGGGCAATGCCAGGGGCGTTGCACCCCAGGGACAACAGGGCCTGGACCTCGATGCTGAGAAGGGAAGGAGAAGAGGGAGGGGAAGCTTCATTCAGCCCCTACTGTGTGCCAGGCCTGGTCTACTGCATGAACCCTCTCATCTTACAGATGCGGAGACTGCAGCTCATAAAGAATAGACATAACATAGCTACCATTTACTTTGCACCTGGGAAAAGCACGTGGCATCTATTGTCTCGCCGATCACGCCTCATAAGTTTGGGCGGGATGCACTGATTGCTGCCGAGATTCTCTAAGCAGGGGATTCAGTCAGCTTACTCCATGTCACACAACTAGTTCGTGGCAGAGCCAGGATCAGAACCCAGGTCTTTCTAACTCTTGTCTAGTATCTTCCTGTGATAGAAAACACCATCCACACTATCATGATGGCTTTCTTGGCCCTGCCCTGCACCGGCTCTCCCAGGGACGGAGGTGGAGGGAGCCCTGTTCCAGGCTGTGGCTCTCAGCAGACCTTGCCAACAATCCCCAGCGCATCCACGGGCTGTTCTGGAGCCGTTAATTAGCCTGCCACCTCCGAGTGCTGAAAGCTGTTGGGCCGCCTGACTCAGCTCTCATGCCAAGAGCCACCTACACACACGGGCAGGTGAGGAGGGATGGGCCTTCTGGCCCCGAGAAGCAGCCAGCTCAGAAACCACCCAGGGAGGCCCACTCCATGGGCCAGGGGGCAGGGGAGGCGAAGGCGTTGCTTTCTGACCAGGAGGGGAGGGCACGGTCTTAGGCTCTGTCACCCATAAACCGTGTGACAGATAAGTTTCTTAATCTCTCTGAGCCCCAACGTTCACATCCATGAGGCTACTGCCCAAGGTGGGCCCCGAGGGAGAGCACAGTGAAGATTGGTTTTCTCTGCGGAGTGCTCCTGTATCAGGTGAGTTCTAAATTCAGAACCTGCCCGCAAATCCTGCTTCCCACCTGTGGACTCATACGTACAACAAATAGTCAGGGGCTCGTGCTCTGTGCCTGGCCTACTCTGGGCACCGGAGAAAAGACAGTGAACCAAGTGGCCAAAATCCCGCCCTCAAAGCCCTTCCCTCCCAGCTTGGGGCTGGGGAAGAAGAGGGGACAGTCAACATAAGGAAATAAATGACAAGGTGTGTCGGGTCATGGGCTAAGAAGGGAGAAATAAAGCTGAGGAGGTGGATGGGAAGGGGAGGGAGCAGGGGGTGCTGGAATGTGGGAGAGGGGGCCCAGGGACGGCCTGAGATGGGGACTTGTGCGAAGCAAAGGGAAGAAGCCATGGAGGCAGTCCTGTAGGTGTCTGGGGGTGGGGTGACCTTCCAGACAGAGGAAACAGCGAGTGCTCACCCAGAAGGGAGGGCGGTGCCTCCTGAGCTCACCCACCACCGCCAAGGCGCAGGCCTCACTAGATTTCAAAGACCAAGCTTTTCCCCAACAGAAAGTCAATGCGGAAATTAGATTCTGTAAAAATGCAATTTGTGGGCAGTGTTTCAAAGGAACAATGTTGTCCCCTGTTGGTTTGGTACTTTGCTGCTTCTGGGAAGTTCTCCTTCGCAAGCTTCAGCATGTTAACCTAGGTTTCCACAGGTGATCATACTAATTAATATCAGCAATAGGAATTATAATATAATCACTGTCATTTATTAAGCCCCTACCATGTGCCAGGCACAGTTCTGGAAGCTTTGATGTACACCATAACTATTCCACTCCACAGGTGAAGAAACTGAGGCACAGAGAGATTAAGACTTTTAACCAAACTGACACAGCTCCTCAGCGGAAGAGCTGGGTCCAGATGCAAACGGCTGGGCTCTGGCATCTCCGTGCTGACCGCCACACTAACTACCCCAATCAGGGAGGTGACTGTTGTTCTTAGCAGGAGGGAGTTGCCCTGGGCTGCAAGCTTTCCTGTGCTTCCCCCAGGGCGAGGCTGCTTCCCCCACAGTGAACACTGCAGAGCTGCTGCTTCATCTTTTGACCCGGTTAATCTCTTGTCAAAGATAAAAATCTTAAAAAAGAAAACATTGTAGCTGGACGACTACCGCCAAGGAGTGACCTCACATTCCGATCTCCATTGCAGAGGACAGTGGCTGAGCAAGGAGTATGACAAGCTGGTGCCACTGCCCCAAGCCTCAGTTTCCCCATCTGCAAAATAAGAGGGGATGGAAGGCTCTATGGTCTCTTCTGGTCCACGATCTTAGGGTTCAGGGACATAGCCCCTGAACCCTGACCTAAGCCACAGAGCACGCCGCTAGGAGTCTACAATTTATGCACAGAAGGCAGCAGCGAGGTGAGCCGGCACGCTGCTGGGCAGCAGGAGGTGCAGCCAGAGCACCCAAATCCACGGCTCGGACCAGGACCCTCTGCCCATCTGCATCCCCTCGTGTCTGCCAGGGTCGCCCCTGCGGTCCCACCCCAGGCAGTGAGGGGTGGTGTCTCTGCCTGCCAGGCCGCTGGCATAAGGTGATCCTAACCCGGTGAGTGCTCGGGGGGTTGGGAAAGACCAAACCTGTGGCGTCTCTCTCTTGTCTTTCGGCCTTCCGTCTCTGCACTTCCTGTTTTGTAACTTCCCGACACACCTTATCATTCAGCCTCGGGGAAACCTGATTTCTAGTGGGAAGAGGACACGTTAACAATGAGTGATGACAAAGGCGCCATTTACTGACTGCCTTCTCTGCGCTATGTGTTTTGTTTAAAGGGAGGTAAAATTTACGCAGCATAAAAGTAACCATTTTAAAGTGTGCAATTTAGTCGTACTTAGTACATTCACAATATTGTGCAACCATCACTTCTATCTAGTTCCAGAACAGTTTTGTCACCCCAAAAGGAAACCTCGTACCCATTAAGGAGTCACTCACCATTCTCCTCTCCCCCAGCCCCTGGCAACTACTAATCTGCTTCCTTTCTCCCATGGATTCGCCTATTCTGGCTGTTTCATATAAGTGGAATCACACAATGTGTGACCTTTTGTATCTGGCTTCTTTCACTTGACATGTTTTCAAGGTTCACCCATGTTGTAGTGTGTATCAGTACTTCATTCCTTTTTATGTGAATGATATTCCATTGTATGGCTATAACACATCTTATCTACTCATTGGTTGATGGACATGGGGTTGTTTCTACCTTTTGGCTATTGTGAATAGTACTGCTATGAACATACAAGTTTTTCTTTTGAACACTTGTTTTCAGTTCTTTTGGGTATCCACCTAGCGTGAAATTGCTGGGTCATATGGTAATTCTATGATCAACTTTTTGAGAAACTGTCAAACTGTTTTCCACAGCAGTGCACAATTTTACATTCCCACCAGCAATAGACGAGGGTTCCGATTCCTTCACATGCTCGCTAACACTCGTTATTTTCCATTTTTAAAGTATGGCCATCTGAGTGTGTGTGAATGGTATCTCATTGTGGTTTTGATTTGCATTTCCCTAATGAGTAATGATGCTAAGTATCTTTTCATGTGCTTCTTGACTGTTTCTATATCTTCTTTGGAGAAACATCTATTCAAGTCCTTTGCCTTTTTAATTGGGTTGTTTATCTTCTTACTGTTGAGCTCTCGATGTATTCTGTTGAAGTTCTTTATATATTCTTGTATATTAGACCTTTGTCAGATATAAGGTTTGCAAATATTTTCTCCCATTTGGTAGGTTATCCTTTGATATACAAAAGTTTGTAATTTTGATAAAGTCTAATATATCTATTTTTCTTTCGTTGCTTATGCTTTTGGTCTCATATCTAGCAATCCTTTGCCAAAATAAGGTCATGGAGATTCACCTCTGTGTTTTATCCCAAGAGTTTTGTGCTAAGTGTTCTACATTTAATCTCCCTGACCCCTGTGAGGTAGATACCATCATCACCATCACCATCCCCACCTTAGAAGTGAGGAAATTGGGGGTCAGGATGTTAAGTCACTTGCCCAAGGACACAGCCAGGGCAGAGCAGAGATAAGGTTTGAACCTGTATCTTCAACCCTGGAGCCCAAGATCCATGTCACTCAGCCTCTCCAGATCCAGAATCCTGCTCCCATTATCCCCCCAACTTCAACAATACACATATTTCACAAACCAAATGCTGGCCCACGAGCTGACAGGGAAGGAACAAAGGGATGCAGATTTCCACCTGACATCTACCAGGAGTCATTCCGCAGCCTGGGAGGCAGGCCCAGGTGAGAGCAGCAGCCAGGAAGAATCCAAGGGGAAAATCATCTTGATGTCTCAAAGTTTACCTTTAAGTAGACCTTGTTGTGCGTTTGAATTTTCCTTCCTTATAAAGCAGCAAATCTGGGATAGTGGGTCCACCGCTTTGAGCCATTTCACTTCATAACTCTCTTCCTGGGGTGGTTAGGGGCAGTTCTTTCTCCCCAGGAAGCACGGGCACTGCATCAGTTCCTGCAGCCCAGCTCTTTCCCCAGGGAAGGGAAGAGATGTGGCCCTGTGCATCCTGGGGTAAAGCGAGCCTGACTCCTTGTCTTCAAGTTCCCAATAGTCATTCACTGAGGCCTGTCCTGTGCCAGGTTCTGTGCTGTGGGGCCACAGAAATAAGCATTTCACTAGCTCTCAGGCCTGTGGTGGAGAAACAGCTTCCTCAGCGTGACACAGAGGGACCACGGGATAGATGGAGATGGAGATTCAAAATCGGATGTGAGCATATCCTTTATTCACCCAAACAATATATATGGGCTTGTCCTGTGTGCCAGACACTGCCTGTCCCACCAATTTAACTCAATTCTGACACCAGCTACCTGGAGACAGCATCAGATATCCCATCAGATAGTATCAGATCCCACAGGGTAAGGGCTCGGTCCCACAAGACTGCCCCCGCTTCAGACGCCAATCGCAAGTTCAGGTTGTCACCTGTGCTTCCGACCTACTGGCTATAAATTGGAGGCTCCCATGACCCCCTCCTCGAGTTCAATTAATTTGCTAGAGCGACTCACAAAACTCAGAGAAACAGTTACCAGTTTGTTATGAAGGATACAGATGAACAGCCAGATGAAGTGGTGTTTAGGGTGAGGTCCAGAAGGGTCCGGAGCACAGGAGTGTTTGTCCCTGTAGATTCAGGGTGCACCACCCTCCTGGCATGTGGATACATTCACCCCAGAAGCTCATCAGATCTTGTCGTTCCAGAGTTTTCATAGAGCTTAATCTGCAGTCCCCCACCCCCCTTCTCAGAGGTCAGGGGGTGGAGCCGAAAATTCCAACCCTCTAATTGCTAGGTCTTTCTGGTGACCAGCCCCATCCTGAGGCTATCTAGGGACCTTGCGCTAAATCACCTCATTAACATAAACTCAGGTGTGGTGAAAAGGGGCTCCTTATGAATAACAAAAGACACTTCAATCACTCAGGAAATTCCAAGGGTTTAGGAGATTTGTGCCAGGAACCAGGGACCAAGAGCAAATCTATTTCTTCTTATCCCACAGAAGGGGAGAGCATTCCAGGCTGGGAGAAATGCCTGAGCAGGGGCAGGGAGATATGACAACTCCTTGGCATCTTGCAAGTGTATTTGTTTATTTATTCATTTATTATTACAGATGTTTTTCTTTGATTATGAAGACTTCACTCATAAATTTTAAAAGTACAAAAAAAGAAGAAAAGTCACCCAGAATTCCATCATCCATGGATAACCATTAATTTCACGACTATGTAGAAGCTGAGACCGTTGACTTCTTTGAACCGCAGAGCCCAAGGACGCCTTGCTCAGCATCCGAAACGCCATGTGTCAGGTGAACTGGAGCCTTGCTTTCCCCCAGTGCTGCCTGTCAAATAGAAGGCACGCAGGGGACCCCAGCAGAGCGTCTGAGATGAAAGTTAATGACTTCAGCTCAACTCCATTTCTCCTAATCAGATCCACTTAGACTGGAATTAAAGGGGGGCCTCTCCTGCGCATTCCCAGGGTGTGGCTGGGGGCGGGGAGAGCGTCACAGCGCAGACTTGGGTTCTGAGACCTGGCTCTGCCCGACGTACCCCTGACCTTGGGCGAGCGCTCGCCCTCTCTGCTCCTCTGTTCCCTCATCAGGTGACACAGGAACAGGGAGCAGGCCCACCTGGGAGGTGCTTTTGTAAGAAGTAACTGAGATCAAGTAGGGGAAGAGCTTTGCAGGATCTGACACACAGTCAGTGTTCAATGAGAGATCCTCTTATGCTCCAGACTTCCGGATCAGTTGGCTATTGCCACTTTAAAGATCCACTCTGTGACCTGGACCCCCAGGACCACATACACAACCCAGAACTGGGCCCTGGATGCACCCACACCTCCATCCCCCTCACCCTGCTCCGGATTCTCCTCCAGTGCCCTCTCTGCCTTCCCGTCCACTCCACGGCCCCATGGCCCGTGTCCCGAGCTTCTCTCGGGGATCCCGGCACTGGAGCACATTTCTACTGACACTCTCCTGACAAGGTGTCCTTGGCTGAGCCCACAGACGTTTGAGCCCCCAAAGACAGAGCTGGTGGCCTCCTGGGCTTCGGAGAAGTGATGCTTGAAGGAAGAACGTGGCTGTGACATGTGCTGAGGTGTGGAGGAGGGCGTGCCAGGGCAAGGGACCACGGGGGCACACGGGCACAGGCACGCACTTATTCCCTCACTGGCTGGCCCACATCCTCATCCACTCGGCATTTACCGAGCACCCGCTGTGAGACAGGCTGCATCAGCTGTTGGGGCTGCAGCCGTGACGAGGCCCTGCCCTCAGGGAGCGCACAGTCGGGGGACACAGAAACAAAATGAGAAGTTACACTGCAGTGTGGTCAGTGTCGGGATGGGGTGCAGGGAGCCCCTAACCAGGCGGAAGTGGGGGGCAGGCTGCGTGCGCGGGTGAGCGGGGCAGCAGTGACGGGAGACTCCTCAAAGAGGGACCTTTAAGCTGAGCACGACTGTGAGTGGGTTCCCTGAGGACGTTTTTTTGAGAGAGGATAAAGTGCAAAAAGCCCCAGGCAGCAGGAATGGCCGTGCAAAGGTCTGACGACAGGGAAGAACACGTATGTCGGAGGGCCTGAGATAAAGGGCTGGGCCAGAGCACTAGGGCCGTAGTGAGAGGCCTGAGAGAGAGATGAGCCTGGGGACAAAGCAGGCCTGGCTCACAGGGGCCGGACAATTACAGAGCAGTGGGGAAGCCCACCGTGGGGGGAGCCAGAACTTACTAGTTCCCTGACCTTGGGCAAGTTATTCAACCTCTCGGAGAGGTGCCGGGAAGAAAAGAGAGGTGCCGGGGAGAAAAGAGAGGAGGGACAAGATGTGAGAACCTTGTAGAATAAGTCTGGAAGGCGATGTCAGGGAACCGGATATCTTAGCCCAAAACCGCGGAGAGCCCCTGCTTTGCTCTCTGGTGGGTGAGGCGTCGGCGCGATCACCATCGAGGACCCAACCTCAGCCCCGGCCTCCAGGCCTCGCCCTGCGGTCACTCGCCGGCCTTTCTTCCTTTGGCCGCAAGAAGGCCACAGTCAAAAGTGAAAAGAACCAGTGGTGCCTGGCCTCCTGTCCGCAGCGATGGCCCAAGTTCAAGAGAGGAGAAAAAGAAGTGTCTACGGAGCTGTCAACAGGGAAACTTGGACTACGACGGAGACAGAAATATTTACTCTGCAGGGATAAATATTACGGAAACGACCTTCCGTCGTCCAGTCTCTGGTCTGATGTAGAGTTCCCTCGCTAGGACGGCATTCTCGCTGCCTGCAGAAATGACAGCCACAGGCAGTGTAGACGCCTTTCCGTAAAACAAGCACAGGTGCTCTGTGATACTGGGAAATTCTCTCTCACAGGCGAGCGTGCAAATGAGTGGATTTGCTCCCAGAACCCTTCTGTGCTATTTGGGTGACCATGGACCAGTCACTACACCTCTCCAGGCTCAGTTCCCCTGGATCCTAGCGTAGACGGAGCCTATACAATATCTTCACGACGTGGCTGTGAGGATGGAGTGAGCCCGGGATAACGTCTGGTGCTCAATGGATTCCTCCTGCTCTTCGTCCTCTCAACCACATGAGCTTCCTACACAGCCAGCAGCTCTGAAATACCCGAGTCCCCAAGCAATACCAAGTAGGCCATTTGTCACAAGCTGTTTGGGCTCCCTGTCTCTCAAGCACAGGGGCAGCTGCCAAAATGACAGGAAGAGACTCATCACTGAGTTCGCAGAACTCAAGTTCATGACGGTGGAATTCAGACTGATCCCCTTTTGATTCAGAGAGAGCTTTACAGACCAGAGTGCACTTTCCTGCCTCTAGCAACGGTCAATTAAAATGATCACCTTGGTTAGCCATTAGGTGGGGATGGAGCCCAGTGTCCTGCAGAATATCTCAAAGTAGCATCCATGACCCACATACGTCAGAATTCCCCAGTGTGAACTGGAGCAAGCCCAGTGCTCCAGGAGGAGAAACATGAAGCCACAAGTTCTCTTCCTCCTGCTGGCATTAGACATCAGCCACATCTGGTGTTGTGTCAGTAGATGGAGAGACAGCTGGGAGGAAAACCGAGATGTCTTCACAGTGTTGTGTATATTGCATCACAGCACCTTTGAAAAGCCCGTCCCACTGGGTGCATGCAAGGGTGTACGTGTCTGCACACAGACACGGGTTATTTTAACGGTGTGTTCAAAGCAGAGAGTGGACAGAGGCAGTGATTTTACTGGCATTAACTTCTGTGAAAAAAAGGAGGGCTGTCAATTTATCACTGTAGGAAAATAAATCCAGTTTGAGCCTATGCCAGAGAGCCATGAAAGGGTGGAGAAGGGAGTGGGCCTCGCCCCTCTTCATGATGCTCTGACTCGTGGGCTGCCAGCAGCAGAGCTGAGCAAAGCATTGGTGCTTTCAAGACTGGGAACTACAAGCAAATCCAACATTGGAATATGATTAAGCCACTATCACAGCTCTCACCAGAGTCTCTTGGAGGAAGAGAGAAGAGGGGACTTTTAGTTGTGGGACAAATGAGAATTTTAATAATTTGAAAGATTGGGGAAACAGGAAAGCAGTCCATCGAAGGGTTTTGAGTCAGTGTGGAGTCAAGGGAAAGGCATGGGCTTCAGGGTCAGACACTGGGGTTTACAGATTTGGTTGTTGTAGAATTGAGCACACATGGTGGGATCACCATCAAGCCCGCAATGTATTAGGCTCTCAATTGTTGGTACTTGGCATTATTATCTTTGCTCACTAGCTGTGTGGCCTTGGGCAGGTCACCTGACCTCTCTGAGCCTCAGGTTCCATCTCTGTGGAATGCTCATGAGGTACAGAATAGCACACCGTAGGTGCTCAGCAATGGTGGTTGGCTTCCTCATCTCCTGATTCATAAGGAATGACACCAAGGGCACTGCCTCTCGGCTCAGGATCAGAGGGCAGGTCTGTACACTCTCACGCCCGCACCCTACCCCTCATCCCCAGTCCAAGGTGAAGAAAGTTTGCTAAGTCTGGTGAACGTCCCCCCACCCCACCCCATCCCACCCCAGGTCTGCTCCTTGAGATGGAAAAAGAACATGAGGCCTGGATCTCAGCTCTGCCAAGAGTCTCCTTAGAAAGGCGCCGCAACCGGAACTCTGCGGAGGGCCTGCCAGGGCCAGACTGGGTGGTGAGAATAAAATCAACATTAATGAGGCACTTTCTGAGGCTTCAGGGAAGAGACCAGCGTCAAGCCAGCTCAGATTCTCACTTTCGAGCAATGAGAAGAAGAGCAGCACCCCGTCTTGTGAACATCCCCAGATCTTCCTCTCCACGGTGGAGGAAGAGTCCAGAACAAACGCCGATCCCAGCCTCAACCCCTTCCCTGTGGACAGCACCCTCCCTCAAGGATTGTGGGCTGTGCTCCCAAATGTATGTGTTTGCCTCCCCCTGCAGGTGGCCATTGTCATTGCACCCACCAGGACTCCTGCCACGGAGTGGGGAGCCAGACTTCTTACCCCAGCACGACCCCTGGGAGGGGTGGGACGGGTTGCGGACTGGCTCCTGGGGCCCCAGGGCCGCCATGTGGCCTCCATGTGGACAGCCGCCAACAGGGACCGTCTCTAAAGAGTGATATCACAGTAGCAGCTAATATTTATGAAGCGCTTGCAAGGTGCTGAGCTTCTCGCCCCGTGTAACCCTGTGAGGTGACCCTGTGAGGTCCTTATTGTTATTCTCCCCACGCTACATACGAGGAGCCCGAAGCTCAGGCGTGCTGGTCACGCATTCAGTAACTGGCAGAGCCGGGGTTTGAGCCTGTGACTTCAGGGTACACATGAATCACCTGGGATGCAGGTCGAAATGCGGGTTCCAGGGCTTCGTCCCCACAGATCTGGATTCGGTGGGTCTTGGGTAAAGCCCAGGAATCTGATTTTAACACACACATGGGTGAATTCTGAGCAGCTGGTCCATGGATTCTCCTTCACGATGTCCTGCAGGACGCAAGCTGCACCCCATCCAAGGGCTCAAATACCAACCAAGGTGGTCACTTTCACTTTCAGTTGTTACGGGCAGGAAAATGGTCTCTGGTCTATAAAGGTCCCTCTGCCTCAAAAGGGGACAATGACTGAATTCCACCGTCAGCCTCAAGTTTATCCACTAAATCTACCCAGACTGTGATGGGGCTCTGACTCGAATCCTGGCCCCCAGTTGGGCGCCCCACCAGAGCTGCCCCTGATGGGAGAGACTGGGGAATGACAGAGAGCTGGTGGGGCCCTGCCCTGACAATTGGGTGGTCTTGGAAAAGTCACTTCTTCTCCTGGTCTTGGTTTATCCATCCAAGCAATGAGAAGACTTGAGATCTTCTCAACATTTTGAAAATTCTATGTACCCAGACTTCAAACCTTTGTATTTCTTTTGGCTCCATGCCAGTTCTCACAGTAATCAAACCTCACTATCCAGTGTCTCTATTTCTGCTCTCTGATGGGTCCAGATGTTCAGTTGACTAGGCTTTGCTGTTAATGTTGTTAATACCTTCCCCAGGTAGGTAAGACATCTTAGCAAGGCCTACTCCAGGTTTTAAGGATGATATTATTTCAGGATCCGGGGCAAACTCATAAGCTGAGATGGATGGCCAGTGATTCCTTGACACCGTATCAATCCCACCACCCATGCGTATGGTTGGGTCTGAGTGGCAACTTAAGAAGCAGCCCTGTCTTGCTGGCTACTTAATCCTGAGTCAAACATCTTAGAATTCTCCCTGTTGCTGATGTAGTGCCCAAGCCCTACCCAAGCTCCCGGGCCACCAAAACTTGGAATTGAAAAAGAAAAAAAAAACTCAGCAAGGGTCAAAGAGGCAAAGTGAAGATCCAGCCCATGTCTCAAAGAGGGTGGTTTTGTCTTGCCTTAAAGGACGCTTGGGGCCCCAGAGACGTCCCAAAAGCTTGTGGGGAGGCCCCAGGGGCCACTCTGATTGTAAAAGCCTTGCCACCATCCAAGAAGGGATTTGACTCCAAAGGGTTGGGGGTTGGGCCTTATGACTTGGTCGCTGTCATGATAGGTCTCCCCACAAGGAGGCGCTGTATTTCCTATAAAGGCATTTGTGAAGATGCAGGAAACAATGTAGATAATGCTTGGCACACAATCAGAGCTCCACAAATGTCAGCTGTTGGGGTGGTTTTTGTTATTTTTAGTGATTAACCTCTATAAGGATATCTGTAAAGTGGGTATAATATTACCACTGTCAGGGAAAGGGTTGGACAAGTAAATGAAACCAATATGAAGGCACTAGCCTATCTCCTTTGGAGGCTGGAGGCTTGCATCTCTGGATGGGGTGGCCCTCAGACCCAGCTTGAGGGCAGGAGGGAAGGGGAGACTGGAGTGGAGACGTGTCAGAGATCTCAGCTCACATCTCCAGAAGCCCCCATTCCTCCCCCAGAGGTGGCAGCCTGGGGCAGCAGAGAGGGCTCTCCGGTTAGGTGGGGCTCAGGGCTGAACTTGCGTCAGCCAGGCTTAGAGGCTGTGGGATCTTGGCCAAGTCACTTAACCTCTTTGAGACCCAAGGTGGCTCAACGTGGGTGCAGGGCAGAGGTCCCACTCAAGGAACTCAGTGCCCAAGAGGTATAAGAAGCAGAAACCTCGGGAAGGGCGTTAGCTAGCCACAGACTATGGAATTTGGGGTGCATGGAAATTTAACTGAGATCTCAGGGACTCCCCCAACATAAATCTAAATTAAACAGATTGATGAAGATGATTAAGTCACTTGTGGATGCCTGGTAAAAGCAGGTGCCCATAAAATGTCCCCTGATGGTGTCTTGCCCTCCTGGGAAGGGGAGAGATTCATTCAAGGTCTTAGAGCTGATGAAAGCAACGCCCAGCCTCAGATCACCTTCTGAACCTCACATGTCAGGCCAAGTTTGGGCCCAGCAAATTCAAGGCCCAGACAATTTCCTGGTTTTTCCTAAATAACAGATGGACCCAGCGCTGCCCCCTTGCCTGGCCTCCCACTCCACTCCCCTTCACCCTCTCTAATGAACGTTCAGCTTGGGAAGGAGCATCTACACGCAGGCGTGTTTCACCGACAGCTGAGCACACCAAGTTATACCGTCCTATGTATGGAATTAGTTGTAATTTTGGTGAAAATCAACAATTAAAGGGGAAAAAAATCACACTTTCTGTCTTTTATCATTTATCAGAAATTCTTCTTTCTAACAGAAGTGACCCAAACAGAATTGAAGGCTGAATTTCAGAATTGGAGGAATGGTTGAGATCATCAACCCGAGAATTGGCCAGGGGCATCAGGAGAACACTAGTCTTAGTGGGAAAAGGGGTCTGTGGTCAGAGAAGTATGGAAAACACCACACACTATGCTCTCCTTCCCGCAGAATCTCACTGTGCAGGTGGGCACTTTAAAGGCTCTGAGGAGTCCTGCATGGAGAGACCGGCTCAATTTTGTTTAAGCCAGAGTGTCCCAAACTTATTTAACTTTGGACCCTTGCCCCCAGTGCACTGTTTTTAAACCACAGTACCTATTAAGATAACATTTCTCCTATTGAGTCCACTTTACTTATTTCCAGTACGTCCCTGGCTCCTGAAGGCACCTGAGTTTGCAGCCAATATCTCATCCAAATGTCCAGAAAGATAGTGACTCACCCACGGCTGTACAGCTAATTATTCTTCATAGTAATAAAAACCAATTTTTGTACAGCCCTTTAGAGATTTCTACACACCTACATTCTTTCACAGTATCTCCCTTTACACTCAGAATCAAACACCTGCTGTCAGTGTGGTTGAGGGCACACCCCACGGCGGGGCTTATGCAGGTATGACCTTGTGGACCTTCACAGCAGACCTCTGAAGCACATACTCCTCTTCTTCTTCTTTTTTTTTTTTTGCTGAGGAAGATTATCAGCCCTGAGCTAACATCTGTGCCAATCCTCCTCTATTTTGTATGTGGGATGCCGCCACAGTATGGCTGATAAGTGGTGTAGGTCCACACCCAGGATCTGAACCCACAAACCCAGGCCACCAAAGCGGAGCACACTGAATTTAACCACTGTGCCACTGGGCTGGCCCATCATCCTCCCTATTGTAAAGATGAAGAAACCGAGCTCAGAGAACCCAATGAACTTGCCTGAGATCACACAGCTGGCGAATAGCAGGGCCAAAGTTTGAACCGAGAAAGTTCGACTCCCAAGCCCACACTCCCAGCCCCCAGCCCAAGGAGAGGTGGTTTTCCTGCAGGCAGAAGCAGACGTCTGCAGAGCTGACAACCTGGGAATCTCAGGGTTTTCTAAAGCTGGTGCTCAGTTCTCAGATGTCTCAGGAAGCACATCCTTGCTCTTTTTTTTTTTTTTTTTTTTAAGTGGGGAAATAACCAAAGGAGGCCAAACCATCGAGAAAACGGGGGCTATTCTACCACTGATTCTGAGCGAAGCAATGAAAACAGCTTCCACAAAGAGCTCATTAGTCAGTCATAACTTGGAAAACCACCAAATGCAATTTTGATGGGGATCAAATTTAATAAAAGCACAGCTTCTGGTCCCCGCAGCTAGAGCAGAGCAGGCACGTGAGGTGAATGGCTATGGATGGAGAGGAGTCGGGAAGCGGAGACCGCAGGTAGACTGCGCAGGGCTGAGGCTGTCTGTCCGTCCGAGCTGCAGAGGGCAGAAGGACTCAGGGCACAGCATGCTTTACCGAGAAGGGGGCTCTGGGGCCTCACGAGAGGAGACAGGACAAGACCCAGACGGCCCTGGGGAAGGGAGAGGGCCAGAGCCTTGGAAAGAAAGCAGCTTCCTGTCTCCAGATTCATCTCTCCTATAAAGAGGTTCTTGGGAGTTTCCTTAATGAACAGATGAGTGGCTTGTAATTAATATTCACATCAATGGCTGCTTCCCAAAGACTCGGAAACGGCTATTGCTTGTGAGTTAAGCACTGTATGCCTCCTCCTGTCATCCACCCTAGCCACTCTCGTTTCACTGCTCGTGCCAAAGAAGGTAAACAGATTCCAGATTCTCCCAGCAGGAGACAAATTCTGCAGGAATGATGTTCAAAGCAATATCTCAAAATAATTCATGCTCCCATAACGCTTCCTAGGTTAGAAGATGCTTTCCTGGGCATTTCCTTATCTAGTCTGCACAGTAATTCTAAGAGGTAGTTGTCTTTATTATCTCCATCAACAACGTATGAGGAAAATAAGGCTCAGAGAGGTTACATGACTTGGCCAAGGGTACACAGCTTATGACCATGATGTCATAAATTAATGTGCTTTGGATTCAGTAAGACCCTGGTTTACATTCCAGCTCTGCCCTCACCAGCTGTGGGATCTTGGGAAAATCTCGGTCGTGTCTCAGCCTCGGTCTGCTCAGCTGTGATGGTAGCTACCATTTAGAGTGGGTGTCCTCTCTGCCAGGCACCTGTGGTGGAATGTTTGCAGAGAGGGCCACCAATAATTTCTCCCACTGCTGTAGTGCAAGTCACTACTCCCATCAAGAAGTGGGGCCTATGTCCCTTCTCCTTGAATCTGGGCTGGCCTCGTAACTTGCTTTGACTCCTAGGATGTTGTGGAAGTCACACGGCGCCAGCTCCTAGCCCAGGCCTTAAGAGGCTGGGAGCTCTCCTGCTCATTGTCATGAAGTCCTGAGCCCCCGTGTGAAGAGACATTCTGACTGCCCTGCTGGAGAGAGGCCCAGCCAGCCCCAGCCGAGGTGCCAGACGTCTGAGGAAGACCTCCCGGGTCGTGCAGCCGTGTCTGAACTGCCCAGCCAGCATCACACGGAGAAGAGCTGTTCCCCGGAGCCCCGCCCCGACTGCAGAGACGTGAGCAAATCAACGGCTGTTGTCTGGGGTGGTTTGTTTGCAGCAATGGATAATTGACACAGTGCCTAATTTGTAGTAATTCATTTAGCCTTTGTATCAAGCCTGCGGAGAAACTGAGGCCCAGAAAGCTTAAATAAGTTGCCCAAAGTCACACACCCCGTAAATGACAGAGCTGGATTTAGACACACGGAGGCTGACTCCAGGGTCCAGGTTTGTGAGCACCACGTTACACCGCCCCTTCGTAAAAGGGCACATCTCTCAGAGTTATTACAGAGATTGTCCCTCCCCATCGTGGTCGCGCAGAGGCAGCCCCTCCCCCGAGAGGAGACTCCACACGCTCACTTGGGAGTAACCAGACCAGGAGCCCCTGGATAATCCTGACTCGATGCTGCCCTCCAGTGGCCACTGACTGTCCAAGCCTTCTCCTCCTGGCCCAGGGCACACCCCGAGGCGGCAGGAAGGCAATTTGGGAATCTGTCATCCCTTTAGGAACCCTCCTGACCCCCACTCCATGCTTCCCGACTGGACCTGCAGCCCCTTTTGTTCTGCTTGGGCCCCATTTTAGCCAGGGCTTGCCATGTTAACGCTCAGAGGAAAGCCTTCTACCTGAAGCCCACAGCAGAACCGATAGAGCCGCCGGGGAAGGAGAATGTCCCTCTTCAGGCCAGCAGCAGACCTGCAGCTCCCACAAACCCTCAGTTTTCTCATTCGGAGCCAGAGTACTGTTGGTTGCCCAAGAACTGACCAGACAGCATTAATCAAAGGCAGCTGTGCTCCCGCAAGCGAAACACACTGAGGTTACCTCACGGCGGCTGCAATCACTCAAGCATACAGACACAACATTCGACCCTCTCATCACTAGTCGTAGACTGTGAGGATCAGTGGAGTCTAACGGGTTAGACTGGGCTCTTGCAAAGCCAGACCTGCGTTCAAATTCTGACGCCATCATTTACTGGCTGTGTGACCTTGGACAAGTCTCTTAACCTCTCTTGGCTTCAATGTCTTCATGTGCAAAATGGCTATCCTGATAACATCTCCCTCACAGAAGGACCTGAGGACTAGATGATACGACACCTGAGAGCACAAGTGATCACATAAGCCTGAATCAGATTTTCTTTGTCCATTGGCTTATTTAATTTTAAGGTTCCGGATTATTTTACCTTATAGAAGTAATGCATGTCTATTACATAACATTTGGAAATTGAAAGAAATAAAAGTAAGAAAGAAAGAAAAGAAGGAAGGAAGGAAGAAAGACTCTGACGCAGGGGCTTTAAAATCAGGGTCCCTGAACCCCCTGGAGGATCCTTCAGAGGGCACATGAACTTGGACAGGAACATGACATACTAAGTTTGGCAGGCTCTCACTGGGACGCAGCGTTTGCATCCATGGTGAACAGCATCAGATCACAGAGGTCTTAGCTGTACAAGCAACTCTGTCACTGACAGAAATCTCAGGCATTTTCATATCACGTTTTAGTTTTTGCAGATATTTTGAAAAACTATTGGCATTCATCACTCCTTTATGGGTCTAGTGGTTATTCAACCTATTGCTAGATCTTCTTATTTAAGGTGTTCAAAAGAAGCATACACGCCACTATATTGCAAATTCGTTTTAATATTTTGATACTGGTATTTCAATATCATTGGTTTCCTTTGAAATTCTATGTTCTATATTTCATGCATTTAAAAACACGCTGCAAAGGAGTCCACAGGCTCACCAAGCAGCAAATGGGGTTTTATTTCACAAAAAGGGTTGAGACCCTCCTACCATGGTGCCTCAACCCACCCCAGCCCATGAACAGTTCAGATTCTCCTCCCAGGCTTTAACTGTTTACTTATTTCACATTGTTGTGATTGGGTTGTATAACATAATTTTGTAGTCTGCATTGTTAATTAACCATAAACGTGTTTTCATGATATTTCCTGCACACGTAATTTTTAATGGTGGCATAATAGTCCATTTTCTTGATGCACCATAATTCACCATTCCCCTACGGTTTGCCATTTAGAATGGTTTGAATCTGTCACTTTTATAAACAACATTGGGACGAGCATCTTCTTGCATAAAGGATCTTCCATATCTTACGTGATTTCTTTAGGTGAGATTCCTAGCAGTCGCCGAGTCCTCCCTGGCTTCTGGGGAAGTGAATGCATTGACAATCAGGAGGCATGGGGAGGAGAGAAGACTTCGAAAGGGGGAAAAGTGAGGCTCAGGAGGAAAAAGACAATTGGAGGACAGGGCCGCCATGGACGGGTGTGCAGATGGTGCCCTGCTCAAGGATGCCCCCCGAGGTGATAAGCAGGGCTGAACTTGAGTCAGTCTCTGCTCCCACGCCAGGCACTCTGGCTAGGGCCGGCAGCCCAGAGGAAGGTGCGTTCTCCCAAAGGCGCTGTGGGAACACAAGCAGGCTCGCTGGAGGAATCCACCATTGTTCCCTGGTGGTGGCATCTCCTTGGGGCTTCCAGGATATAAAGACCACACCCTCAGAGAATGCTAGAAAGGAGGGACTACATTTTCAACCTGGAGTCCTGGACCTCTAGGATCTGGGAAGGCAAAATTGTGGGCTCATGAGCAAGTTTTCCTTCCAAAACATCTAATAAAAATTAAGACATACCTTCAGTGAGGCCTTACATGTCCATCTTCTACAGGTTGAAGGTTGTTGCTGTCTATTGCTCCTTGGGGCACAGTTATTGTAGTGGACGCTGGGGGCACTGCCTACACCCCCCTTCAGCAGAGAGGCCCTCACGCCCCCAGCCCTGGGAGTGTCGGCTGCTGTTCACGGCTCAGTCCCTCCCCAGGAACTGCACCAGCTGAAGGAGCTGCCTGGCCCAAGGTGCTGGCCCTGCCTGGTCGATGTGGGGGTACACAGGCCTGGCCCCCCACCCAGGGGAGACACACCTGCCGCTCAGCACTGCTCGAGGATGGCTGAGGCCTTTGTGGTGAGTGCAGTGTGGTCCAACCTCTCCATCCACCTGTGCCACTTCCCTCCCCACCTCCCTCCTCACAGATGGCTTGCCGGAGCGCACCCCAACATCCTGCATACTCGACTCAGAATCCGTTCCTCAGGGAACCCAATCTAAGACAGTTACACGTCATTGTTTAACCGAAAATGAGAGAAAGAATACATGATTACAAAGTACGTTGGTAGATAAGATTTTTTTAAAAACATGGTGTCCATGAGGTAGAAAACCATTTTTAAAAAAAGATCCTTGCTGGTTAAAACAATGTCTAGTCCTAACCCTCACCGACCCCCTCGTTTTATAGATGAGGAAAAAACCCCAGAGTACAAGTTACTTGGACGTCACACGGCCTGTGAACATCAGGGCTAGAATTCAAAGCCAGACTGACAATCCAGGACCAGTAGCATTTCCATTGCCCAAGGCTGCCTCCCACTGGCCTTCGGTCCAGGGTAACCTGTTATCTAGACAAAAGTTTATCCCATTCGTGGGAGAAGCGGGGCCCTGAGGCCTGGTGTCTCCCCCAAGGGTTAGGCATCTCCACTGCCCTCACTCTGACATCCAGAGAGAAACCCTGAACTGGAAGGTGACCCTAGTGTGGGCATCGGCAGCAGATGGCCTGAATTCAGCCCTGGCTCTGCTGCTTGCCAGCTGTGTGGCTTTAGGACACTTTGTTTACTTCTCTGAGCCACACTTTCTCCACCTGTACAATTAAAATTCTAAAATCTAATTTCTCGGAGTTGTTTTCTGACTAAAATAAGAGCCTATATGTGGGTTTTGCAGCCCTGCCAGGCCCTCAGAAGGCACTAACCAGCCACAGTTCCTTCTGGGCACCTTTATCCCGCATTTCCCCCTGGGCACAGAGCACAATATTTCCAAACAGAGAGAACTCTCACAGCTTTTCAGTATGAAATTAGACCAAATGCTCTGTCCTCTTTTCTCACTGCCAGGGGGACGGAAGCCACCTCGCTCTCTACTGGGTGCAAGGCCCTTTGAGCCTGTCCGTCATGCCTGAGAATCGCGCTCCAGGCCGTGACTTAGCCCAGACTTGCCAGCAGAGGGCAGCACCGCTCTGCCAAAAGCCCAGGAGGGTTGGCCACCCATTCAGGGCCTCCACCATCTGATTACCTCCCCGGCTCCCACAGAGAGCTGGGTCCTACCACTGAACCTCTCTTTCCCTGGAGCCCAGCAGCTGTGGTGTGTCTCCCCAGAAACGCAATGGCCACACTTTCTGCTCTGCAGCAGCCAGGGCTGGATTCAATTTGCAATGCCACAGCATATTTGAATGTGCTCTTCTGTTAAACACATCTGTTTGTTACAAACAATGAAGCCCGGAGGTGGAGCTTCAAACCAGACTGAGGCCACCTGCAGCCCCAGCTCACTGTTTCCTGGGCATTTGACAATCTGGTGGCCAATGTCTTTCCTCACTCATTCTGGGGGTGGGGGAGGGGAAGAAACAGACAGACTGTGTGTGTGTGTGTGTGTGTGTGTGTATGTGTGTGTGTGTGTGTGTGTCTGTGTGTGTGTGTCTGTGTGTGTGCTGTGTCTGCCTTTGTGTATACTGATGCTTCGAAGGCCCTGAGCCCTGGGTGGAGGCACCAGGAGGGAAGCGGGGTGGGGCCCCCCCACAAGGAATTTGGGCAAAACCCTGGAGCAGAACCCTCACATTCCCCTCGACAGCTGAGTCCCGCTCAAGACAGTGAAATTAACAAGTGGGGAGCCCAGGGTCGGGCAGGGGCCTGTGTCGAATTCCTGTATCTCAGATCCCAGGGACAGAGCAAAGGTTTTTGGGAACTCTGGGCTTTCTAGGAAGAGGCTCTGGCTGAGGGGCTTCCTGGGTTGGAGCCGGGACCACGCACTGAGAGAGTGCTGCCCTCTGACAGGGCTCTCTCAAGGGATGTGGACCTGCCCTCATCAAGGGACGTTTTCCTGTACAAATGTGTCCATGGAGAGCACATACACAGCCAGGCTGAGGGCAGAGGCAGGGCTGCCTTCTTTCTCACTCCGTGGACGCAGGGGACAAGAAGAAGGTTCTGCTTATGCATTAATTTCACTGTCTTGAGTGGGTCTCTCCCTCTCTCTCTCACACACACACACACTTGCGCACACACTCACAATGCACTGTTAATGCTAAAGGAGTAAGCGAATTCTTCCACGGAGAGAACTGCTGCCCAGGAAACAGCCTTCAGAGAAAGCTGAGGCCAAAACCCTCGCAGCGCTCTGGCCAGTGAGTGGGGCTCAGCTCTGTCAGACACAGCACGGAAATATATTTTCTTCACTTTCTCTCCAAAATGCCTATAATATCTGTGAGACTGAATAATTTACCATCTGCCTGTCCTTCATGCCACAAAGTGGTTCCACTTAATGTTGTTCCATGGCCTGTGTTCTTGGACCCAGACGGGATTCAGGCTGGGGAGACTCTGCCCTGCTCTGGTGGGAAGGGAGGGAGACGGGCGCTCCTGGGCGCTGCAGCCCAGGGCCCAACGAGGCAGCCACTGGCTACGGCCCCAGCCGTGATGGGGCTGCCCCTGGGTTTCCGGGAATTGATGCAGAGAAGCAGTGAGGGGCAGAGTGAGGAGGCTGACACTCCGCGACTGTAAACTGTGAACTCCCAGATGCCTCGCACACACCTCCCCTCTCAAGGCTCCATCTGTGTGGGGATCCCAGCTACTCCGGCCCCAGGCATGGCAAACAGGCAAACACAGGCTGTAAGCGCTTCCCCCTCCTGCCATCTGAACCCCACGGGCTCCCCAAGCTGACCAGCCTGCCTTCTCCAGAGGCCGGGGCATCCCAGGCTCAGCCCTGGGCCTCAGAGTGCAGCCCCTCATCAATAATTCACCAGCCTCCCCTCTGCTCCTTAGACAAAGGGAAGGGGGCGTGCAGGCCTCAGAAGCCCCGGGGAACCCAGGGCTGCAGAGTCAGGCAGCTAACATCCTCCCCAAGAGAGAGGAGAGGAGAGGTGGGGAGAGTGAGGGGAGGGGGGGAGGAGAGGAGAGTGAGGGTCCATGGGGGGGGGCGGGGAAGAGGAAGGAAAGGTTGAGGAAAGGGAAGGAGAACGGATCTGACAATTCTAGAAGTCATGCATGCTTCACGAGTGAAATGCACTATTCTGATAGAAGTAGAAACATTTTTTTTCCACTGCCATTTTACCCCAGAAATGAGAGGAAGCAGGACGTGGCTGGGCTTCACAGGACTATTTCTTCACAGTTTCTTACCCTGTTTTGACAAGACATCTGCTTCAGCTACTATTCTGAGCCACGTGGTATGCAGTCTGTGTCGGCTTTGCCAGTTCCCATGTTCTGCAACACAACGCAGAGGAAGATGAGGGCGCGCACCTGGCGGGCGGCGAGGCTGGGATGGAGGCACATGGAGGTGGGCGAGTGAGAGGGGCTCCTGGTGGGATCATGCCGGGAGCTGCACCTGGTTCATGATTCAGCACCACGTCACGTCACTTAGAAGGAGGGTGAGCTCTCTGGGGCTCGGCCCGGCCTCGCACCCCCTCTTCATGGCGTATAGAAGATCTCTGTGCAAGAGAGCATGTGGTCCGTACCCCTGCAGCGCGTAGTGTCTGGGACTTGATCACAATTAGAAATCAGCCTGCTAACCTACACACGGTCTTGCATAAGCTGCAGAAAGACAGTGATGGGAGTGGGCAGGCATCAGCTCCCAAGGGAGCTGTAGGGCAGAGTGGGAAGGAACAAGCTCTGTGGTCCTTCACTAAACAAATATTTACACAGCTGTTGGGTGCCAGGCCCTGAGGACGGGGCAGGGAGCACACACAGTCCTGCCCCGCGTAGCTCACGGTCGAGGGAGCTCTAACCTCTGCTCAGATGCCATGTGCGCCCACCCTCGGGCATGCCACTGGACCTCTGTGGGTCCCAGTTTCCTCATCTATGAAATAGGCATTGTTAATCCCAAACTCATAAGATTATTGGGAGGATTTACTGATGTTTTAGGTACTAGGGTTCTAGCACAGTGCTGGAAGACAGTAAGTGCTTAATAAGTGTGCATCCTCTTTCCCTTCTCCTTCCCTATGAGAAGAGAGGTGCATTGAGGGGCTCTGGAAGGAAATCGAGTTTCTCAGTCATTGTATCCTTCGTGTGGCCAGTTTATTAATGAGCATCAGGAATAGCTTTGTTCTCCTCTTCCTTCAGCTGCCGCCCTGCCAAATTTCCCTTCCTCGTCCCTACGTGTTATCTCGAGCAGGTCCCAGGGCTTTCCTGGTTGCCTTTGGGCATTAGAACAATCTCTGTTCAGGTAATAAAGAGTCCAGTGCAATCTCAATTGAAATGTGGCTCTCTTTCCCAGCCCCGTGGTGTCCTCTCTCCCTGGTGGAGACGAGAGGTGAGCTGTGGGGCCACAGCCAGTGGGGTTTGAGGGGCTCTATTCATTTGCTTTTTTGCTCCATCTCCCCTCCACTCCACCTCCAGTTTCCGGCCCCTCCTGAGCTATGGGAAGGGGGCGGGAGGCTCTGGGGAAAGGCAGATCTGACATACTAGGCCTACGGTGCCCTTGGTGGCCAGATGACCTAACGCTCACCCTGGCCTCCACACTGTATCCTTCATGACTCGGAGGGCCCTGTGGGGTGACCTCTCACTCCTCCTCCTGGGATCCTGCCCGCCAGCCCGCCAGCCCGGCACTCCCATGTGATTCTGCTGTGGGAGTCCCTCTCCCTGGCAGGCAGCCCTGGGGTGGGGTCCTTTCAAGACGGCTCAGCCTGGCTCCCATTCGCTGTCCACTTGCCACACTATTGGTGGAAGGTCGCTCTCTCAGATATCCGCCCTCCTTGCTGTGTAGTCAGAGGCATCTCCTTCCAGCAGTGTCTCTCTTCATCAGGTGAACCCTCAAGTTCTTGGGGACACTTGTCCTTCAATCCCAAGAGACAGCACAAGGTGGAGGATGGGGCACTAGGAGTTTCCATAGGACCAGCAAACATCCAGCTGGGAATAAGACGCCAGTCTCCTTTCTTGAAGGCAGCCTGGGTCTCTCTGAGTGGTTCCAGAAGACTCTCCCTTCTTACTCACCCCCAGCCTTCCTTTAGTCACCCTGGAGCCCTGGGGCTGGTCTTGCTCACCTCTTGGCCAGTCCGATGAGGGTGGCCCAGCCCCTCTCTTTAGAAAGTGTGGACAGTGGGCCTCAGCTCGGGAGCCTCAGCCAAAACTCCAAGACAGTAAGAAATGTCCCTTTTAACATCCTGTCACATTCAGAAAGAGGAGAATGACTTGGTCCCAGGGCAGACATTCACCTGCTTAGGGGCCCAGATGATGTCTATGCCCTTCTCGCTCTGGGGAGCACTAATCTGAAAGAGACGCGGGCTTGCCTTTCTTGTCTATCGCCCCACTTAGACGAGAAGGAGGCTACGCAGGGACCCAGTCACCTCTACTTTAATACAGGTGGTCTTATCTTTGAGGAGGCTACATACGGAAATATGCACCTCTAGAATGTTTTTAGATTTCCAATTAGGTGTGCTTGGCGGGATATTAGTGAAGGGCACACTCTTTGGGGTAATTTATGGACCTAGACAGTATGGGCTCATGGATCCCCTCTCTCCCACCATCCGCGTGGCCTTGGGCAAATGACCTGACATCTCTCTGCCTCAGTTCCTGTATCTGCAAAATGGAGACCAGAACAGGTCCTGCCTCCTCAGACGTCTGAGGCCGTGCACTTAGAACAAGGCCCGGCACGCATGAGCGCTGTAGAACTGTCTGCTGGCGGGAGGGGCGGTCCTAACTGAACTCGCTCTTCAACAGACGTCCTTTCAATTACTTATGTCTTCGCTGTTTCAGGATTTCACTTTACTGTTATGCCCTTTCCGAAAGTTTCTTTCCTTTTTGTCCATCTGTGAACTCTTTGGGGAAACCCATCACCAACAGCCACGGAATTGTTAACAACGGCGTCACGACTAACCTCACCCCACGAAGAGAGACAGAGACATTCAGGGAGGAAAAAGGCGGCACAGACCGAGGCTCCCTGAGCGTGAACTCGACCCCAGGCATCAGCAGCTGGGTGATTTGCAGCAGGTTGTGTGGCCTCTCAGAGGCTGGACTTCCCCACTCGTAATCCGAGACGATGTTCATATTTCCTTCACCTTTATCCTTCCTTCCAGCATTTCTTGTAGGCCCGCCCTGGGGCAGACACTGAAATCTCACTAGGCAGACTACAATTGCTTTGTTTTAACGGGCAGGGAATCGGACCCCAGAAATATCTCAAAAGGCCAGCCCACGCCCTGTAGTGAAAGAGAGCTCTCAGGCCCTTTATTGTTATTATTGTTATGATTATCTTCATCATTTTGACTACTCTGGAAGCCAGGAGAGCAGGCCTGGGAGCTAAGGAGAACGTGCGGGGTGGGGCCCTCCTTCTCCCCCGCCTCTCAGCCCCCACTCATTCCTTAGTAAAGGCCCCAAGGCAAGGGGCGATGAAAGGAAAACTAGGGAGGCCAAGACAAGAGGGAGAGGATCCTGGACCTGCAGCCAGACGCAGGGGCCTCCTCTGATTACCTGGTGTGCAGGCACCTGCGACCAAGGGGGCTGGAAGAAGTAGAGGTGGGAGAAGGAAAAACCGGTTTCAGTGACTCATCCAGAGTGTGCAGTTAGAAAAAGCAGACAGAAGCTCCTTCAGTGTGAGCAGCTTTGTGTTTCATGGTGCAGTACTGCTGCTATGTGGCATTACACTGGGGCTGGGTGAGAGGGACTCGGGTGTCCCCAGCGTCCTTCAGGCTCTCCATCCGCCGGGCCTGCTCCTGGCCCTCCGCTGGGCTCCGCAGATGGCTGCACAGCGCACTACTGTAATCAACAACAGCTCTCCAACCCCAGAGCTGGCCTCCAAAGTGACCGTAGGATCATTAACCTCCAGGCAGCAGCAGTGCCCGCATGCAGGGCTGGGGAGGCCCCTGTTGGAAGTGGGTGCACAGGGTCCCCCCGTGTCAATGTCAGGGACCCCCATGTCAGCACACGCGACCAGTCCCTGTGCACCCACCGCTGGTTCTTCGCCTGCCATTCAGAAGGGAGGTACAGAGCCTACAGCCGAACTTCCAGAATCCAGGTGTTACCTACGGCCTAAACTTCAACGGGTCTTTTCTAAGACCTCGACCTACAAACAAGTCAGAAGTTCTATTGCTGGAAGTTGTGTGGCTGTAAGCTTCCTAGAGGCCCCTCATTGTATAGATGGGGAAATGTATAGAAAGAGACATGTGCTGGGGATGTATCTTTCCACCTCAAGGAGAGAAATGGAGAGAAAGAGTCTAAAATGGTTTCATTTACTTTAGAAAAACTTTAAAAAGAACGAGAGAATTCAAAACCTGGGAAATACAATCTTTTTTACATTCCCCAAGGCAATTTAAATAATAGAAAACACCTCCAAAAAGCTGAGGGTGATTAGCACTGGAGTCAGGACAACAGAGGGTGGTTACCACGGGAACCAGCCCCTCCTTCTGTACACAACCCCCATTCTCCATGAAATCACCCCGCACTGCAGGTGGCTTTGGAGCGGGTGGATCTGAGAAGAGGCAGTCCAGCCAGCTCCACTTCCCAGCTGCCAGGCTGTTTCCCTACCTGCCCCCAGTGGCTCAGCCTTTGCCATCCAGGCCCCATACCCGGGGCCCCCAGCACGGCCCACCACAGGGCCTCCATTAGTCACGGCAGCCGGACCCCCACTGGTCAGAGGTGCCCCCAGCACAGCCTCAGTTACAAAACAGCCAGGCTGGAAAGGGGTGGAAGTCTCCGAGCTGGGGTTCAGCCTCCCCCGACATCTGCTCATCAGGCAGTCCTCGTTAGAGACTCCAAATCAAGACCAAATGGGGATGAGACTTCTTTGCAAGAAAACATCTGTTTCCCCCACCCGCTTGAACACAGTTCGGTGTGGTTTCCTGAAGAATGTTTCCTTGGTTTTAAAGCAGAGGTCCCCGGAATTCTAGGGTTGCCCGGAAGCACCTGATGGAAACTTCCTCAGAGGGGAAGGGAGTCCCTCAACACTTGGAGCAGCTCTGCTTTCAGTTACAGTCAAGATTTATCCACTCTCACTGCATAAAATTTTATTTGAAGACAAACAACGAAAGAGTTCTTCTGTCTAAAAGAGGTCGAAAATATTAGATTTTTTCCCCCAAATGCTTAGTTCCCTCAGGAAAATAAAACAGGGCCCCGTGGCTGCACATCTTTGGCCTGTTCATTCCACAATGAATTATCTGACGGGAAACCGACCCCTGGCTGCTCAGTGCCAGCCCCAAGTGAGGGAGGCCTCAGGGCAGAACCTCCACTTCAAAGGCGACCCCACGGCCAGAACCTTCTTCCTTTGACCATCCACATGTGGTGGTGCAGATGTCCCACAGGAGGGGAATCTATCCCTGGAGGCCACATGCAAACGTCAGTCTCTAAACCAAAGAAGAGGCTCCGAGGGAAAGAGAGGGAGATGGAGCCCACGTGCAGGGAAGAGTTCAGTTGGCCGCCATGCCCGACTCCAGCTCCCTTCCTAAGCTGCCCACCTTAGGAAACCTCAGGGCAGCTGCCAGTCAGGTCTGGGCAGTGCTTGGCCCTCCTGTGAGCTCCCAATAATCAGTGCCCGCCTCGGCATGGAGGCTCTGGCACGCAGTAGGCCCACAAGAAACGAGTGAATAGATGGATGAGAACCACAGGCTCAGAGCAGCTTCAGGGGAGGGAAAGGGTCTTTGAACAGGGCAACTGCTCAACCCCCGATTGGCTCTACTGCCTCCTGGGCTGCAAGCAGATGGAGAGGGGAGAGTCTGACATTTACTGCAGTCTGAGCACGTGCTGGGGGCTCGACACATGTGGACCCAAGTCGTCCTTGCAACTTTCCATCAGGCAGGTGTAGGATTCCCATTCCCGCCCCCTTGCTTTATGTCGCATGCAAGGATTTAGGCTGAAGGAGAGTTTGGGAGATTTGCCTGTGGTCTTAGTGCTCGCAAGTGGCAGAGCTGGGCTCACTCGACTCTGGCTGGCTCCAGAGCCAGGGCTCATTCTGCTGCATCCCCGACTCCCCCTCTGACTGCCATGCTCTCTGCTCACTGTCTCCAGGAGGCCTGGGTGCCAGGGAAGCAGCCGGGGGGTGAGCAGCTGGGAAGAGGCCGCACAGTAAACCCCACGTCTTCCCAAGAGTGGCTTCTCTCCCCACTGCTAAGCCATCAACATAGACAAATGCCCCAGAGTGAAACATGGCCCACACAGTCCCTGCCCCCTTCAAGTTCTCGTGTGCGGAATGTGGATGGACTCCAGGGAGGAAGAACCCAGCTCAGGCCCTGAGCAGCTCAGAACATTGGGTTTCAGAGTCTGCCTGACCGGGGACCAGTGTGCCTTGGGGATGAGATATCTGAACCTGGCCTTTATGGTGGCCTCTGTCTACACTGTCACCCCTGAAATATGTAGCTGGCTTATTGCACGGATCCCACTCTGCTTGTACTGGAGAGACGCACGGTGGAAAGAACTCAAGAGTTAGAGTCAGAGGGCTCTTCCGACTTCTCGTGACCCTAAATCATTTGGGTTAGGTGGCGGTCAGCTCTGCCCACATCATCGCTACCTTGCAGAAGCACTACTCCATTCATTCATTCAATCATTTATTCAGCAATCAAACATTTATTGAGTACTTACTATGTGCCAGGCACAATATTAAGTATTACACACCTATAAAATGTTCAATCAATATGATTTGAGTGAAAGAACACAGTGCGAACCATGTTGCTGTACTAAGCACATTCACAAGATTTGGCCTGGGAGGGCAGAAGAAGTGGTTTACGTTGGAACAACGCTTTTTATAAGGCTATAACGTACACTCGTGGCCATTATAATACTTGGTACATTATCCTCCAGCTCAAACTGAGAGCACGAGCCTGGAAATAGAAGAGGAGGAGGAGGTGACAAATAGCATTTGGTGCAGCTGCGAGGTCAGCCTCAGAGTTGGCCAAAGTGGGTGAGGAGAGGGCAAGGAACAGAAAGAGGAAGAAGTCTGAAGACCTACTGTGAGCATCTCATCTAACCCTGAACAGCCCTGTGGTGGGAGGTGCGGATTTTACTCCCTTTTTACAGACGAGGAAGCCAGGCTCGGCGAGAGTAACGGACCTGTAGGAGATCACGCAGCCCCAGATGGCGAACCACCTGACCCCAAAGCCTGCGGATGTTAGCTCCTGCATCAGGCTGAACCTCTCTCAAGGGAGGAGGAGAAGTTGGAGAGACCACATCAGTGCGATTAGGGGGGTGTGTTGTGAGGATGAAGGAAAAGTAATCCATGTGGGACCGTGCAGGTAAACACCACAGGCACAGTGACGTGTCATCGGCCGTAGCAACAACTGCCGCTACGCTGGCTGGCGTCACACATCGTCAACAGCTCAAGCTGGTTCCTGGAACTTCAGATATACTTTTAGGAAGCACTTCCAGGAGAAGCCCACTCTTCCAAAAGAGGCAGATTGATTTCCAAACAAATTAGTCATTTTTATCTCCATTCTGTAGACCAGGACACTGAGCCTCCAGGAGGTCAATCACTTTGCTTTAAGTCAGAGAGAGGAAATGGCAGAGCTGGGATTTGAACCCAGGTCTTTCTGACTTTCAAATTTATATTGCTTTCCATGACCCTCTTCTGAAGGTGACCAAGGACGGACAAAGGAATTCTTAGACCCTCAGAATTTGGCAGGGACCATGAGCTCTCTCTCGTTGGGTGGTTCTCAAACTTAGGAGACTAGACTCAGGCTTGACCAGCTACATGGAAAGCTTATTGGAGCTACTTGGTAGGACAGAGGAGGTTCACCTCATCAGAGGGGCCTGCCTTGTCCTCTGGGGGCCAGGTGGCAGGGGAGGCACCCAGGAAGGGGCAGGGTTAGCAGTGAGCAGGAGATGGAGGACGAGCTCGGGATCTGAGTCAGGCCGACCCCCCACTCTGCCTCTCCTAGCGCCAGACCTTGGACAAACCCCGAATTTCCTGAGTCTCAGTTTCTCCACCTATAGAATGGCAGCACTGTAGCTTTGATGAAGCGGGTGCTTTGGGTCCAAAAGACTTTGATTAGAGTCCCAGCTCTGCTGAATCACACAGCCTCCGGGCACTTGGGGTCTCATCTCTAAAATGGGCATCCTGGGGCCGGCCTGGTGGCGTAGCGGTTAAGTTCGCGCACCCCACTTCTGGCAGCCTGAGGTTCACAGGTTCGGATCTCTGGTGGGGACACATGCACCGCTCATCAAGCCACGCCGTGGCGGCGTCCCATATACAAAACAGAGGAAGATGGGCACAGATGTTAGTTCAGGGCTAATCTTCCTCACGAAAAAATAAAAATAAAAATAAATAAAATGGGCATCCTGAGAACTACTTCATAGCCTGTCACAAGGAAATGAGATGGGGTATAAGGAACCCTAGTAAATGCTCCTTGAATGTCAGCTATTCCTACCTGAGGCGAGAGAGCACAGTGCTTAAGAGCCCATGCTCTGGAGTGATCCCTCCTGCATTCACCAGCTCCACCACCTTCTGCCTGTGGGACCCTGAATAAGCTCCGTGACTTGTTTTACTCATTCTGCAAAATGGGGATAATAAGAGCATCTACCTCAGAGGGGTATTATGAAGACTGAACAAGACATGCACATAAAATGCCTAGCAGAGAGTCTGGCAGGTGGTGAGTGTTTTTTAAAGGGTACCTACTATTAGCTCCATATGGGGTCAAACTTACCAAGAGTTGGCCAACAGAGGATAGGTCTGCACAGTAAAGGAGTGAGCTCCCTGACTGTGGCAGTGCTCAGCCAGAGGCTACAAGACCATCTGTCAAGGGTGGGTGGAAGGGATTCCCACACGAGGTCCATGGTGGAACTCACTGACCCCTAAGATCCCGCCTGTCACTCCCACGCTGTGACTCTCAGTTTGAATTAATAGAGCACACACTGACCCATCAGTCCGACAAATCAGAAGTGGAGAAATTACTTCCCAGCTTAGTTTTAAAAATCAAAGCCCCTTTCCAGCCAAAGGCAATTACAGACTGATCCACAGTAAGGCAGAAGCATATTTCAGTTGAAAAATGGCATCTTCCTAGCCGTTGCCATATGGAGCCAGGACACCAGGTGGCCCAGGGCTGAGACCAATCACAGGGTCCAATTGGAACTAAATAAAATGACCCCCTGGAGGAAATGGCTCCAGTGAGGCCCACAAATCCCCATGACATGTCATTTTGGCATGTCCCACGTCAGCCTGGGCCTCATGCTCTGCCTGATGCCCGAGGCTGTGTCCCTTCCCTCCAGTGGGACAAAGAGATGAGGGGCTTCAGCTGTGAATACATCCCCCGTGTGGGGGAGGAGCGCACGGGCACAGCAGAGGGGTCCTGGCCTCAGCCTGCTGCTGTAGAGAGTGCCGGGGACAGCCAGATTCACATGGGGACTCTGCCATGGGCTGCCAGGCCCCACAGAGGGACCACAGGACCCAAAGCTTTCATCTATATTAAAACCCTTGCCCCCTGAATTTCAGCTCCACCCCAGGGCAGTAGTCTCAATACAGCCAATCTATCTTTCCTTCCCTGTATCTTGGAACAATTTGTCTTTTTCCCCTGCCATGGAAAAGCAGGTGACATTTTTGGTATAAAAAGTGGGATAGTAGCTGCTGGAAGATGGAGCTTTGTGCTGCTGCCAGGGTCCTATAGGAGAACTTGGCTATGTCACCCTTGTCAGCCGTCCCAAAGCCCAAGCGACAGTCTACAGCTCTGCCTCCACTGCTGGCCTCGGGGGCTGTGAGTACAAGAGCCAGTCACATTGATAACTTCCTCTAGCTAGCCTCCCTGCTCCATCATCATAATATAATTTACCATTTAACAAGTATAATCTATTTTGTGCAAAAAAAGACAAATACTTGGGAAATACTGTGGTAAGCAGGTTAACAAGTTTCCTTTCTGCAGAACTTCCCAGAGCTTTTAATAAAACTAAGGGCACTGGGAATCTTCAAGAAAGAGATTGGGGTGCAGGAGCAGGTATATTGTACAGCATTTCCCAAGCTTTGTCTCAGAGCGTCTTGAAGGAAAGGCATTTTGGGAAACACTAGCATAACTGGGAGAGTGGGGTTTGAAGACAGTTATAGCCTGGAGGGTTTGAATCCAGGTTCTGCAACTTACCAGATGCGTGACTTACTTGAGGCTCTGTTTTGCTTTACTTGATGGGAAGGATTATATTTATCTTACAGAGCTGCCATGGGGATTTGTAGCTAAATGCACAAATGTACATAAAATGCTTAGAGCGTGGGGGAAATAATAAGTGCTCAATAAATGCTTGCAATTCTTATAGTTGATATTGTTATGATTTCATGGAAGAATGACATACAGAAGGGTCCTTGGGCTTGTCTTTACAAAGAGTGAGGGGCAAGGAGGGGAGAAGCTAAGAAGGCCTCCAACAACCAGCCTTGGTGGGCACATGGGAGCATCCCCAGGGATAGGTTGCACTGGGGGTGGGGCCACCCCACCCCCACTGCCACTGGGGGATGGCAGTCACCGAAGGAGAAGAAGGCAGGCTGAGTCCCCCAGCTCTGCAGCCTAACAAAGAAAGGGCTTTGGGGGCTCAGCGGGCCCTTCATGGATGGTGGCTGGGAACAGCCAATCGTGTTTACTCCCTCAGTTGCTGGGAACAATTGTCCCTCTCAGCCAGTCTATTGTCTCCAGCAAAGCAGGCACATAGCCCCCATTGGCACTGATGGGATTATGTGCTCCTATCGGGAGAGAAACAGAGCCCAGGCTTGGATAAGGGATGGGGGAGCAGAGGGTCCCCCTCGGCAACCTATCTCAATGCAGCCATTCGTTTGATTATCAGCTGAATACAGTGAGGCCTCTTTCAAGAGAACTATTCAACCCTGAGCATTTGCAGCCTGGCTGCCGCTTGATACCTTTTCAGGGAGTAGACTGATTGCATCAAATTCAGGATGCAATGAAAAGGCTTCAAAATGCCCATGACATTAGATCTTGCATCAAAATGGCAGCTGCTAATGGCCTTCCAATGGCTGTGTTGTCTCAGTAGTCTTCAATCTTTTTGCTCCCATTCTCCAAAAAGAATGTTGAAAAAACATTTGCACGTTGTTAAACTGATTGTCTAAAAGTTGCCCTCATGCGTGTACATAAGTTTATTCTGTGTTAATAGGAAGTAGGAAATAGTATACATTTTATAAGACAAAATAAAATTAGGATTAGGTATAATTGGAATAAATATTTCAAAGATGTGGTTAAAAAAAACATTTCAACTACCGTCATGGAATAAAGGACATCAAATCAGAAAGAGATCACATATAAATTCTATCCATGGGTTTTACCAATATAGTTTGAAAAAAGAAGGTAGTCCTGAAAAACATTCTGAGCCCTTTGAGAAGATTAGCATCACCAATCTATCCTGCTTTGTCTGCTCTGGATTCAGAGCATCCCAACACAAGCCCAAAGGCCATATTTCCAGTGCCGAGTTTCGCCTATAACAGGAATATGCACAACGCAGGGAAAGACAGGAAGCTCTGTGTGTTTCAGTTCCTTAGTTAATCATTAAAAATGGCTTTCTCCAAACTAATATTTCAAGTTATCGTTTTGTTTGACACCTCGGAGGATTTGAAATCCAAGGGCAAAACATCCTAGTAAGATTTGGGATAAGGGAGAGGTCTATTTTTTGTCAAGTGGGAGAAGAGCCTCTGTGAACTTTTCTTGGGTAGATCTCCTTAGATCAGTTTTGGAAAAGAGTGGAAAACAAGTTGAGTATCTGGAAATTGATTCCCTTCAAACTATTCATGCATGTGTACCCCTGGGAAAATCTTCACGTACCCCCAGTTTGAAGGCCATTGCTCTTACCGATCTTACTGTGTACTGTGACTCAGTACACAGAAAGTGGAGAAACTTATGACTTTGCAGAGTAAAGGCTGCCTGGGCATTGCAGAGCCACTGAAAGACTGGGGGGAGAGGGGAAAGGATGAAAAATGACACAAGGGTCTTGCATTACATTTTTTATTCATATATTTAGCAAACATTTATTAAGCATCTACTATATGCCAGCCACTGTTCTAGATGTTGGGAATAGTGTGTTGAACAAGACAAAGTAATTAATTTAGTGGACGTTAATTTCTAGCAGAAAGATTTTTTTTTTTTAAGATACACAATGTCAATATCTTGGTTGTGATATTGCACTATAGTTTTGCCAGATGTTACCAGCGGGGGGAACTGGATAAAAGGTACACAGGATCTCTCTGTATTATTTCTTATGGCAGCATGTGAATCTACAATTGTTTCAAAATAAAAAGTTTAATTAGGGGCCGGCCCCGTGGCGAAGCGGTTAAGTGTGCGCGCTCCACTGCTGGCGGCCTGGGTTCAGATCCCGGGTGCACACCGATGCACCGCTTGTCAGGCCATGCTGTGGCGGTGTCCCATATAAAGTGGAGGAAGATGGGCACAGATGTTAGCCCAGGGCCAGTCTTCCTCAGCAAAAAGAGGAGGATTGGCATGGATGTTAGCTCAGGGCTGATCTTCCTCACCAAAGAAAAAAAAAAAGTTTCGTTAAAAAAAGATACACAAATAAATAAAACACAAACTTACATAGACTATGACATGAACACATAAAAAAATAAGAACTACAATTTGAAAATAAAACAGAGGAAAGTACTAGGATGTGAGCAGTGAGCTTCCAAAGATTGATTCGCCCTCAGAAGAGGTGACGGTTAAGCTGAATGATGGACAACAGCCACCTGGGCCAGTCCACTCTGGAGATGTCACAGCTTGTCTGGGTTATCGGACCTCACCGTGGCCCTTCTAATGTCAATGATATTTAAAGGTATGGGAACAAAAAGAAAACTGGAGATTCTACTGGTCTGAGTTGCTTTTTCTGAGGCATTTTCTCAACAAAGCTACTGCAGAACACAGGTGTCACAGAAGGTGCAGTGAGCTGGGGACCCGGGTCTGGGTTCCAGCCCCTCCTCTTCCTCTCAGCAGCCTTGTCACCTTGGCAACTTGCTCGTCCCTCTGGGACTCAGGTGCTTTCCCTGAAAATGCGACCTCCAGGCCAATCCCTTCACATATATTTTGGATCTCAATCCTCACAACACACTATGGGGCAGGTGCCATCGTTATTTCCATTCTATGGATATGGAAACCAAAGCTTAGGAAGACTAAAGAACTTGCCCAGTCACACAGAAAGTGGCAGAGTCAGGACTTGAATCCAGATCTGTTCGACTTAACAAAGGAACTTGGACCAGATCAGATATACCTGTGAATTTGTGTCCAGAACTAGGGAAAGTCAGTCTGGAAATGGACAGTAAAGGTGACCACACCCAGAATTCACTTAAGAGCAGGAGAAGGAGACAAAGTCCACTTGGTGGCTGCCAACAGATGGCCAGTTCTAAAGCCCCATCACTGAAATGGTAAAGTGAAACCACCTGCCAGCCTCCACGGTACGGCACAGAGAATGCAAGCAGCAAGAGGGTCAGGAGCTGGGAAACGAACAGGGACTTGGGAGACGTGGGTTTGAACCCAGGCTCCGTCACTTATCATGTGGGATGCCTTGGGCAAGTTACGCAACCTCCCTGAGTCCCACTCTCCTCAGCTGGAAAACAGGAGTCATGATGACAGACCCCCTCATACGGCTGTTATGAGGTTGGCTTAGAGCACCACCTGGCACCAAGGGGGCAGTTTATTCATGGTGGCTGCTGCCATCATCATTATTACTGGTGGTTGTTGTTATTGTTGCTATTATTATAGGGTTGAAAATACGAAACAAAATACTGCACATGGCAGCGCCTCCCTCAGCATTCTCCACTAGTGTCACCGGTTTCCTCTTTTTTTTTAACTTGGCAAATTTTTATTGTACTTATTTTATTTTTTCCAGCTTTATTGAGATATAAGTGACATATAACATTGTGTAAATTTAAGGTATACAGCATAATAATTTGATATATGTATACACTGCAAAACGACAACCACAATAAGGTTAGTTAATATCCATCATCATACATGGTTACAATCTTTTTTCTTATGATGAGAACTTTTAAGATCTACTCTCTTGGAAACTTTCAAATATACAACACAGTACTGTTAACTCTAGTCACCATGCTGTACATTACATCCCCAGGACTTATTTATTTTGTAACTGGAAGTTTGTACCTTTTGACCCCTTTCACCAATTTCGCCTCCCCCTCCCCCCGCCACCTCTGGCAACATTAATGAGGAGTTGTTACTAAACTCACAGGGACCCCTTTATAATGTTCTTCCTACTATGGACCTCACAATATGAAAGCCATTGTCTCCTAAACAAGTTGAATTTTTGAAAGGTAATTAATTAATTAATATCTCCATTTTTTATTAATCAAGGGCATATACGACCAATTACCAATCCAAACTTCGGGAAATAACCAGTAACCGTGCTGGCCTACTACAATTCTTGCCAAAAGCAACGGTGTTTGTGCCCAAGTTCATGTCCCTACAGTCTGACTAGGACGAAGCAGAAGACACCAGCCGGGCTTTTGGGAACACTGAAAATGGCTCCCAAGCCCCATTATCATCCTCCTGAAGCCCAAGGATTCCAGCTGGGAATATGGGATGACCTTAGACCTCAGCTTCTCGACCTTCAGGTTAGGACCAAGGCTACACCTGGATTCTGCCACTAGTCGGATACAAGACCTGGGACCAGTCACTTAACTTCTTCATATTGGCTCAGTAGGAATAACATTGACCTTGGAAGGCTCGTGAAGATTAGTAGTAGATACCTAACAAATGTCACATCTCTAGTACGTTTCCCAAACTTTAATGGTATTAGCACGTCCTGGGGATCTTGTGATAATGCAGATTCTGATTCATATGTATGTGTGGGGACTGAGATGCTGCATTCGTAACATGAACCCAAGTAAGCGGATGTTACTGGTCCCTGGACCACACTTTGAGTAGCAAGGGTCTAACGCACCCTCCAGATGGGGCCTCGAAGAAAAGGTCAGTAGGGTTCAAGCCAGGAGATCTTGGTTCTAACTCAGCCAGCACGGTGCAGTCGACAGAGAGAGGTCATTTAAGTCGGACAGACCTTGACTTGAATGCCAGCGGGCCTCTCGTTAGTTGAGTAGCTTAAGGGAAGTTGGCTAATTTCGCTAGGACTTGGTTTTCTCTTTTGGAGACTGGAGACAGTAGTGCCTACGCCTTATTAGGTGGTTTGGAATATTAACAGGGACCACGCCCATAAAGCACCTAACGTAAGACTGGGCACATAGTAGATATTAGTAAATGTCTGTCCCTGTTAATTCTCTAACCTTCAACTACATGGATTTGTGACCCTAATCAAGTCACTTAACTTTTCTGAGCCCAGAGTTGAAACCTGTGAGCCAGCCTACCAACTTTTCTGCTCCTGTTTTCTTAGTTATGGTCCTGGGACCCAATATTTCTGTGGCCACTGCCTTGAGCCAGTCTGCCTGATTCTAGGTCCTTCCTCAAAAGGTCTGCCCCCCAGGGATCCATACTCAGGAGGCACATATGTCGTGTGCTCGTCTGGGGCTCAGCTGGACAGCAAGAAGATGGATCCCCGTGGTGTTGGGAGTTGAGAACCTTAATTCTCAAATCCTTGGTTTGGGCCTACTCCACCCTAAACGTCAACAGGGAATGGGGTTCAGCTCAGGAGTGACAGGACTCTGTGATCAAAAGAGGCAGATGAAACTGCTGAGATATAATTTATTCATAAGGGATAAAGAGAATGCTAATTAGAGCAGAACTGGCAAGAAGGCAAATTCCCAAAGTAAAACTTTAAGGAATGCTCCAATGATTACCATTTTAATTAAAAGTATATCACCATACAAATGGCAAGCCACCCCCCTCACCATGAGAGCTGTCTAAAATGCAAGTGGCTGCACCTTCCAGGGGAGCAGAGGCTGGGAACGCTGGGTGAACCCAGGGCAGGCTGAGCGGCAGTCCCCACCTGGTCCTCATCTAGCTCTCCATTAGCTGTCAGGGGTGGGGCTCCCCCTCTACCCCCTGCACCCTTCCTTTGAGGGGCAGAGTATGGCCACATCTCCTGCACTGCAGGTTGCATAGTCGATGCTCTAGGTCCTAGGACCCCACCCCTCCTCTGCCTCCCTTTTCCCTCCAGCAGCCTCCTTACCATTCTCTGTTCCTGTTTCACATGCTTTTCCCAGGGCTACCAAAGCCACCCTCCACAGCAGTGCCTGGGCACTCTCGCTAAATGCTAACCTGTCACGTGCCTTGTTTGACTGGAGAACTGCCAGTGGTCCCTTGTTCACCCACCAACAGAATAGCAATGATTTGCAGTGTCCTTACCATGTGCCAGGCACCGTGCTAAGTGCTCATTCTACATTCACAACAACCCAACAAGACAAATGTCAACCCCACTGCAAAAGTGAGAAATCTGAGGTTAAGACATGAAATTTCTGGGGGCCGGTCCGGTGGCGCAAGCAGTTAAATGCGCACACTCTGCTGCGGCGGCCCGGGGTTCGCCGGTTCGGTATCCCGGGAGCGCACCGACGCACTGCTTGTCGAGCCGTGCTGTGGCAGCGTCCCATGTAAAGTGGAGGAAGATGGGCATGGATGTTAGCCCGGGCCCAGTCTTCCTCAGCAAAAAGAGGAGGATTGGCAGATGTTAGCACAGGGCCGATCTTCCTCACAAAAAAAACAAAAAGAAAGGACATGAAATTTCTGGGCCAGGCACACACTTCAGAAGAGTCAGAGTGAGGCTCGGAACCAAGATCTGTAAGGCACCGCAAAGCCTCATTCTTAACCACGAGCCTACACTCCCTCCGTGGCTCCTTTGTGCTGCAGGAAAAGGTGGAAGGTTCCTCACGTGGGACTGCAGGCCTCTCAGAGTCGGCCTCATCTACCCTGCACCCTCGTCTCCCGCTGCTTTAGACACTGCGCAGGTCCTCCTGCAGCGCCAAGCTTTGTGCCGGGCTCCTCTCCTGTCCCTCGGGCATCCTCTATGACCCCCTGAGTCTCCATGACTCTGCAGATCTGTGCACCCCGCTTCCTCTAACCCCCTTCCCAGGGACCTTTCCTCACGGGCCAGGCAGGTTCACCTGCTCCCTTTCTGTGCTCCCATCCTTCCCTGTCCTCACCTCCCTCCCTGCTGTCCCTCCACGAGGCACCGAGTCCCCAGGAGGCAGGGACTGTGCTGTTCACCTGGGTGTTCTCAGCCCCAGCACAGCGCCTGCACAGAGTAGGTGCTCAACAAACTCACTCACCCACCAACGAGTCCCGCCCTGCAGTCGGCACTCCCATACAGCAGGGAGCAGGCTAGAGCAGGTCTCTTCCCTGGGGAGCGTGCAGTCTAGCGGGGGATGAAAGCAAGAAACAAAGAAGCAAATAAATGAACAAGACGACACCCAGGGGTGGAAAATGCTCAGAAGGAACTCAAGCAGAGAGCAGCAAAGAGGAATAACTGGAATGATAATCAGGGAGGGCCCAGGAGACGGCGCCATGTGGACAGAGACCTGAATGATGAGAAGGAGACACAGAGGCAGGGGGAACAGCAAGTGCAAATGTCCTGAGGTGGGAGCACATTTGGTGTGCCTGAGGATGAGAAGGTGCCCAGTGAGGATGGAGAAGAACAAGAGAAAGTGCGTGGCTCCAGGAGGACGGGGGAACCTGGCTACTATGGGGTCCAGCTTTCACCCAGCCCTGCAGTCACATGCCACAGGGAGCGTTTCCAGGAAGGCCCCAGGACATGCAGGGAAGCTGATGGCCTTCTTAGGAGGGTGAGGGAATTGTTCACACCAACGTTCTCAACCCTGGGGAAGGAGGAAGGTATAATTTTACTCCTCAGGGGACATTGGGCAATGTCTGGAGATATTTTTGTTGTCTCAACCGGGGGTGGGGGGATGCTGCTGGCATCTAGTGGGTAGAGGCCGGGGATGCTGCTAAACATCCTACAATGCACAGGACAGCCGCCCAGCACAAAGATTTACACTCTAACCCCGGTTGAAATGCTGACAACTGAAAAACTGACTCTGGTCAGGCCCATGATGAGGCCTAGGCCGTCAGTCAGCTTTGTTCCACCACTCAAATCCACTTTCCCCTCCCGCATCTGCTTAGGAAGCCTCACGACACCAGAGAAGACCAATCAATCTTTGCCAGCCCCTCCCTGACCAAGAGCACCTCATTCAGTACCATTCTGTGTGGACACCAGCCCTTGACTTGCAAAAATGTGGTCTAAGAGAGCACTGGACTCTGAGTCCACAGGATTGGGTACAAGTGACCCCTACACCCGGCATCAGCTGCCTCCCTCTCTATTGACCTTTCTGGGAGCCACTCCATTTCCATGAGAGCACAGGAGTCCCTGAGACAAATTACATCCCTGTTTACGTGGGGCAGTACACTGAAGTTCCCTTGTCATATTATGAGAAGGGGTTGCCCTTGGGCTCTGGCCACGATGCTGCTAAGTTTGGTTCAAGAACCACACGTTGGTCCCAGCAGAGAGGCAGGGGGCTCGGTGGATCCAGAGCCCTGGGCCTTAAATACCCTGCTTTGCGGCCTAGCTCCACCACTGTGAGTGGCCTGCCCCCTTCCTGATCTCAGTTGCCTCATCTGTGAAATGGGACTAATAATACCTACCTTGAATGGTTGTTTATGATGATTAGTGATTATATAAATCACTTAGTAGTGCTGCAGCTAGTATTAATGTTATCATAATGCCTGAACTAGAAGAGAGCTTAGAGTTCACTCTACCCAACATCTTCATTTTATAGGTGCAGAAACTAAGGCTCAGAAAAAAAAGAGACTGGCTTGTTGTCTGGGTTTGAGGAAGGGAGAGCAGGCATTATATGCACATATTACTGATGAACAAACTGAGGCCAGGTTTCAACCCAGGCGAGCCGACAGATTCGGCCCCTCTGGGCAACACCATGTGGCCAGCGCCGGGTGAGGTCGTGTGTTGCAAGCCTGGCCAGCTGACTCCGAGCTCTGCCTCCTCAGACTGAAGCCCCAGAGGGAGGCATCATAATGGCATCTGCCTCCGAAGAGGAGCTTCAACTCCCTGACTTTGCACTGGGCCGGAACTGGGCCATGAGCATCCCTGCTAGAAACCCTGCAGGCCTCCAGCTCAAGCCTTATACCTGCATTTTTTCTCTCTCTATCCTCTATTACTCCGTTGGTGAATTCACCAATTCTCATCACCTTTATTGCCATTTATATGCTGAAGACTCCCAAACTGACTATATCCCACTGACTCTAAAACACACATTCTAATATCTCTGCAGCAGGTCTGTGTCCTAGCTTAACTGGCAGTGTTTTTTCTTAGTAGTACATAAAATAATGGTGGTCCCACAGTCAACGGCCTCTTAAATTTGATGAAATACGGTACATATTTACCGCAGAACACCCCTTGAATTCCAGACTCATAAATCACAATGGCTTTTCAACATCTCCCTTGGATGGGGAATAAACATCTCAAATGCAAATAATAAAATTGAATTCCCGACCTTCCGGCCTTACCCATCTCAGCAACCAGCAATTCCATCCCTCCAGTTGTTCAGGCCAAAATCTTGGAGTCACCCCTGACTCCTCCCTTTCTTTCCCAGTCTACATCCCATCTACCCACGAATCTTGCTGATTCACTTCAAGATAAATCCTGAATCCAACCCCCTCCCACCCATCCACTCCCATCCTGATCCCAGGCATCCTTGTCTCTTACCGGATTACCACTGTCCTAACCACACGCCCTCCTGGTCTCCCCACTCTCTGCCACAGTCAGTCCCTGCCTCATTACTCTGTCTCATTTTTAAAATAACTTAAAATTAGCTGAAATGACACATTTTTCTTTCCACGCTTATTGTCTGTTTCCTCCACCAGAATGCCAGCCCCATGAAGTCAGGGCTTTTGTCTCCTCTGTTTAGTGCCTAATCTCCACCTTCTGGAACAGCACCTGGCAGAGAGTAGGTGCTCCACAAATAGCCGCCGGATGAATTACTTCCCACAGGATGATGCCTTCGAGGGAGCAGTGAAGTCAGACAAACCTGGGTTCAAATTCTGATCTCCGGCTTCGAGGCTGGGTGACTCGGGAGGTTCATTTGAATTCTCTGTTTCTCATCTGCGTAATGGGAATAATATTCCGCACCTTCCAGGGCTGATGTGAGAATTACAGAAATTAACGTGCGCACAGCGTCTGCGCGGTGCCCGACACTGAGTGGGTGCTCCGTCGTCGTTCTTTATCACTACTATTACTTCTGTTACTCCACCCTCTAGAGGGTGCCACGGGGCTCTGGGGCTCGTCACCAGACCAGGGCACATCTTAGTGAGCAGGGAGCTTAGAGCAGAAGCGCAGGGGTGCGCGCGCGCCGGGGGCGGGCAGGCTCGGGGTCGAGTCCCCGCCGTGTCAGACATCAGCAGTGACCCTGGGCAAGCCACCTGACCCCCGGAGTTCAGTGCTCTCAGGCATGACGAGGAGGTAATGACCACCTCTACTGCATACGATTGTTACGAGCATTTCTGGTGCACGCACACAGCGCCCGGTAAACTCGAAGCGCATATTAACTCACAGTATTACACCTGACCGTCTTCCCCACAAACGCGGAGCTCCCTGCCCGTCCCGACGCGCAGGCGCTGCCGTGAGCATCCCCCAGCCGCCGTCCTGCAGCTCCGCCCGCGGAACGAGCCGGCAGCAGCTGCTCTGTCACAGTGATCTCCCGAGGAACAGCGACACCGCGCCCACCCCACACAGAGGCCGTCCCCATACCCGCCTCCAGGCCCAGGTGACCGGATGCTAATGCTGGACTCTGGTCCTGCCTGCGACCTCCCTGCCATTTCCAGGGTGACCTGAGGAGGGGACTGTGATCCTCCTGCGGCCACCAGCGTGCTTTGCTGGGCCACTGATTTCCACCCGGGACAGGCTATGGGGAGCCTTTGAGTTTTCCCTTCTAGATATTCTCCATGAGCTTCCAGCAACCTCCACGCTCTCAGAGAAGGAGGCAAATGGTAGAAAGCAGATTTTTTTCCTTCTCTAAAGAAACACGGTTGTTGCACTCTAAATTATCGTGGGACTGGAGCGCCATCAGTTCAGAAGTCAGAGCACCCATTCACAGCAGGGTGCCCCTGGTCTCCTCACCTGACAGCTGAGCCACGTGAAAGGCTGCGGACAGTGTGAGGCCCAGGGCAATGGGTGCTGCATCCTACGCCCCATCCCAGCTGCCCTGGGGAGCACCCTGTACCTCTGCGGGAGCTCCAGCGGTGACCAAGGCAGAAAAGGTTCCTGCACCCCTGGGGCTTATGTTCTGGAGAGGGGAGGTGGGCCACAAAGAAAGACGCAAAGACATGAACAGGTACTTTCTGTTAAGGTAAGGGCTCTGAAGAGAAAGAAAAAGGTGATGTGTTAGAGAATTACTGGGGATGAGGGGGGTCTCAGCTGCCACTTGGATGGGGTGGTCTGGGAGGGCCCCTCTGAGGAGGGGCATTTCCATATCCCTCACTCAAGTACACACTCCCCTGAGGTCAGGGAGCAGTGTGTATCCCACACAAACCTAGTGCCCAGCAAGAACTGGGCAGTCCACGCCCGTGTGTGAAACGTTGACATCCATACATGCAGCGAGATGTAGTTGTTTGCATACATGACTGCTTCTTAAACTTGCGACTAATCCAATAACTTCAGCTTGTACTTTCCATGCTCTAATCCAAGGAAGAGGCCACAGCAGAGTTTCCATGAGTCACCAACAAAATGAGAAAAGTTAAGAACGATGTTGGGAGTTTTCATATAAAAATCTAAATGCGTTTAGTTTCAAGGGCTGTCATTTATTTTGAGATCAGGTTCCTTCCACTTGGCGTGTGTATGTATGTTTGTGTGTGTGCTAAACTGTCTTTTCTTTTATGAAATGATGAGGCTAAGAGATGTGCATTTTTTAGGTTACTTTTTTCTTCAATGTCCTTGGCAAGTAAGTTTCTTCCCATTCTTAAACAATTTCATTGCTCTGTGAAATCCAAAGACCTGGGAAGCACTGTTTCACAGCCTTTCTCTTTGGTTAAAGAAAATAGGCTTCCTTCTGGAGGGGAGATGGCAAATTACTCCAAGGGCCTCTGCACACATGCCAGATTGATCCTCTGCTGGGGGTGGGATGATGGAGCGTCAGGTGTCTGGAAGTCAGACAGTGCAGGTGAGAAATAGGGTCAGCCGCAGTCTCGGAAGAGGAGGGAGATGAAGACGCGATCCTGTGCATGGCCCACTCGGCAGTGCTCTAAACTGCAAAATACTCGTTATTGTCACAAACTGTGCCGGAGAGGGACATGCAAAGACCAGGAGGTCATGAAAAGACAACAAACTGCCCAGAATCCACCAGAGCCGATTTCTAGAAGGTTTATGCAAAGGTCTTCCGGGAAACCACCTCCTTTTTTGCTGCGGTTGTTTTTTTGCTCCCCTCTGCCCCTCCCTGGCTCTTTCCAAGACTGGCAAGGTGCAGTTGGGGTGGGAGAGAGGCATTCAGAGTGTGTTACGTTTCCTTGATGCAAAAATGATTAATTCTGCTTGCCTGCTGCCATATCATCGAGCAGGAACGTGGTTTGCTTTAACAAAGCTCTTGGAGAACCCCTCTCCCCAGGCACCCCCCCCCCATTTGTTACTAGAAACAGTTGCAGCCTGGTTCTCAGGATTAGGGCGCAGGCGGGGGGAGGTGTCTCCCGTGACTTGACTGCTCAGCCTCCTCAACCCCTTCTCCCCTCAGGGGCGACTCAGGGAGCCTAGGGAATTCCCCACTGTAGGAGTTCTGGAGGGAGACAGCTCCACCACTCAGAAGGGACCACCCCAGACTGCAGATCAGGAGCCGGGGTAAGACTGCATTTCAGCCAAGTCCCTGAGACAGGCAAAGAGATGTCATACACTGCAAAGTGCAGTGAAAGACCGAGATGCAGAAGTTCATGGGCAGTGTCTGATAAACTTTAGAGAGTGCCAGATTTGGAGAGAGATGCGGGGGGGCCGGGGGTGGGGGTAGCCTAGAGGAAGCGGTTTCAGTGAGCTAGAGAGCCTGAGGTATGCCCACTGGAGACTGCAGGCTCATTGGGCTGGTGCCTGATAGAGGCCTGAGAAGGTTAAAGGTGGGGAGTGTGGCTGTCAGGAGAGAGAGACAGACAGAGATGCTGATGCATGAAGAAAAACTCAACCCTCCCTCCCCAGCATGAACCTCAGGGCCCTGGGACTTCTACAGGAATGTTGGCCACAGGGGACAAGTTGGAACAAAGAAGAGCCTCTGCTGCCTTGTTCCTAGGGTTTGTGCGTACAAATTGGCATTTTCCAGATGTGGGCTCCCTAGGAAGAGGGAGCCGGCCCCAGGAAGTGACGGGACCTCAGCAGAAAGAAAGCTTCAGGCTTGCCACGGGGCTGCCAAGCCAGTGGTGACCTCAGGATCAAGTGCAATCAGCGAGGGCAGGGGAACCGCAGGAGAGACCCCCCCAGCAAAGTCAGAGTCTCTGAGAAAGTGTGAACGACCTCTGCTGCAGAGTTGGCTTTAGTGTCTGCCCAACCCAAGGAGCACAGAGCTGCTGCTGTGCCTCACCAGGAGAGTAAGAACTTTCCTCTCCTACTTTCTCTTCTCCTTGCCCGGTCCTGGAGCTTGCAGTCAGTGAACCGAGGGTGAAGAACAGAGAAAGAGAGAAGAGCCCGATGCTACCCGCTCCTAAGACAAGACTGGCCCTGCACCTGGCCGTGCACGGAGAAGTGGAGAAGCTGTATCTTTAAATCAGATGCAGAGTTGGCGTTAATACACAGGACTGGGGGTTCTAATTATAGAACTGAGACTGTGTTTTGTGACTTGAAGTGACATAAAACATTACTAACCGTGAGTGGAAAAGTCACCGGACCCCTCTGAGCTTTCATTTGGGGGCAGGAGAACAACTTCAGTGAGAGACGAAAATGCAGTTGTTCTGCATTCCCAGAGCTGTGCTCGATTAAAGTACACAGGAATCGGGAACAGGAGGAGCCTTCTGCTGGAGGGGCAAAGGCAGCAGGAGCCACGTCCAGTGTCCAGGGCCAGCTGTGGCCAGGGAGGTGGCAGTGCAAGCCGATGCAGTTGGGGCCGCCGTGGCATCCTTAGCAAGCGTGGTGTAGGGAAGAGGTTCCAGCCGGGCCACCAGCTTGCTGTGTGTTCTCAGGCAAATCAACACACCACTCTTGGCTCCAGTTTGCCCATCTGTCAATCGGAGGGGGGGGGGTTGGATAAGAGGATCCTTTCTAGCTCTGATGGACTCTAGTTCTGTGAAAGCTCCTCTGGTTTAGGACGCTGCACTCTGGCTTGAACTTATGACCCAGACAGCCATTTGAATGCCAATTTGATATTTCTTTTATGGAGAAATATGAATATCATTCACAGCGTAATAACCTGTGAGCCGATTCAAACCAGGGATTAAGAGGAAGAAAAAAAATCTCTCTCCAAATTCGCTTAAATATAGTTATGTTTATACAACACTGGTCTTAACACAACGCTAAACACTGAACTCTGAGTGTCTTTTAGCTGAGGCCAAGGGCCCTGGACATCGCAATTCTAAATAATAATTGTAGAAAGCCCAGAAGCTTTTAAGGAATTAATGTGAAAGGGACATCATCTCTGGGAGAAGTCCTAGAGTTTTAGTGGCTTAGAAAATTTGGGAGTGGTGTCCTGGGGCTTCCCAATATGCAATTCAGATCTTTAAAAAAACCCAAAAATCCCAGGATGAGATTGGAGGCAGGCCACCCTCCCTACCTTTCCAGCGCCTGTTCCAAGGCCCGGCCCTTTTAGGCCCAGCACCCACCACGCCGGCACTGTCAGCTCACCATCTCCACAGCCAGCAGCCCCGGGAGCTCCGACTTGCTAGATCAATGAAAACATCAACCTCGCCAGACGTGTCTGCGCCACTCCAAGCCCGCCGTGGACCCAGGGGCTCAGGCACGCAGCCGGACCATCTGTCATTAGGCACTGCTGTTAATTGCTGTGCTAATGAACAAGGTTTGAATTAGAGGCACGAAATGCACATGCAAATTTAGACACAGTTCTGAAGGACTGGGTCCTGTCCCCTAACAGCCTGGCACAGTCTCCAGGATGCAAAGGTAAAGGTGGCTGAGTCACATCACGGGCACAGATGATGCATAACTCAGTTGGCAGATACTGCAAATAGCAAGTGCTGAGAGTTTTTCAGCCAGCTGCTCTTTCGTCCATCCATCCATCTACCCACTCAGCAACCACTGGCTTTATGGTGGACACCATGTCAAATGCCAGGGCTCCAGAGATGACACGGACACAGTCCCTGCCCCCAGGGGATCACAGCTTAGCAGAGGAGACAGACAGCTGGACAAATACAGCATATACATTGTGACAAGTGCTGGGAGAGAGGTCAGCCTAGGGGCTGCGGAAACATAGAGGAGGGCTTATCTAACCAGCCTGGAATATCAGGGAAGACATCCTGGAGGAGGAGAGAATGCCTGAGCCAAATCTTAAAGGGGGAGCAGAAGTTACCCAGGGAAAGAACGGAGGAGGGCATTACAGACAGAGGGACTAGGAGGCGAGAGAGAATACCAATGTCTGAGGAAGCACAGGGAGTTGGGTAGGGCACAGGTGTGTGATGGGGACATGGAGGTGAAGACACTAGGGGTGCAGAGTGAGGAGCTGGAGAGGGAGACAGGGTGCAGATGGTGAAGAGCAATTACTCCACAAACCTTGACCCAGCTCTTGCTCTGTGCAAGGGATGGGGCTAGGTCAGTGTGGGCCCTGCCCTCAAGGGCCATGAGCAAGGGATGCAGGTGGTGGCACAGAGTGGTTCAGAAGAAGAAACGTCAACGGGCTGAGTTAGTCCGAGAAGGTCTCGCTGGAAAGGAAGGGAGAGCCAGGCCTCCCACTTCAGGCAGACCTTGGACAGGGGAGCAGTGTTATCAGCCAGATACTTTGCGCACGTCAACTCATCAAATCAACGAGACCACACCGTCCTCCCATTTTCCGAGTAAGAAACTGAGGCCCAGGGAGCTTAAATAGTGTGGCAGCTGGGAAGTGGCAGAGCTGGAATTCCGACCCCCGATGTGCCTGACTCTGGAGCCTGCGCCCTACCCAATACACCGTGCTGCTGCCCTAGGCCTTCCTGGTGGAGGGGGCAGTGTGTGCAAGCCTGGGGGAGACACGTGGAAGACACAGGGGAGACCAGAAGAGAGTGTGTGGAGGAGGAGACTGGGGCCTTGGGGGTAGGGCTGATGGCCTACAGTGACCCAGGCTGGAGCCTGGGAGTCCAACAGCCCATGGACAGGTGACTTACCCCCTCTTGGCCTCAGTTTCCTCACTGGAAAATGGGGACCTCACATCTCCCTCTTGTGCTTGTCACTAGAACTCAGTGAGATAATGCCAGTAAAGTGCTTAGGATATGGCCTCGCGCCTTGTGAGTGCTCAAACATGGATGATTCTTTTATTTGATTTTTTTAATTATTTTTTGTGTGTGTGAGGAGGACTAGCCCTGAGCTAACATCTGCCAATCCTCCCCTTTTTTCTTGAGGAAGACTGGCCCTGAGCTAACATCCGTGCCCATCTTCCTCTACTTTATATGGGACGCCGCAACAGCATGGCTTGACAAGCAGTGCGTTGGTGCGCGCCCGGGATCCGAACCTGCGAACCCCGGGCCGTCGCAGCGGAGCGCGCGCACTCAACCGCTTGCGGGCCGACTCCTGGATGATTATTTTAATCAACGGTCATCATTACTCCCAATAACAATAACAACTCTGAGTGAGACCCCAGAGGTCGGTTGGGACCAGTACGTGAAGGACTTTGAGCACCAGCTCAGGCACGTGGTCTCGATCTTGTCGACACAGGGGAACTGCACTGAAAGGTTTAAGCACAGACATGAAATGACAGCTTAGATCATCTTCTCCTCTCCTACACAAGAACACAGCAACTCCCTTCGGAAGGTTCATGATTTTTCTCCTACACAGGAAAACCCCATTACGGTGAAGAAAGGCCCCTTCAAGGCCTGCAGATGCTGGCCATGTGGTGCCAGTGGGGACGCAGAGCGAATTTCTGAAGGCTGGGCACCCACACAAGGAGCCTGAGACGGGCCTCATGGGCTCCTGCTGGGCTTAGGGGTGGCCCAGACACCCCCAGCTGGTGAGGAAGGGGGGCAGGCTGGAGTCACCGCTGCTGGCCCCTTACTGCTGACTCTGTGAGCCTCTTGAAGGTGTGAGGCAGCATCTCCTCAGCCATTTATCACCAAATCAGAAACCTCTGGAGGCCACACTCCCGTAACCATAGAAACAGGCACTCTGGACCACTCCTCTCTTTATTAAAAAGGATGAGGCTGTGGGCCCCCTCCTCCAGCGATAGATGTGGAGATGGCTGAGGGAGGGGAGGCCTTTGTGAGGGGCCTGCTGTGGCTTCCTGTCCAGCCCGCCCTCCACCTCTTGCTGGTCTGCAGGAGGAGGCTCTGTAGGGGATCCGAGCTGTCCAGCTGCCCCTGAGGAAGTGGAGAGGGAGGCGGATCTCTCCAGCACCAGCACATCCTGGAGCCCTTCCACTCCCTCGTCACCTGTCTGTGGAGGAGACCTCATCTTCCCTTTACAAGTAGAGAAATGTGGCCCAAAGCAGGCAAATGACGTGTCCAAGCCACGCAGCTAGTACATGACTGGGCTGGATCCAAACTCCCATCTGTCTAGACTCCAAAACCCCGGTTTTAACCCCTGCCGCATTTGGCCTCTCAGAGCAGGGGTGGGAGGGATGATGGTTGGCTAGAGCTCTACAGAAAAGGGACCAAATGATAGTGGCCAAAGAGAAAGGAAGGATCCAGCTGACCCCTGGTTCTGAGCCAGGCAGAGGGACAGTCCTGGGTTTGCATCCCCCAAGCGACCTCGGGCAGTTACTTATCCTCCCTAATTCTCACATCCTCATCTGGAAAATGGGTCTCGAAGGACCTACTTGCAGGGTGGTTGTAAAGAACAGAGATACAATACTTAAGCCCCTGGCCTTCAATAAGTGCTCGCTGACGGCAGCTCTGATTAACGGGTATTATCACAGAGCTGCAGAGAGGACGGGGGGCTCCTCAAATAGCCCCACTAATGTGTAAGATAAGCCAAGAAGGAACTGTGAGCTGGGTGGGGCGTGAGAATCTTCTCCCTCCCTGACACCTGGCTCTTGGAAGCCATCCTTCACTGTTAAGCACTTATGCACATTATCTAATTTCATCTTCCCCACAACCCGGAGAGCGAGTGTTACTTTCTGATGTTACAGGGGAAGAAACTGAGACTCAGAGACTAAATGGCCTGTCACTTAAAGACAGCCAGCTCCTGCTCTTCAAGGCCCTGTTCCCTGCTGCTCTGGCTCACTGCCGCCTCCCCATGGCCTCCCAGGACCCGGGGACTGGCCTCTGGGCACATGGTCTCCAGAAGGAAGTCTTGTCTCTTTTCTCAGCCCTCACAGCCTCCTCTCAGAGGCTCAGCTGGCAGCAGCACGTGACTCAGCCACTCTTGTGAGCCCACTGGTAACCTGACCACCCAATGTGAATGATCCCAGTTGAGGACTTCTCTAGAACACGGGAGGAAGCAGGGTTCGGCTGGGAGTCTGCAGGTCCCCAGGCCCACGGCCTCTCCTGCCTCATCACCAAATGGTTGCAGGGCCCAGACTCAGGTTTCTAGGGCCCAAATGAACCAGCTGGGCAGGCACATGGGCCCCTTGAAGGGATTCCCAGGCCGGCCTTCTTTCCCCCTCCATCAAAGCATGGCCACAGCTCACAATGAGGGCCGCGGGAGCTGTGAAATGCCCATTTACCACAATTAGCAGATAAGTAATGAAATGGCAGTGGCAGCCAGCGGAGGCCTCTGCTCTCCCAAGGCCCAAGCCCCTGCCCCCTGTGAGGGCCAGATCAGGACAGAAGCCACCAGAGCGCCTGGTACCCGGAGACACCTGGAGACACACCACTGGGTTCCCTGCGCTTCCTCTCTGAAATCCAGACTGTCTTTGATGTTATTGGGGAGCTCACGTTCTCTGCAAGAGCCCTGTGCTTTGAGTCTCCAAAGACAGGGTCAAGTAGGAGAGGGGGCTCTGAAGGAACAGAAAGGAGGAGGAAGAGAAGAGGAAGGAATAGCGTTTGCAAAGACCCTGGGGCAGGGAGGAGCTATCACAGGAATGGGAAGCAGGCCATGTGGCTGGAGCACGATGAGGTGTGAGGATCAGGAAGGGCTGGACAGGAGGGCAGAGATGACTAGGAGGCCCATGGGCCACAGGAGGACTTTGCCATGGGGTAGGCATCCCATGACTTCTTCCCTTCTGCACTAGCAAGTCCTTTAACGCTTTTCCAGATTTCAGCAGCACTTTTTGATTCCTCTGTAGATGGCCATACTTCCCTGAAAATGGGCTGGCATGGGCTTTTGGGCCATAGTCTGGTAAATCGCCCATGCATGTTTGTTTACAGGTGAACTGCACGTAAGAGGATTAGGGGCAGCATATCCTCCCAGTGGTCCCTGAGGCCAGGGGCTGCCCGAGCATTGGGGAGAGCCCAGCTCCGAGTGCCCTGGCAGAAACCCTCTGCCTCCTTTGGTCTAGCCAAGAAAGGACTTCGGGCACACCAGGCCCCCAGAGAAGAGTTGAAGAAAGTCCCAGCCAGAGAAAAAGAGCTTTTCCCTCAAAATGCTTCCATCCTGCTCAGTTCATCAAATCTGCTTCATGTAGCACAAAATAAACAGAAACCTAATTAGCAGGTTCGCGCTGCAGCTGAATTATCAAAAGCGCATCCCAATTCCAGCCTCAGCATCCCCAAAGAAGGCCCAGCGTCTCCCTGAGGGGCCCAGCGGTGTTTGTGGAATCATCACTCCCCCAGTGCTCACGCAGTTACCCTCATTTCCTCCGAGGAACTATTTGCTGAAGGACATTCTCTTCTAGGTCTGATCCTCAGCGAACTCCCACGCCCTGGCTGGGTCTGGTTAAATGAGACGGGAGGGATAATACAGTGAATCAACGTGCTGGGCTGGGTCACAAGCTAAGGCAGCTGCAGCCAGGGAGAGCCAGAACCGGAAGGGGGTCGTTCTTGCAATCCTTCACTCATTCAGCAGATATTTGTGGAGTGCCCACCCTCTGTTAGGTGCGGGGAGGAGGCAGGGTATGGCAGTTATTGGTGGAGTTTCTAGAGCTACGCGGTCAGGGTTCAAATCCTGGATCTACTACCAAGTTATAATGAAATTACTTTTACCCATTGATCCTAATTGGTGTTCTCACTGTGAAGGGTGCCAGGTACACTAGGGTGGGGGCCACAGAACCCTGATTGAGAACCACTCTTTTAGACACCTACTCCAGCTGTTTGGTGTCTCACTGATTCCTGACGCAACACGTGGATAAGCCTGATCAAGAGCCTCATCCACCTCTGTGGGCTTGACCTGGAATTCTGGAATGACTCCTAGGCCTTTGATGCTCAACCACATCCTCCTTGCAGGGCTAAAAATAACTCAGCCACTTATTGGCAGGCAAGACAGATGTAAGTTTGGAGTGCATGATACTGGACAAAGTGCCAGGCACTGATGGGCATTTTGTGGGCCCTTCATCCTCTCAACAATTCTGCAAGGAGGTCTCATGATCCCCATTTAAAAGATGAAGACACTGAGACTTGGAAAGGTTTGGTGATTTGCCCCAGCACATGTGAGTGCTCAGGATCAGAAAGTCTTGCATTAGGGAAGAGATTCCACAGAGAAGCCCCCAGGCCAGGGCACGCTCACAGGGGGAGCCCCTCTAGGCTCCAGGGTGGCTGTGAGTTTCTGCAAGATGCAGCTCTGAGATGACCACAAAACAATCAGGGGCACCAGAGAGAGTGTACTGTGGGGGCCAGAGGAAGGGAATTAGCCATTTTCTCACCAATCCAAATCCATTCTCTTCTGCAAAAACCCACTTGAAATTTCACCCTTTAAACTTTGCTGATAATTTCACCTATCATCAGATCTTCCTTCTTTGTCCACTGAAATTCCCAGCATTTATTCACTAAACCCCACAGTTAACAGGTATACTTGGGGCGTTGTAGGCAATGACCTGGGTCTGTTGCCCACCCTCTCTGAGCCTCAGATCCTCATCTGGGAGAAAACACCAGGCCAGCAGGGAGCCATCTGGCTTTATTTCAGTTCCCATTTCCCCTGCTCTCTCTTTGCAGAGGTTGTGACCAATCATCATAGGGACCAGAACGGAGCCAGCCAAAACTGCAAGTGGATTCCACCGTCTTCTCCTCCCCTTCGGCCCGCTGCCCCACGATATCAGCTAAAGAAAACAAAACTGTGAAAGTAGACGTAGCTGGTTCTGCTTTCAACACAGGGATGGGTTGTGGTGGAGAAGGATTAACCCAGGGTGCAAATTAGCACATGCCCGTAGGCTGAAAGGAATCAGCCTCAAAAGCGTTGCCAACTGGGCCTCTTTTATCCACAGCTGAGAAAGGCTTGCGTGGTTTTCTGCCCAAGGTGTAGTAAGCAAGGGTAGCAATTCTGGATTTTGGGGGAGTTGTTGATGAAGGTGGAGGTTCATTTGGTGTTGTGGGGCTCAAACTGCAACACCGACCATTGGCTTAGGACAAAGAAGGGCACGTGTTACCTTCTCAATGCATCAAAAAGACAAAAGTTCCCCAGTGATGTGGCAGCAGCTATTCTGAGTTCTGCAGCTCCCTTAGAGAGCTGGGGTCCCTTCGAGATCTCATAGGATCTCAAGTCTGTACATCCATGGACACACATTGATAACATCCTACTTTGTCTCTCCAGCCAGGACATCTTCCCTGAATTCCATACTCATATGTCCTACTGCCTATTTGACATCTCCATTTCGATGCCTAAAAGAATCTCCAACAATGTTTTAAAACCAAACTCCTACTATTCTTCTCCAAACCTGCTCCATGTGCAGCCTTCCCGTCTCAGGCAATGGCAAGTCATCCTTCTAGTTGCTCAGGCTGAAATCCTTGGAGTCATCCTTGACTCTTTTCTTTTCCTCACCTGCCTCATCCATCCATCGCCAATCCTGCTGGCACTACCTACACAGCATGTCCCAGTCCCACCACTTCTGCCACTGCCTTGCTTCCACCTGGTCCAAGCTTCCATCATCGCTCCCTGAATTATTACAATAACCTCCTAACACACACTGTTATTTGTACCAAGGGGAAACTGGAAATTAATTTAGTGTCCAACACTATACATTTCTTTGAATAATTTCCAAGACTTCCATACTCTAGATTGTCAAACAGCTATTCAACGTGATGCTGAAGAAGAATCAGTAATCGCCTGGGAAATGGCACATGAAATTGAAAGGTAGAAAAGGAAGGATACATGTAAACTGGAAAGTTATATTAGAAAATGTTCTCTGGGTTCCAAAGTTACAGAGATTTTAAGTTTCTTTTCTATGTGTTTGTTTATGTTTTCTAAAATTTAAAAAAATGAATTTTTGTATTAGAAAAAATTGCTACTTCAAAAAATAAAATGACAGGGCAAAAAAGAAGCAGAAACAATGCACGGTTGACGAAGAGGAGGGAGAGGCTGCAAGTCCCCTCTCTGGCATAGCACATGTGAGCTCCAAGTCCTGCCAGCTCCCATTCCACAGATAAAGAGAGGCCCAGAGATGGGTGGTGAGTTGCTCAGAACTATAGCACCCGCTGTCATTTACTCCTGCGTGCCAGACACTATGAAACGTGCTTTATGAATATGATAACATTTACTCTTCACACGAGCTGTCCCAGGTCAAGCATGCCCCCTCCCCGCTCCACCCCATCCTACAGAAGTTACATAACCTGCCCAGGATCACACGGCTGGTCACCTTCAGAGCTGCTGTTCAAACCCCAAAGTCCATGCTCTTAACTGTTACTGTTTTCTTTCTTTACATAGTCCTGAGTTTAGCTGGGAGTGGAGAACCCAGCTTTCCAAACGCCCGGGTCAGCGGACACCATTTAAGACGGAAGGTGGACGAGCAGAATTAAACGGCTCACAGGCCCCCAGCCCTTTTCCTCTCGCCTCATCCCAGCCCGGCACAAGCCTGGGCTGGCCTCTCCTCTGGGGGGACTCAGGAGTCCAAAGCACCCCCTCCTAAGAGGAGCGACTGCCGCGGGCAGGCTGCCAGAGAGCCTGGAGTGCCGCTGGGGGACGGCCCGGGAGGTGGGCGTCCACCTCGCAGCCTGACCCCCTACCAGAACCCTCTCCTATGATTCCCTCCCCGGCAGTAAATGCGTAATTGACTCAGGCAGCATCTCCTAGGGTTAAATGTCAAACACACCTCCAAATCAAATATCAGGGATAAAAAGGCTAGCGAGCTGGTCTCTGAGACGAGGAGAAAGTGGACTCTTCGGGGCTGTGGGGGGAGGTACTGAGGGACTCCTGTGGCCTGACGGGGAGAACTGGGCTGGGAGTGGACAAATATTTTTACCTAAAGCGTCTGTGAAAATAAGGGCAGAAGACCAGCAATGTTAAAGCGTTGTTGAGAGGATCTGATGAGAGAGCAAAAGTTAAACTCTGAGTGACCTGAACTGTTGTTCTAGTTCTAAGGACAACAGTCCCACCCCTGAGCTCGAAAATGGGTAAACTAAGCTTTTGCGGCACCCTACAGGACAAACACAGTGTGAACCGGAGCAGAGCGATGCTAAAGCATCTTGAGGACACAGAATGGCCTCCATGCAGCCTGCATGCTAACTGTGGTGCAGGTACTAGCATTTTTAAAGAAAAGATGTAGGTCAGGCTGGAATGGTGGGGCACAGGGGAAGCTGGTGTATTACTATTCTGGGCTGCCGTAACAAAGAACCACAAACTGAGTTGCTTAAAAACAGTAAACATTTATTGTCTCACGGTTCTGGAGGCTAGAAATCCAAAGTCATGGCATCATCAGGGCTATGCTCCCTCTGGGACTCCAGGTGGAATCCTTCCTTGCCTCTTCCCAGCTTCTGGCAGTAGCCCCCAATCCTTGGCTTTCCTCGGCTTGCAGCCACACCACTCCCATCTCTGCCTCCATCGTCACATGGCATTCTCCTCCCTGTGTGTGTCTCTCCTCTTCAAGTCATACTGGATTAAGGGCCCATCCTATTCCCATATGACCTCATCTTAACTAATTACATCTGCAATGACTCTATTTCCAAATAAAGTTACATTCTGAGGTATTGGGAGTTAGGACTTCAACATATCTTTTTGGGGGATGCAAGTCAGACCACAAAAGAAACAAAAATAAGGAGAGCATCAGAGAGGGGTGGGAATGTATACTACGTGTCAAGCACCGCTGTGCACTGGCCCGTGACCCATCCATCCCCTGCATGGACAGCAGCCACACCAGGGTGCCAGCACTCTGTGATTTGACTGGACAGCCAGCAGGGCTTCCCTCGGGGACACGGCCCCCATCGCACAGTTTTCCATGCAAACAGCCATTGTGATGATTAGGGTCATTACATATTCCACTTGCTCTTCGACACCAGTGGGTCTCAACTTTTTTTGGTTGAGAATAACACCTCTTCAAATATAAAAACTGTGGATGACACACTCGAAGGGATAAAAAGACGTGAAACACTAGGAAACAAGTCAGTGAGAAGAATGTCACTGCCGCTGCAGCAGACCCAAGTCTCACCCTTTCTATAAAAGTGCCGGGTTATCGCACTTGCCATGCAGGGTCTAGAAAAGCATCCACGGAAATCCCACTGTGCTGGCCGCCCCCCACGCCGCCCCCCACCCCAGCCCAGGTCGCTGTGTGAGTAGAGCTATTTCTTGCCCTTCTGAGCTCTCCTATGTATTTTCAAAGCAAAGTTCTCACATCTTTCAGGTCAATGGTAAGAATTAACTCTTTTACTTCTGATCCACAGCAGGTTGTATGCCCCTCTTCGTAGCATCACACAAACCAGTGTCAACAGCACATGTGTTCTGTCATTGCAAAAACGAGCTTCACTTGTGGATCTGATCAAAACTAGGTGGCATGCCTGTGAAGGGATGTGTGGGACATCGGTACAGAGGCACGCTGCTGGAAAACATCTCCAGGACTGACAAGGAGAAGGAGACCAAGGTACTGCCAAACTTTTTTTCTGCAAAGCTTGCAACAGAAAAATGGTTCCTGCCTAACTCTGAGTTATCTAGAAATTCAGATTAGCCATTTTGCCCCATTCTCATGAACTCTGAGCTTTCACGCTAAGAACCTAATACAGTGTTGAATGCATCACAGGTGCCTTGTGATTTTAGCCTACCATCAGGGATGGGAGGCTTGCTTTCTCCTTCTCTCCCCCTCCCTCCACGCAGACACTTGGCAGTTGGCACCTCTGTACCACTTCCCATCCTTCCTGCCCTCCTCAGGTTTCTTTCCCAGAGAACCGGTGCCAGCCTCATCTGTGATTAAGGCCCAGCCTCTGTGCTCAGTGGCTGCCCGAGAAAGGAAGTTGCCAGCTATAGGTTTCAGTTACAACGAATCAAAGAGGCTCTTTTCCCTGGAGACAAAGTCAGAGTCTGCAAACTGCCATCCACCCCCTCCCTGTGGCTGCCAGCTCTCAGCCTTGACCAGACACCCCCACCTCTTTCCCACCCCTCAGGAAGGGCATCTAGGGTCCCAACAGAACCTCCTGGGTAGAGAGATCCCCAGGGAACAGGGTGGTTTCCTGACGGGAAGGGAAATAGAGTTTGTCTATTTCCCTTGGAATCTGTCCAGGCAGAGCAATGTCAAAGACTGGGCTGGGGTACAAAAGGCATTAGGCAGGGACCCCAGAGAACAGTGCGCAGAATTCTGGCCATCAGATCCCAGGATGTGTTGTTATTGGCTACGTCCATTCCTATTTGGCAAATGCAGTTTTTGGATAAGACTTTGTTTTTCAGTCTGGGCTAGATGTGCAAAGTGCCCTGGGTCGCAAGGGAAAGGCTGGTGTCCATGCCAGATGGCAGGGCCTGAGGCTGGGAGGTGGAGGTGGAGGTGGGGCTGCAGAGCTCTCCGGAGCCCCAGCAGTGGCACAGGCCCAGTGGAGTCATCACCAGGGCGCTGAGACCTGGCTGACGGGGCAGCGGGTCTCATTCTGGCCCTTCCCTCCAGCATCCCTCCCAGGCCTGAACAGAAGGGTGATGGAGACTGGCAGAGAAACAGCAATTGTTCAGTGAGAAGTCGACAGCGTCTGCTTCCAGAGGCTTTATGGCCCAGAAAGCCTGCATGAAAATCTCCCACTCCCAGCCTGGCGTTTCTCACGCGCCCGCCCTCCTTGCTCCACACCCCCACATGCCTTCCCCACCGTTTTTTTTTTAAATAATAGCAGCTCTCTTGATTCAACATTTCCGTATAATTCATCTATTTAAAGTATACAATTCAATGGTTTAGTGTATTCACTGAGTGGTGCAACCATCGCCACTATTGATTTTCACCCCCACCCCCCAAAAAATCCCGTCCTTTTCAGTGACGAGGCCGAGCGTGGACCTCCTCCAGGCTGCACCGCCTGCAGCTTCACTGCCGCCTTCTCAGATGTTCCAGTAGCTCTGGGAGCATTTGTGTATTTCAGAAGAGAATATGAATTAAAAAGAGAAGAAATAGTACAGCATCATAAGAAATTTGACCTGCTACACAGAAAACGACCAATAAGAAAGAGAATGAATAGCGAGACTTGCATCAATGACGCTTACATAAAAAATATGCCCACTAGCGTTCACTCTCCTTTTCCCCCAATCTCCCCCCACCCTGGGCAGCCATGAACCTACTTTCTGTCTCTATATTTGCCTATTCTGGACATTTAAGTGGTATCATACCTTCCTCACTTTTTAAGCCCCCTGGGGCCCAGTCTAAGCATCCTGGGGCTCCTCTCCCAGTGGCGGCCGTGGCACCGGGCGGGGCTCCCTGTGCTGAGGGTGAGGAGGCTGGGCCAAAACCTTCACCTGCTTCCCCCATCCGAGCCTTTTCTCTGTTAGTCCTGAGTGTCCCCACTATTCTCTCCGAGGACCATGGTCTCCGAGGACAACTGTGATCTGACGAGACCCACAGACTTGCAGTCAGGAAATTCAGGAGCAGGGACAGGCTTTGCCATTTGCTGGCTATGTGACCTTGACAAGTCACTTCAACCTCCCAGACCCATTCCTCAGCCACAAACCAGGCTTCATAATCAGTCTCCCTCACAGCCTCGCGGTGCGGGTCAAAGACGATGGGGCATGTGAACGTACACACCGCACATCACAGAGCCACATGCAAAAAAGGTAGCATAGTCCCAGCTCTTGTTGAGTTTATACACAAAGGCAAAGAGCTGGTCTTCCTGCCCTGATAACCCTAAGTTCCTCCGCCCCAACAATATTCTCTATTCCACAGCTGCCAAGGGTAACTCAAGAGACGCTGCCCCGAGAAGCCAGGAAAGGAAGAGCTGATACCTCCCAGGGCTCCCAGTGAGAAAACAGAATGATCGGTCCTCGCTGGGCAGGTGCCACACAAAAAGTGATGACCAAGGGCCTGGACTTTGGACTGGGATGGTGCTGGCCTTAGAGCTGGCTCTGTCGTGTCACCCCTGGTAGCCCAATTAACCTCCTCTCACCTGTTTCCTCACCCGTACAACTTGGGATAGAAACAGTCACAGCCTCGTGAGGTGCACGCCAGGATTACATGAGATAAGCGCTTAGTGCAGAGCCGGGTACTGGTCAACAATAACTGTAGCCATCGCTATTAGTATTATCATAGCTGTAATTGCTATTGCTATTATCAGAGAGGGGGCACAGAATATCTGTGAAGGGCACTGTCTCCTACCCAGGTTTAAAGCCAGGCTCCATCAACTCTCTCTGCCTCAGTTTCCTCATGTTTAATATAGACACAAAAATGATACCAAATTCACAATGTAACTGTGAGGGTCAATGACTTCATACAGAACTATAGAAGGATTTGTTACGATTACTTCCTAAAAGGGTTGTTCTCACTCCCTCACAGATCAACAACAGCTGGGGGTATCTTCCTCTCATTTCGTCCCCTGAATACCCTCTCTCAGTCCCTGTTTTCCATTTAAGAACCCCCTCTGGGGCTGGCCCGGTGGTGTAGTGGTTGAGTTCGTGCACCCTGCTTCGGCAGCTCGGGGTTCACAGGTTCAGATCCTGGGCGCGGACCTACGCACTGTTCATCAAGCCATGCTGTGGCGGCGTCCCACAAATGGAGGAAGATGGGCACGGACGTTAGCCCAGGGCCAATCTTCCTCAACAAAAAAAAAAAAAGAAGAAGAAGAAGAAGAAGTCCTTCTAGTATTTTTCCAACCTGTAAAGTAGCCTCTAGTTTTACAGTCCCATCTAATAGTCTGTTTGCACCTGCAAAAATCAAAGGCCTGAAACCTTCAGCTAGCTCCTCCTGGAGAATGCTGACGCCCAGGGGAAGAAACCCAGGAATGAGGAAGGCCCCCAGACCCATTCTCAGGGGTGAGTCTCAGCCTGCAAGATCCAGCTCATAGCATTTCTTTCCGGACGGATGTGTTGGGCAAGATTAAAGCAATTCCAGCAATCTCAGGGGCTCAACTGCCCAGCCCATCAGAACAAAATTCCATTTCTCCCTCAGAGTTCTGGGGGCAGCGAATCTGTGGCTTAAGGGGGTAAACATTGATGAAATCCAGAGAACCAGCAACGAGAAGGTGGGACAACTGATTATCTTCGCATCTTTCCTCTGCTGGTTGCATTCTCATTTATGGAAGCTTGGCAGGAAAAAGCTGGGAAAAGTATCTTGTGATCCTGTGTTGAATAAATACCCAAACTACCAGAGCTGAGGGTACAAGCCCAATTTAGCAAAATCTTAAATGCATCTGCCTCTCATCCCTTTGTAATCCTTCCGATGGAATGGTGTAAAAGCGAACAAGACGTTCCAGCCTTCCAGGGGACACAGGACGCGGACATGCCTGTCCAAACTCTGGGATCCGAGGCTGGGTGCTCCTCTGAGAGCTTGAAGCCCCCTCACTCATGCTAGTGACAGTGTTCCTGTCCCAGATGATTCTGTGCCCTTGCACACACATGCACACACATGCACACACAACAGGGGGCCACACCTCAGTCAGAGAAGGACCGAGCTGAAAAGGATCTTAAGAGTTGTCCCAGCCCCCTCTCCCACCGTCATTTTGCAGAGGAGGCGCTGGATCCAGAGCAAGGACAAACTTGCTCTAATCAACGCTCGGTTCTTTCTCTCTTCTGTTTCCTCATTTGTCAAATGCAAATCATTTCCCCTCCATCGCAGGAGTTTCGAGGACTAAATGAGAGACACAGGCCCTGAATTGCAGGTCTACTGTCTTCCCTTCCTCCCCACACCACCCTGCTGTGTCATGATTTTGTCTTGTTTGCTGTCTCCTGAACACTTAGCAGGACTGCAGTCAACCTCCCAAATACCAAGGAAGCCGGGGAAGCCATGAAGCTCTCACCTTCAAGGCACAGCTTTCCCTCCAGTGCAGACGGCAGGACTCCAGAGGTTTTATTCATTCATGCATTTATTCAACAAATTCCGAGCCAGCCATTGTTACAAGCATTCAGCGATACCGTGGTGAATAAAACAGTTATTGAGGGAGAGGGATCTTAAACATATCATTACACTCCTAATTATTCCATTAAAATTCTGATAAGGGCAGACAGGTGGCTGTAGGAGTGTGTAACACGGGGACTTTACAGAGCCTGAGGTGGGGCGTAGTCTTCCCTGAGGACTTCCCTGAAGACCTGAAGGAAGGCTTCCCTGAGGAACATTTACCCTCACATAGGAAGGATGATTAGGAATTCGTTCAACAGTAAGTGGGGCTGGAAATGAGGGTTGGGAAGGGCAGCCCCGGCAGAGAGAGCAACATGTGCAAAGGCCCTGGGGAGAGAAGTTACCTGCCATATTTGAGGAACCAGATAGGATAGGGAGAAGTCCAAGGGGCTGCTTTTGTGCTTGTTTGCTTGCTTGTTTTTGTGTAGTTTGGGGGAGGACAAAGGCGAGCAGCCCCGGAGCCCTGGGGAGGAAGGACCGTCGGCCGGGGAGTCAATGAGTCAGTGTACTCATCCTGACCCTGATGCTGACCCATGGATCAGACCAGGGTAGGAGGTGCTGCAGCTCCAGAGGAATCAGTGGGGTGGTCCTAGGAAGAGCCCTCTGACGCCCTGGAGCTGAGCAAGGCTGGTCCACGGAGCAGCCCCCACCAGCAGGTGCTTATTAAAACCCTCCCCTCCCCGACTCTCGCTCCACGACTGCCTTCGCTGTAAGGAAATGTGCTCCTTGTTTCATCAAGGACCAGCCTTCCAGAACCAACTTGCAATCTAGAAGACTGCATGCCTCTCAGCATTTATTCAGGCTCCATGTCATTACCAATCCTCATCCCAGGGGCACTGTGGACAATGGTTAAGAAGGGCTCTGGGGTTAGACTGCCTGGGTTTGAATCCTGACATTGTCATTTACTAGCTGTGTGACCTCAGGCAGATCTCTTAATCTCTAGGTGCCCTTGTCTACAAAATGAGGATAACAGTTTTTTCAGTTGATAGAGTTGTTATAAAAATTAAATGAGATAATGCACGTAAACATCGGGGCACATAGGTGGAAGTCCTTAGTAAACGGAAGTTTTATGATTATGATTATTATTTCATTAAGATCATCATCATAGCAACCATGTAGTACACATCTACAATGTTCCAGAAACTGAGCTAAGTATTTCACATACTTTATTTTGAATGCTCCCACAAGTTTGATATAATGATCCCCATTTTCTAAATGAGGAAACTGAGGCTCAGAGGCTATTAAGTGACAGTAAGGATTCAAACCCAGGCCCCAAAAGCAGTCCACTCTCTACATTTCTATCCCAAATTAGCCACTTCTCAACAAAGTGCTGTAAATTCCTGTTAATTACAACTAATGAGAATGAGGTCCTATACACTACCTGTTCATTGATTTGCAGATTTTTAATATCATTCCTTGCCCCAGGAGAGCTCTCCAGGGGACCATCATTACCATATAATTCTTTGGGGGAAATGAAACAACAGCTGGCCCTGCCAATCACCATGGCAACACTCCTGTAAGTACATAGGATGGTGTCAATGGAAAAAATTTATATGTACATATATATTCTATATTTGCCCTTAATCGCTGTGTTACACACTGAGTTGCTGATGACACCATCGGGGCTCAGGTAGAGGTATTTTCAATCAGCTCCAATATCCCTCCCCTTCCTGGATGTTTCTAAGACCCCATGGAGCCAGTCACAGGCAGAGAGAGAGGTTGCTAGGGAAAAGGGAACATTGCCAAGCTCTGGCCCACAGCAGCACACGTTTCACTCTGGCAGCGTGTAAGCATGGGGACAGGGCTGGTGTGGGCGTGTGACCCATACAGCAGCATAGGCCCCTGCACTCAGAGGGCCTCGAGCTTGCTTTAATACTCTGCTGACGCCATCTTGAAATCCTTAACAATCTTTGAACAAGAGGCCTCATGTGTCCATTCTGCGGTGAGCCCCACAAATTATGCAGCAGGTCCTGTGTGAGGAGCAAGTGATGGACAGGCACTGCGTGCATTTCCTTCCTGGATGGCATTTTCTCCCTCCTTTCACCTCCTTCTCAGATCTGCCACTCCACCCAGCACTCTGGCTCAAGAGTTTTCACCAAAACTCTAAATAGTCTTCCCCCAGGGACTGCAGCCAGGACAAAGTCATCAGAACTGAGTGACTCATAACCCTACAAATCTTGGTTGCTCTGTATGTAGTGCCTGCTAGGTGCCAGGCGCCACATTCAACTGGGACTGATATTATTTCTGACCTGGGCCCCATTTCACAGTTGAGGACACTGAGGCTCAGAGATTCAGTGACTCGCCCAAGGTCATGCAGTACTTGGATCACAAATCTTACGACCCTTCCCAAAGGCCCCTCTCAAAGGCTGCTGCTGTGCCTGACGTGGGCCCAGGCAGCTCTGCCATTTGTGGCAGACCACTTACACGTCCTAGGAGCACGGGCCCTTCCCAGCCTCGTGCCCAGAGTTTCCGGGCCCTCTGACGTCTTCCAGACTTGGATGAGACTCTGGCCAGCCTGGGGTGGGAACTGACATCCTGGGAGGCTGCTGACAGCTTGGGATACGATTTTGACGTGAAGAAGAGTTAACTCCCCATTGGACACGCTGACCAGTGAGAAATGGGAGTTGAGGACGCTGACCAGTGGGAAATGGGAGTTGAGGACGCTGACCAGTGGGAAATGGGAGTTGAGGACGCTGACCAGTGGGAAATGGGAGTTGAGGACGCTGACCAGTGGGAAATGGGAGTTGAGGGGGAGCTGGGCACATACGTTCCCTCTCCTTCCTCTCTCCATGAGCTGCTTCACGACAGTCTCTCCTTGCTGCCCATGCAGAGAAGTCCTGTGCAGCAAGCAGAGAGATCTTGTGAGCGATCTGCTGTGCTTCTCTGTGGCTCTTTGTGAAATAATCGCCATCAAGGTAACACCCCATTTAGCACTGCTTCACATCCTTCTTTGCCTGATTTTCCTTTTGTCTCACCTTTGCTGCCCTGGGTTTGCACCCCCAAAATGAAACATCCAAACCTAATTTTTGCCTCAGGCTCTGTTTTCTAGAGAATCTGGTCTAAGACACATCTACGAAGAGACAGCCTTCCCACTCAGCCCAGGTGTGGTGCAGCTTCCTATGCTGAACTTGGAAGTGAGATGTGATGTGTGGTTCTGTCTCCCACAGCTGCAGGAACGGCCCCCTCCTGAAAGATATGTGGTCATTGAGAGCCTTCTGACCAGCACCAGTCTTCCTTCTTCTCACTCTGCCAGCTCCATCCTGTCTTACAGAGACCCTCCCACCCCACCCAAGCCATGGCTAATTGGGCCACTGGGGACACCTGATCCAAGTTAAACCAATGAATTCTTCCTTTCCTTGGGGTTTTAAACTTGGGACTAAGTGACCTAGTCTCTGTTTCTCTTTATACACACTCCCCCAAACCCACACCCCCAGTGTCTACAGCTCTAAGTAAGAAATCTTAGGAGTAGTCAGTGGCCATGCTTTCTGTCATCTGGATAAAGTCACTCTGCAGCGAGAGAGAAGAATTCCACCAACATACAGAGAGAAACTGAGGCAGGAGTTATAGAACGAGCCCTCTTGGTGGTCCCAGGCGTGGCCTTCTGTCTCGTGAAGCTCGACTGCTCTTCTACTCCCCCTGGGGTTTAGTGCTCTGTGCACTCATCCAGTACCTTCCATTAAATGCCCCATCACCTAATCCTGTTCTCATTGGTCATTTGCGACCAAAGGAAGCCCAGATAACAGTGTTTCCCATCAAGGGAACCAGCATGCGGAAGGAGGAGAGGCCGAGTTTTGAAGCCCAACGGACCTGGGTTTGAACCTTGAACTCCACCACTTTCTGTCTGTGGACCACGGGAAGTAATTTAACCTCTCTGTGCCTCAGTTTCCTCATCTAAGAAATCAGGGGAATAGTACCATCTTCCAAGGCAGGTGGGAGGATCTGAGATCAGGTTACAACACGCTCAGCACAGACCCCCTCCACAGCATCTGCTCAAAATGCCGATTCCCTTCCCGGTCTTCCGTGTTGGTGGTGGGACTATCTGTAGAGGTGGGTTTTGCTTCAGCCCCGGGCCCCATTGGGTTTGGTCAGAAAGTACTGTTAGTCACTCCAAACTGTCCTCATTCTTGAGAAAACAAGACCTAGAAGCCTTCCCCAGAAATCAAAGACTCGTAGACTCTCATCCCTGAAGCAGATCCCACAGACAGCATAGCTCCAGCTTTCACACTGGACCTCCCTGAAAATCTTTAAGGAGTGCTTGGACTTGAATATCTCTAGTGACAGGAAACTCACTCCCTCACAAAGGCAGCTCATTCCATTTTTGTATAGCTCTGACATGAACAAAATATTTAGTTTGCTTCCTCCATCGGGCTTGGAATCTGTGACAGGTTGGGAGCTCCAGATTTCTATCACATAGTAGGATCAAAGCCTTGAAAGCTCCTACATGAGCCCAGAAGAGATCTTTGAAAAAGACAATATATAGCTCACTTTAACAAGCACCATGTTTACACAGTCCTTGCGTCCACACATCACGATCACAAGACCAGGATCACCACCGAGTAATAAGACTGCAAACTCTTTGACACTCCTCCCACCCAGAGGTGAAGTCTATGTCCCAATCCCTTGAATCTGGGCAGGCTCCACGACTACTCTGACCAATAGAACATGGCAAAAGTGACACTGTGCCAGTTTCCAGAGCCAGGCCTCATGAAGCTGGCAGCTCCCACTCCCTGTCATTTGGAACACCATCTCTGGGAGCACTGTACTTCAAACCCTAAAGCTACCATGCTGATGCAACCACATGTACATGCTCCAGTTGACAGTTTCAGCAGAGCCTGGCCTTCAGGTCATCCCTCCAGCCAGGGCATCATACATGTGAGTGACACCATCTTGTGCCCTCCAGACCAGCTCATCACTGGTTGCATTCCATGAGTGACCTCAGCCCACACAATGCCGTGTGGAGCAGAAGAATCGCTCAGCTGGGCTGCCCGAACTCCTAACTCACAAAATTGTAAGTTATAATAAGATGGTTATTTGAAGCTACTAAATTTGGGGGTGATTTGTTATGCAGTAAAGTATAACTGGAACAATCATTACCCCATCCAATAGATGAGGAAAGAGAGGCAGAGCGAGGTAAATGAATTATCTAGACAGTTGGGCACCACCAAGTGGGGCCGGAATCAGAGACTTCTCATTCTTAGTCCTATGTTTCTACCTCATCTTGATGACACTATGAACATCTATAACTACCAGCAGCAAAGAGCACTCACCACTCATTTTAATTTTAGCTAAAGTAACATTATCTGATACTTTCATAGCCTGGCGTTAGAGTTCTTTGGCTCCATTCTAAGTGCTTTATGCCAATTTACTCACTTAATCCTCACCACTACCCTATGAGGTAAGTGCTATTATAATCTCTAATCTATAGATAGGGAGACTGAGGCACAGAGTGATTAAGTCACTTGCCAAAGGTCATGTAGCTAGAGAGAAACAGAGCGGGGATTTAAGTACAGATATTTTGGCTCCTGAGACCAGGCACTTAAGCACCGAGGCTCGCTGTCATTCGAAAGAGCCCGGGCATTGTAGGACAGGCAGACCAATCTTCTACCCTCTAGGTCCTTCTGGCTGGTCTAAGAATTAAACTGACATGAGACAGAATAACAGGAGAAAATCAAACAAAGTTTAATAACATGTATACATGGGAGAAACCCAGGAAAACAGAGTGACTCACCAGAATAGTTGAAGCTGCCACCTTAAATACCATCTTTAGCTAAAGACAAAGGAGGATGTTGTGGGTAGTGGTTTGGGACTTCAGAAGGGGGGAAGACAATTTACACGGAGAAGGAAATGCAAATGTTTGTTAAACAAATGTTTGCTGGGCCATCTATAGACATTGTGACCCGAGAGACAGTACTTTGATAAAAATGAGCTTGCTGGTGTCTTTCTGTCTATCACACCTATTTTACATTATACTATAGTTATCTGATGGTATTAGCTCCTTCCTGGAATAGGCCTTCTAGCTTAAATTCTTTTAGGCAGTTTGGGGGAAGGTCAAATGTTCTTCTTGAGTCTTCTGAGTCTTTTGTTCTTAAAAATAATCAAGCCAAAGACACACATTTTGGGGTGGCCAATTCCGATCCCCCACAGCACCTTAGGTCATCTCGGAGATGATCTGAACCCATGGCCACTACATGTGGGTCAGTGCTATACTGGCTTCCACTGTGAGTTCTTAAGTCCTGAAGGGTCTCCAGAAGCTTCCAGGAGACTTGAGACCCTGGAATTGTTCACTTACAACATGGAGCAAAGCTATAAAGGACATAAATGGTTTATATCCAACTGGGTGAAGGGAAGCATCTTTGTGTCTGCCTGAAACCCTGACAGAGAAGCCGGGGCCACCCAGCAAATGCCACAATTAATTTCCCAGTGTGCAGTATCGCCTGTGGGGAGAGGAGGCGCCAGTTCATTTCTTATTCATGAAGTCACACTGCCAGGCTGCATCTGCATGAAGTAATTTCTGCTGCTGCTACCTCGCCATAAAATAAATCCATTTCTCCTACAGGATCTGGTCTCTTTACACCAAGAGAGATGAGTAAGCAATATATGTTGAAGGAACACATCCTTCGGACCATTTTAATCAGACACATGTCTGTAGCTAACAATAAATGATTTTATAGGAATATAAAATATCTTGGACTCAAAATACTCAAATGTAACTCTGCCTCAAGATCTGTTTTGGAGAGTACGTTTAGCATTTCTCTCTGCTTGGCCAAACGCTGAGATTTTACAACCAGTGGAGTTGTGGAACTATAGCTACTGCACTACAGTCCAGAAAAAAAGAAGAAAGTGATGGGGGTCAATAGTCTGCCCAATCCTGATGAGATGAGTTACTGGAAATGTAGATGACCTTTGTATGGCAGGCAAAATAGCGTTCCTGCAAAGATGCTCACATCCTAGTTGCTGGAACTTGTGAATATGTTATTTTACATGCAAAAGGGACTTTGCAAATGTGATTAAGGTGAAAGACCTTGACACAGGGAGAGCATCCTGGATTATCCAGGTGAGCCAAATCTAATCATGTGAATCCTTAAAAGTGGAGAACTTTCTGACTGTAGTTAGTCAAAGAGATAGGACTACAAGTGAATGGTCAGAGAGATGCAACATTGCTGGCTTTGAAGATGGAGGAAGGGGGCCATGGACCATGGAATGTGGGTGCCTCCAGAAGCCGGAAAAGTCAAGAAAACAGATTTGCTCCTCTATCCTCCAGAAAAGAGCATAGCCCTCCTGACACCCTGATTTTGAGACTCTGTCAGACTTCTAACCCACAGAATGGTAATATAATAAATTTGTGTGGTTTTAGCCATTAAGTTGGTGGCAATCTGTTACAGCAGTCACAGAAAACAAATACACGTTGTGTCAAGAGTTCTCTCTACCACTCATTAGCTGTGTGACCCTTCCTGAGTCACCTCACCCGTCAGAAACCGTGTTCCTGAGGTAATCAGAGTAATTTAGATAAAGCATCTGAAAGTTTTATAAGTCTTAAGGTGCATTGTGGAGGTCAGATTTTAATATCATTAATATTATTATGCCAGTTGACTACACTCGGTGCAACAGAAAGCCCAATGGGGATGGCTGGAACTTTCTAACTCGTGATACTTAAAATCATTTAAGCAATTAATGCCAGCTTCCTTCTGACCAAATATTTCCCCAGAGGTGATAAAAAGAAAAAAAAAATGACAAGAAGTGCTTCATCATTTCTCCTGGCCACTTTTTAAGATCCATCCCAGATATGAGTGGGAAGGGCTGTATCAGCTATTTATTGCCCCAATAATGCTATGTAACAAAGCACCCCAATAGTCCATTGCTGAAAACAATGAGCATTTATTCCATTCACGAGTCTGTGGGTCTGTGATTTAGGCTGGGCTGGGCTGGGCATGCTGGCTCAGGCTCAGCTCACGACTCACCAGTCTCATCACTGGCGGTCAGACGGCTGCTGGGTGACCCAGCTCTTCTCTCAACGCCTCTCACTCTCCACCAGGCTAGCCCCAGAATATTCTCATGGCAACGGAAGAGGAGCAAGAGCCAGAGTGGAGATGTGCCAACGTCTTTTCACATCTCTGCACGTGTCACCTCTAATATCCCATTGGCCAAAGCACGTCACATGCCCAGACTTAGAACCAAGAAAGTGGTTCTTTAGTGGAAGGAAATGCAAAGACACACAGCAAAGGGCATGGATACCATGTGTGTGTGTTTGTGAAGAACTGATACAGTTAATGTACCATAGAGAGGAAGAGCAAAGAAAACAGGGTCATCTTTATTTGAGATTGAAGCACCTAATGTAAGCCAGAAACTCATGTGGGGACACAGAGATAAACGTAACCCACCTAATGCAGGGAACTTACGTTCTAATAGAATGTCAAAGATGAGCGCTTACGGGGCAAAAGAACAGCCTCTGATGTGCTCCTACGATGTGCCAGGCCCAGGCCATCACTGTGGACATAGCGTGAACATATGTTCTCTCATTTACTCCACACGATGGTCCTGAGAGGTGGGCACTATACTCACCGTATTGAACAGCCAGGGAAACCAAGGCCGAGCAAGGTAAAGAGTCTGCAGGCCCAAATTCAAGGTAGGAAGCTACATCTCATTCCAAAAACCCAGGTTCATGCTACTCCACTGGGGAAAGCATTCCTTCATGAATTCAACAGATACTGAAGTGCCAGGCACTGTTCACATCTCCTAGGAAATGACTCATGACACTCTCCTCCCAGCATCTATCAGACATCACCACCTGCAAACAGAACCTCCCCTCTCCCACCTTTACCCCGGTGTGGGGGGCATGGTTGAGAGATGCTAACTAGCTCCTTTTAAAAAACTGCAACAATAAAAACCCTCTAGGAGGAACAATTCATCATCATTACTGTAACCTCTGGTTCGCTTCAGTCTTGGGTTCCCAGCCTTTTATTTATACTGCCTTCAAAGGGGTTCTGCGTCATTAATTGCTCACCGTTTAGGCCAATTAGGTGAGGTGAGCACTCCTGGAGAAATCACCCTACCCAGGTGGCAAAGGCAGCTGTTCCTGCCTAGGGTGCTGGCTCTGCCCTCTAAGAAGTGTAACAGCCCAGAGGTGGGCTGAGCAGGTTGGCTGGGCTGCACGGCTCACACGAAATGAATGCGCTGTGGACAAACGTTGACCAAGGATTTATTTCAACAAAACAGATTTGAACATGATGGGAGGTTAAACTAATGGTTTAACCATAGTACCTTGCTACTAAGTGAGGAAAAACCTTGGGGAAAAGCTATTTTAATAACAGAGCTGTCAACTTAGTGAATTAAACCTGGCTGAGCGAAACTTGTACATCTGATTGTGATGTGACTCTCAACAGCATATGCTGAACCCAGATTACGGGCTACATGAAAGCAGAGCCCTTAGCTTTCTGTCTTTGGAACACAGCAGACAGTGGTAGCTCAATAAATATTTGAGTGAATGAATGTGTGGCTGGATAGGAGGATGGGTGGGCAGGCAGATGGATAGAGGAATGAATGTAACAGGATAAATATGGGATGAATAGGTAGGAATAAATGTTTATGGAATAAATGAATGGATTTGTGATTTTTTTAATAAACTAAAATTCCAGGATGTTTGTGGGGGTGGGTGGGAACAGGAGAAAACATTTATTGTGTACCTTCTGTATGTTAGCACTTGATGTACACATTTTCTCATTTAGTTCTAATTGCACTCCCCGGAGTCGGCTTAATCATCCTCTGCTTACAGAAAGGGACACTGAGGCTCAGAGAGGTTCCTTAGGGGACCCGGCTAAAGAAGCCAGGGTTCAAACCTGAGCCTGCCAATTTCCTAAAGCCTGTGCCCGCCCCACTGGGAGCCGGGAGGACTTCCAGGGACCCGGTTTTGTAGATGAGCCACTGAGGCAGGGAGGAGCACAGTGATTTGGCCACAGCCATCAGTAGGCCAGCGTGTAATAAGAACCACGAGCTGCCTGGACCTGTGGTCCTCTTCTCTGGAGGAGCCGCATGGTGAACGGGGACGGCCTGAAGAGACTGGAACCATCAGGGCAGCAGATAGTGTGCTCAGAGCCTGGGCTCTATGGCTTCCCAACTGCGTGTTCTTGTGCAAGGGACTTAACTTCTTAGTGCCTCAGTTTCCTCATCTGGAACATGAGGACGATGATAAAATGACCTCAGGACGATTGTGGGCACTAAACCAGCTCTCATAGTATCTGGCTCAGAATAAGCAAGCCATGGACGTTGGTGACCAGTTTTCGAGTCAGCTATTCTAAGCCCCTTTTTGCTGCTCGATGCCCCAAATCCAGCAACCCCCAACTCAAGATGGCACTTGAGCAGAAAGGCCTTGTGGGGGGACTTTCTGCCAACTGATGTTTGGGAGCACAGAGCTGGGCTGACAGAGACATTCTGAAAGGGAATTGCATTTTCTCTCTGTGGCTTTCAGGTCACAAGTTCAGGTGGCTGGCTCACCTTTTGGTTAGCAAAATTCATTCACTCCCATCCCATGATTAATGCCCCCAGAATGCTCAGAGCCACACAGACCCTGGGGCCAGGCACTGCAGCTGCTCATCTAACTGTGGAAAAGTAAGGACAAAATTTAAAAATAGGAAGGGAGCCTGAGTAATCTGAGGCTGTGAAAAGCCAAGAAAGAGCAAACACATTGGACCACTCCACATTCTAAAGGCTCCCATTCACTGGGGGAATGAACCATTTTTTCTAGTATGTTCTGGTACTTTCCATCTCTGTTATGGGGCAAAAGCCTGGATGGAGGGGAGAGAGCTACCCATTAGTAAACATCCACTATATACCAAGACTGTGTTTTATTTCACAAATACTTATTTAGCACTTAGAATGTGCCAGACACAGTGCTAAGCTCTTTATAAAAATTCACTCATTCAATCCTCATATCAACCCCATGAGGCAGAGACTACTATTATTGACATTTTACAGAAGCAAAAAGAGAGGCACAGAGAAGTGAAGAAACTTTCTCAGAGTCAAATAGCCAATATCTGGTAACACCAGGACTCAACTCCGTTAAGTTCTATGCTTTGGAGCGGGTACCCACTGGGATGGGTACTGTTCACCTCCAGTCCTAAGAGCAACCAGGAAGGTGGCTATTATCACTGTCCACTTTACAGAGGATGGAGCTGAGGCACAGGAGGATTAAATAATGTATCCAAGCACAGCTGGTGAAATTCTGAGTTAGCCCTAGGTTGGATGAACCCAAACACTGGGCCCCTCCTTTGTCACTGGGGGCTGACCTGGCCTTAAGCAAAAGTAATCAAGTAAACTGGGTTTTTTTTTAGTGATCACTTATCACAAGTTTCCTGGAATAATGCTAATTTCATGTCATTTTAAAATAGATTTTCATTAGTTACCTATTCTGGTAGCCAGTCTCCAAGATGGCCCCCAGTGATCCTTGCCTCCTGGTATTCATGCCCTCATGTAGCCCCCTCCCACACTGACCAGGGCTGGCCTGTGTAACAAACAGGATGCCCCAGCCCTGACATTGTGTGGCTTCTGAGGCTAGATCATAAAATACACTGGCTTCTGCCTTGCTCTTCTTGAGTCACTTGCTTTGGGGGAAGCCAGCTGCCATGCTGTCAGGACACTCAAGCAGCCCTCCGGAGTTCCTGACAAGGAACCGGGGCCTTCTCCAGCCATCAGAACTGACACGCCAGGCAGGAGAGTGAACCACCTCAGAAGTGGGTCCTCCAGCCCGGTCGAACCCTCAGATGAAGTCAGCCCTGGCTGACATGTTGACAGCAGCCTCCTGAGAGGCCCTGAGCCAGAGCCACCCAGCCAAGCCCCTCCCAGATTCCTGACCCTCAGAAACTTTGCGATGATAAGCATTTTTAGTTTTAAGCCACTAAATTTTGTGGTACTTTATTACACAGCAACAGATAACTAATCACATATCTAAATGTGAACTTTTCAACCTTTTGAAGGCTTTTTTTTTAATCAGAAAAATCCCAAGAATGTGTCAATATTTTATTTGAAAAAAACAACCACACGGTGACTCTGCTTTTTACCCAGTGCCATAGCCCCCAGTCTCTCTCTACCCCTAGTTTGTAGAGAAATGCCCTCCTTTCAGCTTTCCTATTCCTAAATTCCTAAATATTCTATTCTTCTCTCTTTGGGTGTCAGCTGTATCCACTGTGTTAGATGAGAGTTGGGACAATGTAATCTCTAAATCCAGCAGTAGACCTGCCCCCTCCATTCTCTGTCCTCTCTCCTCTCTCCTCTCCTCTGTCTCACTGACCTTCCCTCACCTCTGCTTAAACATCACCTTATCAGAGAAACCCTGATAGCAACATCTGCCACTCCCCCTCCCCAGCACTCCCCTCTACCCTTCCCAGGTTTATTTTTTTCTCTGTAAGTCTTATTACCATCACACACACACACACACACACACACACACACACACACACAAACACACACACCAACACTGTATATATAAAATATATATAATTTGTTTGTTCACTCTCTGTCTCCCATCATGCATTTAAGCTTTCTGAGGACAGAGATTCAGCTGTGCCTAGAACAGTTCCTGGAAGATGGCTCCTCCCTCAGTAAATGCTTGCTGAGTGAATAAATGAATGACAGCTTGTTCATGTTTAAGTCCTCCCATATGTGCCGCAACCTAGAGGTGTTATTCAATATCTTTAACAAGCTGTATGTCACCAGCCAGTGTCCCCTCCTCCAGGCAGCTTTCCCTTTGCCAGTCTTCACCGTGGGCCCCTCGGTGCTCTCACAGCCCGGTTTGCTTCCGTCTCTCGTAGCAGGAAACACAGCACACTAGAGCGGTCTGATTACAGCCCATCATCTCATTTGAGTCTACGTGTCCGGATGCTGCTTCACCTCCGGCTGCCCCAGCGAAGAGCCTCGTGCTCGCTTGCTGAACCGAATGAAGGAGACAGCCAAGGCAAGGTGAGGAAACAACAGGCACAGAGAAAGCAGCTTTCCCAGGGGACTCAGCTGCCACTGGCTGAGCGGACAGCCAAGCTCATGTTGTGACCTGAGGGGCTGACAGTGTTCCCCTCCCAACTGTCCAGCCACAGCGTCACGCACGGGTCCCCTGGAGACCAGGCCCTAGCAGGCCCAAGTAGGCACAAGTTTCCCTCGCGGGTGACCCCTGATCTGTTCCCATGACTTTCCTCTGAGGGACAGAGATGAGGCCCAGTGGGGGCAGAGGGAAGAACGGGGTCCAGTGGTCCTGGTCAGGAGCCCCAGCACCACCACAGCCCAGGGCTCCCCTGGGGTCTGAGGGGGCTAACCAGCAGTGGGGAGAGAAGGATGGGAAAGACGGCGATGGGGCCCTGAAGACCAGTCGAGCCACCTCCCCCGTGGACACAGCCACCGCGGGCTCTCACGTCTGCCCAGCAACCCTGCTCCTAGGAAGGAGTGGGCCCAGCCAGGCAGGGCAGGTGCTCAGGATTTGGGGGCATCCAGTGGTTTTCAACCAGGTTGTCCATCAGAATCACCTGCAAAACATCTTGCAGGGATTCAGGGAGCTTGGGGTGGGGTCCTGGCATGGATAATCAACAAGCCCCACGGGTGACTCCAATGTGTGACCTGGGTTGAGAACTTCTGCACTTAGAGCACTAACTTTGCAACCAGACACATCTAGGTCCGAACCTGGCTCAGATACTAATGATCTGTGCGGTATTAACTCTCTGAACCTTACTCTCCTCATCCGTTAAATGGGGACAACTTTATAGGGAGCCATGAGGATTAAACGACATATCGACACTGCTTAGCAAAGAGCACATATTTAGCTCAAAGAAGAAAGGTTTGGGGCCTAGGAAGCAAAAGAATCTATGGGCCAAACTGTTGTCACCTGGGAGCCAAGACTACGGAGAACCTAAGAGGTCCTGACCCAAGTCCCTGGACAATTAAATGAATAACCGTTTCTAACAAGAAGCCCCCAGCTGGTGGGTGCTCCTGCCCACAGTAACCTAACTGGGGCCTCCGCTACCCTCCTCCCACCTGTCTCAGCTGCTCTGTCTTCTGTCCCAAGGAGGACTGCCCCTTCTCCAGGACAGTCAAAGCGGGGCTTACACATCCAGTGCCTGGGTCAGCTGCTCATCTGCCAGGCCGTGTCCCGGAGGCCCCTGCTCCGTGGAGCTCAGCCTGGTCTGCAGGGGCCAGGCCAGCGTCTGTCGGCACCCCAGCTGCAGACCCAGCCAGCAGGGAGCTGCAACAATTCCCCGCTAAGAGGATCTGCAAACTACACAGCACGTTAACTAAGCAGATGCAGCTACTCGGCTGATGTCTTGCTTTCTTCCTTTCTTTTTCTATTTCTTTTTTTGAGGCAAAATAATTTTTCTTCCTCATGGAGAGTAGAGAATTGAACTCTACTCTCTGGCTGGCATTGGTTAGGTCCAGGGGCCCCTCCTCCAGGTCAGAGATGCTGGCAGGGATGCTCAGGAGGGACAATGGCGGATGGAGCAGTTGTCCCGGGTGGCTCTAACCAGAGACCTGTCTCTCCAGCCCTCCTGCCGCCCGCCCCACCCTGCAGGCTCCACCTGGCCAGAGGCAGATGAGTCAGCCAGCTGGGGGCTCCCTGCTCACAAGCTCCCCTCGGGACCGGCCCTTCCAGGCTGGGGACAGCTCAGGGCTGCTTTTTTATAACAGGCACATAACAAGTCACGCTTAATCGTAAATTAGGACAACATTTCATGTCCACTGCTGTAATGTAGACAGTATAGATGGGCTTAAAGAAGAAGTAAAATCACTAAAATCCACGTCTTAGAGGTAAGCACTGCGGGTGTGTCCCCCTACTGACTTTTCTACAGATACATGCACACTTATGGGATCGTGCTGTACAAATATGTGTGCAATGTGCTGTGTTATTTTCACTAAAACGCCTTTTGACCATCTTCATTGTGTTGGTAGTAGTGATGTTGGTGCAGAGACCTCTGATTCCAGGACAGTACCCCACTGGGGGAGAAGGAGACAGGGGGTGGCGGGGAGAGGAGGGCTGCTGGCTCTCACCCCAGGATTACTCTGCACTAGGCAGTGTGCTGAGTGCTCACACACCTTATTTTATTTTATCCTTATAACAACACTACAGACCGGTGCTATTGTTACCAGCCTGCTTTGCAGATACGGAAACTCTGGCTCAGAGAGGGGAAGCAGCAGTGGCTGCAGTCACTGAGCTGGTAAGGGGCCGAGGTGAGACAGACCCAGGTGTCTCTGACTCCAGACTCCTCATCCTGAACTCCCAACTCTGGTTCCATGATGTACCATGTTACACCTATCCTCTCCTCTATTGGGGGAAATGTAGGTTGAATCCATTTTTTTGCAATAATAATTAAAAAATTATATTGAATATCTTTGTCCATATGACTTGAAGCATTGTCTGATTATACCCTTTGGACAAATTCCTAGATGACAAGGTTTTTAACTTTTTGGAAAGGAGAGCCTTTCTATCTGTATCCATTGAGATGAGCTTTTGCTAAATATAACAGAGAAAGTCAAAATAGCAGTGGTTTGAATGGGACAGAGGTTTATTCTTATAGAAAGAAGTCTGGGGGTTGACAGACTTTATATGGCCACACATGAGGTGGTCAGGCTCCTTCCAGTTTATCCTCTTCCTTCCCTAGAGTATAGTTTTATCCTCGTAGTCTCAGATGGCTGCAAGAGCTACAGCCATCACATTCAAATTCCAGGCAGAGGATGGAGGAAGTAACAATGAAAGGTGTGGCCCCTCTCTTTAAGCATCTGCTGATGTATAACTTAGTAAACTTAGTAACATGTCCATATTTAGCTACAAGAAAAGCTGGGAAGTATACTGTTTAGCGGGGTGGGAATATATGCCTAGCCAAATATTGGAGTTCTGGGACTGTGGAAGGAAAAAGAATATATGTTCCAGCCTCCCTATAGGTCCCATGGCAGTGTCCCTCACACAAGGTAGTGGGAAAATCTTGGGCCTGGAAGTCAGGCATGATTTGGGGGAAGAAAAGCTGTCTTCATAGGAAACGTTATAGTCACGATAGTTAACATTTATCCAATACATAGTGTATCCCAACACTCAGCAAGCTAGTTCTCATATGTCATCTCTGATGTCACAGGAGAGAGCTGAGAATCAAGCCCAGATGACTCTGTCACGTACTGAGCACCTACTCTCTGCATCTTATTGTAACTCCTGATGTCCAGGCAGCCGCTTTTCCTGCAAGGAGGGACTGTGACCCCCATTTCACGGATGAAGAACTGAATGTAGGGAAGTGATACAAGGTGCTCAAATCAGCCTGTGACTGATGACTCTGTCTGAAACCGGAATCTCTGCCTTTTCCATGTCATAACGCAGTTCCTTTCCTCTCATAGAAACATGCTATTAGAAGTGACAGCAGAGGTAGGCAGGCACCACAGTTTTCAGACTACAGGATACTCTCCTCCTCCCCTGCCCACCCCTATAGGTGCTTAACACCCCACTGTTGAGTCTCAGGGTGTGGAGTATTTGTAGGGGGGCTTCAACTAAGGTGTGATCTCTGGGGAAGGGATGGGGGCCCTGGATCTTCACAGTCCCAGGGACCCTCCCTTGGCTAAAATAGTCTCATCACCTCTCCTGCTGGTGCAGGGGAGCCTTCTGGACCCTGCTGCCTGCCCCAGGGAGAACCAGACCCTTGGAGAGCAGAAGAGGTCCTGGAGTCTGGGCCCAGGACAGCGCTGACTGCATGACAGACTCCTGAGAGCAGACTCCCCGATGTCCTCTGAAAGGGTGGCCCATCCTAGTGACCCAAAGCATCCTGGGGGAGCAAACTGTCTGCTTTACCCCAAGAGATGAGGACAGGCAGGGCCCCCTCCAGACTGGAAGTTCTGTAGGTTGGCATCTGAGATACTGCACCAAGAATTTGGCCCCCTGCCTTGCACATAGTAAACACTCAATAAATGGCAGCTTTGTACATTAGTATGTCAATAATGATGCAAAGATGAATGTTTGTTTATTAAGTTATTATTAGGTGCCACTATTGGGCACTAACCAGCTGCTTGGTGCATTCTGTGTGTTATCTAATTTAACTCTTATAACAACACTGTGGGGTGTTATGATCCCCACTTCAGAGGTGAAGAAACTGAGAACTTGTGAAATAAACCCCTGAAGGGCACACAGCTGGGAAGGAGCAGACCTGGATGTGAACCCAAGGCTATCTGATTCCAGCGTCCCCACCCTAACCTTTATTTCATCACATGTATATTTACAGGATCCAAAATAGCCTGCCTTAGTTGTTCTCAGTGAGAACACTCTTGATCCACAGCTATTCTCTGCCAGCAACACACACAGATTGAGTCAGTAAAGGGATGACAGATTCTCAAATGCATGCAAATGCTATTGTGATCAAGAAAGTTGGTTACAGCATCGCTGTATTTACAGTAGCTTTTTGTCATTTTGTATCTTTTCAATCAATAGATACAGAAAGCAAAATTACTAAGGTGGAGGAAGGCAGTGGTCCCTGAAACCCTGAAGTTGTGATTTGCCAAAGTCGTTGTGCTAACTCCACCCCCTCACGGAGAAACTGAGGCAGGGAGCGGGGCTGTGCCATATCTGCGATTACTCAGTGACACCATGTGATGTTCCCCCACTTCTCTGAAGTTGGAGGAGGCGCTTCCTGATGTTTAGGGTATCTCTGGTTTTTAGGGCTTCCATCCATGGCTCCCCAAAATTCTAGAAGCATGCATTAACTATCTACTGCTGTGTAACAAATTATCCCAAAACTCAGTGGCTTAACACAAGAACAATTTCTGTGGGTCAGTAACCCAGCACAGTGTAGCTGGGTTCTCAGCTTCGGGGTCTCTCACAGGCTTCCAACAAGGTGATGGCTGGGCTGAGTCATGTCAAGGCTCCCCAGGGAAGGATCCACTTCCACGTTGACCCCCACAGTTGTGGGCAGGATTCAGTTCCTCGCAGGCTGTTGGACCAAGGGCCTTAGTTTCTCGCTGGCTGTTGGCCAGAGGCCGCCCTCAGTTCCTGCCACACGGGCCTCTCTAACACAGCTGTTTGTTCGTCAGAGTAAGCAAGCCGAGAAGGCAACAGAGAAAGAGTCCAGCAAGATGGAAGTCAGTCTTTCATGACCTAATATGGAAGTGACATCCCATCACCATCACCATATTCTATTTGCTGGAAGCAAGTCACCAGGGGAGAGGACCACACCAGGAGGCAGGGATCATCAGAATGTGTCAGAAGCTGCCTACCACAGAGCACCAGCTCTACTTCCTATTTAGTGAAGCCGTTTCTTTTCCTTAGGAGGAAGATTTTCAACAGGAATGCCTTTCAGCACTGAATCAACAGCATCTCTTCCAGATGACCTTGCAAGTGACAAGTCTTTGCATTCTAAAACCACTGAGTCAGCCTCTCTCTGCTTCAGGATCCAGGCTCGGGGAGCAGTACAGCTCGAAGGGGTCTCAGTGTCCCTGAGGCATTTTCCAGATAAAGAGGCTCGCAGAGGGAAAGCGACTTGCTCAGGCAGTGTGCCTGAGCCCTATCCTTTGGTCTTTAAGCCCAGAGTCCCCTGGGTAGGGCGGATGGATCCACCCCGATCCTGAGCATCCTCTCAAGCCCAGGAGACAGCATCTAATTGGTTGCAACTTTCCCTGGGAGCTCTTTTGGGCTGCAGGGCACTGACTCAAAGATCCTAGAAAGTGCTCGGATAGACGGAGGATGGTTCTAGGTCCGAGGGGCCACGCACATTCATTCCTTCATTCACTCACCTAGAAGAGGCTTCAGAGAGAAGAGGATGCCCGAGCTGAGTCTTGCAGGATGAAACGTGGGGAGGGCGCCTGAGACAGAAGAACCAGTAAGACCCAGAGAATGAAGGAGGAGGCTATTAGCCAGTGGCTTCTGAGGCACAGGGTCCCAGGGGGAGATGAGAAGTGGATGCATATAAACTCTCCCCGCTCCTTGGCAGCCACCCTAGACTCTACCCACAGCTACTCTGACACTACTCACTTTTGCATGGTTGGCCTTGCACCCCAGCGGCTACATTGGGCAAACATCAAGGAATGGTATTTTGTGCCTCCTGGGCAGGGCTACTGTGGGGAGATGCTTTTGCTGTACCCTACTCCTGGAGGGCTGCAAAGCTCACCTGACTCAGAGGTGGGCTGTACAGGCAGTGCCAAGCTTCCCTAGCCGGGTCAAGCCGAGGGCACACGGTGGAGGGGCTCTTGTAGTCAGTCACTCCTGCCCAGGCCCCTTTCCCCAGCCCTGCTCAGGCCTGCCCTGCCCAGGGCAGCACCACAGAGCCTGTCATTGGTACAATCGGGAAACAGGCTATGTTTGTGCCAGGGCATCTCCATGCCATAGCGTCCCACCCCTGGACACTCTGTGTCCTAATATTTGGAGCCATCCCTGGCCTGCCCACACTATTTCCTTCTCTCTTTCTTTTTTAAAAAATCCTTAATGGATTCTACCTGTGTGCTCCTTTAAGGATCTGCTCCATGAGAAGCAAATTCAATCTAATGGGAGTTAATGGGTGAGAATGAGTTTGTTCAATTCACTTCCCAGGCGCCATATTTAGATATTCACAAGTGACTTCTGGAGACCACGAGTCCCCAAAGAAGTGACTGCAGTTGTTGAATTAACAAGGGGCATAGAAGGTATTTGGAGGTGGATGGGCCTTTCAACGTCCCTCAAATCAAGCCCTGTCACTGCTAAATTCCCAGCAGTCGGGTCCCAGGCTAGGAGGGAGGGTCAAGATAGCTCTGTCACCTTCTCACCTGTCACTTGGACTTGAAGCCCAGGGGAAATCTCAAGTCAGAGGGCTCTGGGGATGAAAAGTCAGGGCCAGAAAGAGCCTTGTTTATCACCTGACCTCAAGATCCCTCCAGAAACCCGCACATGCCCTTTGCGGATGGAGAGATGAGCACTCAAGCAGGGGAAGTGACTTGCCTAAGGCCACAGGACAAGTTTATAGCAAAGCGAGGAGCCTGGGCCTCTGGACCCCCCGGCCTGGGCTTGTCCTGTGCACCTCGCTAATTTCCGGAGGGGGTCCAGGCGAGTTGTTGGTGATAAGTTCTAGGGCAGGGCCGAGGTGGGCAATCGAGCAACTGAGTCCAGAGCCCGAGCCTCTAGCGCACAAGAAAGACTGAAGGCATCCCAAGGAACATGGATTTCTCCCGGCTTTGGGGCCATAGCTATCCCTTCACCCCATGTGGAAGTCCTCTCCCAGCCCTGTCTGGGTGGGTGGTGGGTGGGTGGTGGGTGGGTGCTGGGGCAGGAGGGCAGGCAGGTGAAAGCCGGGACCCACGCCAGCTGCTGAGACTCCACACGGGGAGGTTTCCCTCGCACTTGCTGGCCATCCGTCAGCCCTTTCCCTGCCTGACTCCGCAGCCGGCCGCTGTGGGGCTGGAGAGGATGTGGGCTGGAGGCCTGACGGCTCAGGGGCTGGCGGCCTGACGAGGGAGGAGTTGGGGTCAGGGAGGACAAGGCCTATTGCCGCCTCCCTCTGGGAAAGAAAGAAGACCAGAAGCTGGGACTCCCCCAAGAGAGGTCTAGCCCCGGGACCAGGGAGCAATCACAGCCCAAAGTCTAGGAGAACAGACTTCAGGGGCCAGGCAAAGTGGGTCAAGGGCTACAGTGTCCCTTCCTCTAGGCAAAAAACCCCCAGTTGGCTAAGCTGCTCTCCTTGGGCAGGCTTTTCCAGGGGACTGTTGTGGTTCCCTAGGAAGAGATGCTTTCTAACAGCCAGGGCTTGGCAATAGCAGAACCAGCAGCGACCTCCCTGTCATCAGAGAGGTATAAGAAGTGATTGAACCAGTATCCGAGGGTGCTGCAGAGGTAACTGACCCAAAGTACCTCCAACATCTCAAAGCAGGAGGCAGCACAGCACAAAAGAAAGAGCCAGGCTTTCATTAATACACTCATTCTCTGAGAGGGTGCACTGCAGCAATGGGAGGTGTGATGGGAACGTTCGCTGCTGCCCCTGCCCTAGCCCTCCCCAAGAAGGCCCAAACCCACACGCACACAGTGCACATGTGACTGCGAAGTCTCTGTAACTCCCAGCATGCTGGCACTTAGGGAAAGGCTGACATTTATCCCATCTGCCTTAAAGAGAACACCCATTTACCCCTGTGCCCAACAGCCCTGAAGTATTGTGGGCGTTGCTCAGGTGGTCCTGACATGGATTATCCTCCATGTCACTGCCCACCTGGCCAGCTAGGGCTGACTTCTTAGCCTCCCGGGACCTTGCTTGGCCCATGCCAACAGCCCTGACTTGCAGAAGCTGCTGGGGAGGGCAGTGCTGAACAGTCAGAGTGGCTCAGCCCAACTCCCCTAAGGCCTGACCTTTCCCAGGCATCAACGTCCACACGACACCTCCACTGACGGTGAGTTTACACACATCTCAAGCATTGCTTCAGCCATGGCCTGGCTCAGGGAAAACTGCCTTCTCATTCCACAGGCAACAATAACCCTGGGGTCCTGAGGAAAGTTCATTTTGGTCCAGGATGGTTGAGTTTGGATGCAGAGAGCTCAGGTGACAGGGGACTAATTCAGCAACACAGTCTCACTACTGCAGGCCCAGTACAGGATTTGGAGGCCAACCACGGGAGCGGCAGAGGGCCCACAGAGGAAATTCATCTTGGAGTTGATTCTGGAGCTGATGTCTTCCTCTTTCCGGTGACTACACAGATGGCCTTTAGTTTCACCATCTGTAGAACGGGAATAATAATGGCACCTCCCTTTTGGGGTTATTGTGAAATACAATTAGATTGCAATAAATGTAAAGTTCTGGGCATAGTGCTTACACACAGCAGACTTTCAATAAATGAAATTACAAATGTAATTTATATTTTTCTTTCTTTTTCTCTTTCTTTATGGAAAGCATTTAGAATTTCCCACCCGAGCCAGCCCTCCTATTTATCTGCTCGGATTCTGTCTTTGTCAGTAACACGAGGGCACGCTGAGTGACATCAAGACAGCCCTGTCATTGACCATTTACTATTACAGAGCCTGGTGTCCAGGAAGTGTTCAGTTAGGGACAGGTTCCTTCCCACCCTTCCCCTTTGTGGGCAACTCCTGAGACACAGTGTAGACACTTGATGGCCCTCAAGCACATGGGTACACCTGCCGCATCAGTGCACTCGACCACAAGGGACGTCTCAAGACACGGCTGGCGTAGAATGAGAATTTAGCAGTAAGAAGAGCAGCCTCTACGCATTGACCACTTGCCCCGTGCCAGGCACTTTTCTAGATGCTTCACAAGGATTGTTTCATTCAATCTTCCAAACAACCTCATGGACATGGCTATTACCACTACTCCCATTTTATGGAGAGTAAAGCAGAGATTTAGAGGCGTTAAGTAATTTGCCCCAAAATCACCCAATTAATAAGCGGAAAAGCCAGAACTTGAATCCAGGTCTTTCTGCCTCCAGAACCCCATCTCTTAACCACTGTTCAGGTATTTAGTCCGAAATGGTGACAAGACAGAAGTGAGGCTTAAGGGCTTTACAGAGGAGTGTTATAAATGTCCACACTGGGGGTCTCACTGAGTGACACAGCCTACGTGTCAGAGACAGCTCTCCCAAGAACTTGCTTCTTCCCACGGAGCCCTGGGGCTGGTGTTCAAGCCACAGTTCAGAGGCCCAGCCTGGTGGCCAGGGCTCACCTGGCTCTTGGCTCTTCTACCAGCCAGAAGCCACCTCTGTCCTTATCCATCCAGTACAGACGCCAGGAGCTGGAGATTCTCCAGTGCCCCTTGGGGAGTATTTGAGAGTGTAGCACTCTTGAGAATACTGGTGATTTGATTCAGTAGTAGACCAAGAATTGCAAACGGCCCTAAGGTCCATCCCTACAAACTACCCAGCAGTCACCAGTCTGCACTGCAGGAGCTGGAGATCCCCGTGGCTGAGGTCTCCAGACTTCCAGGAAGGCCGTGTGCTTGGCCCCCACACCATCATCCCTCTATCCCTGCTGTCCAGGCTCCATCTGCTGAAGGCATGATCAGCGAGCAAGCCGCCCCACAGGCGGAATCTAGAGAGGGAAAGTGTGAGTAGGAGAAGAAAGACAGATAAAGCACCCAGCAGCAGCTGGTCGGGGAGGCTGGATGCTCAGCTCCAATCTGCTTCCGCAGATTATGCTTCATGCAGTCATTGGGGGAGAAATGCCACGATTTACATGACAAGGGCCAAAGGAGAGAATTATGGCGAATCAATTCTGCAGGAGGAGATAAAGCCCCATATTTAATATATGCAGGGAAAGGTAGAAATTCAATTCTCATAATGTCAGATGATGCTGATTAAAACTGACATTCATTATTAATATGATTATTTTTTCTTCTCTTCTTGGGCTGGAAGAACAAACAGGCCCCATAAAGACAGGGTTGAAGCACACCATTGTAAACGGGCAACGGAATGGAGAAAAGGCTGCTCCAGCCACCACCACAGATGGCCCCCTCAGGAGAAGGAGCTCCTGGAACCGCACCGATCGCTCACACTGAGGCTGGCGGAGGGCAAACGGTATAGCTCCACCTTGGGAACCTCCTGGAATCAGAACCAAGTCCCAGCGCAGCCACACACAAGGTGCATGCCCTTGGGCCAATCACTTTTCTTCTTTGAACCTGTCTTCTCCTTGACCAATGAGTGGGGTTAGAATCCAGCAGTGTTCCCCAAAGCTTGTCTCAAGGATGCCTCAAGCAAAGGGGGTCCTCTAGTCAAATATGTGAGAATATGCGGCATACTGTATCCTTCTCTTGGACCTTCACAATGTACATTAGCAAGTTAAAGGCTCTAAGAAGTTGTGCAGCAAAGAAACTTCTTTAACTTTGTTTGACCCTGGGTTTCCTTAGATCCAGGTTAGCAAACTTTTTCTGTACAGGGTCAGATAGTAGATATTTTAGGCTTGGCGGACCATACAGTCTGTTGCAACTACTCAGCTGTACTGTTATAGCGTGAAAGCAGCCACAGAAAATATGCAAACAAAAAGGCATGACTGTGTTCCAATAAAACTTTATTTAAAAATACAGATGGTGGGCCATAGTTTGCCAGTCTTTGCCCTAGACCATGAACCACCCCAGCTCCAGCCTTCTTTTCTATTCAAGACCTACTAAAAGGTCAAATAACAAAGCAGGTAAGAGGCCAAACCCCAGTTCTGCCAGGTAGTGATTCTGAGTCTTCGAGTAAATGACTTAAGTTCTGTTATAGCTCCTGGCACACAAGGGGGGAAAAGGGGGTCAACGTGACAGTTTATTAAAAGAATATACATAAAGCACTTGGCACAGCAACTGTCACATAAGCGCTCAACAACTGTTTATGTTGTTGATGACAGTTTAGTTATTATTATCATTATTAATATTGTTGTCCAGCAGTGGAGGGTTCTTTGAAACACCCAGAAGAAACAATCTCCAAAAAGGCCCTTTGGGTGCCTGCATTCTGTTAGGAGGTCAGGAGTGGAGAAGACCAGCCACAGTAAGCCACCAGAGCCATGGTGGCAAAGCGCTCTCGTCGGGTTTCCAGACTCTCATCATTAATTTCCCATCAGAGTTCATCCTCCCTGACCTCCCTGTCAGAGAAGTTTCTTTGGCTTCCTTTCAGCTCAGTTAATTATACCCGACACAGTGACCGGGCCACCAAATGAACTGCGGCTCAACTCACAGCTGCCCTGCAGACTCAGCCCCATCCAGCTGGCTGGGCAACCTGGTGGAAACATCCTCCCACCTCTGTAGGCCCAGTCCAGACTGCCAACATCACGGGAGACCTCTGGAAGCTGGGAACTATGCTAAAATGTGCACCTGTCTCATGTCATGAGAAACAGTTCCTTAGATGCCTGGCAAAGCCTCCTTTTTAATTATCTCATTATGGGGAAAGCCTTGTTTCTAAAGTAGACATTGTATTTGCATCAGAATTTCTGACCTGCCAAGTAAACGGGCCTTGCCTTGGGACAGAGGAGGGGGGATGCCTGCGTGTGTTTATGGGAGCCAGCAGGAACAGGAGATGGGGACAAGAGGCATGTGTGTGTGCATGCATGAGCGTGTGCATGCACGTGTGTGTGCATGCAAGTGCGCACAGCATAGGGGCTAGGGCAGCAGGAAAGACCACGGGTCTTGTCTTGGTTGGTCAGGGCTTAGACTGGGCCCTCTCTTCTGCCTGTACTATCTTTGAACTTGCAGAAGCAAGTACCAAGCCCAACACACAGTAGGTGCTGGATGAATTTTTGTTGATTGATTGAAATATTTGATGAATTAATTAGTTAATCAGGCCCGTCCTTTTCCTTCTGCTCTAGTCAGCTTAGTCCTTGCTGTTTTCCTCCCCAGTGACCTCCACACTGGCCAGCTCTGCTTGTTGCTTTGAGGCGTCTCCTGCAAATCCCCACCCACTACTCTCCTATCTCTCCCCTTGGAAGCCCTCCATCAGCAATTCTTGCAGGCACCTGCTCTGGCTCTGCCTGGCCGGTCACCCCAAATGACCCAGATGCCCCTGTGCTTGGCTGATGTGGAGCTTTGCTCCTGCAGGTTCCTCCGCCCTCCCCTCCCGCCGTCCCTGTGTGCATCACACCTCCATCGCACCTTCCAGAGGGAGCGCTCGCTCGTGTGCCTATCCTTTCCCTGACACTCACACACTTTCTCTACTCGATCTTGACCACGTTCCACCTGATGAAACTCTTTTCAATGGATGGAGCTTATTATCCTCATAAGGGCTCTTTGAGGGCCCTAGGACATCTCCTTTCTAGGAAAGATCCTTGTTCGTAGCAATAAATGCTGAATTTGTCATGATAGCAACACATTAGCCTTCATATTGAATGATGTTTGCATTTGGCAAAGCACTGTCACCTGGGATCCGGAGCTGTGCTGGGGGCCACCCGGGGTGCAGCCTCCAAGTCCCAAACTTTAAATCCCAGCTCCCCTCCTCTTGGCTGAGAAACCTCGGGCAAGGCCCTCAACCTCTCTGAGCTCCTGTTTCCTCATTTGTAAAATGCAGCTGGTCTTGATCCCGGCCTCACTCAGCTCAGGGAGAGGCCATGAGAATGAAACGACATGATGACACGAGAGGCAGCCCCTAGAAAGCCTTTAGGCGTCACAGTGACAGTGATTTCCTGTAGCCTGCTCTGTGCCAGCCTCTGTGCTGGGAATCCACACGAAGGCTGTAAGCAGCTTCCCAGCATGGTCCCCAGTTTACAGATGAGAAAACCGAGGCTCAGAGAGAAGTGATGTGACCAAGGCCACAGAGACCATTGAGTCCCAGCTCCGTCTGACTGCGAAGTCTGCAACTTTCCCTCTGCCACATTGTGGGCGTTTGGTCACTTGGGACTCTAAGGTGGGAACCTATACCTCAGGGGGCAGCAACTCCACTCAACAAACCCTTCTTGATTAACTGAACGCATAAAATATAATAAATAATGCAAGTAAAATCGATTATTTTGGTACAGCTCCCCGCCCTCTAGGAGTTTTTGGTGTAACGCAAGTGGCGAACATTGCAGGAGACAGGGAACAGCAGACGTAAAAGGGCATAAAAGGGCCGTAAACATGATAGGTGTGACAGGGTTTGTAGTTTTTTCTTAGCAACACCCTCACTGGTGTTCACCTGCCAGCACTGACAGAGGCCTGTCTGAGCACCTGATTCACCTTGACAAGAGTTTTGATATCCTTACCCAAAAAGATCATTTTGCTTGATCCAAGACTGGCCACATTCACTCTCCTGTGATGCAGTTTGGGGGCAAAAGAACATGATATGTTGGGTTTACGATGATTCCTTACCTTCAGGCCTTCTCTGACGCCCAAGGGGGGCTTGGAGTGGGAAGGACAGAAGGAAGCTACACAGCAAGGTGGCAACTGGGCCCGCTGGTGCTGGCAAGATGCCCTGGCGATGCTTGAACCCGGGTGCTGAGCCTTCATGCTGGGTGGGAACCTGCGCATCATCCTTCCCTTACCCAAATCTAAGTCAGAGAACTCTAGCGCCCCAGGATGCTCCATGAAAAACCTTCCCTAGTAAATTCATTTGAGAAACAGATGCACTAAGGGCTCTGGAAAGGCCTGCACATGGGGACTGACTTAACTCTGTCTAACACAGTGCTGCCCAGTGTACTGGGTCACAGACCCTATTCATGTCCCACAGACCTAACGTCACCTGGAACACAGCTGGGGAGACCATGCCCTTTCTTTTTACATATGAGGACAGCGGGACCCTGGGGGCAGAGGGGTTGGTTGCCTAAGACCAGTTGGTGAAGAGCAGAGACCAATGTCTAGGCCTAGCGGTCTCAGCAGCAGCCCAGTGAATGGCCACACAGGGGTAAAGCAGGCTGGCTCTAAGAAAAAAGCCTCTGGATGGTCTAGTTCACATTATATTACATTTTAATATGTCATGGGTTTGGAGAAATAACAAATATTTTTTGACTATAAGATAAACAATAGCATAAGAGTGATATGCTCTTCACGGCAACTGACATTCAGCCTCAGGGTTGGGGAGCAAAAGGGAGTGGTGGGGACTGGGACTCACAGGAGTGCTCTGGCTAAAGGGGCTGCCACCCCTTGGCTCCTGTGATTACCACCATGTGAGTGTGCAGGTCAAGGTTGGTGCTATTTTGATTTCTCAGGAGAAGTAGGATAGACAGATTTGTATGGTACAGCTGCTGAAAAACTATTTTTTTTGCAGGCTGAATCTTGTCTATGGGTCCCTGGTTTGTCTGTGCTAGATCCTTCTTCCATCCCTGTCCATTGCTCTCCACAAATGGCCAAGCAGCTTCTGAGAGTCGTGGGCAGAACCCGGTGGGTTAGCAGGAGGCGGAGGTTGCCCTCGCCTGGCTGGCTTTGCTCTGAGGGATTCCCCACAGAGAGAAATTGGGACAACAGTGCTTGGCAAACAGTTTTCAACATAAATATTGCCAGGTTTGAGCTAATGTGATATCAGCCCGGCCTGTAATCCAAACAAAATAGACCATTGTCCTGTGATTATTTTTCCTCCGGACAAAAGCCTCTGAACACTCGGTTTCCCATTTTGTAACCTCTGTATTTATGGGCCATGTTAATTTAATTCAGCAGCTCCGCCTTCCACACAGTTCAAAAGCAGCCAATATTTGCATTTCATGATTTCAAAGCCTTTCTGGTCTGCTGGGTTTCACTGAAAGGGAGGCTTTGTCCTCCTCATTCCGAGAAAGAAAAGGACGGAAAAACCACCCAAACCCTTTGACATAAGACAAAACATCCTCGGCAGCTACATAAGCTGCTGCTCATATCCCAGAAACAGAGACCCGGTCCCAGAACACCTGGAACGTTCCAGAACAGTCCATCACAGCCCCCACAGATGCAGTGACCAGGGAATGGACCCCTCCCCTGCCCTGTGGCTGCTGACCCAGGGCCCAGCTGAAGGCTGTTTACACTGCCAGCCACTGGCCGGTCGGGCTAAGCCAGACGGTTGCTCATTTGAGCAGCTTGACCTCGGTCAAGGACAGCCAGGCTGGTTTCTCTAGAGGCAGAGGAGCCCTTCTTGAAGTCCACCCACCACTTTTCACAGCCCGCCAGGCACTGGGCTAAGAGCTTCTTAAATTTACCTTTTTCAACCTTGCAACATATGAGGTGGGGTTTGTGACTGTCATTTCATAGATGGGGAAACTGAGGTTCAGAGAGGTAGGGGGATTTGCCTGAGGCCTCAAGGCCGCTTGAAATGAAAATAAAGGATTCTCTTTGGAAAGCAAAGCTGGCTTTTTTCATCTGTCCTCAGGAGATGTCTTTGATTGTGATTCCTGTGAGTGAGAACGGATTTCTATTTTCCTTTTTTAATATAAATTTCTAACTGAACAAAGAATCCATGAATGTATTCTAATATATTCTTTTTACAAAACATTACAGATAAGGCTTAAAGCTCCTTAGATGACCCTACTCCGCCTCCTCACCCCTCCCTACACTCACACATCCCATCTCTCCTCCCCTCCCCAAAGGTAACCACTGCAGCAGCCTCCACAGTCACCTTCCACTGTTTTTCTAAGTACTTCTATACTATATATTTTTATGGCTACACATTTATGTAGTATTTCTCACTTTTTAATAAAATGGTAATCATATTGTACATATCTTTCCACAACTTACTTTTTACACTCAATAAACTCTTGGAGAATATAGAATGTAGCAAATCTAGGACTTTCTCAGTCTTCTTAACATGCTCCATGTACAGCCACACCATGGTCATTCAGCTGTTCGCTATTTTCGCTCTCACAAACCATGCACACTGCAGGAATGGCCCCGTGCTGCTTCCTGGGGCACATTTGCAAGTATTTTTTTCAGGGCCGATGTGACAAATGGGACAGCAACAGGTGACAGGGCCTGCTTGCTCCCGGGTCCTTCCACCTCTCCTGTGGTAGAGAACCCAGATTTCTAAGTCTGGGTGCTGGAACGGTCTCTGGTGCCAAGTGTTGCAGGCAAAGGTTTACTGGGGAGTGCTCTAGGGAGGGCCCCTGTGCGCAAGTGAGGAGGGCACGACAGGGCTGCGGTGCCCTTTCAACAAGGCCCCAGGGGACCCTACAGGACCTCTGGAGCTGGAACAACCCTTCAGAGTTGTCCCAAACTGAGGCAAAGGACCAGAACTTTTATGCCTGTATAATCCAATTATTGGCAAAAATGGCCTCCTTCTGGAAGGGGGTGTCATCTTGGGCGAAACGGTTCCCTGCAGCTCTGGGGATGACCAGAGAGAGACACAACGTGTACTATCAGTCGCCGATATTCCCAGCAGCGGGAACAGGTATGTCAGCCCTATAAAGTGGGGACCCGAGTGATGCAGCTCGGCGTCTACTGCACCCCCTCCCAGGACAGCAACTCCAGTTCCCAGGCTCCCGCACAGCCGAGTGCGCATGATGAGCTTCCGACCAACAGGACCCTGCAGAAACCTGAGCACCTTCCGGGTTCAGCCAGAAGGGATCATTTCAGACTTTCCAGGGAAGAAAAGCTCACTTGAGTGCTGTGCAGATCGATTCTATTTGAAGTTTCTCTGAAAAACAGCTAAAGTATATACTGACTAATGCACCAGGCATTGGGCACGCTCTTCTAATAAGTTTAATAGCTATAGTCCCACCAGGCCTCCCCCTTCTCCAGGCCTGTGCCAACAGAAAGCCCCCCACCCCCGCCCTTCAAAGGATGCACATGTCCGCTTCATGGAAATGACTCTGCGCTGAGCTTATTTCTGACCTGTTTGCAAGGATTCTAGCAGCCGTTAAGGATTCTGTCAGATGCACGGAACAAAGCAAGCCTAACTTGGCAGGAAATAGACCCAAATAGACCCCACTAAGCCACATTAGCTCCTGGCTTCAGCTGGCTCTGACCTCAAAAAACACAGCTGGGAAAATCAGGACCAAAGAAGCAGATCTGGCTCTGAGCCAGAACTCTGAACTTGGAAACCTTGGCTCCGGTCCCAGCTGGCTGCTTTCTCGGGAATCCTGGGAAGATTCCCATGGGGCCTCTGTCTTCTCATCTGGAGAATGGGGCCCGCTGGCCTTCAGCACAAAGGGTGGGCTCTTCACCCAGACCTGGAGAGCCTCGCGTTAGTCATGAGCTGCGCAGCTGGACTGTGGCAGATCCCACAGCCCTGGTGGGCGGGCAGCACCAGGCCCGGCTGCCTCTGCTGAGTAAATGACGGTTTTACCATTGAAACGTCAGGCGGAGTTTCATCTTCCCAGCAGGCGCCATTGAGTTTATTAAGAGCACCGTCTAAACCCACCAAGAAACAAGGGCCTGGGAGGAACAGCACGGAGGGAGGAAGGCAGCAACACGTCCTGAGAGCCTGTTATGGGACAGGCACTTACAAACATCATCCTATTTAATCTTCCTGACAACCTGTTAGACCTGAGTCTGACTACAGATGAGGAAATCGGGACCCAAAGTGATTAATGAATTTGCCTGGGATGACAGACACCAGCCCTGTGTGGCTCCAGGCTCAGTAACAATAGCAGTGTTACTCCTAGTAATATTAATAGCTCACATTTATATGTCACATCCCTGTTAGATGTTATTCTAAGCACTTTACATATATAAACTCTTGAATTCTTAGGACAACTCTATAAGGTAAATAATTATCCCCACTTTACAGATGAGGAAACTGAGGCACTGGGTGGTTAAATAATAAAAGTCACACAGCAAGTAGAAGTTGGAGCTGGGATCTAAACCATCCGCCTGGCTTAGGAATCCACATGACTATCTACTATGCCCTCTGGCCCCCCTGCCCCACATTCGTCTCTACACTCTCAGCTGGCTACAGAATGTTGGAGCTGAAAGAGATTGCAGAGACCATAGTCTGATCTCTCCATTCTACAGATGGGCAAACTAAGTCCCAGAGATGAAAAGAGACTTGCCCAATAACACAGAGATGCCGGGAAGAGGACCAAGATCTAGGAAGGGGGGAGAAATTCATAATTGAGTTTAAAAACAAAGCACTCTTCACCTCTTGACCTCTGGTTTTCTGTTTGTTTTTTTCTTTTTTTGGTGAGGAAGGTTGTCCCTGAGCTAACATCTGTGCCAATCTTCCTCTATTTTGCATATGGGATGCTGCCACAGCATGGCTTGATGAGTGGTATGTAAGTCCGCACCCAGGATCCGAACCTGCGAAGCCCAGGCCGCCAAAGCAGAGCGCGTGAACTTAACCACTATGACACCAGTCGGCCCCTTGACCTCCGTTTTTTGTTTCAGCGGATCTGGAGTCCTTGGGAACCTGGCAGGTCCAAATAGCGTTTGGTGAAGGCGCCTGCGGGAGGGAGGATCTGAGGGTGGCATCTACAGGAAAAGGAGCAGAGGGAAGCTGGCAGTGGTAGAGAAGGTTCTAGAGGCTCTGGAAGCCAGATGGGTGCCAAGGCAGCCCCAGCCAGGCACAGCAGGGGCTGCAATCCTACCAGATTCATTTATCACGCTAAGCAGCGCCCTCCTCAAGCTTACTCTTTGCTAGTTGGAAACCAAAGGTGAATACCTAGTAAGGGTGAGGATGGTGATGTAACCACCTTTGAGAAGTAGCAGAGGGTGGATGCTCTAAGAACAGTCCTGGGTCAGCTCTCTCCTCTGCTCTCAGTGTGACTATGGACAGCTGCTCGTCTCTCTACCCTTCAGGGCCTGCATGGATAAAATCGTGATGGGAGGGGTACCTCTTCCACCAGCGAGAACTAAACCCACAGAGGGTCCTAAAGTGAATAACATGCCTGGCACAGAGCAAGTGCTCAAGAAATGGTTGTTGCTATTGCTTATTATTAATAGTGCTACTTGGGCATTGGCCATGTGCCGGGCACTGGCTAAGGGCATGATAAACATTTTCTTGTCTCCGCCACCTGCTGCAGTGGGTATTACTAGCTCCAATTTACAGATTAGTAAATGGAGACTTGGAAAGATTAGGTAACTTGCCCAAGGGAACCAACTGACTCCTGGGTGTGAGTGCTTTCCATGGAGCCCTACCTCTCCCTTAGTGCAGTATTCAAAAGGGCACTGATAAAATGGGGATGTAGCCAGGGAGCTAGGAAAGTCACCCAGAAAGGGAGCTGGGGGAAGGCCACAGAGGCAAACTTCAATGTGAGTGCAAATGACCTTCATTAAAACCACAGAATTGGGGGCCAGCCCCGCGGCATAGTGGTTAAGGTCAGGGTGCTTTGCTTCTGCAGCCCAGGTTCGCGGGTTTGGATCCTGGGTGCAGACCTACACCACTTGTCAGCTATGGTGGCGACCCACATACAAAATAGAGGAAAACTGGCACAGATGTTAGCTCTTAGCTCAGAGTGGATCTTCCTCAACAACAACAACAAAACACAGAATTGAGGGGTGGCTGATTTTCTCCTTTCATCCCACCAGATCCATTCTCCACACTTCCCCGCCCTGCCCTGCACCCAAGGAGGCTGACTGCAGTACCCACACTCCCTTGCCCTCCAGGGGCAATGAGAGGCATTGACTGACAGGAAGAGGGAGAGAGGCGAGACTAGAGAGTCATTCTCTAGCTCCCTCCCTGCCGGGCTGTCTCATTCTTCTCTCTCAGGCCCAGGTTACAGCTCTCTCCTTTCAGCTCTCAGGCCTAGGGGCTGGAATAGCTCCGGCTTCTGCTAGTTCCAGTTGGTGCTCCAGCGCTGCCATGCCTTTGTAGACAGCCCCTTGATTAAGCCCTCTCCAGTCACTCCTGCCACCTGCCTCCTACCAGGACCCTCATCCAGGGAGCTTACAGCACAGGAACGTTACTGGAGTCATTCCGAAGCTCCTGGAGGCCGTCTAGGGGACGGTCTAGACACCTCTAGTGAGTTGTCAGGCTCAGCCTGAAGCCCTGTGGCTCAGCCAGCACCGATTCGCCAGCTCTTCTGGGTCTTGCGCCCCTACTATGGCCCCAAGGGATCTGGGAGTCTGCAGAAACAAACTGCCACGAGCCACCATAAGGGCAGCCTGGCATGGCCTGGGTTGACCCTCCAGCCAGAGGCAAGCTCAGTGTCAAGCTATATCCAGGTTATCTGGCAACCCTCCTCCCTCAGAGTTAATAAAGAGGCAGAGCTGACAGACAAGGCACAGGGGCTGCCTTATTCTGCATTTCTGCCTCCTTCTAAGAAGACAGAGAATCAAAGTGAGAGCCTCTCATGGGGTGTTAGTACAGCTGGCCAGAGGTGCCTAGTTGGAAAAATTCAATACAGCAAGGGAAAAAATAACTGAAAAGAGTTCAGTAAGAAAATATAGAACAGGAAGAAAATGCAGGACAGCCAGAAACAGATGTAGCCAGATCAGGAAAGTAACTTGTGGACTTCGGTGGTTTTCTTCCTTCTTTTCACCTGCCCTTTCCAACTCCTGCCAAATTTGCTAAGGAAAAGCCTACCAGGATCCTGCAAGCAGGTTACAGTCACCCGGTCAGGTGAGGCGAGAGGCCCTAGTGTGATGCTGGGAGGAGAGAACACAAGAACCAACACACTGACCATGGGGGCAATGGTTGACCAGATGGCTTTCTTAGCAGGGTTGGAGGAGCTGGGCTCTAGGAGAGGTGGGTCTTTCCTGCCCAGTCCAGGAGGGAGGACAGAGAATACCTGATCCTCTGGAGGCCAGGGGCCAATCTTTTAAGCCCCATGCTGTTCTCCACCCCACTCTATGGAGTTGATGGCAAAGGCTGCGGATCACAGTTGAAGAGTGGCTTCTCTGCCTCTTCTGCCTCCCTCCGAGGGCCTGCCTCAGCTCAGTCTTGACTCACATTCACACACGGGTGTTCTCGGGGCCATAACTGGAGCCAGGGGGGCAGCCACCAATCTTGGGAGGCAGTGGGTTCCCTGGAAAGAGTGGGGACCTGGATGTTGCATTTGTCTAGGGTTTGCTCCCAGCTCTGACACTTGAGCAAAATGACTACAAGTTGTTGAGTGCTTTCCACATGCCAGGTACTGCGCTAGGAGCATTACACGGATTATCTCATTCCATCCTCACAAGAACACATGACAGTCCCGGGAGTTATGTCTGGGTATCCCTATTACAGAGGTCCAAGGTCACAGACATAGAATGTGTGCTCTTTGTCTCCAAAATCTCTGTGCTTAACCATTATGCAATCTGTATTTCACATAACCTCTTTGCACCTCAATTTCCTCTTCAAGAAAACTGGGGCACAAATAGCTCCTCAAAATGCAATAATAGCAGAGAAAGGCCTAGCCACATAGCAATAGCTTTCAATTGTTGAGTTACTGTAGCCTGGCACCGGACTATGAGCTTTACTTCAATTTAATCCTCCTAACCAAACTGTTATGGGTTGAGTTGTGTCCCCAAAAAAGATACGTTGAAGTCCTAATCCCTAGTATCTCAGAATGTGACCTTATTAGGAAATAGGGTCATTGCAGACGTAACCAGTTAAGATGAGGTCATATTAGAGGAGGGTAGGATCCTCATGAGAAGAGGAGAGAGACAGAGAGAGGAGGATGCCGTGTGAAGACAGAGACGCACAGGGAGAAGACGGAGGCAGAAATTGGAGTCACCCTGTCACAGCCAAGGAAGGCCTGGGACCACTGGAAACTGGAAGAGACAAGGAAGGATCCTCCCCAAGGGGCTTCAGAGGGAGCATGCCCCTGCCAACACCTTGGCTTTGGACTTCCAGTCTCCAGAACTGTGAGACGATAAATTTCTACTGTTTTAAGTCATCCAGTTAGTGGTACTCCCTTACAGCAGCCCTAGGAAACTAGTATACAACCCTAGGCATTTCTTTTTTCTATTTTTACAGATAAGAAAAACTTAGGCAGCTCAGAGGAGTTAATGTCTTGTCCAAGATCGCACAGAGTGGGCGGTGGAGCTGGGAGTGGAAGGTCTGACTCCAGGACTTCCGTGCTGGACAACTGAGCCCACAACCTGGCTTAGGAGAGGCTCAGCACGTGCTAACTCCCTTCCAGACACCCTTCCTCACACGGCTCCCTCTGCCCACGCCAAGGCTCCCTCGCTTCATGGCCCTCCGCCCCTCGGAAGGCCTCCCTGCTGACTCTCACCCACACGGCCTCTCCCTCTCTGAGACCCCACGCGTCCACCGACAGTGCACAGCCATGTGGCACCTTCCTTCGTGCCCTCCTCTGTGGCCCCTCTTCAGTCAGGGCGAGCCTGGCCTCCATCATTGGACTGAAAGCTCTCTCAGGTCAGGACCCGGTCAGGTCCTCTACTGCCCTGCCCAGAGCTGAGGGCAGGGGGCTCAGGCTCCCCCTGTACATGGCCATCCGCTCCCAGACCGCCCCATCCAGTGACAGCACGCTGACCGATTCCCTGCAGACCTGAGAGATCCACAGATCCCACGGGAAGCAAGATATCTCCTGGATGTTTTTGGCAACATTGGGCATCAGGTCTCTCCCAAACTTTAACCTACTCTAAATTCTATGCTGTTTCTCAAGGAAAATGTGTGACCGTCCAGGATATGACGAAACAAGCTCTTTTTCCACCAATGGAAATGTGAATTGGTACAAACTTCCTGGAAAGCAAGTCAGCCACAAACATCACTAGTTGTTGTCTGTTTTGTTTAAGTGCGTAGTTTTTGCCCACTTCTAGGAAACTTCCCCAAGGAAATGATCAGAAATTCCAACTGAGATTTGTTGTCAAGGACGCTTATTAAAATATTATTTACTATTTTGAAAAAATTGAAAACAGCCTAAATGTCTGACAATAGGTGATGGATTAGTTAAATTATGGTATACTCATAGAATATTATATCTTATTGATTAGATTAATTATGGTTCTTCTAAAAAACTAAGTATTATACCTGACATATTAAAAATGTTAATTTTGAAGAAAAAGTAATCTTATGGGAGAATGTGGATGCTATAATGTCAAGTGAAAAAGTCAAGCTACAAAATTGTACATATGATATGATCCCAACATGGATTGTAGAAAGAAGGAAGGGAGGGAGGGAGCGAGGAAAGGAAGGAAGGAGGGAGGGAGGGAGGAAGGAAAGAAGGAAGGAAAGATTGGGGATAGGAAAGGTGAGAGAGAGATTCTCAGATTTACAGGAGATACAGAAAAATAACGGTGTAGTGGTTTAAGTTTGCGTGCTACGCTTCGGGGGCCTGGGGTTCGCAGGCCCGGATCCTCAGCGGGGACCTACCCACTGCTCATCAAGCCACGCTGTGGCGGCGTCCCACATACAAAATGGAGGAAGATGGGCACAGATCTAACAGATGTTAGCTCAGGGCTAATCTTCCTCAGCCAAAAGAGGAAGATTGGCAACGGATGTTAGCACAGGGCCCATCTTCCTCACCAAAATAAAAAAAAAAAATCCTTTTCTTCTGAGTAGTAAGACTAGACGTGAATTTCTTTTCTTTGTAACTTTCTGTATTTTCTAAGATCTCTATAATGATTAGTGGTAGCAGTGTTATAACTGGAGGGGGAGCACACGGGGGGGTAGGGTGGGGGGGCTGTCTGCCCAGTGAAATGTCCCTGACACCTCCCTTTCCCCTCCCTGACCCAACTGACAGACTCTGCTGGGCTCCGCCCATGGCGCATTCAGAGCCTGCATGTGTGGCTCACTCCTGACCCCCGTGGAGCTGTAGAATAAGCCAGCGTCAGTGCATTCAAGAGTCAAAGAGCGGGCACAGCGAATGGACAATTTTCCGCTGCATCTCTCTGCACCACACGAAATTCATCGTCGCATATTTCCAAGAAAGATTCATCTGCTCTGAGCAGCAGCTGGCTTGGCACCTACAAGCCTCTTACCTTGTTCCCAGACTCTCTGAAACAAAAGCTAGGAGGAACTGTGGGCAAGCCCATTCACCCCTGAACTGGAGACGATTCCTTCCAAGAGTGTTGCCGCCAGCTACACCTCAGGGACAGCCGCGTAGGGGCATTTGGTGGAGGAAGCAAAGGATGTGGACAGGTGCAAATGGATTTTCCACTATGAGGTCACAGGAGGAGAAAATTCACCAATCCGGACAAAATGAAATGTCTAACCGGTTCTGTTGGCCCATCACCCAGTGCAGCGACAAGGCTTTTACAAATGCTGCCTGTCTTCCCATCTGGCATGCCGCTACAAAAATTTAAATAAAATACCAAACACACATAGCACCCATACTATCATCATCATCACTCTCTCATGGAAGCAAGAAATTCAGCTAAAGGAGCTCTCTACTGGGAACTGCCCTGTGATGAAGCTCGCGTGCACGTGTATTTCTGGACCCCATGTCTCTCCAGAAAGCATCACATGTATAGGGACAGTTGGGGCTCTCTCATCTAGAGCTTTAACTGTTTCATTTCCTCTCTACTGATTACCTTCTGGGGTTCACGCCTCAGGACAAAGACCATTTCTAATCCTGAGGTATGAGAAAGAGCAAAGGAATCAGACTCCTGGGTCTGACCCGCAGCTCCATCCCTAGTGAACTAAACCTCAGTTTCCCCACCTGTAAAGTACTTGCTGCACAGGGGGATTTTGAGGATCAGCGAAATGTTAAGTTTACCCTGTGGCTGGCCCACAGCGGAGCCTCAAACAAGCATGTTTGATACTATATCATCTTACATTCTTACGGTTCAGCTACAAACTTAGTTCAGTTACTTTTTCAAAAGCCCAGAGTTTCTTTCTTAGTCTTTCACTATGAATCTGAAATTTTAGAGGCTTTTTCTGAGGTGGTTAATTAAATTTGATTTATTTAATAATTAGTTAATAAATTAGTTAAAATCTTTTGGAGAGGTAATGGTTATTTAATAGAAGAAAAGCTCTTGTATTAAAAAAGATTTAAGACCTTTAAGTCTACTCTACCTGTAGATAGAGACAAATCTTGAAATAGAAATGTTGACGTGCTTGGGGCTCCCACAGCAGGGTAGTCCTCCCTTTAGCAGGGGGCGCCCTTTTCTTTGGGCAATCAGAAGCACTAACCCTTCCGACCCATGGCTGACACAACTGCAGGAGAAAAGACACTCCCAGTGTCCTCTGACCCTAAGGAAAGTGGAAAATGCCGTTCCACAGACAGTTTCCCAGGCTTGCCCGCAAAATAGTTTCATTCCAACTCAGCCCATCAAAATTGACACTATTCCAAACCAATCCAAAGAAATAGGATGATACCACAGAAGCTCCATCATACAGTACTATTCCAGGCTAGCTCATGAGAGAGCCTAACTCCAGGCCACTCTATAAAAAGAGTGCTATCATCAGCTCAGTCCCACAAAACTAACATGACTTTAGTTCCATTAAGGACTAAATAGGGTTTTTGTAAATTGGCTGAGAATGTTACCTCCAAATTAAATATTCCCTGGAAAGCACATTCTGAGTTTGACACAAAGACATAAAAGCCAACTGTGGGAACAGAGCCCATGTCCAAGTGGGGACCTGCCAGCAACGCCTAACTTTTTTGCACCAACAAGTTTACTTCTGATCTCAGCAGCAAATCTGGATAAGGCACGTTAGCAAGATGCATCCCTCTGATGTGTGAGAACAGACAGAGCCTGGCAACTTTGCTGATCAAACTCCCCATGAACCAAATCTCCCAGGTGATTGCTGTCTAAACAAGGAATATCATAGAGGAAGGGAGTTCAGCCAGCGTGATTCCACCTCCTCCATTCTGCAGATGAGAAGACGGAGACCCAGAGAGGGGGCGGTGCTGCTCGAGGCCACCCGGGTGTGAGCATCTGAATGCTAGGCCCTCTGGCCGGGGCGTGCTGCCCCTCGGCATCATTCTGCTCTAAGCAGCGGGATATTTCCCTGACTCCACTTCCACTTCCTTCCTATTCCCTCAACTCAAAAGCTTATTAACCAGAAAGCTCAGCAGCCAAAATTCGAAGCCAATCACCCCCAAGAGTGGGGCCTGAAATATTTCCTCTGGGCCCGTCCCCTCACAGTAACCACAGCGCTAGGCTCGGGAGAAGGACATTCTTTTAGAGCGGGGATGGCGTTTTTTTGAACCACCAATCCCATTAGAGTGGAGCCTGCAGTCAGCTTGTGATGGAAACGGGTGCTCTGGGCTGCTCTGGCCCCGCGCTCATCAGGTTCTGAGCTTGATCCTGAGGGACCTGGGTTACTACTGCATGAAATAGAGAAAGGCCTCCATTATCCCTTAAATCTTTTCGCTGGATTCAGGGGTTTTCACACAGAGGAACAACATTTCTTGCCTGTTGGCTTCTTTTCTCCAGGTTAATCCACAGCAGTTCAGCTTTCTCTCCAAGTGCAGCACCCGAGCAGCCACTCGGTCCCTCACAGGGAGTTGGGGACACTCACCTGCCAGCTCCCAGGGGCACACTGATGGTCCCCTGACTTCAGCATGGCCGGAAGGCCTCTCCTTACTGTTGCAGTCTCAGCAGCACCCCTCCCCACACTCTTTCCTCCTGACAGTTCCCCAAATGCTCCTTCCTCCCTCTTGCCTTCAGAACATAGGTGTAGAGATAGAGATAGACAGAGAGCAACTGTCTGTCTGTCTGCCTCGTATGTATGTCCGCACTGTGCGTGTCTGCCTTCCTCCCTTCTCCCTGATCACCACCCCTCCTTTAAACCTAATTAACTGCTATCTGTCCCTCCAGACTCAGCTCCTTCTGGAAGCCTTACCCATCATGTTCTCCCCAAGGATTTCAGCAAACCTCATACAGCTCCTGAGGACCTCTGTTTTCCCCTATGTGGCATTTACACACATCACAGTAATTGTCCATTTCTGGGTCTCACTCACTAATCTAAAGAAAGCAGAGAGGTGAGTGGTCTCTGCCCACTCCATCTGCTGGGTAGCACTGCCCGAATCGCCATGTGGAGAAGGATGCTGAAGCCGCATATGGAGCTCAGTGTGAGATGATACAATGATCAGTCAACCTTGTCTGCCCTGCGCACAGGATGAGAGAGTGGAGGCAGGCGGGCCAGTGTAGCAATAGACTGTGAGCTCCTACAGGCCGGGGCAGGGCCACAGTCAGCTCTGTAGCTTTGGAATACATAGCACAGTGCCCAAAACAAAGTAGGTGCTCAATAAATACTTGTGACTGGATGAATGAAGACTGTACTGTCTACTACTCATGAAGGGCTTCTTAAGTACCAGGTGCCATGCTAAGTGTTTTATATGTGTTATTTAATCTTCAAAAAATTCCTATGAGGTTATGGGTATTTTTAGTCCTATATACGAGATGACAAGTCAAGACCTGGAGAAAGTTAGGTAGATGGCCCAGGATCAGATAACGATTTGACCCAGCTGTGTCTAATCCCATAGCTAGCACTCTTTCAACTCAGCCACACAAAGAGGAAAAGAAGTATCCTCTGAATACTATACTCAACGTCCCAGCCTAGGAAGTGCCAAATTTCAGCCTCTATCAGCACCTTTCTAGAAACAGTTGAGAGAGGCAACATTCCTGGACAGTGGGGCTTTCTCCTGGCCTCGGGGTCTTCATGAAACCAAGCCATGCATGTGTCAAGACTCCCACTAAGACCCAGGCATGGAAGAGACGACAGGAGGAGTCTGGGCTCGCAAAGCCTGAAGGCGGCTAAAGATGCTGCCTGCTCCTCATCCAGCCTAAGTTACTCCAGAGTGATATAGTCTTCAAATCACTGCCCGATTCTGGGGGTCAGGTCCTCATCTAAATAGTAAGGGGGTCGGGCTTGCAAGTGCTGATGTTTCTTCTATCTCAGACAATTTATATGGGACTGGGAGAGAAAATACCAAAACACGCACAAAATATACAGAGAGGTGTTCTTGCCAGATCCACTCGTAGAAGACAGATTATTTCCAAAACCAAAGTGAGGATGGCACAGTTTACAGTTTTAGGGTCAGACAGATTGGGTCTGAATCCTAGTTCTCCATTGTACCAGCTGTGGACCACGGGTGCTACTTTCTCTCTCCGAATCTCAGTTTTCTCACCTGTGCGATGGGGATAATTAGGCTGGTGGTTTTCAAACGTGGTTTGGGACTAGCAGCACCGGCAGCATCCGGAAGCTTGTTAGGAAAGTTTTCGGCCCTACCCGGACCTACCGCATCAGCAACCCCAGGCACAGGGTCTAGCATGCCGGGCTTGAACATGCCCTCCAGCTGACTCTGAGGCTCACTAACACTTGAGAACCACTGAATTAAGCCCGTGAATTTCAAACTTTTGTCACCACATCCCACAGTAAGCAATTTACTTTTCATCATTACTCAAACACACACATTATGTTCCTGAGACACAAGTTTCCTGAAACATTCTTCCCCTGGCTTCCTGCAATGCTCTCTGATACCTGATATTCTATTCCATATCAGATCATCCTATTTCATTTTTTAAATGCTGGTTTCAACCCATTAGATTGATTTCATGACCCATTAAGGGATCGCAAGCTATGGTTTGCAAAGAAACAGTGATCTCCCGAGTTGGGCAGATGGAAGAAATGTTTATAAAATACCTAGCACACTGCCTGCTGCATAGCAGTTCTCAATTAATGGTAGCTGTCATTGTCATCATGATTATTAGCAAATTATGCAGCAGGTAGAAACTTATTAAGTATTTTAGGTGAAACGAAACTCATGTTAATGTCGAAAATCACCTAAAATGCACAAGTCCCAAACCTCTCCTTTTGAACGTGCTTATGCATAAACCCAAGTTCATCTTTTCCTAGGAAATCCCTCCGAAAGTTATAATTACTCTGATCCTTGGCAATAAAATAATCAGAGCGCTAGAAAATCCTCGCGGAGGTGTGTTGGCAAAGGACCTGCTAGGGGGAGGCAGGTCAGAGATGATCATTCTGCGGAGACTGAGAAGGGAATCTCCGTGGTGCTCTGAGCTCTGATGGGTAAATTTCAACTTTCCCGTGGCATTTACTCAGCACCATAGTTGCCAACAAAACAGATCTCCGCTAAGGGGACCAGATGGGCGCAAAGGAGCCAAATGGGAAGTATGCTGGTTACAAATTACAGCCGCAGCACCTGAACTCCGCAGACAGAAGCCGCTGCTGTGCTAATCGTCCCCTCCTGGAAAATCACACCTGCGTTTAATCCTAAGGACCCAGAATGATGAATCCCATCAGAAGCATGCTGTAAGTCTCAACCCCCTCTACTGCATGTGGAAGGAAATGAAGAATGTAGTGTAAAGCACCCCGCCATTAAGCGAGGGGGAACCTCTCCCCCAGGACTGCCAGATGAGATAGTCACTCATCTAGAAAGTTCATCTTTGATCCCCCCCTCCCAGGAATTTTTTAATGATGATTTGTAGTAACGACTATTTGGGGGTTACCCACTACGTGCCAGCCAGGCAACACGCTGAGCTTTATTTGTTAGGTAAAGCAGGATTGCAAATGAAATCTCTCTGATGAGGAAAGAGGTTCAGAGAGGTTGTCCAAGGTCACAGAGCTGTTAAATAGGGAAGTTAGGTTTGACCCAGATCTCTGGCTTCACAGCCCAGCCCAGCCCACATTCTTCATAGGCCAGCACCTCCTTCCTCAGACTCTTCAGCTGAATTGGGCCCCTGGATCACAGGAAGAGGCAGGAAAAAGAAAAGAAACTAGTAATTGTTGCATACTGACGATGAGCAAGACCCTATGCTCAACACTTCATGAAAATTTCCTAAATCACAATATTCCTTTCAGACTGAGATTATTCTCCCATTTTCCAGATGAGAAAGTTGAAGTGAAGAAAGCTTAGGTATCTTTCCCAGGGTCACACAGTTTAAAGGTGGCAGAGCCAGACTGTAGCTCTCCTCTCTCTGAGTCTAAGCCTCTTGATTTCTCCACTCCACTATGCTGATCAGAATCTTGGAAGGGCTTCTCCCCATTTCCAATCCACCCTATAGGTTACTGCAGTATTAACTGTCCTAAAACACAACTTGGGCTATAGCATTCTGTTGCTCCAAAACATTCTATGGCTCCCGAGTACCTAGAGAAAAAAGCCTAAATCCCTTAGCTTGGCTTCAGGCTCTCCTCAGTCTTGATCCAAACAGGCCAGTGTTTATATCCAACTCTGCTTTTCAAGCACAAGTAGACAGGCCCCGCGTCTCCCTGGCCCAGTCCATCCTCCACACCACCACCAAAGCATTCTTTCTAAAATATTGCTTGATTACACCACCTGTTTGCTTGAACATGGCTCTGAGGAGACATCTGTCATATGTGCTACCATCATCCACCCTTCTCCTGGTATAGAGGTGGCTGTCCTCCACTTAGTCAACCTTGGGGTGAGCTGTGACCAGGCCTGGCCAATCAGAGCACCACACATCTCAGGCCACAGTGGCTGGTCCAGGTATGGGCTAATAACCAGAGCCAAGCCAATCCGATCCCCTCAGAGCTAATTCCAGGACTGAGCTCAAGTGAAAGCATTCCCTGTTCTTGGGGATTTAAGTGCAGGGCGTTGGCAGCCACCTTGCCACCACGGAGGAGACGGTATCTGAGAAGGGCAGCTCCTGGAGAGGAGAGATGCAAAGACAAGCTCTTTGTGACACAGTGTGTCACCCCTGGATCTAGCCCGGCCTGAAACTCCTGCATTATCCCTGGCCAATTCAATGACATAAGCCCATACATGTCCTCTATGCTTAAGCGAGTTTGGGTTGGGCTTTCTTACAACTTACAACTGGCAGCTATAATTGATGTAGCTCTTCCCCACCTTTAGCATGAAATTCAGTCTCCTGAGGGACCTTGAAGACCTGAGCAAGAAGAACCCAGCCTACCTTTCCAGGCTCATCTCCCATCACTTCCCTCCCCCACCCCAAGCACGGCGCTCGCCACCTATGTGCACACACTCGAGCCGCCCTGCCATTGCTCAAGCTGCCCTCCACCTGAGGAACTCGCCCCAGCCACAAAGCTAGCCGACAGCATGTCAGGATTTGAATCCAGTCACCCATCTCAGCCTTTGAACTCATAACTGCTGTGGAAGACTGCCTCTCCGAGGTGGGATGTGTGACTGGAAAGGTGGGATGATGGACCAAGGACACCACATGCCCGGAGAGGACTCTGGGATCCATTCTTCATTTACTCTGTGCAGAGAGCTGGTTAAACACACGGGCTCAGGAGCCAGACATCTCGGGTTCAAATCCTGACTCCGCCTCTTCCTAGCTGCGCCTCTTCCTAGCTGCGCCTTTTACTAGCTGCGGCACTTGAATATCTTAACCTCTCTTGCCGTGGATTCCTGATCTATAAAATGGTGGTGATAGTAGATTCTACTTGAAGGATCATTGTAAGAATTAAATAAAGCACTCAGTGTCTGATCCATAGCAGGTGCGATCTAAGTCTTGGCTATCATCACTGTTAATCTGCAGGAGACGGGAAACCATGGAACAGTCCTGGGCAGGTTCCTGGCGCTTGTGCAGGGCTCGGCTTTATCGTATTTCACACGAATGTGTGGCTTAGATACCGGAGGGCTTTGGTGAATTCTGTGCACCAGTGGAGGGTCCCCTCACCTAATACTTCCTCTCCATTCAGAGCAGACACCTGTGAGAAGGGGCTCTTCGCACCCCCGTTGCCCCCAGCACAAGCACCGCGTGCTCCCAGCTGCAGTGTGGCTGTCACTGGACTGACCTCTGGTCCACATGCTTCAGGAGCAGGGCATGAGCCACTCCTTGGAGAGCAGCTGTGGGCACCAGGCCTAAAGGCCACTCTGGGGCCTCCTCTGGCCATGAAGCTGCCGCCTCCCAGATGCTCTCATCTGGCCAGGCTTGCAGACTGGGCGAGAGCCAGATACCTGGCACACATGTATGCCAAGCCTGCCGCCAAACCATCAGCGCGATGAGGAACCAGGTGGAGGCTGTGGCCCCAGGAAAGAGGGCAAGTGGGCCTGGAAGGGAGGCCCCAGCCCCCCTTCTCTAACTCCTTGTGCACCCACAGACCATTCTGTGCCCCCACAACCCCCTCCTGGGTTTCATTCTCTTCAATTCTCTCTAATTATTTCTTAGGGGCAAAACATGAGTTTGCAGCTGGGCTGTAAGACCCTTCAGGGCAGGGGCTTCGTCACAATGTCCCTGTTCTCCCCTCTGCCCAGGACAGTCCTGCCCTCAAACTGCTATAAAATTGGTCTGTTGCCCCCCAGGCCAGCCTCTCCTGCAGGGATGACTGGCCTTCCTGCTCCCCTCTCTCCCACCCCCTACAATTCATCCTTCATGTGGCAGCCCAAGCGACCTTTTAAAAATGCAAATCAGAGGGTGTCATTCCCAGCTTAAATCTCCCACACGGCATCCCATCCTAATTAAAGTGAAACCTAAACTCCTTACCACAGCCAACAGGGTCCCCACGAGCTGCTCTGCCCACCTCCGCCCTCACTCTGCCAGTGACACTGCCCGTTGTTCTCTCTGTCCTGCTCAGCAAGGAGGCTCCTTCTTGCCTCCAAGAAACCTGCCTAGAGACACGTCTCTGGACCAACCAATCTGAATTAGCCCACCCACCCCACCCTGCTTTTTCCATCACTTCATTTTATTTTGGTTTCTTCACAGCATTTATCAGTCCTCCCTGATGACACGGGTGGGGTGGTGGCCTGGTTTTCTTCTCCTCCATCTTACTTAAATTTTGTTTCTAGTTCTTCCCCCATTAGAACATAAACGCTATGAGGGTAGAGAGGTTGTCTGTTTCATGTACCCCTCCATCCCCATGGCCTTGAACAGAGTCTGGGACATAGTAGAAGCTCAATAATATTTTTGAATAAAGGAACGGACCTAGTAAGTCACCTGACCCCTCCCCTGCCTCGGCAGCAACAAGAGAAAGGGCGCACCGGAGGACGGGTCGGCAGGGACTTCTGGTCAAAGGGCTTTGATTTCGTCCCGATCCGCCTCCCCCACAACCCTGTCACCCTGAGTCATAGGAGAGGGTACCTGTAAAGCAGAGTCTGGTCCTGAAAAGGGACAATGAAGCCATCCCTGGAAGACTGCTCCTAGGGGAGAGACACGGTGGGCAGGGAGCACGAGCTCTGGAGTCAGACAGGCCTGGGTTCAAGTCCCATCACTTCCACTTAGGAGCCTGGGCAAGTTATTTATTGGCTCTGCAAGCCTCCGTTATTCCATCCGTATAGCAGCTACTTTACAGGGTTGTTCCACACGACAGATGTTACTGATTAATAGTCATTATTATTATTATTATAAAGGTATTTGAAGATTCAGTGAAGTAGTGCCTGTAGGTCTCTCATGGCACCTGGCATGTGGTAGCTGCCTTAAATGGCTATGATGACTTGCAGATCACATTAGGGACCGTCCCAGGAACACCTGGATACATAGGTATCTTTTAAATGCACATTTTTTACTTTCCTCTTTCTACCTGTAAAGCAGAGCCTTCTGATCATGTTTTTCAGAGCTGGGTCCTCACCTAGTTGGGAGGAGCTGATGGGAGCCATCTGGGTCATCTGGATGACACCACCACACTTCAAGGTGATCAAACCCTGAACAGCAGGAGCAGCAGTGCTCTCTGGCTCAGCCTCCCCCGTCCAGCTCCGAGGGGCTGGGGAATATGCACGCCATGAATATGCACACTCAGGCCCCAGCCACAGCCGGGAGGGTGCCTCTGCCTGCTACAGATCAAACTCCATGGCAACCCGGCAGGCCACCAGTATCCTGGCCTTTTGATGTCGTGGGTTCTGGTGCATTGCTCAAGGCTGGGAACCAACCTCAGAGGACTGTTTCCCAGCACAGACATTACCCTGAATTCTACGGGTGATTCTTCTTAAATAGCACCAAGTACAAGGGGACAGGAGGGAGGAGTTAACATCGTCCTGAAGAGCTCGGGTTCTGAGTCTAGCTCCTACACTTGCTAGCTCTGGGAGGAAGACAACTTCCTTACCTCTGTCATGTTTCGTCCCCTGTATAACAGGAATAATAATAGTACCCATTCACAGAGATGCTCTGATTACATTCACTTACTCATTCAACAAACACTCCTTGAGGCCCTAAGTGACAGGCATTGTGCCTGGCACTGGTTCCTGCCTTGAAGAAATCACAGTGTAACAGAGACATACCAATGATGATGCACAATTCACTTAATTTCATATGTACCAAATGCTATGAATGAAATTTACAGGATGTTAAAATGTGATCATTCTTTCAGAAAATCTTTACTGAACATCTATTGGGTACCACTTGTGGTTCTCGGTACCAGGGACTTGGTAAACAGCCTCCTAACTGGTCCATCTTCCACTGTCTGCCCCCTATCCATCGCTTCTCCACATAGCAGCCAGAGTATTTTAAAATTAAAATCAGATCATATCACCCAAGTGCTGAACACCCTTCAGTGCCTTCCAATTGCACTTGAAATCTAAACTCTCTTTCTACCTTCCCTGGCCCTACCCAGCTCTACAGCTCTCGTCAGGCAACCCCGCCCATTGCTCACTGTGCTGGAGCCCAGGGGCTCCCTGACTAACACGCATCGGAATCACTTGGACGGCTTGTTGGGTCCCCACCCCACAGTCTGTGATTCAGCAGGCCTGGGGTGGGCCTGAGAATCTGCCCTGTTCTCAGTGATGCTGATGCTGCTGGTCTAGACACCCACTTTGAGAACTGCTGCTTTAGTCATCAGGCCTTCATTTCATTCCTTGAAGACGCTAAGGTTTGTCCCATCTCAGGACCTTTGCACATGCTGCTCCATCTGTCTGGAATATCTCAACTCTCTCCTGGCTGGCTCCTTCCCATAGAAATTGTCACTTCCTCAGAAATGTCATCCTCGGCCATCTGCCTCCTCTATTGTTTTTGGTTTCACTGGCCTGTTAATTCACCATCACGGTCCTGGTCTGTTCTCATCAGTCTCACCGCCCATTCTCCTGCAGGCTCCACCAGAGAAGGGCTGGCTCTGCTTCGCCTACCAGCTCAGCACAGTGCTGGCCAATGGTGAGCAGTCAACAAGCGTATGTGGAATGAATAAAGACAAGATCTCCGCCCTCAGGGATGTTCCAGTCTACGGTCGTTCACTTAAGCCCTCAGCACAAGGCCTAGCACGCAGTGAGGTCGTTCACTTAAGCCCTCAGCACAAGGCCTAGCACGCAGTGAATGACTGTTATCGTGGACAGCCTCCAGCCTGCAGGGTGATGGGCCTGAAGGAGCTGTCCGTCGTCCTGCTTAAGTAGGAGCCACAGGCAGGCTGTGTCCTCAAAGCGCCCTGAGACCTACTTGCTCAGCCAGCATTAGGCAGCTGTTTGCAGCTGGCGTTGGCCCCCACCCCGGGAGGCCAGGTGGACTGCTTTCCCTCTGCAGACACCCCCCGGCCCCAGTGTAATCAAGTCACCCCCACGGAGTTGAAGCTTAACCTTTGGGAGACGCAGCCCTTCCTCCAGCTTCTCTCGGCACCCTCCCTCTTGCTCCTGCGTCTGATCCCAGCCCTCGGCCCTCTCAGGGATCTGAGTGGCACTGCCCCTGAGGCCACGAGTGTTGACTTGAAGCCGCGGAATCCCAGTCCAGTGCCCCTTGTTTCGTTGGAGCCAGCATCTCTCCACGAGAAGAATCTGTGCCCGAGGTGGCGGCAGAGAACGGTGTCCAAAATTGCCCATGAAGGCTATTCAGAGGCATAAAAGGATGGGCAATTAATAACGAAAAATGATCGTAATGGCCTCTCCCCGCATAAAGGGGTTCAATTAAGGCACAATAGTGACGGGAAAGTGGATGGACGGCTCCACATGGGCTCTCTCCTGCCTTTTCTAAAGGGCTGACTCTGGCCTTGGGCAGGAGACAAAACCCTAAAGGAGTCATTTGAAAGGATAAAGGGTTTATCAGTGAAGGGTTTAGATTCACGGCTGGAAAAATTTCAGGAGGAGGATAGAGCTGCCAGGGCCCTGAGGATTGGGCAGAGATGCCTGGCCTCTGCTCCTAGGCCAGGTCAGATGCTCTCCGAGCCCCTGCTGGTACAGGAGCAGCAGAAACTAGGCGGGGCTGGCGGCCCAGTGGGGTCCCAGCCAAAGACATGACAATCAATCTGGGAGCCCCCCAAACCAATACAAGGAGAGTTAAGAGAGGTCTCAAAAGACTGCATGGGGTTTATAGAGCAAGTCAACACGGCAGGAGGGGAGGAACCATCTCTGAGGTCTTTAGAGCAGACAGGGCTGTGACAAGTCCCACAGGGAGCTGGGGCCCTCATCGTGCTCTGGGGAGGGTACCTGCCTGGGATCAGATGGAAAAGGGAGGTGTCTTCTGGACTAAGCCCCGGGGGTCAGCAGACAGGCCAGCCAAACTGATGGGCCTGGCTGGTGGGATCAGCATGAGGAGCTCCCAGGCCACTCGTATAAGCCACAGGTTTTCTGAGAGATGACACACATTACCGGCTGGTCCAGGCAGCCCACAGGAGTCTCCAGAGGATGTCTGGGGGAGAGCTCCACACACCAATATGTCAGCAGGGTCAGGAATCCTCCAAACACATTTCTAATATATAGTTTCCCTGAACTGATCTAAATCTCACTGGCCAACAGAACTTCGTTGGGGTCCAGACCACAGCCCTCCTTAAGGACGTGCGCTCTTTCTTAGGGGCCTTCAGTCCCAAGAGGCTTCCCCATCCTCGGGCTCCACATCTGTTGCCCCGGATTTTACTCTGCCTTTATCTGCAATCAGCCAGTCTCCATGTGTTTATTTTGAACACCTGTGATGTGCCAGGCAGAGTGCTAAGCACTGGGGATCTAGGGGGAACAAAAAAGACACGGGGTCTGGCAATCTGCCGTTAAAATGTAGATGGGAATTCACAGCCGTACACAGTTGAAAACGGGCAATGCGCTGTCCCAGATATGACCCCAGTCTCTGGAGTCAGGCGCCTGTGATCAAACACCAACTCTGGCTCTTATCAGCTGGGCGACTTTGGGCTTATGTGATACTGATCAAATTACTTAACTTCTCTGTGCCTCAGTTTCAAGGCCTGTAAAATGGGGATAAGAAGTGCCTTTATCCTCCGGTTGTACTGAGCCCTGAGTTGATACATATAGAAGGATCTTACATAGAGCAACCACTACTTATCTTTTCGCTTTCTTATTGTTTGCTATCTTATTGTTATGGTGAAGGTGGAAATACAGGACTGTGGAAGAAAGAGGAGCATTTCTCATCCAGACAGTGGAGGGGGTGCTGAGGAAGGAACCTGTCCAAGGGGGAGGGCATGGCATTTTTGGAAGACAGGGAGGGCCTGGGCCTTTCATTACGGCCATTCGTTTGTGGCCATTTCCCCAGCGTGAGCTGTTTCTCCGTAGCCCAGGGCCCAGCCTGGCACCTGAAGCAGAGCAGGTGCTCAGGAACTATGCAGAGCCTTAGATGAGTTTTCAAAAAGGATTTCCTTAAATTTGCCTTTAGTTTAGGACTGATTTTTGGAGGGTTATCCACTTAGAGGAAAATAACAGAAAGGAAATGAAGGGAGTCTTTGGATTCTCTCTCTCTCTCTCTCTCACACACACACACACATACACACACACACACTTTATTTTTTTAACCTAAAGGGAATAGACCAAACAGGCGTTGTACATTGCAGGGTGAGGCGACCCATGCAGCGAGGCTGGGATAGCCGCTACCCCAGTTACGGGGACACACTGGGAAGGTGCTTCCTTGCTCAACCTCTTCAACGGCCCCCTCTCCCGCCCTCCGTCTGCCCTGCAGGGTCCTGCTGCTCTGGTCCTTGCCCACCTCAGCGGCTGCTGCTCCTCTCTCCACCTCCAGGCTCAGCCAGCCTCCTCCATCCACCTCCAGGTCCCTGAATTTACTTAACTCCTTCCTGCCTCAAGGATTTGAACAAGCTGTGAGGCTGTTCCCTCCTCTGGAGCTCTCTCCCTCTCTCCTTCCTTCCAGGAAACTGCAGCCTATCCTTCAGTCTCAGCAGAAACATCCTCAGGGCAGGGAAGCCGTTCGGATCCCCAGCCCAGTCTCTCTGAGCTGCTCTTCTAGCATCCTGCACTTCTCTGCAGCACTCAAGTCACCCGGAAGTAGTTTAGTATTTGCGCAACTGCCTGTCTTATCTCTCTCTCCACATCCGGACTGTGACCTTCACCGCTGTACACTTAGAGCCCAGCCCAGAGCTGGCCAATAGCAGGTGCTCGATAAATACCTTTCGGAAGGAAGGAAGGAAGGGATGGTCGGAGGGAGGGAAAAAGAGAGAATGTATACCATTCAGGGAGAGGTGTAGATGGTCAATGAGTCCATCAGAAGGGGATATGGTGTCACGGGTTCTGTGCTGTTTGAGGGATGAATGCAGATGTCTAGGAATATCTGTGAGTCATAAAAGAAGAGAATGGGGGAGGGGCAGGGAAATGAGAGGAGGCAGAGACAACACACAGCAGCCTGAGACTCAATTCTGGAACAGGAGGGAGAGGGAGGGCTGTACATGGGAATGAGGGCAGACAGAGCTAGGTCCCTCTGTCCTATCAGCTTCTTCCACACCCCAGGGTAGAGTCCATCTGGAGTGAGCTAAAGCTGTCTATCCTTGCATATTCTGGGAGGTAATTGGAGAAGTCCCTACTGTGTGGTTATTCACTAAGGGGCACTCGCATCAGAAGCCTCCAAGTTATTCTACCCTCTCAGACCATAAGTCCGTACCTTATTCAGAAATTGCTGTGGATCTTCACCCCCTCACCCCCTCCAACAGGCTCAAACAATCGTTCACCAGTTGGCACCCCCAGTGCTCAGCTGGCCTAGACTGAGAAGTGTCAGATACACAAAGCACAGGCCCATCACACCCATGACCATATTCTTGAGAGAAGAGAATCGATGCCACTTGGTGGAAACTGTACACAACCACGTCCCCGCCTCAACCCAAACTGAGTAAGCCAACCGAGCCACACTCAGTTTCCTTGTGAATGACGAGGTTGCATGGGTTACGCAGCAAACCTTGTTAATCCAAAACTCAAGAGACCAGACATTAATTCCGAAGTCAAAACGAGACTACAAATGTGCCGGTTTCTGATATTTTTATTAATAGGGCATCTTTGCCAGCTGGGAAATAGCAGAGGTTCTGAATTATGTGCTGCTTTGAATAAGTCATTAATGGATTAGGAAAGTTTTTTGCTGTTTATGCTACAGGACATAACAAACGACTTCAGGGCTCAGAACCAACAATTTGCCTGGGCCAGCTCTGGCCAGAAAATGATAGACCAAGCCATTTTCTTGCTACCAAATGGTTTGCCTCCTGTGCTCCACGACTCAGAGGAGCTGATCTTCAGACACTGATAAAGAGGGCAGTGAAATGGGAAGGAAATTAGGTGACATTGCAGCTCTGAATGCTGCTGATTACAAGTGACCCTTCGCCATCAAATCATCGTAAGCTGTGCAGGGAAATTAGCTGCTGGGTGACTCCCCGTGTGCCTCAGAGCGGGTTTTTAAAAATCCATACATACCACGCTGCCGCTCACCCTGCAGCTCCATTGTAGGGCAGTAAATGGACTTCTAAATTCCCTGACCAGACGCTCACTGTCACTTCTAAATGCTTAGGCGGTTACCTTTTTTATGAGGTCCCGGTGGTGAATCGAAAATGATACGATTTTCAGATCAGCTTTCCTTCCTGTCGTGCCTTTCCCTAGAAAAGCAAATAAGGCTCCTTGCTGCCCTCTGCTCTGGATGTCTGGTTAGTTCTCACCATAACAGAATGAAGCCACAAATCTTCGGGGTTGAGGGCAGGCCGCGAGAGAAGATTGCAGAAGGAACAGGGGTCACTGGAGCCCACAGTTGTTTTCTCAGCACAACCACTGACTTGCCCTGGTCCAGACCCCGGGCCAGGCACTGGGGGCAGAGAAGGCACTGCTAGGGCCCAGCCCTGCCCTCAAGGATCACACAGCCTGGTGGGGGAGGCAGACATGGAAACAGCCTGTAGTAATAAGGGATCTACAAAAGCACCCACCCCATGTCCCCACCCACCCCACGCACCACCTCCATTCTCCCTCTGCCCTCAGTCAGGAGAAGGAGGATGAGGCCTGGGAGGGGGCAGCCCCTGCCTGGGAAGATGCAGGCAGTGTGAGCTGTGAAGTGCCTTCCTTGAGCTCACAGCCGGCCCTGCGGGGCTGGTACCATCACATTCTGCCTGTGGCTGTTACTTCTCAACTCCCGCATTTCAAACCAGGCCCCCACATTCCTCGGAAGCCTCTCTTGAGGAGTTTCAAGAGCCCCCAACTCAGCTTACACCACCATGGACAAAGCTGTACCCGTGTCTTTTATCAGCGCAGCGCCCACCTGGCTGGGTCCAGCTCCCCACACGAAGGGCAAATCTGGGACGGCTGATCAGACCCAGGGGCTGGGGCTGGGAAGGGGAGGGTGAGGAAAACTGAAAATAATCACGTGATTTCAGGCTTGCTCAAGGCTAAGTGAATTTAATAATCCATAGATCATGTTATACAAATTGCATTTCACAGTTTGAAAAAAATAATCCCACACCATGTACAATCCTGGGTGGTTTATTTTACGAATAAATAACCACACTCTAAACAGCTCTATTTCCTCAGCCATCACTCTCAAAGAACAGATTGACTCTCTGGCTCCCCTCTCTCCCTCCTTCACAGACTGCAATTTCATTGCCAAAGAGGCCTTATTTATACAACTAATCACTATGTGAACAAAACAGAAAACAGATGGTGTCTACTGAGTGCTTACTATATGCTAGGTAATATGCAGCATGCTCTAGATCCATTATTGCATTTAACACTTACAATGTGAAGTAAGGATTGTTGTGTCATTTTACAGATGAGGAAACTGAGGATCAGAGAAGTCAGGCAACTTACTCAAGTTCACATAACTAATACTCATAGCCCAGAATACAAAACAAAACAAATTCTCCAACAGAATGTCCCACAAAACAAAATGTCCAACTACATAGCAAATGGCCTCCCCAAGGATAAGCATGTACCGGGATCCCAGGATAAAATGGACGTGGGATGGGGGAGGGAGATAGCTGCCGCCTCCGAGGATATTGCTTATATCCCAATCCATGCAATGAAACAGCCAGGCCTGCTGGGGGCGCTGAAGTAGCACCAGGCCATAGTGACTGCCTTTAACCATTTTTCACCATTTGTGATGGGCAGCAGCTTAGGCTGAACCAGGACACAGGGATGTTTGGTCAGAGGAGAGAGAAGGAGGGTGGGATGGTTCGTGTGTTCTGAATTGTGCCTCACCTCTCACCCTCTCACTGCAAGAATCCAGCAGAAGGACCAGTTCATGGGACATCGAGGATAAGGAAGACGGAAGAAGCACTCTTCCTGGGACATTTCACAAGTCGACTCAAGTTCCCCGTTGGTCCAGAAATCGACCTCTGTGACTTACTCTAATAAGTGAAAGGAGGCATGGTCTCTGGCCATGAAGCAAACTTATGTTCTAAGTCAGGGATGCTTAATAGTTCAGCTAATAATTTATATATTATTACCACGTAGCTCATAGTGTTATAAGAATTGCTAATAAGGATCATAACAATAATAGCAGCTGACCAAATGCTAGACCCTGAGTTGCAGCGGTAAATGCATCCTCTCGTTCCACCCTCCTCTGCCCCTCTGAGGGGTGGGAATTACCAGCCCCACTTTACAGGCCAGGACACTGAGGTTAAGCACTTTTGTCCTGGTGTCTCAGCCAGGAAGTGGTGGAGCCAGGACTGCAAGCTCCTCTTAGACTCAGAGGCCAGGCTCTGAGCCTCACCCCACACAGGCTGCTCGAATGAGGAGGATGGAGCTGCTTTGGAAACCATGAAGCACGGTCCAACTGTCAGTGGTTATTTGAGTCCACAGGACAGACTGACGGAGAATCTATCAGTTAAGACTTGAAAAGAACCATCCCACTCAACTTCAGGGAAGCCACAGGTGAGCTAGGAACAGACTGTGGGTGTCTTGTTTCTGACTAGTTCGTCCATTTGGAAAAGGCTTTCAGGTTAGGATGGGAAGGGAGATAACACTCTTTCACCACAGGCCTTCTGGGCAATGGTGGCTCTTGGTATCCCAGATCATACAATGAGTGGGTGCAAAATCTTCCAGATTTGGGGAAGGGAGTACACAGGACTCCCTTCTGGCCCAACTCCCAGAACCAAAACCTCACTGGCTCATGCTGTGTTCTTTTTCTCACTATTGAATCCCTCTCCTTGGAGGGAAATTGAATCACACTTGCCTGAAGGACTCTTACGGCACTTGAGGGTCTAGGCTGACGCTGGCTCTCTCTTCACCGGGTCTGGGATATATCAACATCTGTTCCACACAGTTGTCCTCATACATCGAGGTCTGGGAGTTGTGGGACCTGCAGACTGTAGATATGGATGGACATAATCCAAGGGGCACCTACCCTTACAGTGACCTGGTTCTCTCTCTGGCTCCCATGCACCGAAGAGCCTTGAGCAGTTCAGCAGTTGAGCTGTTTGCATTAATTATGACTCTGGCGGATGGTTGGCACTCTGTCTGAGATGCAGTCTTCACTCTTGTTATCAAATCCCCTAAAGCAATCGCTAACCCCCTGCTATCACCTGGCAGGCTGCAAGCAGCTCATTAAGAGGCAGAAAACTACCTCCATTTTTCCCAAAACTCCATTCCCTGGAGAGCTGCACACTGAAGTAGATATACCCTGAGTTGTGTCAACTTGCATTTAAACCCAAACAACCCCTGGCCCTGCTCTCTGTGCTGGTGGGCCTTGGTTAATGCCACAGAACACACAGTAGAAGAACTGGGAGGAAAGGAAGAAAGAATGCAAAATTCGCATTTAAATTGCTCCTCCCCATCTTAAAAAAAAAAAGAGGAAGCTAGGTACCCACAGCTATGACTGGAGAGTGAGGAGGGCAGGAGGAAGAGAGGGGCTCCAAGCCAGGAGAACCAAGATCCTCATCCTCTGCTTCAAATGAGGCTACTTAGCTCCATTTCCATCATCTTAGGTCGGGAAAGAGAGGGTAGAGGGATACAGAGCTAGATATTCAAGCAACCATTTTCCTTGCATTGCTTCCTGAAGAAATTCTACAGAAATGAGACTGAGTAAATGAAGAGCTGGAAGGAGTCTTGAAGATGCCCAGTGTGGTGAGGCACAATGACTTGGCACTTTATGCCACAAAAACACTGTTGACACACATACCCAGGAAGTTGGGTATGCCACAGAGATTCGGGACAAGTGCCTTAACCTCTCTTTGTGCCTCATTTTTCTATAACATCACCTACCATGTAAATTGTTGGAAAGATTATATGAGGTGGTTGTTCTATTGAAAGAATCCAGTATGGTACCTGGCACATGTGGCTTCCCTCTATCCCCTTTTCTCTCTTATTTTAAAAAAAAAAGCATCAGAGACAATAAAGTGACTCGCAAAAGCCAGAATGTCAGCTAGCGGTAAAGATAGGACAAGTACCCGTCTACTGACACTCCTCGCATTTTCCCAGCTACGTCTTGAAATTCTGCTGAATGAGCCTCGGTGAATGGATGTGGCTCAAGAGAAACAGTCTCTACCCAGTTAAGATTCAGATCTCAGCTCCACAATTTACTGTGTGATTCTGGGCAAGTTCCATCGAGTCCCATGGATCAGCTTGCTCATCTGTAAAATGGGCATGGTAGCAACTTCATGAGGTTTGTGGGGAAGGTTAAACAAGTTATCACGCCCAGTCCCAAGCCTGGTGCATGCAGGTGCTCTGGGTCCTCTCTCATCCTCTTCCTCTTCTTTGCTGCACCTCCCACAGTGCCCAGTGCAGTGCTCCATCCACAGGAGGCTCTCAGAAGATGCTTGTTAGCCAGTAGGACTGAAACCATCTTCCAGAAGACTGTAACTTGCCCTGCACCACGTTGTGAGGTGGGCCAAGTCTGTCTTCAGAACCACATCACCTCGTCTTCCTGCTGCTCGACTGCCTTTCTCAAACCTGTGCACCACGTTCTGAGTCTTTTTCATGCCAGACCCCATTCAGTCAGTGCCCAATTCTCCATTGACAAATAATGAGATGGTGATAATGATGAAGATGATGGTGGTGATGGTGGAGATGGTGGTGGTGGCAATTAACTTTTATTGAACTCATTTTGTTTCAGACACTGTCCTATTCTTTATATAGGTTTCCTTACCCAATTCTCATAATATCCATATGATCCATTTTATAGTTCAAGTAATTTAGCACAGATGTCACACAAGTAGTAAAGTGATGGAGCTGGAATCCACAACCAAGCATTCTAACAAATTCATCCCAATGCAAGCATGCTAACCACTAGAAAAGCCTTAACAGGGCCTCCTAGACAAGGTCTTACTTTGAATAATAGTAAATTATAGCAATAATAGCAATACCGATATAATTATTAAGGTAACACTAGCTGCTATAACAGATAAAATCCAAAATCTTGGTGGCTCAATACAAAAGGAATTCATTTCTTGTTCATAAAATGTCTAGTGGTGGTGTGAGAGGAGGGGCTGGTGAGCAGGGGCCTCTGCTCTGCAGCCATTCAGGGCTCCAGGCTGACGGATGCTCTGCTGTCTTCAGCACACGGTTACACTGCGGCAAGAACATTTTATGAGCCAGGCTTGGGTGAGAAATTCCATCACTTCTACCCACACTCCATTGGCTGGAACTTAGGCTCATGGCTTCCCCTAGATGTGAGCAAGGCTGGGGAATGAAGGCCGTGGCCGGGCAGGGCTTCTGAGCAATAACTCTTCATTGTGGAAGACATGCACTAATCTTGGGTGGACAGCTAGCCATTTCTGTCACAAACAATAACAGCAGCAATAATAAAGATAATAATAAAAAGGAGTTATCCTTGATTGAGCACTCACGATGCATATACACCTGGCTCTGCGCTAAGTACCTTATATACATTATATCTACTCTTCACACTCTAAAAGATAGATATTATTATCCCTATTTCATAGTGAAGGAAATTGACATTTTAGGATATGTGAAGAGTTTGCATAAGCTCACACAGTTCGTGAGTGGCAGATCCAAATGCCAAACCAGATGTCTTAGTCTGGGTCCTCTAGAAAGCAGAGCTCCAGCAGGAATTCAAGTGCAGACCCTCTTTGGGAAGTGCAATCCCAGGGCAGTGAGAGTGAGGAAAAGAGGAAAGGGGCAAAGGAAGCAATGAGATGCCTCACTGTGCTGGCCACCGCTTCACCACCAGCTGCTATGACGCACAGCAGATCACCTGGCAGGTGTGTTTGCTCAGCACGTGGGACTTTCTCCGAAAGAAAGGTACTTCAGAGTGGTCCACGGAAGGGAGAAAGAGGGGGAAGCATTTGCCCATCCTCCCAAGTTTCTTCCTTCCCATTGGCCCGAGTCTACGGAATTGACTCACTGTACTTCTATGTTGTATCATTCGGCCCCTAGTGGGCACTGAGGAGGCAGACACCATATCCTGCAACGTGGCATTCCATCCACGCCTCACAGTCAGGAGCAACGCAGTGAGGACGAGGGCCACCAGGCAGGGCCCGGAGGCCATGCTGGTCCAGTGCTTCAGCTTGGATTGTCCGGCAAAGGTGCTGCCGTCGGTGGCAGCAGGACTAGGAGGTGGCAGTGCCTTCAGAAAGAGGGAGGTGGTGTGAGTAACCTGGAAACTGCCCAAGGCTCATGTCTCACCGAAGCTCATGCTCTTTCCACTACATTACCTGGCCTCCCTCTCAAATGAGACGAGAATGCGGGAATTTCAGGCACTTTGAGGGGGAGATAGGGAGACCTCTTTGGGCAGAAGGGCATCTCAAGTCTCACCCCATATGGGACGACCTTTCTCCCCACAGTGGAAGGCGCAGCTGAAATCAAAACATCAGGAACACAGGGCAATCTACCTGTGCAGCTTCTTTGGGAAAGGGAATAGCCACACACCTGAAGATGGTGGAGGGGAAGGATGATACTTTTGATGTAGCCCATTGTCACCCTCATTCTAAAGCTTGAGACTCCGGGCCCAACGCAGCAAAAGGGCATCTTGCCTAGGTCCACGCAGCCAGTTGGTGGCTGGGTGGGACCAGAGCTCTGGGTCCTTTCTATGAGGCCACCATCTCCCAACAGCTCTGCAGGCTTCTGCAGGCCACCCCTGCCCTGACCCTAATTCTGGCCAGCCCTCCTGTGCCTGGACTTCCCCAGCAAGAACAGAGAACAGTCATCCATCTCCCCCCATTTGAGAAATGCACTTCCTTTCTAGCCACGCCCACCACTGGCACAAGAGTCACGGCTTTGGGAAAAGCCCTCCTCTGGGGTGAATCATTTCACCTTTGGTTTTGAGGAATTCCAAACCCACAGACATAATTATCCTTGTTTATCAGCTGGCCTAATCCCAAGAAGTCAGCAGCTTGCCTGCGCTGCCCGCAAAACCCAGAAAGGAGCGAGGGGGCCTGCTTGAAACGCTTCGGCCATGAGCGCGAGAAAAGGGGAACGGAGGCCCAGCTGCCCACGCCAGCCCCCTTTCCTCAACCCATTAGCATTCCTGAGAGGCTCTCTGGGGACCTAGGGAGGAGGGCCAGCACAGATGGGGACGTCTGCAGTCTGCCCCGCCCCAGTGCCCTGGCCCTCAGAGCTCCACTCAGTTTCAGCCGTGATGGTCCCTGTGTCTGAAACCGGAGATTTCTTGCGAGGAGAGGCAGGCCCAAGCCAGTAGTTTCGAGCCACCCTGCTCCCCCTGCCAAGCCATTAGGAGGAGGATTAAGATGATGGGGCATCAAGGCGGCCACAATTAGGCCAGCACAGCACTATCTCTGCAAATGGCATGAGCAACGTGATTCAACAGCTCATTATTAATGGGAAAAATGAGATAAGGACCAGGTTCAGTGTCCAAGAGGAGCTCCTGCACCAAATTGAATACGTGCTAATGCTGGCTTTCAAGCCAACGGCTGACAGAGGACGGATTCCACTCCTGCCCAACTTCAGCCCCCCAGCCCCGCCTCCCCCGAAACCAAGGGAGAAAATGAGCTCTGATGAAAACATGTTGTCTGCCATGATCCACAGCCTCTCCCTGAGAATGGCACCCACCAGAGAAGCGCCATGTCTGTTGTTTCACAAAATTGGTTAAAAAATAAATAAGAAAGAGTAGCCCTCTTTCTAGTGTCAGCTTTAATGCAGGGTGAGGGGTGGGTCATTTCAGAAAGACCAGGAAGAAATGATGTGCAGACTTCAGTCCTCTCTCCATCACGGCTCAGTTTTGTGCTCCTACAGCTGTCTGTACACAGGGTGTTGTTGGCCTGTTGGAGGCTGTGTGTGTGTGTGTGTGTGTGTGTCCCAGTGTCCCTTCTTGCTCTCCTCTAATCCGTTGGCCGCACAGCAGCTAGTGTGACTGATCATGTCTCTCCTCTGTTTGAAACCCTTGTGTAGCTCCCAGTTCTCCTAGGCCGAAGACCAAGCTCTCTTATAAGGTGGCTGAGAGCCCTCACATGAGGAGCCCCTGCCCGCGCTCCAGCCCTGTCTCTGGCCACTCTCCCCGGGGTCCAGCCATGCTGGCCTCCTGTTGTGTCCTTGAACACACTCTGCTCCTACCTGTCTTGTGGCCTTTGCATCTGCTACTGCCTCTGCCTGAACTTTCCTCCCACCTCCTTTTGTCCCGTCAGAACCTTCAGCCATTCCTAAGAAAGCCTTCCTGGGCTCCCTGTATGTGCTCTTACATCACCCGGGACATCTTCTTTGTACCATGTGTCACCATTTTAATTACACAATTATTTGTGTGGTTAGTTATTTAATGCCTGTCTTCTTCATTCCACTGCAAGCTTCACGGCAGCAAGGTCGAGTTGCATTTTCTCTGTACTGATTTCCGGAACACTATGTGGCCTAAGTGCAATGGGGCAGAGGTGTTTCCAGATGTGTATTCAGCACAGACTAAAGAAAATAACTTGAATTGCTGTTGAGTGAGAAGGATTACACCATTTCCCTATTCATTCATTCAGTCAGTTGGTCAATTACCAAGTACTCATTGAATGCCCACTTGATGCCAGGAGACGTGTGAGCTGGGCAGTCAGGGTCCAGCTGTCAACAAGACAGGCATGGACCATACACAAGGCCCAGTGCATGTGTCCTGTCCTCTGCAGAGTCATTCCTGACCCTTTCACCTCCCCAGTTGAGTTACTGCTCCCTCCTTTGTCATCTGTGCCCGTCTCCCACCCACTACCATGCTGATTACACAGACACGACTGTCTTCTCCACTGACTGTGTGAGTCTGAGGCCTGGGGCCATTACCTGCTTACTGTGCATACTCAGTGCTTAGCATACTCAGCGCCTCCAAATTCCTGGTACCAAAAAAATGGCCAGTGAAAGAATGAATGACTAGGGCTGTACAAGCCTCCCTTAGACAATCAGCAGGGGCATGACCTGGCCTTTCCCCTTTCACCCTCTCCCAATCCCTCTGGGACCCCCTCTCTGTTGCATACTGACCCCAGCACCTTGGACAACACTAGGTGTGCCTTTGCACATGCTGTGTCTCTTACATAGAAAACCTGTCCCTTGTCCAACTGCAACTCACCTGCAGCTCTTGGCTTAAGCATCACTTCCTCTAGAATGCCTTTCCTGTCCTGACCATCTCCACCCTGACCCTCACCATCATCAAACCCAGACCAGGCAGGAATTCCTGCCACAGCCTCCCATGGCTCCCAGGACCTCCCCTACCAACTGTCGGTCTTCCCCACTAGGCAGTAGCTTCATGCAGACAGCAACCACTCATGTCTGGCACATAGCAGGCTCTGAATGCTTCTAATAGCTTGCCTTCAATTACAGAACTTCATTTTGCTTAAGGTCTGAGTAATAAGGTAAATTACTTTTTAAAAATGTTCGCATTTGGTATTAATTTTTTTAACCAATTTGCATGTTATTCTCAATATCCTGCATCATTCTTGGCTGTACCTGCAGGCCTGGGTAATGAGGACTGATGTTCAGAATGAATCAAATATTAAATCATGCTCACCACATGTAAGAAAAATGGATTCTGACATTTTCTAAGGATTTTTAAGAGGGGTTGTAACAAAAGAAGATTTCTAATTAACCCTCAGTTACCTAGGAAATTACACCCATCACAGTGTTCATTCACAAAAATATATGTCTTGATTGTGTACTGTGTGAATGATTAAGGGCCAAATATGTGAATGAGCACATGTGGGGGGCAGGAAGTACACATGGCACCGTGTTGGGCCCATTACATAGATTACCCCGTCCGAAGCTCACAGCCTCTCTGTGAGGTCAATATTATCACCAGCACTTTTATAGCTGGGAAAACAAACTCAGAAAAATGGAATAATTTTCCTAGGATCACATAGCTGATTAAGGGCTAGAGAGGATTTGAGTTCAGGTCTGTATGAATCGAGACCTAGCTCCTGACTTCCTCCACATCATGGAGGGGACGACTGTGGGGAGAGTGGGCAATAACATCAACAACGTCAACACGGCGTGGAGGGTATGATCAGGCAGGCAAACTAGGTTCAAACCTGACCCACCACTTACTGTGTCCAGACACATTACTTAACCTTTGGGAGCCTCAGTTTCCTCATCTGTAAAATGGGATAATAATAGTACCCACCTCGTAAGGATCCCTGAGATAATCCATGAAGGGCACATGGTACATGTTAAGGCCCAATGTCGCAGTGAAGTACTCTTTTAAGTCATAGGACAAGGGATGGGGTGGTGGTGACTCAGAAGCCAAGTGAAGCAGGAGTCAAAAGTAGGCTCACTCTATATAATGGCCAAGGCGGCTGAAGGGCCGAGCACCAATGGCTTTTCATTCTTTTAAGAATTCATTTCAGAAACACTAAATCATCATGCTTATGTTGGCATTGAGAGGAAATGATGTTATGTGGGAAAACACACATATGGATGACTCAAAAAGTGATTCAGAAACCACAGGCCCTAACTGGAGACATTTTAGGAATACCTTACTCAATTTATTTTGCCTACATCTTTTTTACACTTGCACAAGAGTGGTAGGATAGAAAGCTATGTCTAATTAAGTGTAAGAAAACTCTTTCAATAAGTAGACAAATTCTCAGTGATGAGAATGCATCATGTCATAGCTTAATTGCCGGCAATTTTTTTTCTGAGTGGTACATAAAATCATAGTGAATTTTATCACCAATGGCATTTGAGATTTGGTGAAATAAAATAACTCACCAACAGACATTTGGTATACGACCTACTTGTGAGCTTAACTGCCTAAAGAAGGGATTTACTCTAAAGTATAAAGGACTGCTCTACTTTATGTTCCCAATATTTATGTCTCCACTATTTCCCAGAGTTAATTTTGCTGGGAAATGAGAGTACAAAGAAAGACAAGAGGAGAGAGGGAAGGGGATGGAAAGAGAGATGAGAGGCAGAATGTGGGATGATCTAAAGCCAATTTTGCATAATTGTCATTTGCATACAGGGCCAATCCTACGAGGAATCACTATTTAGAAGGATGACCCCAATATACCGTGAAATCCTCAGTCATCAAGCAAAGATTGTATTGTATTTACCATATGTGTTTGGAAAAAAAAAAAGTGGATATTGGGTTACTGAGAAGTTTGCAAGGCTTGGAAATGAAAGATTTTTCTGGTTAGCCTCAAGGAACCAGAAACTTACAAACCTTGGACATTCCAGTTAAAAAAGAGTTGACGTTGGTAGCAGCTTCATCTTATGAGTGGTCACTGTCTCCTTTGTGGCAGAGCACATGATATCCTTGCTGCCCCTTCTGTACTCTCACCGACAGATTGGTACCATCAAGATTTAGGAGAACTGGTGACCAACGTGACAAGTCGAGACAGATTTGGGGAACATGAAGAACCTTTTCAACTTTTCTGAAAAGAACCTTGGCAAAAGTCTCCCAGGCCTTTTGTTTCTTTCCCATGCCTTTTTTTGACCATAAAAGTATGAGATTCAAATGATGATTGATATTTCCATGTATAAGGTCAATGAACATCTTTTTGATATTTGAAGCCCCATTTATAACAAAGCCAAGGTGTTGGCTCCCAGCTCCCAGTCTATAATGATTTGATTGCACGAGATAGGGAAACTCCTCAGGTCCTGTTAGAACAGTGCTTGCCTTCTAAGGGAGCTAAGAAGAAATGTGCTCCAACCATGGGGGTAAACCACTGTGGATCCATCCATGTGACTTCGTGTAGAGTCCAGGAAGCAGCTGCCCACTCGGTTCTGGATTCCATGCTTCCGACGGGGACTCAGCTCCTTTCTTCTTCTCAAGGCTGCACTGCAGAACTCCTCACGTCCCCCCTTTCTCTTCAAGTTCCTAATTCTTCTTTTACTAATTATCAATAATAAAACATTGGCCATTCTGACATACTAATTCTTCTCTGAAAAACGCTTCATTTCCCCATAACCCAATTGCACAGAAATAACCCCCAATGTCACTTCCCCCCTTCAGGGACTAAGATGCCTTACTGTCTGTAATGTCCCTATCATCAACAGCCACTGATCACCTACTATGCATAAAATCAAATGCCTGGCTCCAGCTTCACTGATAATTTTGTAGTATCCATCTCTTGAGACACATGGAAAGTTGTACCTTCTGTTTCTTATGAGGTAGACTGCTGTTTGCCAATATCCATGTTATCCTCTCTTCTTTGGCATATTTCTTAGTAGCCTTGCATCCAAGGGAGGCCATGTGATTAGTTGGCACCAATGGAGTGTGGGCAAAGTGACCAACACCTAAACCTCTTGCATAATATGTCATGCTTTCTCTTCTTTTGCCTATTGGCGAGACACTGAAGATCTAGTGGATTACCAGGGGGAGAGTGGTCAATAAGGTCAATGGTAGTTACAGGCATGGAGGCTACCAGCAGGCCCTGGGGGATGTACGTGATGGGAGAGCCCTGAGACGGAAAAAGCCCGGGTCCTTGAGTGTTTATGTGGAGCAGAGCCCCCTGCTGATCCACTGGAAACCATGCATGAGTGAGAAATATCCCTTTACTGTGGTAAGCCATTGAGATTTGAAGGTTTATCTGTTATAGCAGCTAGCATTACTTACTTTAACATATTTCTATTTTTTAAGAACTCTTTCTTAATGCAGATTTTATTTGTGCATGTGATAGCTTAAACATTTCAATTGGATTTGAGATTTTTTGAAAATCAGTGATCTGCCTTTGAGTCGGGGGAAAACGCAATTTGCCAACGGTGGTCACAACTGCAAGGAGTTAACATAAAGGCCCCGATTAGATTCGGAGTCTAATCAGGCCGTCCCTGTGGAGCTAACATCCTTCAACAAATGAGCATATTGCCAGCTCACAGAATGCTTGGTCCATACCACAGCCTTTCAGTAGAGCAGATGGGGGTTTTGATATAAATTGTGCTGGCATTTGCTGCTCTGAAAATAGATTTGGTTTTGCCTGCTTCCAAACTCAGATTTTAAAAGCAATAGTCAACAAGTTTCATTCCCTCCCTTTAGGCAGGTCAACAGGGCCAGACCTCTGTTTCCTATTAAAAAGCACAGGAATAAAGAATCCAAGCATCTCAGGCCCATCTCAGGGCTCTTGGGCTCTGCCTTGTTGTTACCTTATCAAATGCAAAAATCTCCTCTACAGCCTTCCAGATGGAGCATCCAACCTGTGTTTGCTCACCCTTTTCAATGGGGAGCTCACCACTTGATGAAGTAATACACTGTAGTGTTGAAGAACACTGCAATTAGAAAGCGGAGATGGCCCCCACAAACCTTCCATTCTGCATCCCATATCTGCCCTTGAGAGGCCCCCCTCCAAATGCAATCCCATCTCCACATATAGACCCTTCAGGCACCGTAAGACAGAAGTGAAGGCTGAATACTCATCTTTTTCTTATCTCTGTCCCAACTCCTCTCTCCTCTTGACAGCATAATTTCTAGGACCCTTCCTTAGAACATCCTCCAGCTCATCAATGGCCTGTGAGAACTGGAGTGCCAGGAGCCGGCCACAAGTGTGAGCAACATGGAGAGGAATGGGGTCAACATCAGTGTGTTCGGGACATTATGGTTCTGGGGGAGCTGGGCTCTTGTGATGAAGTACAGTTGCCTCAGAGGAGAGCAACAGTTCTCCTCAGCTCCAGTAAGGCCCACTGCGAAGATAAAAACGAAGATAAGGAAGCAAGAACTTGGGCCTCGTGGAATCCCTGGGATGGATTTGCACTGAAAACTGGGGTAATCAGGATCCAAGGCAGTTCTCACTGCAGGGACACCTCTGCTGCTCCTCAGGAGCCCAGCTCCATCCTGACTTCTGCTGTCCCCGTTGCTTCCCACCAGCTGCCTCGCCCGTCCCTCAAGTCTTTTAGCACCTGCTTACTCCCGGCTAATACCTCCTCACGTCCACGAGGCCCCTTGGCCTCTCCTGCCGGCCTCCTCTGTGAGGGTGTGCTTCATGGTCTTTTCCCATAATACTCTCTATGACTTAAATTCAAAACTTCCACAGGGAGAGAACTTGATATTTTTGCTTAATCACCACCAACGCAGTCATGCAAAGTTGTAGCGTCAGGTCGCCCTGTCAGCGCTGGCCACCTACAGATTAGTTCAAATAGCCTCCTCTGACACATCAACAAGGATGAGAGGGGTGGGCCACAGGGTACGAGGGTGATGATTTTTACAGAAGAAACTCTGTAAGGGTCTTTAGCAAGATGGGCCCATCTTGGCTTGCCCCTTCTTGAACCGCATTCACGAATCCAGGCTTATCAACGCTTTTGACAGCCACATTCCACTGGAATCCTCCGTCATTAAAAATCCCAAAGTTGTGTTTTACCAGCTGCTGCTAAGCCACCATTCTCCACCCTGCACCCATGAGTGCAAATCTTGGCCTCTTACAATTCATTCTGGTAGATTCCACTTAAGGTCCAGTCCTGGAAGTTCTCTTGATCCGAATTCTGTCCTCTGATACCGAGCTTTTTGTGTCTGGCCTGTAAATCCCCCAGGTTCCTCAGAACCCTATCGGAACCACAAAGAAAGGAAGCAGAACGAGAAGGTTGGAGTCAGCACCCAGCCCCAGCCCCACTTTGGCCAGAAAAATTGTTTAACGCAATTGAATTCCAGGTAAGAGTTTGTTGGAACAATGTTCCTGAAACAAAAATCAAATTTGAAAACCGTGGAGGGCAGACTTCTGTGGGGCTTCTATGCTCAGTGGTTGGTCTTGTTTTTCAGCACACCAGGATGCACGGCTTGCACAAACCCCCGAGCCTCCTCCTGGCGCTCATTGGAGCCAACAGGGGCACTCCAGCCCCCTATTGCTGCCCCAGAAGTCAGGAAATGCGGCAAAGAGCCAGGAGAACGACTGGTGACCTCCTTACTCCAGGAAGCAACAGCCCGCTGTGCCGTTTCCCGCTTCCGGCTTTACGCAGCACAGTTCAGCATGGCTTAAGGGATGGGCGCTTTATCCCTGGCACCATCAGACCACCGGGGCAGAGGGACAGCAGGTGAAACTGGCTGTTGCCAGCTTCCAGGCAGGAAGCTGCATTTCTATGTTGCCTTTAATAAAGCGAAAATAAGACATGTACCGTAAAGATTTAACGGGCTATGGAAGGGGCTTTTTCTGTTGTGTCCGAATCTTGGCTAAAGCCTCAAGCTAAACATAATGGGCGACAAGTGGCCCATGATCTGCTCGACACATCCCAGCAGCACTTACTGAAAGATGGCGAAGGTAGTTCTGAGACCCCCTTCCCACTCAGGCTGTGTAAGAGGAGGCGGGGGCTTGTCTGCGGAGCAGACCTTTCTAAGGACGCTCGTGGAGGACTGGGACGGGAGAGAGAAAGAGGGAGGCGCTTTCCACCCTCTTCCTCACTGGCCAGCTGAGGGTGCCCCAGAAGAACCATGCAGAAATCGGGGATCCATGCACGAGGGGAGACTAACTTCTTGCCTCCATAACTGGATGTGTGCTGAGTTCTGGAAATTTGTAAAAACAATTCCCTGGTGTTAATGGAGCAGAGAGAAGTGAGGAAGTTCTTGGGAACTTGATGGGCCTCCAGGGATTTGAAAGGATATGTGAAATGAACGCTGCTCCCGCGGGCTGAAGCTGCCGTGACGGCAGGGCAAGGGGCTGGGGTCAGTGGTGGGGTTAGCCGCTCGCTCAAGTCTCAGCGGGGCGAGGATGCACTGCACCCACGGGACAGGGGACGCTGGTGAAGGCCACTGGGCTTGAATTGTCTCGAAAGAACTCAGCTGAAGAAGGCTGTGGGAGAGGGAACTGAAGGAGCGGAGCGGGCACCACAGAGGCCAGCCGTGGGGGCACAGGCCAGGACGGGCAGTGCAGAGAGCTCAGAGGACACACCAGCTGCTCCACGGAAGAGCCGACTTTGAGAAAGGTAACTGGACGGCTAGGCGAGAAGCACCAAGAGCATCTGCTGCCTGAAGAGGCCTCTGCCCCATCCTTCCTCCCCTGCCCAGCCCTGAGGAGCCGGAACTGGGGAGGAAAGGGAGGGAGGCAGGTGAGAAGCGGAGCAAGGACAACGCAAGGACAGAGGGTGCGCCTCCTTCCCCACTGTCGCTTCCTGAGCTCCAGACCAGGGCGAGCTGATGGGAGGGATGAAGTTTTAAATTGAGCGTCCAACTAAAGTTTTCGACTTAGATTGGACTAGACGTTCTAATAACTCAAGATGAGGCTGCTGCTTCTTTTTAGTGACCGAAAGGGACCAGAAACTACGAGTGTCACTAAGTGACAGGGAAGTGAGATTGATGGCACTGGCAAGAGAAAAACAACGGGCTTTCCTGATGGAACCCTACTGAGGTCAGGCCGCTGGAGAAACTGGTTGTGTGGTCTCAGAACTTAATTTTCCAGCCTTAGAGTCCTCATCTGTTAAATGGAGACAAGAATACTCACCTCCCAGAGGTGTTTTGAGGATTAAAATGAAACCACATATGCCAACAATTAAAATGAAAGCACTTTATATGCCAATGTATAAAGTGTCTGGCCCTTGGGGGTGCCCAGCCAACGTCTGCCATCACCGAGCAGGGGTCCCTCCCTAGAATGTCCAAACCAACAGACTTCTAGAATAGCAGAGCTGAAGAGACTGTGGAGAGCTGTGGTCCAGCCTCCTCACATTACATATGATGAAACTGAGGTTCAGAGAGGCGGGGGTCCAGCTGCCTGAGGCCACCCAGTGGGCTAATGGCAGAGTTAAAATTGGGACCCCCAAGCTTCTAACCCCCACGCCAGCCTTTTTTCTACCAAGCCCGGGGGCACTCCCACAATCAACAGTGAAGGTCTGTTGATTGGTTGATTGAAAAGTGACCAGAGGCCTGGCCCCCTTGGCAGTGCCAGGAGCTGCCAGATAAATGAATGCATTGGCACAAATTTTCATTCACCCAGCAAACCTTCACAAGTATCAATCCTGTGCCAGGAACTGTAAGGGGAGCTGGATCCAGACCTGGAAACCACCGTCTCTGTACTCACTGAGCTCCCAACCCTACGAGGGAGGCTAAGGATTCTGAGTGTGCCTGGGGGATTCTAGAAAGGCTTCACAGATGGGTTCATGAACTTGTGCAACGGATGGAAAAGGATGGAGGTCCATTCAGAATTTTCCCCTGTCCCCTTCTCCCAGGCAGCCTCTCTCTCTTACGGGCATCCAATTTTGAGTTCCCCAGCTCTGTAAGCAGGCTGGCAGAAAGTCCTCTCTCAACTTACTTTGCCTCCAAGTACCTACTACACTGCACACAAGTCAAGGTTCTTAGCCAAGAGCTTTCTTGATGCAGACGAAGAAAGAATCACTTGGGAAAGAGTTTGCCAACAATTAGTTTGCACATCTCTGCTCATTTCATAATCTAACAGTCCTGCCAATCAGCTCTGCTTTTCCACCCTGATTGTCTGTTTACAAATTTTTACAACAGGAAGATGACGGTGAGTGGCAGAGAGGAAAGATGACTGTAAGACACAGGACTTCCCTGAACAGAACAAAGCGAATAGAGCTCAAGGTTCAGTTGCTGGGCAGGGTGTGAGACTTCACATTAGAGCAGCACCATTCACCCAGAGACCTCAAAGCACTTAGGGAAGAACACAAGCTGCGTTTTTTTTTTTAAATCAGGTAATCCAAATCTGAATTCAGTGTCCATGTAGGTAATATCAGGGATAAGCACTTACCTCTTTGGGTATAAAACCAATTAAAAGCAGCCAAGGCAGTACAGTGGCTTGAATGTGTCAAGGAGATAATTCCCAGTGATGGCTAATGGGATCAGTCCCGATTTGCAGCTGGCAAAATTTTCAGGGGCTCTAAGCTCAGCATGGAAGGACTGACCACTAGACAACCCCTTCTAAGCCAAAGGCACTGGTAGACAGAAGACAAGGCTACAGAACACATTGGGAAATGATGGGAAAGAGACTGTGGGAATGAAGATGCATTGTACAAATAACACATTTATGGTTGCCCAATTATTTGACATTTTCAAGCAGGATGATGGTCTAGTCTCAAACCGGAGATTGTAAATGAGAGGCCCATAGACCAAATCTAGTCCATGTGTGTGTTTTGTTCGGCCAATATAATGTGTGTGAATGTTATTTGAATTAGTTGCCAAACTTAAAAACTGGAATATTTAACAAAAAATCTGACTTCTGGGTTTTATTAAAAACTTGGAAGATCTCAAAGATTTAAATATAAAAAAAGGAAACTATTATAATAGCAGAAGAAATCATTGGAGAATTCTTTTATAACCTCTGGATAAAGAAGGCTTTTCTAATTTGGACCCCAGATCCAGAAGTTATAAAGGAAATGATTGATAAATTTGACTACATAAAAGTCAAAAACACCATAAACAAAGTCAAAAAGACAAAGAACAAACTGGGGTAAAAATTGCAACTCATTACACACGTATAATCTCTCTAATACATAAAGACTTCAAGAAATCAGTAAGTAAAAGATCAACAACCCAATAAGAAATAAGCAAATGATATAAACTGACAGTTAACAGATAATGAAATACAAGTGGCTTTTAAATGTAGAAAAAATGTTCAGCTTCACTCACAATTTAAAAAAAAAAAAGCACGTTAAACTACACTGAGATGCCATCTCTCTCTCTCTTTTTTTTTTTTTGGTGAGGAAGATTGGCCCTGAGCTAACATCCATGCCCATCCTCCTCTACCTTTTGTATGTGGGATGCTGCCACAGCATGGCTTGATGAGCAGTGCATAGGTCTGTGCCCGGGATCCAAACCTGTGAACCCTGGACCGCCAAAGCAGAGCGTGGGAACTTAACCACTATGCTACTGGACTGGCCCCCAGATGCCAATTTTCATGAGTTGGAAAGGCAAATATCCCAAACCTTGATAATATACACTGTTGGCAGGGCTGTGGGACATTGCAACTACTCCTCCAGAAAATTAAACAACAACAACAACTATTTTGTGCCACAGTCCAGAAACCATCTGACTTTTAATCACGTGTCTAAAAGACTAGATTCCATTGGGAGTTTCGTACCTGGATTCTGAAGATGGAAACAAGAACTTTGTCTGGATCCTATTTGGCACTTAACTTGAACATGCTCCTCCCCTATAATTAGGCAGAGGTTCTGGTTAAAAATAAAAGGGTTTCCTCAGTATCCTAGCTGCATGTGCTCTTCTATGTCTTACTAAAAGAGAGAGAGAAGGGGAGAAGCAGCAGGAGGGAGAGAGAAAGTCTAGCACCATTGCAAGCTCCCCCCGCACCAGGAGCCCCGTAGAGCTTCATAAGCATGATCACATTTCTTCCCCACAACGGCCCCAGTGCATTGCTGTCTTCTTTTTGTAGGAGAAGAAACAGACTCAGAGCAGCCATGTGACTTGACCTTCTTTGACAGATATGCGCAGGGGCTGAACAAAGGGGCCACAGCGCGGGTCTGCATGGAGGGGAAGCTTATTCTGATACGGGTTGTTTTGGTTGAATGAGTGAAGGAAACCGGAAGCTACGGGTGTCCTGGTCAGCTGCTGACATGTCTCAGTCACACTGTAGCCACGTGCCATGCGATGGATTTCATTTGTGCTTTTCTTTAATCCTCTTCTCCAGTGAAGAGGTGCCAAGACCAGTACTGAGTGGCTGCTCTGTGTAAAGGAAACAGCAGTGGTGAGCCCCTCGAAGGCCATTGCTTCCTCTGATTAGAGGAATAAGCATGGCTGACGCTTTGCACTGCATAAATCATCAGGTTCCTGGACAATGTGATGGAGGTGGGGGGTCAGATAGGACCTCGAGAGTGACAGGAATTTCCTGCTAATAGAGCAGTTGGGGGAGGAGTCAATCAATTCATTAGAAAACAGAAAATGATAAGACTGTGCTGAGACTGCAAAGACGTTCCCACTGGTTATAACCTATTTGGTTTCCCTTTCCCCATTCCCCAAGTCATATTCCTCTCTTGGCAAGTTCACCATGAGAGACACTAGGATTCTTGCTGACCTGTCCCTCCTCGTTAATGGAACCACTTGTGGGTAAACGTTGTTATCCTTGGCAAAGGAATATCTTTGGAAACCAGGGATTAGAGCGAAAGGCCAATATTTTTTCTGTAACCAAGGAGCATCCCTGATTTATTTCTTCATGGGTCCTTCATGGAGTATCGGGTTGTGATGGCAAAGAATCCCAGAGAAGAGTGATGGAGAAGGAAGCCATTCAATGGCCTGGGAAAGCTGAGCTCCTTTGGAGACTGCCAGCAGCACCTCTCCATTCCAGAAACCTCCCTTGTGACCCATCTGAGCCCTTCTTTGGGGAAGAAACAACTCTATTTCTAGAGCTGTGATGCAAATTGGTTTTGTGGGATGCTCTAAACACTGATTAAAACCACTGAGAAAAGGAGAGGGTGGGCAGGAAGCTGTCAAATTTTGCAGAAAACCACATTCCCAGAGTCTCTCCAAACTCATGTTTCCTTTCACCATTACTCAGAATTACTGAGCTGGAGTTGTCAAAATAGTGCATTTCTCTGAAATAGCACAACTTCAGTTAATCAAATCTTGCTATATCAGAGCCCTCAGTAACTCAAAAGCTATCTGGTTCCCTCTTTCCCTCTGTCATTAAAACAAAAAGACAAAAGATAAGGAAACAATCTCACCTCAGGGCTTTGGACAATAACTTTTAGCAGATATCTTGGGTTTGACATCAACAATGAAGAGCTGCTGTAAAAACTAATGTTCAGAATTACAGGCCTGGGGTCCTTGAATAGCCTCAATCATCAAAAAAACGATTTGATGTGAGTCTTATACTCTATCTACTAGAGTACGAAAAAGAACTGAGAACTAACAAGGGTTGAAACCAAAAGAGTTTTCTGGATAAGCCTCCATTATCCAGAACCATCCTTGTCCCCAAGTTTAGCAGTTAATGAAGTGGCACTGAAACTTCCCATTGCTGGAGGCATGTTTCTTGGCCATTATTCTGTGACACAACAGATCAGAACCACATAAAATGCACAGAAGACTAAACCACAGGATATCTAGTTCTAGTCAAGACTGTAACCAACTGGCTACAAGTCCTTCTAATTCTTTGGCTCTCTGCTTCCTTACTTGTAAGATAAGCCAGTGGAATTTGCACAAGCTGACCTTGGATGGGAGGAAAGAGAGACTAGCCGGGTGCAGAGGACCCACCCAGTTGGAAGAAGGAAAAGGCTTCTTGAAGAAGCGAAGAGCATGATTAAAGGCACATCAGTGGTAAAGCATGTTGTTGTTTTCCTTGGATCTGGTGGCCCATCCCCGCTCTTCTTGGATATGGATTGGCTGTTCCTTTCTCCAAGAATAGCTTTTCCTTTCTTCTGCATGTGTCTAAATTCTATGCATCTTTAAAGCTCCAGTTCAAAAGTCATCTCCTTCATCTCTCTTCTACGAATAATCTCTTCACTGTATCATTCCAGCACGAATTTGTGCCTCTATGATGATGCTTATCATTTTGCCTTATCTTAAAATATTCCATACCAAATTGTAGTCTCCTAGACACAAGGCTGAATTCCATATTTGTGTACCTGATAATGCCTAGCAGAATGCCTTGTGCATAGTAGGTGCTCAAATCACTGAAGAATGACTGAATGACTGGCTGACTGACTGAATGAATGAATGAAATACCGTAATATCTGGACACAACAAAATTACTCCAGTTTAACCTAAATACTTTAAATATTTTTATTTTGAAATTCTTGCTTAGATCTTCTTATAAAAACACTCGAATAATCCCATCCCAAATTCTATGCTTAATTAGTTATGGATCCCCCATTTGACTGCTTCTTAGAATGCAGAAGAACCTTTAATTTCTGAAGGCAAATCTTCGATGAATGTCACACACAGTGCTCTTCTCATCGCTCTCAAATAAATGGCCATGACAGTATTTCAGCCCCAGTCTACTGGGAAAATTTAACTCCTCTCTTACAGCCCCACCTCCCAAAAACCAGAAAATAATACTTAGAGAACCAGTAATCTTTGTTCAACACACATAAAGGAGAAAACAATACCCATGGCTCCTCAAAGCTGTATATTAGCCACACTGCAGAAAGTATCTCATTGATATTAATGTGCTTACAGCTTATTACACAAAAATTAATTTAAAATTGAATAAGGCCAGAGCTCAAAATTCTGCATGTCTAATTTCCCTGCTAAAGCAGCTTATACAATGAATAGCTAAACTTCTAAGAGCATTAGTTTATCATGGCGCAGCATACAACTCCATTTTAGATCACCCCTTTCACAGGATATCGGGGCTCTGAGGCTTTACGGGTCCTCCATTAACGCGTCATCTTTGGGGAGGGGAGGTAGATCTAAATGGACTTAATGGTATCTTATGACTCTCAGCTCAGGCTTCAACCCCTAGGGAAGTGCCCGGTTATTTCCGAACCACAAATGGCCCATCCCAGGCAAGATGGAGAAACCTGCCAGAAGTCTCCCATGGTCCCAGATATCTCGGCAGACTCATGAGGAACTTAGAGGGAAGGAACCATGGCAAGTCAGGTCAAGCTGACTCCTACCTCTCAGGTCCCGGTCACTCTGCTCCCTGACCTCTGCTCCCTGGGGGCAGTCGTGCAAAGTAGAGAGATAATGAACACTGGAGTTAGACAGTCATTAGCAAGCAACTTCCACCTCTGAGCCACAGTTCCCCATGTAATACCTACCTTATAGGATTGTGTCAAGAGCCTGATAAGGTAACACACATGTCGCACCTGGCACAGTGTGGATGCTGAACAAATGCTCTCCCCACGTAAGACAAAACCCAGAGCTTCAGTTTGGCAGCTCAGCAGTTTTACTTATTTCCCCATAACGTCGAATATTCCCAAGCTTCTTGCCTGTCAAGTCTACCGGACAGTAAATTCTTGAAGGTAAGAGCCGCAGCTCATTCACCTCTGTGTTCCCGGGACCTCGCACAGAGCGTGGCACACAGTGGCTAGCCGAGAAACGTCTGTAGAACAACGAATGGAAGAATGGAAAAGAACAGCCCCAGGTGTTGTGTGTTGACCACCAGCACTTTACACGCAGTAGACCATCTGACCCATATGACCTAGCCCTGGAAGGCAGGCATTGCCTCTGTTTCACAGTTAAGGATACAAAAGCTCAGAGAGATTTGGTATGGGGACTTCGCTGAGGCTACACAAATAATAAACCACATGAAATTGCCTATGTTCCACCTTTAAAAACATACAAATGAGTAGTCACTCTGTATCAGGCACTGAGCCAAACACCCTGTGTACATTATAATGTAAACATTACAACCTTTTGAAATAAGGGAAATTACAGATGGGGAAACTGAGGCTCAGAAGGGTTAAGTAACTTGCCCACGGTTCCAACCATTTCAGGCTTACAGCAATGGCCATTTCAAATGGGGTCAACCTGATATTAAAAGGGAAAACCAGGATTCGAAGCCCCTGGTGTGCTGCTCCGCCTCCTGAATAAATGAATCAGTGAATGACAGGACAGGGGAGGGAAGGAGAAAAAGAAAAAGCAGAAGAAGAGAGAGAGAGAGAGAGAGGAGAGGGGTGAGAAGGGAAGATGTTGGCAAACACTGTAACTATCTGAGTAATTCCTACAAGGCCAAAGCTTTCCTATTTAATCTTCTGCATAACTGCTGCCGTGGGGACCTGGCTGGCCTCCAAACCTGTAGTTCCTGGGCATGAATGAAACACCAAAGGGCAGGACTCTCCTTTGTGCTTAGCCCCAGAAGGGCCATGTGGATGGTTTCCTATTGGATGGGAATGGGGCTCTCCAGCGCCAGCCCATCCCAGAACCTTGCACAAGTGGCCGCCCTCTGTTGGGGTTGGCATCTCGGGGGCATTGCTTCCCGTTGCAGTGGCCCCTAATTGCTCTCCAGGGCAGTGGGGGCCTCCCTCTCTGGCTGGCAGCCCATCGTGCTGGTCCAGCTCACTGTTCCACAGGCTTACTCACCAAGGCCTCTTAAAACCACTGGTGCTCTCACCATCGGAAGTCAGGCCAGCCCAGGAGAGATCAGGGCAAACCATGCCAGCTCTTCTCCTACCTGGCACTGTGCCCTGGAGCAAGGACTTGCAGAACCTCTGAGGAGGGAGGACTCCTCAGAGGAGAAAGAATGGACTGGGAGCAAAGAGCCCTGGGTTCCAGATCTGGCTCTGCCTCTACATGTTACCTTAAGCGAGTCCCTTCCTCTCTCTAGGGAAAGAGACCCACCAACCATGGGCCTGGAGTTTGATCATCTCTTTTAAGCCTTATAACAATCCTGTGATGTGGGTATAAGGTTTTTCATTACAGATAGGGAAACTGCAGCTCAGAGAGGTTAAGTGATCTGTACAGTGTCACACAGCAAGAAAATGGGGAGTTGGGATGTGACTCCAGGTTGATCTGGCTTTGAAGGCTACGTTCTTGCCATCTCCCTGTCAGAGACTCTGCTCCCTCATTCGTGGTAAGGGATGATGGTCATTATGTCAACCTCTCATGCTGAGGCAAATCTCTCAAGAAAACCTCTCTCTTAAGGCACTTAATGTGGTATCAGTGTTAGGAGTCAGGATCATTATGCTATTCCTCTCCCATCTCAGGCCTCAGTTTACCCATTGTGAACTGAGGGAGCCAGATTATCGTTTCCCAAACTTCCACTTCCACGATTTTTTACCTTATCCTGATATCACATACACTAATACTTAATGTTTGTCTTTAAATCAACGAATTTTTAAAAATTTAACATCATCCTAAGGAATAATATGCATGAAATCAAAGATTTAATGCACTCATTATATTCTTTCCTAATACATAACAAAATTAATTGGTAATTAAATTATAAACTCTTCATCGAGGCAACACTTAGGAGCATCCCATCAGAGGCAAGTGAGCCTTGTTTGGGAGAAATGCTGAACTCAACGACCTCTGAGCTTTCATTCAGCTCTTGCTCTGGAAGTCTCTGCCCCTGCCCCCCTGCCTGGATGTGTGTGTGACTTGGATCCACGTCATCTCCCAGTCGAGTGGTGTGGTCCTCCGTGGTGGAGGCCAGGCTGGCATGGAGGCAGCTGTGTGTGTGATGGGAAGCTGGACTGCAGTAGGCGAGCAAAGGCGGCAGAAGTTGCTCTCTGAGAACCCAGGGCATGGTTTCCAGCTGACATGCAGCCAGGCAGGGCTGGCGTGCCTGGGGCAGGAGACTGGCGAGCATGAAGGGTTGGAGAGCAGGAAAGGGGCAGGGTCCCACTGAGTGATGAGCCCTTCCGCCAGCAGCCATGCATCAGACCCAAGGCCTGGCTTCCCACGGTTGAGGCTAGGGAGAGCAGCTGGCCATGCCTTCAGGGGCAGCAGCATCCTCAGGGGTCTAACTATGGAAGGGGGTGTCGGGGGAGGTTCCATAAGCACCCTGCCACACACTGTGGAGATCACCCTTAAACTTTGTTTTGTTGTGCTTGTTGGCTTTGCTTTTCCTTGAAGCACAACATAATACAGAAAAATACACAAACACAAGTGCACAGCTTGATGGATTTTCAATCACTGAACACACCTATGTAACCAGCACCCAGATAAAGAAATAAAACATCAGCCTCATCCTAGAAGCCCTCTCATGCTCCTTTCTAGCCACTACCTCACCCCAAGGGTGAACACGACCCTAATTCCTAACATCAGAGATTGGTTTTGCCTATTTTGAACTTTAGATAAATGAAATCATACCTACTCAGTCTTGTGTCTGGCTTCTTTTGTCCAACATTATGTGCGCAAGATTCATCCATATTATTGCATGTAGCTTCAGTTTATTCATTTTCATTGGTGTATGATAGTCCATTATATAAACATACTACAATTTATTCATTCTACTCTTAATTGGTATTTGGACAGTACTTAGTTTTTGGCCATTATGAATATGAATTTTCTAGCACATGACTTTTGCCTTCATTTCTCTTGGGTACATGTATAGGAATGGAATAGCTCAGTCATGGTGTATGTACATGTTCCGGTTTAGTGATACTGATAGTTTTCCAAAGTGGTTGCACTAATTTCTACTCCCCCCAGCAGTGTGTGAGCGTTTTAGCTGATCCACATGTTTGCCAACACTTGGCATATTTTATTTTTAATTTCAGCCACTTGGGGAGGTTTGTAAATCACCCATATTTTGGTTTTGTCCAAACTGCACAGCAAGCCCATAGGTTGATGTCATTTCTAAGAAGCAATGTGGTGTGGCGGACATTCCTAGACCCTGACTCAGAAGACCCAGGCTCAGTGTTTGCTCTCCAGCCACCAATTTGATGCCATCAGGGATGAACTGCCACTGGTCTTTACAAAGCCCCTCCTCAAGCCCTCACACAGTCATCTGACCCTCACAACAAATTGATGAAGGCAGGCAAGGAAGGATTATTCTCAAGAGCTTACATAACTTGACTAGCGAGTGGCAAAGACAAAATTCAGGCCTATCTTCTGATTCCAGTCCAATGTCCTTTTCACCGAGCTTATACTGACTCTTAATTCACGTATTGCCCATTTCTTAGAAGAAGGTGTTGAACTACATGACCTCTGACGTTCCTCCCAGTGTCGATACGGTGGGCTGATTTGTTTCTAAATGTATGAGTGGTCTACTCACTACGTGTGTAAACAAGTGGAAGATCCTTCTCAATCCTCAGAGGAAACTGAGCCAAGCTCATCTGGTGACTCAAATGCCAAATGAAGCAGAATCTTGGTGAATATTCAGCTGTTTGAGATGACAGAGACTCAACAAGACTAAGAGTAAATAGAAATGTCGAAATGTGCTCTATGGACACATTTTATTATTCAGGATTTCCTGCAACTAAAGAGCGTCCAACCGTCCATTCATCCATGCCTCGAACCAATACACCAGCTATCTATCCATCCACTCAAGCACCCTTCCATCCTTGCAATCAACAGGCATTTATTGAACACCTACTCCATCCCCGTACTAGTTTCTGGGGTTAGAGAAATGAACCAGAAACAATCCCTGCTCTGAAGAAACTCTCAATCTAGGTGAGTGTCTCATCCTACACACACCTCTCTACGCTCTCAGTTACTAGAAGGCAAGGGCCTTATCTCACCTCTGTCATTCCCAAATCATCTATTACTAAGCCTGGTACAAGGCATTGCTAAGATTTACTTGATGAATGAACTATTAATCCCTGAGAATTCTGAAAAAGATTTTGGAATGTTCATTTCTATCATTCCCCATTTCTTCTTGCTGGTCTAAGAACCAGGTTTTGGAGCTTCGCCTGCCATAGTCCCTTCCTCATACCAACCAAAGTGCAGACAGGAAGGAGTGGGCGATTGTCGCACCAGCCTCCTTTCTCAGCTGTCCTGATGGGTGCAAATAGCTGGGAAGCAAGTTCTGCCCACATTCCCCAGAGAATCTTATTTATGAGAGCCCTCCATATCAGACACGTTTCCCGAGTTTTCTAATTGGCTCATAACAGATTTCTACAGTGTTTTTGATGAGGCTCACCTGCAGTGCTTTTTCTCTAAAGATAGCAGGAGAGCTACATGTTTTATAAAAAGCAAATAATTGTCAGACAGCATTTCAACAATAAAGATGAACAGAATATAGTTCAGAGAAGGTGGCAGCATGTAGGCAGGGGCCATGAAAGAAGGGGGAAGTTACTCCAAACTCCAAGACAATGCCAGCCCCCCAGTATACTGACCCCCACCTCCAGGGCTCAGCTCCCAGCATTCAAGGATGTGTCTGCCATCAGATGCATTCTGGTCCATAGACACTCTCTGAGTTCCTATTATGTGCACCCAGTGGCTGGGTGTTACCTTACCTCCTCCTCCTCCCGCCTTACCTCCAAAATACCATTAAGACCAAGGCTTACAAACCATCTACCTCTGGAATCCATCCCCTGCTCTCATTCCTCACTGCTGCTGCCTGAGGCCAGCCCACCATCATCCTCCTGCCTGGACTCCCACAACAGCCTAACTGGTCTCCCTGCCTCTGCTCTGACCCTCCAGCCACATAACAGATGCGAATCTGATCACATCACCCCGCTGCCACAAACCCTCCACTGGCTTTGAATGGTCCTTAGAAAAATGCTCTGTGTCCTTTGGATGGTCTGCAAGACCCTCCATGACCTTTCTGCTGCCTCCCTTTCCAGCCTCATCTCAGTCCCTTCTTCACTTGACTGATTTCGCTCCAGACCCACAGGTCTTCCAGTTCCCTAAATATGCTCCTACTTTCTCCTACCAGCAGACCTTTACATAAGCTGGGCTCTACTCGGAATGCCTTTTCCCTGTCCCTCATCTCCTATATCACTCCTATTCATCCCTGAATAAGAGCTTCAGCTTGGACGACACTTTTTCAGTGAACCCTCATCTGAGCCCAAAGTGAAGGGTAATCCTGTGCTGTACGCCTCGCAGCACCTGCACATTCCCCTTTGGTGATGCTCATCCCGTTGGTAATTCTGCTCTCTGTGTCTAGCGTCCCTCCTAGACTGTAGGCTCCCTGAAAGCAAGCACCATATAGATTTTCTCCATCGCCAAACCTCATCTCCTAACATGCAGCTCCCAGGGAGGAGGCTCTCCATAAACATTGGTGGATTGAGAGGTTGATTGAGCGATAGACTGATTGATTGATTGACTGACTGATTGATTGCAAACACTGAGCTCGGTGTCAGGAGAAGGTTTTGGAACAGATATCTGGGTTCCTTTCCGAACTCTAGTCTATAGCCACAAGCTATGTGACCTTGAGGAGATGATTTCACCTCTCTGAGTCTCAATTTCTTCATCTTTACATTCGTGATAGTAATACCTGCCCTTCCTGCCTCATAGATGCTGTACCAAAAAATGAGATACCAGTTGTGAAGCTGCTTCACAAAACGAAGATGTGCCAAGCAGGGCAGACGCAGCAGCATAGCTGTGCTCTAGAATAAGTCCCATCTCCAGTCCTCTTCTTACCCAGATGAAAAGGAACAGTCTCCACACACCCTCTCCTCATTCCTCATCCCTTAGGACATTCTCAGGGCACCTTGGGATTGAGTTAAGAGCCTCTTAATAAATAATAAATAGGACACAATGGGAAGGAGGAAAGCCAGAAGAGATTTACAGGAGACAGAAGAAAATCACCCCAACCACACAGACACAAAATAGCTCCTGGTCCTCCACGTCTCTGGGGTCTTGTAATGAGGGAGAAAAATCCTAAATACTTGTGAGAAAGGGAAGGAAGTGTTATTGACAGCATGTGGTAGAAAATGTACTCTGGTTACTAGAAGGTCTTTTAGATGTCCCATAACCCAGTGGCTTTATTTTTTGTGTGTGTGAGGAAGATCAGCCCTGAGCTAACATCCATGCCACTCCTCCTCTTTTTGCTGAGGAAGACTGGCCCTGAGCTAACATCCGTGCTGATCTTCCTCTACTTTATGTGGGACGCCGCCACAGCATGGCCTGACAAGCAGTGCGTCGGTGCGCGCCTGGGATCCAAACCCAGGTCGCCAGCAGTGGAGCGTGTCCACTTAACAGCTACGCCATGGGGCCAGCCCCCCAGTGGCTTTAAATTGCTTCAGGAGTACAAATTAGTTGACAATGTGGTCCACTTTTTGCTGTGAATGCAGTGGTTTTTTCAAAGGGCAGATCCCAGAGCAGCAGCAGCAGCATCTGGGAACTTGTAAAAGTTCAGATTCTCAGGCCTCACTCAGCCCTAATGAATCAGAAACTCTGGGAGTGGGGCCTGAACAAGCCCTCCAGGTGACTCTGCTACACACCCAGGTAGAGACCTACTGCGCTAATTGGCCAGAGGAAAATGAAAGACAACGAGAGATGGGATGGAGACTTTGATAAGTGTGGGAATGTTCCCTCTGGCGCCACCAGCATGGGCTCCCCAGCATTTCAGACTAGCTGAAGGAGGATTTGACACCAAGTTGCTCTGTGCACAGTCCCTGATTTCCTTCATTGCCAAAACAATTGATCCTGGAACTCAAGCAGAGCCTTGAGAACACGGCTCAAATGCAAACAAATATTGATGCCCACCCACCCTTCTTCCTCCCCCAATGCCCCCGGAAACACTGGCTCAGGGATGACTCTCCCAGTCCCTACTCAGTCTGGAGGGTCTCACAATCAGGAGGAGGGAAGACTATGAGTGCTGGGACCAGAATTTGTTGACTTTTAGGTGTTTCACTGTTGATATTTACCTCCGCCTGCTGAGGAAAATCCTGCTCTGCCATCTTGGTTTTCCCCCTTCCCTCTCTTACAGAGAAAAGAGTCTCACCTGCTAGGAGAGGGACTAAGTCCCTAGACATATGAAAGGAGTAGAGAAAATATGGAGGGAAGAAAGAGACAGAAAATCCTTGCACATTATGCGCTGTGAGATTTGGGATTTGGGGCAGAGAGAGGAGTTGAGAGGAGCTGTGGGATGTAAGGAAATTGGAGAGGAGAGAAAAGGGACTTTCGCCAAGGACAGTGGTAGATCATGATGAGCCTCTTTAGTGTCTCCAGGATATGTAAATAATGGATTTTAGTTACTTTTTCATTTGAATTGAATTACTTTTTTTTTTTTGGTGAGGAAGAGTAGCCCTGAGCTAACATCTGTTGCCAATCCTCCTCTTTTTGCTGAGGAAGATTGTCCCTGGGCTAATATCTGTGCCCATCTTCCTCTACTTTATATGTGGGATATCTGTCACAGCGTGGCTTGATGAGCAGTGCATAGGTCCGTGCCCAGGATCTGAACCCGTGAACCCTGGGCTGCCAAAGCAGAGCACGTGAACCTAACCACTATGCCACTGGGCTGGCCCCTGAATTTAATGACTTTTAAATTTTAAGTTTGATTGTTAGTCTTTAGATACAACAATGCTCCGAAACTGGACCACATGCTTCCCTGGTCTTATTAGGGTTACACGTATACTCCGACAATCACAGCACAACTACAGAGCTGTAGGGACAACGAGCTGTGCAAGACTCACCCTGCTCAAGCCAGGCAGGGAGGGCTTCTCCAGAAAGGAGGCATCAATCTGGGTCTGGAAGAATGAAGAAAGGTCAGTCTGGTAACGAAGGGCAACTGGTCAAATGACAGAGGACCCGTATTTCCAAAGAGCAAATTGGTGCAAAAGACCAATAGTTCTCAACAAAAGGGTGAGCTCTGAATATTGTGGGTGACAAGGAGCTCAGCCAGGCCCTCTTTGGACAGGTGGCCTTCACCTCAATTATGTAGGCAGAGTTTATGACTAGCCAACCGGACATTTCTGGCTGCCTGGAACAACTACTGAATGGAGTTTACCAGTGCTAAGGCACCTCTTCTCACCCTTTGCCACATCACTGAAGAATACTCACTCCTGTCTAGAAATCTGGCCTTCCACTCCCTCCAGCTGGGTCTTTGGAAAATGATAATGTTCCATCAGTATTCACGTCTACTGGCAGCAGCAGCAGCAGCATGTCAACTCTCATTTACTGAGAGCTAAATAATAATATAATCTCATTCCCACTTTACAGATGAGGAAACTGAGGCTCAGCTGCTCCCTGGTGGAGCCAGACTGAACCCAGGTAAGAGTGCCAAAGCCAGTTCTCTTATCCACAAGCTCTGCTGATCCTCCACCCCGACCCTCATCACACACCGTCCCGTTCTCCGTCCCCTACACTCTGTTACGACATTCCTAAGTGAAGAGTCTCTTCGTTTAAGTCCTCACCCCCCAGCACAGTGCCTAGTACATACTAAGTGCTCAGAAAATGTCTGTTTTATGATTAATTAAAGGACAGAGCCCTGCTTGTGTCACAGAAGCCTGGCCCTAAGCGAGGTCTGGTGTCCCTACCCCGCTGGAAGTGTGATGTGAAGAGTGGCACACGGAGCCCCTGCCCCCAACCATCAGCCCTACTGCACGGCAGTCCACCCGTTAAACTTTCATTAGTTATGTCTGGAAGTGGGTTGTTTTTTTTTAAATTTTCTTTGAAATGAAGATATGCCACCAGGGAGTTATCAGAAACGTCAGCACAAGATAGAGGTCAGGAGGACAGATGCTGTAGCCAGACCCTCTGGGTTCGGATCCCAGCTTAGCTACGTCCTAACTGCGGGGCTCTGGAGAAGTTAGTTAGCCTCTCCATGCCTCAGTTTCCTTATTCGTAAAATAGGGATCATAATATCTACTTAGTAGAGTTGTTACAGAGATTAAAAGAATTAGTGTTTGTAAAGTGCTTAGAATAGTGCCCCGCACCCTTAACATTATTTAAGCTTGCCTTGAATACATAAATCAGGCAGGGACTAGATGGCAACCAGCAGAGAGTCAGAATGAGGTTGAAAATGAGCAGATGAACGGGAGAAAAGGGCCCAGGTGAGGGGTGCAGGAATTGTCTGAAACGAAAAGTCTGCGCCCTATATGATGTAGCCACGTTTGCCCCGGACTGTTCTGTAGCTCTTGGGAAGTCCCAGCACTCAGGGAGGTGCACCCCCTGACTGGGCAGGAGATGGATGGGGAGGTAGGGAAGCAGCCCCGCGGAGCGTGCTGGGGCACAGAGGCGCTGTGGACATCCCAGGCTCTCTCTGCGGGCCAGCCTCCAGTGGCCAGCGGCCCTGGAAAGCCTCCCAGAGGAGCTCCCACCCCCAGCCCAGCCCCAGGGCTCACACCCCTCCCCACTGAATCCTGAGCCCTGGCCCAGCCTAGAACATTCGGTCACTTCTCTCCAACTCCAGATCAAATAAGATCCCAAACTTCAGAGTCAACTAGACTTGGCGTCAATCCCAGCTCTGCAACAGATTACGTGTGTGACCTTGAGTAAGTACCTACAGTCTCTGAGTCTGTTCCTTCACCTTTAGAGGGGGCGCGGTAACAACCTCCACCTCCAAGGGGTTTTGAGCAAACTGAATTAAACAGCAAAGGTAAATTGTGGGGCATGGAGCCTGGAGCATCACAGGAGCTCTGTGAAGATTTGCTGAATGAATGAATGAATGAATGGTCACAGACCAGAGTCTTGGACTCACAGGGCTCCCAGCCTCCATCCCATTTAGAGAGGAGACCTGAGCACCATCACTTCTTCCCCTTTCAACCTGCTAAGGCCCCTCTAGGCAGCCCAGGGCTATATAAACCCAGGCGATGGGCGGAGCCAGGAGAGCGTCAAGACTCCACCCACCACCCAAGAACTCGGCCCAGAGCCTAGGGGTGATGGGGAGCCAGTCGAAGTTTCAGAGAAAACCAAGTTCTGCTGATGAAAGATTAGGAAAGGCAATGCCTACATTAGCCACCATTGTCACATCTGGAAGTCACATGAAGTAAAACACCAGCGACTGAAGAGGGAACTCTGTTTCTTACTTTCTCTTTTTAAAAGCCTCGGGCATCATTCAGCTATTTGCACTTGCCGAACAAACCCACCATCTTCCTGGCTTCCCGGAGGCCCCAGCTGACGCAGGGTAGGCCGACTATTTGTTCACCAAGGGAAGCGGAGGTTCCCAAAGGGGGAAAAAACAGCGTGTGATTTACATGGTTTAATATACTCATTAAAGGTTTAATTGGAGTCACTTGGCCACTGATCCTCCACCAGCCCCTTTCTTCCCCATTTAATTAACAAAGTAACCTTTAGCTTCACGACTCGTAAAGAGAGCCAAGTACAAAGAGGGAGCTCTATCTGCTTCCCTGGCCTGATCCTTCCAGGCAACTTAAACCCCAGTGGGACTCACAGGTCCTGGGGGTGCCTGTCGTCAATTTGGAGCATTCACATCCTCAGAAAAAAAGGCTGAACAATCTGAGTCAGCTCGGCCCAGGTTCATATCCTAGCTCTGTCATTCACTAGCTGTGACCTGGGGCAAGATACTCAATCTCATTGAGCCTCGGTTTTCTCATCTGTAAAATGGGGATAATAATTAAACAGATAATTGACAGGGTTGTTGTGAGGTTCAAATGAGTGTGACATTGGTAGTGAACTTCGCACAGTGCTCGGCATGTGGTAAGTGCCCAATAAAGGTTTGCAGTTTGCTCTGATCACTCAAGTCCCAAGGACAGAGTGGGGTAGCAGGAACTGGACAGCCAAGAGACTTCCCAAACCACGATAAATTATCATTTGGCCTTATGGAGTCACCAAACAGTTTCTGGGAAACCACATAAAATATTTCTAGCAAAAATTATTTGGAGTGACTACACACAATTACCTGTACTTAATCAAGGTTCAGAATATTTTAGCTGCTTGCCATGGTCTCAATTGCTGTCCCTCTCCCAACCTCCCCGCTTCCTGCCCTTTCCCTGCCCGCTTGCAACATGAAATATAAATAATTAATGCTATCCAATTACCTAATCCAAAAATAAATAAAGCTTCAAGGGTGTATTGGATTTCCACATGAATCCACCATTAGGAAGAAGATGCATTCCGCGTGCAGGTGTCTGCATCCCGAAAGCCATTTGTGACGGGGCCGCTCAGTGGGTACCAGGGTTAGTTAAAGCTCGCTTCATTACGGTGGCATTGGGGCAGATGGGAACTGACGGCGCTGGGCTGTTTTCATAGGGAAATGCGCACCAAGTCCCAGGTCAGCGCGGTGATAAATGGGCTTGCCGACAATTTGCTGGGAGCGTGCATCTTGGGGGACTCCTGAGGTCACGAAATGTCTGCTGTTAAGCTACACAATTTTCTCGACTTATCAGTCCCAATCACATCGCAGACACATATTTGAACAACGAAACAAAGGAGGACACGCATTATCAGGCCCCAGCCAGGGAATGGGAGTGGCACTAAGCCAGCCTGTGCTGATTGGACAAAGCTAGGGACACACTCAATGCCCGGTGCGGAACGGAAGGAGGGCTGGCAATTTCGTTTTTAAGTGGCAAGTTGGAAGCGGGAGCACATGGGGCCGTGGGTGGGTGGGGCGTTCTTTGAAGAGCACAAGTTTCAAGGGCTGAAGTCATCTGTCACCACCACAGCCTTGGCACTGGCTCCATCCTCCACGCAGCAGCCACGGGGATCTTTCCAGAATGCAAATCTGATGTGCACTGCCATCTCATGGCTCCCCATTGTCCACAGGAGAAAGCCCACATTCCTTAGCACGCTTACAAACCCTTACATGTCCTGGACCCTGCTTATGCCGCTTAACTCCTCTCCCACAATCCCCCATCCTATTCCACACCCCTGCCACACTTCATTCATTCAGATGCCTGCAGGCCTTTGCACGTGCCGTCCTCTACTCTGCCCCACTCTTCTCCCCACTCCTTCATCTGGCTAACTCCCAGTCATCCTTTACGTCTCAGCTGAGCTTGGCTTCCTCCAGGAAGTCTTCCATGAGCACCATTAATTGGGATTTAGTGCTCCTCCTCGGCCTCTCGCAGCACAGCCCTGTTCAGCCGTACTGTTGATTACTTGTCTCTAGACTCTGAGCTCCACTGGGGCAGGGTCTGCCTTGTTTGTGGTGTTTCCAGTGCTCTGCACCACGCCCGGCACAGAGTAGGTGCTCAAAAACGTCTACAAAATGAATGCGTAAATATGTAGAGGAAGAATCTTCACAGCAGCAGGAGGCAGCAGTCCTAAGTGGACCACAAGCCCTGCCAAAGTAAGGTCAGGACCCCCCTCTCCTCCCCAGCCTCCATCCAGATGAGCCTCCATCTCGCACTGGGAAACAGAGATCAAATGAGTTAAAGTGGAAAACCACACAGGACACCAGAAACAAAATGCCTAGGAGGGAGCTTAGAAGTTACCTCAAAATAGGGGAGCAGAGGCGGATACGGAATTTGGTGTGTGAAGCAGAAGTTTGGGGCCAGAGAGACGAGAGAGGGTGCCGAAGAATCAGGAGCAGATGGGGAAAGAGATGATTCCAAGGAATTTCCTAAAACAGTCGTGAGTACATGCTGCTGCTTTTATGGGTGTGTTTTAAAGGCCAGAAACAAATCAGACCCTCTTGGCTACAGTGTGATCAGGCAGAGGGGCCCAAATCCTCTTCAAGACAGTGGCGACAATAGAGACTCCAAGAGAAAAATAAGCTTGACCAATTGTAAAAAAGAAGGCTGGGTGAGGGGAAATAGGAGAAGACGCAGTGACACGAGCCCCTCCAGGGAATGGAGAGTTCCAGGGGGACCCTGGAGAAGTGTTGGGAACCATCTGAGCAGGTCAGCCTGGAGAAGAGACAGCTGTGGCCTCGGTTCTGCCCATTCTGTGCCTTTAGGCCATTAACCTGCATCTCCGTCTTCTCTTTTCCTCTTCTGGAAAACAATCCCCTCCACGGTTTGCTTAGTACCTTGCTGTTCTTCAGAGCGCGTCCCCATTTATACCATTTAACCTTCCCACACCCTAGTAGATAGGCCCCTCACTTAGCAGATAAGGAAACTGAAGATCAGACAAATAGAGTCACCTCTGGAAGCTCACCTAGCCAGCGGGTGCCCATACTCAGACTCAAATCTATGAGCGCAGATTGTGCACTCCCGCAGGCCCAGCAGGTGGCCAGGTGGCCCACGCTTCCCCCAGCTGTGAGGCAGGATCACAGAAGCCCAGCCAGCTTGGGCCATTGCCAGAAGGTGCCAAGATGTGTCCTACCTGTGCCTACCTCACCAGGCACCTAGTGGCTCTTTCCTGGAAGTTGTTTCTCTGTATCCAGCACTAATTTGCATACCCATACCACCTCCCAGTGCCATCCTTCTCCCACTCTGTCTCAGCAGTCCTGTCTTGTTTATCTAACAGCAATCCATACCAGCATAATTATGGGTGATGACAATGTCATATGGTATCCCTCTCAGATAACCTTTTGCTTTTTTTTTTTTTTTTGGTGAGGAAGATTTGCCCTGAGCTAATATCTGTGCCAGTCTTCCTCTATTTTGTATGTGGGTCACTGCCACAGCACGGCTGATGAGTGGTCTAGGTCCACGCCTGGGATCTGAACCCGCAAACCCCAGGCTGCCGAAGCAGAGCGCACTAAACTTAACCACTACACAACAGGGCTGGCCCAACCTTTTGCATTTTTACAGGGCTCTTTTTGGAGACCCAATACCTTTACCCAAAAACCTAATAAAAACAGAGAAAATGAGAACAGTCGCTGTTCCCCAATGCCCCTACTCTGCTGGGCATGTGCACAGATACCACAAAGCAAGTACTGTCAATCCCATTTTACAGATAAGGGAACTGAGGCCCGGAAAGATTTAATAACTCATCCAATGTCACAGCTAGGAAGTGGCAGAGCTCCTAGTTCCTAGAGGATCTAGGCCTGTCTGAATCTCGAACATGGCTTCCTCCACTGTGTCAAGCTGTCTGTCAGCAGGGTAGTGTTTTCAAGCACCTGTGGGTATGTAGGGAGGTCAGGGGGTGTTTGCTGGTGGCGTGCAGAGGGAGGAGTTTTCAGGACAAACAAACAAACCTTTTGATAGCCTTCACGTCACCCCTTCATATATGGGTAAATGCAGCCCTGACTGCAGGTGGAAATCAGTGGAGAACAGAAGCGACCACTCAGAAAGGAAGGGATCATTTATCACGGAGGGGGACGGAGACCCAGGTGGGAAAGAAGGGGAGGGAGTCAGTGCAATGTCAGAATTTGGGTGACAAACTATCAATATCCTGCAGGCACCTCCCCAACATCTGCTTCCCTATTTGTTTGCGGGGACCTGGTGGTCTAAAACCAGCAGCCTTCAGCATACATGTCAATGAGCATTTCTCTTCTTATTCACGGACGCTCAGAAGCATCAGATTCTGGGCTCTTCTAGGACAGTTAATACCAACTTCCACCTTCCAGGGACAAGGAACAAAACATCTAGGATGGACAAGTCAGCTGCCTTTTGCCTCTGTCCTTGGTCCCCACGCCTGTCCTCTGCTTGTGTAACCGGAGCTCCGGGCGGATGTGCAGAGGGAGGAGGGAAGGCAGACGCTTAGCGGTGGGGTTTTGAAGACCAGACAGACAGCACTTCCAAATTAGAACTTAACAAAAGAAGAAATAAGTCATCTTACCCTCTGTTCTGTGATTCCCTGATGAATAGGAGTGTCGATTTAAAATTTAATCACGAATTCACTGGAAGGAAATAAATCACGGAGTAAATGTTTAAAGTGCAAGCTTGCTGAGCTCTCAGGTTGTGATCACTCAATTTAGCATAAAAATTAAGAGTTAGTGTTTTCCAAGAGCAGAGGCGAAGATGCATTTAAATTTTTTTTAAATGACAGATGCCATTAATTTTTAAAAAATAATCTGATTTGCGATGCAGTACACAATATAAAATGTCTTGCTGTTCTGAACCAAGGCTTAGAGCTGCAGAAATTGTATTTACGAAAGCATCCCCAGGAAGCTGGAAGTTGCTTTCTCACTCTAGGCCTCGTGGGCTTAGGAAACTGAACTCTGGTCTTTCCCACCCACAGTTCAATTCAAGAGGCAATGCTTATTCCAGGCAAGGTGCTGGCGAGGCCCATGGGGGGAGTGAAGCCTGCCAGCGGTGAAGGAAACAGATGTGGTGCAGTTAGCTCTGTTGCCCCTGCTGAGTTCAGGCCTCCCTCCTCCCTCACCTGGATGACCCCCTGCGCTCTCACTGGGCTCCCATCCCCTCCAATAAACCCTCAACCTAGATTATTGCTGTCAAACACAAGGTAATCACATCGCTCATGATTAAAATCCTTCCCTGGTTCCGCCGGCTCTCATGAAGAAAGCCCAATCACTTGGCAGAACTTATGCCACGGCCCTGAGCAGTCGGGCCCCAACTTCTCCATCTTCCTTCCCACTCGGTGCTCAAGGTTTCCACTTTGTCTTCGCAAGGCCCAACAGCATCTGGCCACCCCTTTGCTTGATCTCCTCCCACTCTCCCCTTGCTCACTCCCCAAACTGGCCTCTTTGCTCTTTCTCAAACAGGTCCAGCCTGCTGCTGCCTCAGGGCCTTTGCACACGACTGTTTCTCTACTTGGATCGGTGTTCCCTTAGAGAGTCACATGGCTCCCTCCTTCACTTCCTTCAGGCTCTGTACAAATGTCACTTATCAGGGAGGCCTTTCCTGACCATCCCATCTAAAATGACTCCCCTTCCCCTAACCACACACCCTGTATTCCTTACTTTGCTTTATTTTTCCCCATAGTGTTGACGGCCACCTGACACACGATATCCACATCTGTTTACTGTTTGTCTTCCCACGCTAGAATAGAAGCCTCATGACACCAGGACTCCATCCATTTTGTTCTCTGCACTGTCCTCAGTGCCCAGAACAGTGCCTACCACACACATCGTCGGTGCTCAATGAATAGTGAGAGAATGAATTAAATGGATGAATGGCAACCAGTTCTGTTTGCTGTTCCTCAAACATAGCATGCTCTATGTACTTCCCTACATTTGAACATGCTGTTCCTTTTACATGGAATGCCCCTTCTCCCATTTCTCTTACTAGGCTAACCCCGGCTTTTTTTTACACCCCCTTCTTTCGGACCTTCCATGTCCTTGTGCCTTGGACCCGGCCTGGCGAGGGTCCCAGCGCTATGCCCCACGCCGGCTCCTCTACCGCACCAGAGTGTAACTGTTGATGCGCTTCTCTATCTCTCCTAGGAGGTGCGGAGCTCCCCACGGCAGGGGTGTCTTTCTATATATCTTAAGCATGCAGCAAGGGCCTGGCAGATAGTAAACGCTCCATAAATGTTTGCTGAATTAGCAAACATATGATCATTATAGCTGACACCTGTTGAGCATTTACCATTTGTCTGTCACTGTTCTAAGCACTCCGCAGAGATTAATTGATCATCCTTTTAACAATCCTATAGGGTAGGTGCTAATACAACCCCATATTTCAGATAGGTAAACAGAGGCACAGAGAGATTAGATAAGTTGCCCCAAATTCACAGAATATAAGTGGCTGAAGTGAGGTTTGAAGCCAGCTCTGGAGTCTGGGCTCTTAACCACCACCCCCATTCTCTGTTCTTCCTTCTCTCTCCATCTCCATATAAGCCTCCATACATTCAATCAACAAACGTATTGAGAACACACAATGTGCCAGGTGCAGCACCGAGGGGTGGAGATAACTACAGCCAGTGACGCTCTCGTGGAGCTTCTGTCGAGGAGGATGACAGATACTTCATATAAGCATATATGGACAAATTACAGTAAGGGCTATTTGTTCATTCATTCATTCATTCATTCAGTTATCCAATAAATGTCTATTGACAGCTAATATGTGCCAGGAACCATTCTAGGTATTGGAGAGGCAGCAGTATCTATCTACACTCAAATAGACCAAAAATAAATAAGCAAACAAAAAGATAATTGCAAAGTTATATACATTACATTATAGGCATAATGAAGGGGGAAAAAGCAAACTGAAAAGAAATCATACAAAGAACTATGAAAGCACATTGATCTCGATACACAAGATAGAAACCAATACTGATCAAGTGCTTACTATGTTTCAAGTGCCAAGCTCTGAGTATATCAGTCCATTTATTATTCACAACAAGTCTGGGCAGTGGGTGCTACTGTTATCTTCATTTTATACTTTTAGGCCCGGAAAGAGAAATAGCTTGCTCAAGGTCAAGCCACTAACAAGCAGCAAAGCTAGGATGTGAACCAAGGCAGTCTTGCTCCAGAGTCCACTCCTCCATGCCAGGTTAACACCTTCTTCTACCATGTAGGGAGGTGGTACTGGGATGAGGCAGCAGGAGCTGTGTGACCCTGGGTGGGCCACCACCTCTTTGGGCTTCTGCACTCTGGAGTGAAAAACAAGAAGGCCAGACCAGATCAGAGCCTGACAGTCTTATGTAGGGGGTGAAGAACCCTCAGAAATCATGTGAAGAATTTTGTGTGCATGTGAATATGACCACGATTCTTAAGTGTGGCACCATAGTTTAAATTTTCAGAGTGGTCTGTGGCCCCCTAAAAAGTGCACTAAGTCATTCCTACCAGAATGTAATGTTCCATGAAACATACCAAGAAACATACCTGTGTACTTCTGTAGAGAGTATACCATGCCCATTCTCAGAAGAACCCAATGTCCACAATACTACCTGTCTAGAAGGCGAATTCTGAGTCGTAACCAGTTTTCCCCGCCCCCTCCGGATTGCCCTTGCTTCCTTTGATTTTTGATCACTCCTCCTTCAACTGCTTCATCCTGTACGTTGAAGATCCAGACACAACCCTCCCTGGCCCTAACGTCATTAAGGCCAAATACAGCTGAGCTGCACAGTTGTGATTTCATAAAAGTGTCCAGTAAATCTGACAGTGAAACATTTTATTAGGTGGGAAATGCCATACATAAGTTATTTATTTGCCCATCAAAACGCGAATAAAACAACTTCATCGTACAGGGGTAATGTTTGATTTCATGGCTGTTGACCCATGGCTGCCAGCGTGGTCAGTCGGATTTGGTTTTGTCTTTATATTTTACATTTATATCCTCCACAAAAATATATCCCAAAGAAAAGTAAATTCAGTCATTCAACGTTTGTGTCTTAAGTCACTTAACATTATAAGCACCTTTCAATAATGCATTAACATATAAAATATATTCTTAAAGACAAACAGAGAGAATTAATATTTTATGGGCTACAACCCACAAATGTCTTTAGAAGCATTGATTGCTTCCTAAATCCATTAGGCTCTATTTTGATCTCCAACGGCTGGAGACAGTCTGCTCTGTGGTAGGAGTTATTTTGGCAGCACAATAATTTAGAGATGGCCAATGTTTTGATGACCTTCAGCTTTCGACACCGAGTGCTAAAGAAGCTCTAATAAGAAGACACGGCTCCTGGCACACCCTGCCTGTTGTCACAACTATGTATCAGCTGGTCAGAGGAAAACTGTTCTTCTATGATGAAATCTGATTAACCAGGCATCAGGCTGACCCAACTAACCCACCAAAAGGTCAGGTTGGAGCTATTTTCCATCAAGGTGATCATAATGATTATAACAGAGGCAGCTATCATTTATGCAATGGATAATGTGTATTCTACATAACCCTATGGGGCACCATTCACATCATAGGCTGGAAGATAACAGCAAAGTGTCTTGAGGAAGGGGTACATTTTCTATTTCTAATTCTCACAAAGGCACTCTACAAGCTAGTGACAGCCTCATCATCCAATGACCTGTGAGTTAGGGACCATTATCCCCATTCTACATTTGGGGAAATGGACTTCGCAGGTTACTGACTCACCTACAGCCACACAGTTAGCTGGGGTTATTACTGAGATTCAAACCCAGTCCACCTGGCTTCAAATCCTGCATTGTTTCCCTTGCTATCCTTCACAACGTGCAAGCTGGCTGGTAAGAGGGACCAGTGTGACCCCAGGAGACTGAAGGAAGATATCAGCTGGAACAGATGGGAAAGCCAGGGCACTGCTTCATTATCACCCAGATAGAACCTTCGGAGCTAGCAGAGCCCCTCACTGAGGCTCCATCTGGAACACAACGAGGAGGTCTCCATGCCTTTGAGGAAGATGACTTATCTTCCTCTTCCTTGTGACTCTTTATGACTCACAGTCTATCAGATTCTCCAAAGCTCTTTCTGAATTAAACTCTGGCTTTTATAAGCTTGTCTCCACTATCAGAGGCCTCTCTCAGTCTCCCACAGCCCGCCAGAGAACTCAGCGCTCCATATGGCGGATGTCTATTACAGCTCAACCCCCCGCAGGCCTGGGAATGCTTGAAGACAGGAACTTCTCTTCTTTCTCTAGCACAGTTGCTGATGATTTTCTGTTGAATGAATGAATGAGTTCAAAGTTAACTGGATTTTCACTCAATTTTCTCACCTCTCGACAAGTCAGAACTCAACACAGAGACCCCACCCCTCTCCAAGTCCCCCATGCACACTCTGTCCATCCTTCTGGGCTCAGCCCAGATCACAGATCACCTCAAAGCCTTCCCTCTCCCCTCAGACTGTCCACACCACAGGGCTCTTAAATACACTCTCATGTAAGCAGCCTGTGTCTCCAAATAAATTAAAAGTTCCTTATGGGAGAGGACTATTCTCTGAGAGTTGGAGGCAAAAAAATATGCCCACAATATACACTGTTTAACCTTCCTAAGAAGTCCCACCTCTTCCTCACTAGAAGCAATCAAATATAACCAACCAACCCTAACTAAGCCCTACAACAAACAAGGTACTGTTGCATACTAAATACCTACACTGTCTCTGCAGGTAGGGAGAAATTATGCCCATTTTACAGATGAAAAAACTGACACCCAGAATTCTTAAGCAACTGGCCTACAGTCAGACAGACAACCAACCAGGGGCAGATCTGGAATTTGAATCAAGATCAGGTCTCTAGTTCTTTCTGAGACACCAGGCTGCATGCTGATCTAAAGCAAAATGATGGCGTCTTCCTTCTGATATTTTCTGTTGAAGCCACAGCAGTTTGGTTTCTAGTAGCCATCAGCTGCTGAAGAAGTGGTTCCATAATTACTTCCCAGAAACGTCACCAGGTTTGTCGCTTTATGCCAAGATCAGACCTCCAATTCAGATTTAAAACTGAAAGATGTCCATATGTTCTTGCTTTGCAATTCAAAATTTTAAAAATCTCAGCCCTTCCTTCCATTCACAAGCAAGCTCCATCCAGCTTAACAACTGAACTGGTCTAAGATGGCTTGCCAACTGAAATGTAGTCCTGGTTCCTCCTGGCCAAAGACCAATGGATCCCCCTAGAAACCTCCTCGGAGCATTTGATGGGACCAGGACTCTGCATCTCTGCATCTGCTGTGATGTGGTCTTAAGGGGAGCCCTAGTGTGCTGCCACCTTTGCAGGCGAAGCTCAAAGTTAGAGGCCCGAAAAGGATGGAAGGCGCAGAGACTGGCAAGGAGCTATGTTTTTCTAATGTCAGTCACACTGCGACGCATCTCTTGATCCTCTTCCTACCTCACTGGCTGCTCCTTCTTCCCCCTTCGCTGATGCTCTTCATCTTCCTGACATCTTAATGCTGGAGTGAGTGCCCCGGAGATCAGTCCTCGGATCTCTTTCCATCTATACTTATTCCCCGTGTCATGGTCTTAAATACCATTTACACTCTGATGACTTCCAAATGTATGTATCAGGACCGACTCTCCTCTGAACCTCACACCCCTCCCCAACGCCTACTCAACACCTCACTTGGGGGCCTCACAGGCATCTCACCCTCAGTAGGTCAAAACCCAATCTCCATGTTTTCTGTTCCCCACAGCTGCTTCCTCCACTGCCTTCTCCGACTCGTTAAATAGCAACTCCATTTTTCCACTGGCTCAGGCCAAAAACTTGAGAGTCTTCCTTAACTCTTCACCTCCTCTCATAATCTAGAACTAATCCATCAGCAAACACTGTTTGTTGTACCTTCAAAATATATCCAGAATCGATCAACTTCTCTCCATCTCCACGGCTGTAGCCATAGTTCAGATCCCTGCCATCGCCCCAACTGCTCTCCTCCTTCTGCCCTCATGCTCCTTCCAGCCCTTGTCCACACAGCTGCCTGAGCGGATCCTTTAAAAAGTAAGCCAGGTGTTGTCTTTCATCTGCTCAAAACCCTCTACTGGGTTTTCACGTCCCTCGGTGTGAAACCAAAGTTGTCATGGTCGCCCACAAGGCGCCAGGCACCCACTCCTCTCCCCTGGCTCACAGCCACAACGGCTCCCTGTTCATCCTCAAAAAGGCCAAACGCACTCTCAACAGAAGGCCTTTGTGTCTGCTGTCCTCTCTTCTCCAGTCATCTTGCCTCACCCCCTCATGTCACAACTCCGCGGAAATGCTACCACCTCCGTGAGGCCCTCCCTGACCGGCCTGGGTAACATACCACCAGTACCCCATCACCATGTTTCTTATCTCCGTACCCGACTTTATTTTTGTTCCTGTGCTGATAACCATTGGAGATGTTATATGTTTTACTCACTTTATTTTCATTATTTTAATTGTCCCCTCTCCTCACTACACCGTAAGCTTCAACAGGACAGGAATTGTCTGTTTTTGCCCACCAGTGCATCCCCAGTGCCTAGGAGAGTGCCTGGGACGTAACACAAGTGCAACAAGTCACGTAGAATGAATGAATGGTAGACAGGAAAAAGCTCAGAGGCCCAGGAAACTAACCAAGGATACTTCCCAGTCAAAAGCAGCCCAGAGAGCTTTAGAAATGCCCAAGAGGCCACACTCATGGCCCCATCTATCCTGTGCTTTCCTCTGGTGATGAGTGGGAGGGATCTGGCACCTTCCCTGGAGGCTGTCTTTAAATAGCTGGGTATTTATCTTGAGGAATCTCCAGTCTTATTACAGAGCTCTCATCCATAGAGTTATCCTTGCAAAGTGGTGAAAAGCTGCAATGGTGGATTTTTTGGGCACTTACGCCTCATGAGAGAAAGCCCTAGAGGCCTGCAGATTTAGGTGGCGGCTAATGGGGGAAGAAAAGACCTCTTCTCCCCATTGCTCTGCCATTCCTCCTGCGGGAAACCTACCAGTCCAACAAAGAGCAAGTCAGCCTTGGGGCATCATCTGCCAGGTGTGGGTGCAGGCATCTGTGTTTACTGTAGGGATGAATGGGAAGGAAAACAAAGAAACAGGAGGCCAGGGTAGGGATATGGGAAAGGTGGCTCTTTGGGATACCTCCCTACCCTGCTGAAGGCTGACTTTATCTGAATTCACAGCTGCCACTGGACTCACCCCGGCACCCACCCCGATCTTCTCCAAACACACCATACAGATAACAGGCATGGCACCTTCTTGCCCCAGCCTTGAACGCTGCCTCAGTGCAGACTGATCTTCCACATCTGGCGGCAGGAATCTCATTTGAGAACAGTAACCTGCTACTGAGAACAATTCGTAGCGTGTTCTATTAAAATGGAAATGGCATTCAAGGGGGTTGGCTGTGCAAATTAAAAAGATGCTTCTCTATATCCTGACCACGGGCCTGGGGCTTCTCCGGCTGCCGACAGGGGCAGTACCACATGTGGGGAAGAGGGCTAGCCAACTTTGGTGTCAGACAGACCTGTTCCAGGCTCAGCCCCACCACTGGCCCTGGACATTTTAACCTCTCTAAGACTCGATTTCCTCACTGTAAGTGGAGTTGATCATAGTACCTACAGCTTAGGATGGATGAGAGAACGCACACAAAGTGCTTGGCACAGGGTCTGCCATCTTAACCCAGCAGCACACTGAGAGCAGAAGGGGCACTCTGTCCATCCCCTACCCCCCAGCGGCTTGTAGGCTCCGAGGGCAGGAGCCTTGTCACATTCCTCTGTGTCTGGGTCCACACACACTGTGCCTGGCACAGAGCAAACCCATCAACAAGGATTTGCTGAACCGCATGGAACTGAAAAATACCTGGGCCGAGGGGTAATTCCAACCTCTGAGACTTGTAGGAGAGAAGGAAGCCGCCTGTGTTACCACCCAGAGGAATTACCATTCTGGTGATGTCAGGGCTGGAATAAAGAGCTGCCGACTGCCTCTCCAGGTTGGAATCTGACTTCTGAAGGTAGCAGGCAGTGCGGCGCGGGGAGAGAGAGTGCTGAATTTTTTTCTTGCAAAATTCATCACAGACACTCAGCCTAAGACACAGGGGAAAACAGAACTGTGTTTTGACTTCTAATTTATCTTCTTAATATCCACTTCCCTATGCCCTGGACCAGGGCCAACAAGTCTCAAAGATCACATTTCACTAGCGACCTTGAAAGTGTGATTCAACATCTCTTTTTGCAGTAATAAGATCTTTTAACCGAAAGTGACCATTTTATGAGGCTGACACATTACAAAAGAGCCAATAGGCAAACCGAAGCTCACGGTTATGAAGGTCCTGGGAGAAATCAACACGCTCTGAAGCCAGCATCCAGCTGTGACTTAAGCAACGGTGACCTGGGGTTCAGGAAAGGTGTTTGCCAGGGGCTGAGGCTGTGTCCAAAAGCGCTGCTCACCCACCAACTATGAGCACGTCTGCGGGTAAAGGAGAGGGTCCAAGTCCTCCTCCGCGGTGGGGGCGGGCAGAGGAAGCCGAGGCAGGCTGCAGCTCAGGATAGGGAGTTTCATGCGCTGAGATTAGCAGGGCGCCTCTTAATCCCAAACTGTAGGTCTGGCCAGAATCAAGGAGCTGGGCAGAACTGAGAGTCAGGAGGAAAATTGGGTTCAATAAGCCAGGGAAGGACCCCCAGAAGGCTGGAGAATGGAGGCAGGGTTGGAGGTTCAGGGATAGGAGAGCAGGGGTGAGCGGAGCAGAGGGGGCTCAGAGGAATGACAAGCCAAGCGTAAGGCAGGCCAGCATCACGTGGTGGCAGAAGCATGGTGCATGGGAAAGCCAGAACTGTTTAAACAGACGGAGACAGGCCGGCAGAAGGGGAGGGCAGCAGTGCCATCTCCCAGGCTTGCTTCTCCAAAAGCCAGCCCTCTAGGCATCACGGAGCTTCTGGGACACCAATGATGCAGTCGGCACCTCCTACACATCTCCCAGACCGGAGGTGCCAAGGGGAGTCAGGAATAGAACGGTAGTGACAACGTGGATGCAGTCCAAGGACACACGTCCATTTGCCATCACTAGCCCTGTCCCATCACACAAAGGCACTGATATTGCCCTTTCTCCTTTTCTCCCTCCCCCACCCCCCACTGAGCCCAGCCTGAGTATCAGGGCTGTACAAGCCCATGCTTAGCATATACAGTCCAGTCCTCCCATTTTACAGATGAGTGAACTGAGGTGCAGAGTGGAAATGTACCTTGCCCAGTCATATGGAGAGGGAGCAGCTGGCTGAGGCTAGACCCCAAATTTCTTGACTTGTAGTCCACTGATCTTTCTTCAGTGACATATAATTCAGAGGCAATTTTGATTCAAGGTGCAATTTTAATTTATTTTTATTATAAAATCAATACTTGCCTATTGTAACAAATTCAAATTAAATATGCACAAATAATAATAAAGTGTGGAGATGATGCACTCCTCCACCCACCCACAAACACAGACACCAGAGGCAACCAGTGTGACAGTTTGGCATGTGAGGGGTCAGGAGTTTACAGCCCCCTTTCAGGAGGGAGACACAAGTACAGTACTCCCTACACACGCACATGCACACACACATACACACACCTCAGAGAATTCAGTCCTTTCTACAACAGCCCTGCCAAGCGGTCACTCAGTCCTGACTTGTGGACCTCCAGGACTGAGACAGGTAATCACCTCTGGAAGCATCTGGATAGCTCTGGTGGTCAGAGAGTTCCTCCTTCAGTTGAACAGAAACTTGCCCACCCACAGCCCTAGTTCAGCCCTTTGGATAACCCCAAACACGTTTGCTTCCTTTTTTAGGGGGGCCTTCAAGTATCTTGGAATAGTGCCTGTAGCCATCTGAATCTTCTTCTCACCACGCCAACCATCACTGGTTCTATCAGCAGTATCTGAAGGACGTAGTCAGAGTCACCTGCCCCTCACAAACTTCACCAGGGGCCGGAGCCACCGAGAACTGCAGGGGAGAAACACATGCCTTACTCCCTCAGCCCTCCATGTTCCCCATAAGAACAGGAAGCAGCCTCCAGTGAAGACACGTGATCCCCATTTTAAGAGACTCTGGTGTCCCCCCCAAGTCCAAATGCAGCAGCCCAACCACTAACGAAGGATGATTTGCTTGGACGATTTGAATTCTTTTGGAAAGTGAAGATTCTGCTTTCACGGAGAGCTCCACTGGAGTTTAAATAAGCGTCACATCACACAGCATTCACCGCCACATAAGAGTTTAGATCCCACTCCAAACATGAAAAGTAGGCCACATGGGCCACCCTTAACCTAATATTAGCCAAATTCTCCTCATCGATGAACACCTGAAAAGGGATGTGCGGGCAGAGAGCAGAGCCCGAAAGTTGGCACACAGTGGAGACCCCCCACCAGGTGAGTGCCCCAGGAAGGAAGGAGCACCAGCTTCCTTCTGGAGACCCTACAGATGTCATCGATCTCACAAGGTGGCCATGGGTGAGCCTGACATGAGCAGAGTAACACTGAGTGAGCGTTTTGAATAATGTGTTATCTCTTCACAGAAAGTGCAGTGTGTAGACACCCTCATAGGTTGCACCTTGGTAGTAATACATTACACACCAACCTCATACAGACGCCATTGGGGCCGAGCCCTTGTCTCACACGAGCCATGTGCCCCACTGCTGGGCCACTGCTTGGGTCTGAATACTGCCTCTACGCTTCCCCAAGGATGTGATCTTGGGTAATAGCAGTGGCCGCTCTGTCCAGTGCCCAGCACATATAAAGTGCTCGAGTGTTAGCTAGCAGTAGTAGAGGGTGCCTAATAAACACCAGCTGTTCTTCTGACTGGACAGCACTCTCTCTCTCCTGCACCCTCTAAGCTGCTGAGATTGGTTATTCAGAAGAACCATATCATTTATTAGCAATTTTTTAGGGACATGCCAGGCAGGGTTCTGGGTACTTGACATGCATTATCCCAGCTAATCCTCACAAGACTCCAAGAGGTGGGTATTTTTACCCGCTGTACAGACGAGGATACTCTCAATTCCTGCCTGAGGCCAACTCAACTCTCCCAACTCCCAACTCTGTGGGGAACTGCAAGTCTGGGGTCAGTCTGCTGGGGCTGAGACGGGTAGGAAATGAGATGCAGTTCTGTTACAGGAGTGCTCAGGGGGTGAAGAGGCGGAAATAGGGACAAGAATAAAAAAGAAGATAGGTGGGAAGGGGGTCAGCATCAGGACAGAGGCTGAAATAAAAACCAGAGCAATTGGTGTGCTGGGTTTGCCTCCAAAGGAGACCCGCAGGGGGCTCAGCCCTCTCCTCCCTGAGGGCTCCCTCCTGTCTGAGCACAGGTGGCCTGTCCGCAGAGCTGAGCCCCCTGCCCAGCAAGTCACAGGCTCCTTCCCACCCCTGCAAAGATAGCACCTCCTTGGGCAGGTCCTGGGCAGACGCACCTGCCTCTGAGCAAAGGGGAGCTAGAGGCAGCCGCCCCCACAGAGTGGTGGACTGAACTCCGTCTGGACATTCTCCACAGACCGGATTCCACCTGGGGTGGTTTTGTCAGAAGCAAGAATCCTCTCTCCATCTCAGGCGCCTGGTACAGAGGAGGCCCTCAGTGAATGAATGCACACTGAATGAATGAAGGACAGCAGGGCAAGCGCTGTCCAAGGTAGCAGAGGGTGGGCCTATCTGAGGGGCTTCCTCATCCCTCCCAGAAATGTCTGCATACCAAGAACCAGGAATGCGCCCACTCGGGTGCAGACATGGACTCATGTCTACACAGACATACACACGGGCACACGCTCACGGGTGTGTGCACGGGAACACGGCCTCACTCCTTTTCACTGATCCCAAAGCACAGCACCAGAAGATATCAGGATACTGCGTGAACTCGGAGACAGGACAGTTGCCCACAGCCCCCTGTCATGGAAGCAGCTTATTTTCCCATTTCACACACGGGGAAAGGCCTGCCTCTGACTAGCGGGATTTAGCAGCTTCCTGCCTTTCTGTTGCATACCGCTCCACCCACACGCAGTGCAGGCCGCACCAGGCCCTCCGCTATTGCTCTCAGGTAAAGACAACCTTCCCGCATGTGGTCTGCAGCCCCAGGCAGAGCAGTCCCTGCTGCCCCTCCTACTCCCTAGCTCAAGGGCTCTATCCCAGCCACCCTGAGCCTCTTCCAGGCCCTCATGCCTCCACTCCCTCCTGATGCTGGGCTTTTGCCCACACTGTCCCCTCTGCCTGGGACAGTCTTCCCTTCCCTTTCATAACTAACTCCTACTCTGCCTGCAGATTTCAGCTCGGGGAAGCCTTATCTCACTTTCCCCCAGGTTGACTCTCCCCTTCCTCTCCTCCAGTGGCACCACATGCTGTCTGGATGTTCCATTTCTCTGAGCCCCTGTGACCACTGCTGCCACTCCCACAGACTCTAAGCTCTGAGGACAGGGGCCACAGCTATTTATGTTTACCACTATGTCTCCCGAGTCCAGCGTGTGCCTGGAACATAGGAGGTGCCTCAGGAAATAGTGGCCAAAGGATAAACGAATGAGTGACCAACGACCCTGGAAACAGTCACTCCAAACAGCAATTTTGTGTTTAAATCAAAAGTTTTCTTTCCCATTATAAAAAGAATATCTACACCTTAAAGAAAAATAGAAAGAAAACGGAAATAGCTTCCTTCCCAGCACCGAAAGTTATCCGCAAACAGTAAAATTATGAGGTGCCATTGCACAAAGCAGCCAGAATACTAAGGGGACTCCACTACTTTCCTGGCTGTGACATGGTCACCGGAGGGAACCGTGCAGGCTGGTCTGGAGTTTAGCTTCCAGGAGAGACCTAAGATGTATGCTTCGACCTCCTGCTTCACTCTCCTGCCCACCCTCTTTACCCCCCATCCCACCATAGCAGGTCTTCAACATTGCTGCCTCCGAAGAAGCTCGGGGCTCACTGTCCAAGTAGAAAGAGGAGTTCCTGATAGAACGGTCTACATGAGTTTCACACTTCATAAGTGAGACTTGACTTAAAAAAAAAAAAAAACCCTTAGGTTATAAATTCTTTTTAAAACAGAAATAATAATATGGAGCAAAAAGGCTCTGAATTCAGTACATTTCAAATTTTAAACAAGCAAATTGCTACGGGGAAAGAAAAATAACCAGACACATAGGAAAGAGAATAAGGAAGAAAATCCTGGAAGAAAAGGATTCAGGAAGAATCCAGGATTCAGGAATCCAAGAATTCAGGAAGAAAAGCCTGAAGGTAGTGGTCCAATTACATTGCCTTCCTCCTCAGGATTTTGTCTACAAAAGGTACTTTTCATTTCAAGGAGGAGGAACAGATTTTAATTTGACAGCTGATGTGATTCCTTGCAAAATTAAAACACGTTTTGTCAGATTTTCTTTTTTCAAAGAAACTTCTATGTTATTGACACATGCAATTTCATGCTACAGATCTAGCTCATATTTTATAAGCCCCGTAAACAGACAAAGGGATCCACACTTCCGCTCTAACTCAACGGAGCACAATGGGCCGAGCGGGATGGAAGCGTTTTAATGCTACAGATCAGCCCAATCTAGTTAACAGCTGATGTGGAGAACAGAAGCTTCTAGGGCAAGCCAGCAGATTTCAGATGCCTCCCAAGGTACAAGCGGGACTGGGTGCCAGGGGGTAATAGGACATACAGGCCTGTCTGGCACCTTTATCCAAGGTCTTCTGGACGAGGACCTGAGAAAGATGAAACTGACGGTCTTGCTGCGTCATTCCCACAGCAGGGGGCACCGGGCACAGCAAAATGTCTCAGTCCCCACCTAATCAGCCCCCAACCACCTTTCCAAAGAGGAGAGAGGGATGGACATTCCGGGAGAGGGGGAAAGATGACCTCAGGCGGCTGAGGTTAGATGACCCAATTCACAGACCCTTCTCCTGTAACTGCTCCACCAGGGCACCACGTGCAAGCCAGGCAGAGTGATGCCAGGGCCCATTGCTGGCCTCTGGATGGCGACGCGGAGTCCCGCAAGCAACAGAGCAAATCCCCACTCGGACGTTCACTGGGAGTCTGAGCAAGTCACTGAACCTCTCAGGGCCTCAGTGTCTCCAACTGCAAACTAGAAACACAACATACTTCATAAGGCCGCTGTCGTTCTGCCTTTGTGCCAAGCACAGTGCCTGGTTACTGCCAGAGCACACTCAGTCCTCACTCCAGCCCTGAGGAGGTAGGAACTATATGGTGATGGTTTTAAGGAGGGCTGCAAATTATTTTCCACTCCTCTCAGCAAAAGGTGGAGTCTAATTTCCTTCCTCATTATATGGGCCAGCCTTCTAGACTCACTTCTTTTTTTTTTTTTAATTTTTTGTTTATTGCAGTAACATTGGTTTATAACATTGTATAAATTTCAGGTGTACATCATTATACTTCTATTTCTGCATAGATTACATCATGTTCACCACCCAAATACTAATTACAACCCATCACCACACACCTGTGCCAAATTATCCCTTTCGCCCTCCTCCCTCCCCCCTTCCCCTCTGGTAACCACCAATCCAATCTCTGTCTCTATGTGTTTGTTTATCTTTGTTGTTATCTACTACTTAATGAAGGAAATCATACGGTATTTGACCTCCCTCTGACTTATTTCACTTTGCATAGTACCCTCAATGTCCACCCCCGTTGTCACAAATGGCTGGATTTCATCGTTTCTTATGGCTGAGTAGTATTCCATTGTGTATATATACCACATCTTCTTTATCCATTCGTCCCTTGATGGGCACTTAGGTTGCTTCCAGTAGACTCACTTCTAATGAACAGAAGGCAGCAGAAGTGGTGCTGAGTGAATTCTGAGGCAAGGTTATTCAAGGCAATACATCTTCCACCTGGCTCTCTTTCTCTCTCTCTCTCTCGGGATGCTCCCCCTTGGAACCAGCCACCGCATGATGAGGAAGCCCAGGCCACATGGAGAGGCCACATGTAGTTCAGCTAGACCCTCGCTAACTGACTACCAGCATCAACTGCCCGATATGTGAGTGAGTGAGTGAACCTTCAGATGATCCCAGCTTCAAGCCTCCCTAGTTGATGCTAAATGGAGCAAAGAAAACCACCCCCGCTGACCCCTGCTCAAATTATAGATTCATGAGCAAGATAAATATTGTCATTGCTTTAAATCATTGTGTTGAGATAGTTTGTTATATAGCAATAGATTCCTGGAACAAATTATTATTATACCCGTTTTACAGATGAGAAAATTGAGGCTTGGAGAGATTAAGTCACTTGCTCCACACAGCTAGCAATTGGCACAGTCAGGACTTAGAACCCAGCTGGCAAAGCTTATGCCCATAACCACCACTCCACACTACCTTCCCAGCCTGATTCTCCATCATCAGCTCAAAGGCTTAAACAAAGAGAGTTTAGAAAACACTAATCCAGACTCTCCATTCCCTAGGCATTCTGGTCAAAAGTTTAATGTATTCCCTCCTCTACCACAATTTGTCATCATTATTTATTTTTTTAGCTTCATTTAAATATCATTTTCTCTGGGAGAGCAACTTTAAAATAAACACATATCCAGGAGACCTGGTGTGGGTAGAGCTGCTGGGGGTGGGATAGGGACACAGAGAGGGAACTAACATTGTATTAGCACCTTCGAGGTGCACAGCACTGTGCTAAGTGTTCGTCACTCGTTATTCTAGACACATAGAACAGAGAAAAAAGAAAAGTTACAGTTAGTTGAGATTGAACTCCAGTATTTGTTACCACCGCACAGTATAAAACCCTCCTTCCTCGCCAGTGCCTGCTCCTCCCCGTCTACCCCATACCCCCCTGATAGACGTTAAAATCCCTACTACTCTCTTACTGCGATGCCATTAGCAACACCCAAATTCAAAATCATCCCCCACTGTTTCTGCTACTTAAAGGCACAGGACTCTCTTCAGGAAACACATCAACAGGGAATGTCTTCCCCACTGCAGCGTCCTCCTCAAATTAAGGGGTCATACTTAATGTCACTAATAAGATTTAAAATACCTGATCTCCTTTGAAATTCAGAGCATCAAAAGCCACTGACAGTTACACTGGAGGATGGTGAGGAAGTCATAGACGAGGACGATTCTGCCAAAGGTGAACAGACAAAACAGGTAGAAACCAGGCTGAGGCTTTGGGAACAGGTGAAAGGGCTGCTGGGAAGGGACAGAGGTGAAACACTGAGAAAGACCTGACTAGATACGGAGGGCAGGGCAGGGGGACAAGCCAGAGAAGGCATGGAGGGGCTCTGATGGCTAAGGTACGGGAGGGGTGCCTCCTCGGAAGCGAGCTGTAGTGAAGGCAAACGGTGGAGTTTAATCAGAATGACAGAGTGGGGTGGAAAGGAGTCAGCATGGTGCCATGAGCACTATGGAACAAAGGCCTTGGGGTCCAGCGAGCCTGGCAAGGTGCCGGACCCACCACTTCCTTGGTCCGGGATGCCCTGGACAAATTACTTAGCCTCTCCACCTCTCAGTTTCTTCATCCTTAAAAAGGGGAATGAGACCAGAGTTGCTCCCAGATCTTGAGTAATTGGAAGAGATACTGTCATCAGTCTCCTCACAGGATCAATAAAGATGCTGCATTGTAAGAACCACGCACGGTGCCTGGCATGTATTTTTTTTTTATAATTTTATTTATTTATTTATTTTTCCCCCAAAGCCCCAGTAGATAGTTGTATGTTATAGCTGCACATCCTTCTAGTTGCTGTATGTGGGACGCGGCCTCAGCATGGCCGGACAAGCAGTGCGTCGGTGTGCGCCCGGGATCCAAACCCGGGCTGCCCGCAGCAGAGCGCACGCACTTAACCGCTAAGCCACGGGGCCGGCCCACGGTGCCTGGCATGTATCACTGCACAATAAATAGTGGCTGTTCCTAAAACTCACCATGCTCGCTCCCACCTCAGAGCCTCTTGTGCATCTTGCTTCCTTTTGCCCAGATCTTCCAGCTCCTTCTCAGCACACAGGGTCTGCTCAGTGGTCCTGTCCCTAGAGGAGCCTCCCCTGACCATTTCCCGGCCCTCTCTACCAACCTCTTCTCCTACTTAACTCTCCTCACAGCTGGCCGACCAGAGGGGTTGCTCATTAGCTCTCAGTTATGAGAAAATCCATCAACCCAATCTCTCCACTCCCTAATCATTGGGTTTATGATTCATTCCCCCTCTAACTGGAACTTTATGATTTATTTCTTTGTTTTACTTGTTTATTGCTTCTGTCCAGGGCTTTATCTATCTTGTTCACTCTGAATCCCCAGGGCTAGCACATAGTGGGAGCTCAGGGAATGCTTTCAGGAGAGAATTCATACTGATCATTATTTTGCAGGCAGGAAGCAGGATTCGGCATTCGGGGCAGATCTGGGAGTTATTCACCGAGGACCAAAAGCTGAGGCAGGGGGTGATGAGCTCCTGCTTGGGGAGACTCAAGAGACAGAAAATTGTGGATTGAGGACCATCCATCATGAAAGGCCACAGAGTGGGGTTGGGGAAAAAGTCAAGAGGGCCAAAGCAGGACCATCACAGCCTCAGGCCACCAGCACCCACACAGCCGGGCCCAGAAAAGGGTGACCACTGGGAGGACCCTGAAATGGGCCCTGAGCCCCAGAAGGTCATCATTTAATTGGGCTCCATATGTAAACCGTCCCACAAATTTATGAGCCTGTACAAACAACTGTTTCTTGGAATGTTTGTACAAATGGTGCAGATTATGAAACTCTGGCCAAAGGATAAAAATTTTACATGTGGCCAGGGTCATGGAGCAGCTTGGGCCATTGAATAGAGGATGGTGTTCTATCTGTGACCCTAGGTCACAGTCTTCCTGCTCTGACCAGCTCACAGTTGAGAGATGATCTAGGAACACGGCCAGTCCCTCACTGCTCCGACCTTAGGCCTGTGGGCTGGCCAGGAGGCTTTCACGAAGTTCAAGAGGCTTAGGCCAATTTGGGCCGGCCGCGTGGCTTAGGCGGTTAAGTGCACGCGCTCCGCTACTTGCGGCCCAGGTTCGGATCCCGGGCGCACACCGACGCACCGCTTCTCCGGCCACGCTGAGGCCGTGTCCCACATACAGCAACTAGAAGGATGTGCAGCTATGACATATAACTATCTACTGGGGCTTTGGGGGAAAAAAAGGAGGAGGATTGGCAATAGATGTTAGCTCAGGGCCGGTCTTCCTCAGCAAAAAGAGGAGGATTAGCATGAATGTTAGCTCAGGGCTGATCTTCCTCACAAATAAATAAATAAATAAATAAATAAATAAATAAATAAAAAGAGGCTTAGGCCAACCTGTCTACACCACAGAAGCATGGATGAGATGCTTAGACAGAGCAAGCTTCGAAAACAGTAAAGCACCAAAGACTTAGAGTTCCATAAACACTTTTAAAGCAGGGCTGAGAGCCCTGCCGTGTGCATAGAAGTTATTTATCTGACATTGGTGGAATTGACTAGCTGGTAGATTGACTGCTACCAGAGAGCAGGCCATGTCGCTGCTCACTCTCTTCTTGTTCACGGATAAACAAGTTTACCAGATTTGCTTCCATCAACTGAAGAAGCAGGCTGGTGGGTTCCGTGGCAGCAAACTACAATGTCATGCCAAAAATGAGACTGGCTCAGAGTGGACAAAAGAGGGCAGAGTAGAGAGGGCACAGCTCTGGAGTTAAAGGCCCTGGATTCGAGTCCCAGCTTCCCGGCTAGCGCTGGGGCCTTAGATAAGGTATTTAATCTTTCCGAATCTCAGCTTCCTTGCCTGTAAATGGGCATAATGCCACCTGCCTTCTGGGGCTGTCATAGGGGTTATAGATAATACGTAAAGTCTGTGTCATACGGTAGGTAGTCAGTAAACTATGGTGACTGTGAATTTGAGGGGTGATACCAAGGACAGAATCATAAGATTTCACAGATTTTATTTTGTCCAGTGTGCCTACACTACTAATGTTTATTTCATGATAAGTCACTAGGAAAGCAGCCATTCTCCAAATCCACCCAAATCCACCCACATTCACCCACACAAGCCACTCCCCCTCAGCCTTCCTCCCAGCAGGACAGCCCCCTACTCATCTACAGTTCAATCTTTCTGTGCAGATTACATTACAGGAAGTTTAGAAAACCAGATTCTCAGATGGAATATATATTACATGGGTGTTTTTAATACCTAGCAATTAAAATCCTCAGAAAGAGAAAGAGAATCAGCAGGCAAACTTCCAACATCTCTAGTGAGGCTTGACCTCGAGGAAGCCAGACTCAGGACATCAGATGGAAAGCTGGTGTTTCTGGGATTGGGAACAGCTGGAGAAAGCCAGGCTCTTGCGAGGTCTGTCAGAGATGAGCAATGTGCATTGCAAGGAGAAATGTCCCATTATCCTGAGAAACTCCAACGTGCAATTCATAACCCACTGCTTTATAAAGTATTCTGAAACATACTGAGATGTACGCATTATTTCTAAATCCCTTAACCCTGTTTCCTTCCATTCCAAAGTCTGAAGTTTCTGGCTTGGAGTGTTCAAGTTTTCGCCTCCTAGGAAGCTGGTTATGCCTTCTATCATTGTCATTTCTTTATTTTTCACATGTCTGTCATGTGCATGTCACCTGAGGATCCTGTTAAAATTCAGATTCCGATTCAGCAGGCCTGGGGAGGGCCTGGGGATTCTGCATTTCTAACAAGCTCCCAGCAGATGCCACGCTGCTGGTCACACACTTGGAGTGAAGAGACGTGAGGAAATCAGCGGACGCCTAAGACCTGGGGGTCACCAAAGGGAGCCAAACATTAGCACATTTTTCCTCTCCACTAAGCTTTTTTTCTAAGAACGGAACTCTTAAATTAGGCTTGAATATTAAAGAATTCTATTTAAACCAAATGACAGCAAAGAGCAAGATTTAAAGAAAATAAATGACTTCTCCACAGTTGTTACCTCGAACCAGTTTCAACCAGCTTCTGACATTAGAAAGAACTGCCCTCTAGTCACAGTCTCCCAGACCCTCTGGGCCAAGTCCCCTAAAGTCCATGCCTTCCCTGAGCTGCCAAAGCCCCAGTGCTTTCTGCCACCTCACAGCCTCGCTCAACATCCACCAACCACCCAATCCCTCCCTGTCACTTCACTAGGGGCAGAAAATACTTTTCTGTTCCACTTAGTTGGCAAAACTGGGGCGAGAGTGAAAAGGGCCCTGGAGGAAACGACGCGTGGGGCTCAGCAGCTTTTCTCCCCCACATCCACCTCCCAGTCCACACGCCAGCCTCAGCCACGGGCAGTTTCTTAACATCCCACGCCGCTCGGTGCCCGGGCCTTTCCACACACACCACCCCGACCTCCTCCGTCTTCCTGCAGCCTGGGGCTCTTACTCAGCCTTAAATCTCTGCTCAGGAAAGCTCTTGGGTGCTTAGCCAGCGCCTTCCCCATCATTACTCCCCCTTCAGCCACCCTGTCCCCACGCACCTGGCTGACCTGCATCACAAATGCTTAAAACACATCAAACAAAATAAAGATTTCAAATCAGAAACACGAACTGATGAACCAGCCTTTTTTCCCCAGAAAGAGCTGGTACACACATGTGTGTGTACATACGTACACGGGTACGCACGCGCCTGCTCAGTAAATGAGAGACTGAGAAAGTGACATCATTGAAAAAGTTTGCAATGGGACAGAAAAGGATACTTGGGGGGTGAAGTGTGAGTTTCTTGTCCTGGATCAGGCAGTAACCGCCTGTGTGGCCTTGTGACCCCACTCCCACCACCCCTCACATACCCTTGCGGAAAGCCTACTGTCCTCCACTCACCTTCCCTTCTCGATTTTTCTTTCTCTCTTTTTACCCCCAGCCCTTCTCATACCTGATTCTTTTCCGGAAAATTATTTCTAAACATCATGCCCCAAAATTATTTCTAAACATCATGCCCCTGCCATCACTTTTTTTGCCCTTCACCTGCTGCCCTTTTGAGTCATGGAGATAATATCTCCAACAAGCCCCAAACTATAAAACTCACTCACTTTAGTTTGGCCAAGTCACATTTTCTCTCTACCAAACCAAGGTCAAAGTTACAGACACATTTCCTGATGTTATACTATGGCTCACTGAAAACTGCAGAAAAATCCTTGGATGGAAGTTATTCTGTCCACGATTGCCATCCCAATCTTGACCTTGATAACACAGGCTCCCTACTGTCATGGTCATGTTGTCTCTGAGAATCTGTTCAAGCATACCTCATGTCTCCACAGAGACTCAGATTCCACAGGCATTGACTGAGCACCTATCATATGCCAGGAGTTTTTTGTACATGACCCATGAAATCAACCATATGAGATAGGTATTATTATACCCATTCCACCCAGGAGAAAACAGAGGCTAAAAAATCAAAGAGACTTGCCCAAGGTCACATAAATAAGACATCACAGGACCATAGTCCAACCCAGTCCCCTAACATTAAACCCAGAGCTCTTCTCATCATAAAATGATATCAGTTCCTTACATCAGAGCTGGTCCTTCTGTGTCACCCCACAGAGCCTGGTTCAATGCTGGGCACCACAAATATTTGTTGAATGGATTTAACCTTTGCCATACATTCATGCCTTTGGGCAAGTAAACAAAGCCATGCCAACTTATGGCTTAAGATTGTATTAATTTAAGATAATTTTCTTATACTGAGAGATCAAAATGCAGCTATATTTCAAAAGAGATTGAGAAAAAAAGGTTTCAATAAATGGAACGAGATTATTATTAATATCGTGTATTCCCATGCATTTCTTTTCAAAGAACTGAAATGCAGAGGAAAAAGGCAAGAGGATGAAAATTATCTCTTTCCTGTTGAAGCCAGGCCCAAGTGTGAAAAAATGACATGCAGACAAAGACACCTTGAGACTCCTATTTTTGGTGGAAAAAAACACATTTTTTTTTGGTTGTCAGATTTATTTTGAAATTGGTTGTAAAATAATACATGTGTCTGAAAATCAAGAAAATACAGTAAATAACACCAGCTATACGGTGGCTGACTTAACAAAGCTTCATTTTGCAAACTGTCTACATACTCCTTGAAGGCATGAACTTGAACTCTAAATACATAATTGTTGAATAAGTGCATGAATGAATAAACATACCTATCCAGAAACTATTTTATCACATAAATCAAATCATTTTGAACAGAATTTAACAAGAACAGAAATTTAAACTGATTCCATAATAGCAATGCACTGAGATCCCAGTTATACCATATCCTTACCAACTTTGAGAATTATCAGACTTTTTTCATTTTAGCCATTCTAATGGGTATGAAATGGTATTTCATTATGGCTTTGAATTGCATTTTCCTGATTACTAATGATGTGGAACTCCTTTTTATTGGCTTATTAGCCATTTCTGTATCTTCTTTTGTGAAGTGCTTCTTCAGGCCTTTTGCCTATTTTTTATTGAGCTGTCTTTTTGTTGTAAATTTATAGGAAATCTTTATATATTCTGGATGGGAGTCCTTTGTCAGATGTGTGCATTGTGTACATTCTCTCCCAGTCTGTGGTTCACTTATTCTTGCAAAAGCACATTTTGATAAGCTTGAAACAAACTCATGCACATCCATTAGGTCCCCAGCTCGGGGTAAGAAAGCCTGTGGTGAGTGCACCAGCCCAGGGAAGGCTGTACCACCAAATGCTTCCCTGCCAGATGTCTTATTCTATTGAGGCTGGGAGCCTTCAGTTTTTGTCTTGTGGTCCTCAGTCTGTCCAGAGAAGCTCATATTCACTGGGCACCTGGAGAGGGTCATGGGACACGTGTCCTGCCAAAGACAGGATTCATATCAGCAGCAGCACTTCTCCAGGGGAAAGGAGAAGTGGAGAGGTCCACGTGCACACATGTCTGTGCAAATAATACCCATAATGTGAAATATCCAACAACCAGCACCCAACTAAACCACATATGACAGCAACGCAACCCTATACTAGATATTTCCACAGATATCCTGTGTCAATTCACATTTGTCTCTGTCTCACACTATTCAAGTCAACATCCACATAAGCTGATAAGGGATGTTCAATGTCATGGCTAATGCAGGTGAAAAAGAGTTTTTATAACTTAGCTTTGTCTCTTTATCTAAACAATGCCGATTTATGATGGAAAATCTAGAAAATGCAGACAAGCAAAGAAGAGAAAAAATTCACAAACTCCACTCCCCAGAGATAAACATTTTAATATTTTAGGGTATATCTTTTTAGTCTTTTTCTTCTGTATATAAATATGCTTTTATTTGTATTTTTAAAAATAGGTTCATTGAATACATACTGTTTTATAATCTGCTTTTCCCATTATTTTACTGTGAATATTTTTTCATGTCATTTCATGGCCTTCTATTACATAATGTTTAATGGCTGGATGGTTCTCAATTGAACAGATGCACCACGGTTTATTTAACCAATTTCCTATTCTGAAAATTTAGCTTGTTTCCAATTTTTCACTTAGATGCAACACTAGAATAAACATTTTAATAGCTAAATCTTTGAGCATCCGAGATTATTTTCTTAGAATAAATTCCTGGAAGAGGAATTGCTGAGTTAACAGCCATGCGAACACTTTAGGTTTTGACACAATTTGGACAACCGCTCTCTCATTAAAAGGGAAACCTTTAACACTTATTGCACAAGTTTGCAGCCGGCGCTGTGCGAGGGGCTGTAGCCCCATCACCTCTAATGGCCCAAAACGACCCAGCACGGTGGTACTGCCTCGATTTCCCAGAAGGGGCCTCTGCAGCTCCGTGAGGTTGAGGCACAAGGCTCCTACGTGGTAAGCTGGGACCGGAGCTCAGATGTCACTGACCCCAAGGCCCGTGCTGTTTCCCAGCCCTACTCTCTCGGCCTCTGTTTACTGCGGGGAAGAAGCAGACTGAGGCACTTCTCAAGGGCTTTTTAAAAAGGCTCTGTATCACTGGGGGTGGAGGGCGCTGACTAGCATAATAATATCGATATCTCAGTGACTTAACCCAATGACGACGGCCTCTTGTTCACATCATAGTCCATGGGGGCAGGGGTGGCTTTGCTCCATGTGGTCATTCAGGCACCCAGGCTCCTTCCATCTGCCAGCCTCCTCGAAGTCCTCTAGAATCATGCACTGGAGGATTATTTTGGGGGTGGGAGTGAGGCTGGAAGTGGTGCACATTCCTTTTGCTCATTTTCTGTGGCTAGAATTCACTGACGTGGCCACACTTCACTGCAAAGAAAGCAGAAAAATGCAGGGGGGCCGTGAGCCCAGGAGGAAGAGAACTCCAGCAGGGTCTGTTGAAGGGTTGAATGCAACTGGGTTTTCCTACTAACCCTCAGTTAACCAGAAAAATCCACGAACCCCTCCCCCGGCCTGATATAGACATTCAGTGCAGATATCTGAGGGTCAGGCACCTTGTGCTCAACCCCAGCTCTGCCCTCCCAGGCTGTGTGCCTTTGGGAGCAATAAAAGCAACAGCAGCTTACAGTTTTGAGTGCTCTCTGTATATAAGGCGGCATGGTAAATGGTTAAGCGCTCAGACTTTGCAGTTAGACTACCTAGGTTCAAATTCTGGCTCTATCACTTACTAGCTGTGTAACCTTGGGCAAGCTCCTTAACCTCTCTGTGCTTCAGTTTCTTCATCTGTAAAATGGGGACAATAATGGAACCTATATCATAGGTGGTTGTAAAGATTAAACGTGTTGTACCTATATAAGCACTTAGAACAATGCCTGGCACAGAGCAAGCCTTATCTAAATTGTAGTCACTACTGTTGGGACGGTATGCTAGGCATTATGCTGAGTGCTATGAAGGTATTAGACTTCTTTGGGCCACAGTTTCCTCCTCTGTCAAGTGGGAGAGATCACTTCTTGCCACAGGGCTGCTGCTGCGAGGAAGCAAAGTCATCTATAGAAAGCACAGCCCAGCATCCGGCCAGAGTGAGCCGCTCCATGAACAGCAGGCACGGCTAGACTCTCCCACGTGTCCCGATTCATCAAGGTCGGCACAATCGCCTCACTCCGGGCTGCTGTTGAAGGTCACTGGGGACAATTCCAGACTCTCATTCAGTATGGGTCGAGAGGAAAAGAATTCTATAACCAAAGCCGTCTCCCGCACTCACCTCCTGTCCCATTGTACCCGGTGTCGCAAACACATTATTCCATTCCGGAGGGCACCGTGCCCTTCCCCCTCAGGATCTATTCAGCTTAGATTAAAAAGGCGCTGCCTTTCCCAGCTGGCTTTCTGAAATATTCATCCGGCAGACAGAGATTCCAGTGCACAAGGCAACCCCCTCAGAAGCCCAGGGGACTGCTCTTTGCTGCAGTGTGCCCACCAGGGGGCCGGGTAGCGATGGGCTCGCTGAGCAGCCTGTACACTAGTCCTGGCCACCACCCAGCAGGCTGGCGCAGGACACACTGCCCACACCAGCCCTGCTTCTACCAGATCCTGCTTGGTGCCTTCACAGCTCCTCGTTGCCCTCAGAAGCCCAGGCAGGACCTCTCTAAAAAGAATCTCATAAGTACTGTGTCCTGGTCACCTTCCTGCATTTCCCATCTCTCTCTCCCCCGGATCCCAACCTCTATTTGGGTAGACTTCTTAGTCAAGAATACCTCTTTGGCACAAAAGAGCCAAAGGACCAATGACTCTGCCTTTGCCCTGATATTATATTTGGTTCGCTTATACCCAAGTGGTCCTGTCCCTCTCCCCATCCCAGCTCCCAGGACACCAGCTTGCTTCAGAATCCCAGCCTGCCGCCACCCTCATCCCATATCCCCTCCTCATGTCCAGCCCCCTTTCCCTGGGCAGGAAGTTTGGTGGCCCTGAGCTATCATACTCCCCATCCTCGTCCCTAGAAAGAGTCAGGGCCTCCTTGTCCTTCAGCAACTGCTCCGCACGCTTGTTAATAGAACACAGGCACACAAGTTTTGAAAGTTCCCCAACACCTGGACTATATTTTATCTTCTACCTTTAATTCACTCATTAACTTAAATATTTAAGTAACTAAATATATCTTTAAATTAAATATTTCGCTGTGCTAGGTGCCAGGAATGCAAAATCTAGTAGGTCATGTCCTGCCTTCACAAAGCTCCCAGTCAGCAGAGGAGAGACAAGGAAATAGACAATGAAAGGACACAGTGATGACCGTGACAATGCGGGTAAGCGCAGAGGAGAGAAACTCCCCCAACTTGGGGGGTCAGCAAAGGCTGCCCAGGTGAGGTGATGCCTCGCTGAGCCTTAAAGGATGAGGAGAATCAGGCAAAGACAGGGGAGCCAGGGGGCCTTCCAGGCAGCCAAGAGAGCAGGGGTACAGGCAGAGGCAAGAAACAGCAAGAAACCATTGCAAGCCATTTAGAACCACTAGAGCTTATTACCCAACACAGAGCGGTAGGAGCTGGGGCTGCAGAGGGCTGGGCGGGCCTCGGTTGCCGTTATTGGGTGGCCAACGCAGCCCAGTTTGCCCTGACTTTCCAGTTTTAGCACTGGAAGTCCCACATCCCAGGAATCCCCCCCAATCCAGGGCAAAGTGGCATGGTTGGTCACCCTAGTGAAGGAGCTCTTTGTCAAGCGAAGGAGCTTGGACATTTTGCAACGGTGACAAGGAGTCCATGGAGGATCATAAGCAGGCAAGTGGCACGAGTGGATTCGTATTTATAATATTATGCAGAAAATCCACTCCACGTGCTTCCACCATCCAGACAATGGGTACACCCTCCTCCACGAGCATTGCCGAGCACATCAGCCGTTCATAATGCTCAGAGCGCGTTGACCACCAATGCTTCGCCGTGAAATGGAAGGCTCTGACACCACCTGTTGGCCCGCTGTCAAGGAGGACGCCATAGAGGATCCCTGGGGATAGGAGCTCTTCCCTCCTCACATCCACACACCTCGTGGTGACCTACTCAGAAGCACTCCACTCCTCAGTGGCCCATTAGATCACAGGACATGGAAATTCCAGAGACCGTTTCAGCGTGCCGTGATTTTCCCAGACCAGCACAATTTCTAGCCAGTGCCTTCCAGACTTTCAGAGCCACAGGGATGATATATCTAATGCAAGGGAACATCATAGCCTAAGGGCATCCAATGTGGAGAGAATTCCACTGTAACAAGCTTGACAGATATCAACATCACTGTGCTGTGTTCAAATCTCATTAAAAGGCTGACCAGATTGGTGCCAGAGTGGAGAGAAGCTATTTTTATTAGTATTTATTAGTTTTGTTTCTTTGCATAAAAAGAGTCCACTTACATGGCTAATCGCAAGTAATACAACAACCAGGGGGTGAGGAAGATTAGACAAAAGAGATGTTTTGTGGGAGAACCTGGAAGGTAAAAACCATCATGGCAGTATTGATCCCTTCTGCAACTGTGGTACAAGATGATAATTACATAACTTTATTATGTATGTCTATAATTATAGACACTCTAGCTAACCAAGATATTAATTAAATCTGTTTTTCAAACGGTCTGTTGGTGATTAGGAAGAGCTGGTTAAATTCTGGTGCTGGTGGACGTGGGAGGTGCTTCCAGGGAAAGCACCCTGGGCAGGTGAGCAGAGCCGCTGGGACTGCTCTGCGTGCAGACGGCACAGCAGTGAGAAGAAAGACGTGAGCGTCTGGGAGGAGGGCCAGGCAAAGCAGGTGGCCTGAAGTGAGACAGAGGAAAAAACCCTCATGCACCGGGCTCCACTCAGCTCCCCAGGGACATGGCAGGATCAGAGCAATGCTGGGGGAGAGGAGTCAGGGTAGTGGAGGTGGCCACGCCCAGCAGGTGTCAGGGTCCAAGATGGTCATCACTCTCTCTTGTCCTCTCATCTCTGCCTTTCCTCCATAGTAGCCACTTGAGAATCTGCTTCAGAACAACAGGGAAGCGCAGAGGAGGTGGACTTTTTCTAGTGAATCAAGTGTGAGGTCTGGGCATGAATTTCTCCCAAATCTCACTTGGACTTTTCCCTGCCACTCTCATGGCTTCAGAGCATCCCATCCCAACTAGACCCTCTTCCTCACAGGTAATAGGCCTTGCTTTCACTCTCTGAATAGGTCTCTCTCCAACCCCTTGGCTTCTCCACTCAGTCACCAGGACTTCAGTGTCCTTGCTATCTGCTCCCACTCCATCTAGCCTGCCTGACCCTGAACCACACCAAAAGTTCTCAGACCCTCTCACCTGTGGGTCTGTGCGGCCGACCTCGCATGCCCACCAATAGGCCCCCAGACAGCCCTGCCCACTTCTCCTTCAAGACTCAGCTTGGGCAGCAGCATCTCCAGAAAACATCTCTGCTCCAACCCCTGCACATGCTGGGGAGGGGATCCAGGACAGGTTGAGTAATTTGTCCAAGACCACACAGCTAACAAGGGGTGAAGGCAGGGCTGGAACTCAGGCCCATGGGCCTCTAGGCACACATGCCGGCACCCAGCCCGGGCTGGGAACCAGAAAAATACAACAAAGACCCTGCCCTCGAGGAGCTCAGAGGCTGGTTTGGCCAACTTCCTGCCAGAACCCCCCAGCAGTGCCAGGGATGTGTTTGATCATGTATTCTTTTGGAGCAAAAATACAATCAGAGGCGGTGTCAAACCTGTCCTCGGCTGGACACCTAGAGGCCCTGGCAGAGACAAAGTCGATTTACAAAAGGAAGCGTCCCCTCCTCGAGTGACTCCCTGCCCCACCCCCACCCAGCTCTCCATCTGCCATTTCAAAAGCCAATCGGAAGGAGATATTTTATCACGACCAGCCCTATCATAGCAAAGAGCGAGGTGGGGCTCTTTATTCAAGATGCGCACGGATTCCACAAGCGGCTCTATCACCGATTCAGTGCGTGCACACGGCGCCGCAGCCCTCGTCTGCCAGGGAACTGATAAGGTGCCTCTCGCCGGCTTTGACAAGCAGCAGCACGGGAGGATGCGTCAGGGGCCCCACCGAGCCAGAGGCACGTTGCCAAGGAATAAACTCAGGGGTGGAAGAACAAAGAAGACCAAAACAATACCCCAAGGCGAAGAAGAATGGACATGAAAATAAAGCAGGCAACCCCCAAAAGCCCATCCTCCATCTTCCGATGGCCTGAAAGAGTCCACTGCAACTTGGAAGCTGAAAGATAAACGACATGTGCAGAGGGGCCAGGGCTGTGACAGCCCAAGTGGAGGGGGAGAAATGCGTTTGCGGTGCGCGTCACTTCACTGCACATGGAGCTTGTCTCATCCATACGCTCTGCGAAGCCCTTCTCCTCTCTCCCCGGGGATGAACTGTTTGTTCAGGCCCCAGACAGCTCCGCCTTGTCAAATGCTGTCTCCTCTGATCTTCCACCTGCCTCCTCCCAGCCTCACTGTCTTAATCTATTCAAAAGGCTGTTACCCAAATGAACCTTCATACACCTCATGTCACTCCTCTCCTCAAGCTGTTACACCTCGACTCCCATCTCCTTCAGCTTACACCAGAGAAAGTGTCTCTTCTGTTTTCCCAAAGGAAGGAAATGAAACTGAAATCTGGAGTCTTGGTGGAATGGCAGAACCGTCGCCCTGGAAAGCAGGAAACCTGGCTTGTCCTTCCCAGTAAGTCTTTTAACCGCCCGGGGCCTTGAGAGTTTTGTCTGTATAATGGGCATGAAAGTACCTTATTCTGAATACCCAAGTGATTTTTGGAATCTCTTCAATTGAAGACGTATGATCAAACCAAGTCCGTAGTCCTCCATCATTCTTTGACACATGCACATGCCAGGCATGGTGCTATGTGCCAGGAACATGGAGATGAAAGGTGGCAGGCTCCGCCTTGAGGAGTGCATGGCCAAGTGGAGAGTCGAGCATGCAAATACCCAAACACGTTGAGTGGGACAAACATGTTATAGCCCAGGGCTCTGTGGGAGCTGAGAAGAGTCCCTACATCTGCCTGGGAACAGGAATAACACAGCAAGGAATGAGTTAGACATTAACGCATGGACAAGATGGGCTAAGGCTTTCCAGGCAGAAGGAAGAGCTGGTGCAAAGGCATGAGGCTATGAGAAGGCATGGGCAGCACGCTTCCAAGCTCCCTGACATCATTACTATGTGCCCTATTCTCATTGCTTGCTTGGGACAGTGCAATCAGCACTTTTAAGCTTTTTAAGATCCAATCCCTTCATATTACTGACGAGAAAGCAAGTCCTGGAAAAAAGAGCTTACCCAGGGCCAGAAGCAGATCCTCTGATTCTTGTCTGGGGCACTTTCCCCACACCACCTGTTCACAGCCTTCTCCAGGCCTCCTTGTCACTGGGAACGCCCTTCCTTCTTGAACTAGCTCCACCTCACTACTTTCTCGATGACTGAGCTCACTAAGAGCGCTATAGGGGAGGGCAGAACAGTCGTGCACAGAAACTGGCACCACCCAGGGAACTCAGTGCTTGTTAAATGCATATCCACATCGAAACTCAGCTTTAGCATCACTTCCTCCAGGAAGCTTTCCCTGATTACTGCCCCAGCCAGGTGTCCCTCCTTTGTTTTTCCAGAGCCCCAGTGCTAATACCGGAGCACTTGTCGCCCTTTACCATAATTATCCATTCACTTACTGTCTTCTCTGCCAAACTGGGAGTTCCAGACAGTATCTGATATATAGCAAGTTCTCAATGAATAGTTTTGGACGGACGGACGGACGGACGGACGGATGGATGGAAGGAAAGATGGATGGATGGATGGATGACTGAATAAAGGAACAAACGTATTCTTTTGAGAGACAGTGTGAGATTGTAGGAGGAGCTTGAAATAGAAATGACGGGACTTGGGTTCAAGTCCCGCTCCACCACTCATTAGCAGAAGGACCTTGGATGAGTCTCCACTCCCTCAGAGCCTCAGTCTTCTCTCCTTGTAGTAAAGGAATCTAAGTGTATCTCAAGGTTGCCGTGAGATTTAAATGTGATAATTGATGTGAGGGTGCTTTGCAAATTACCAAGTATTGTGCACATGTTATCTCTATTTACCAATTAAGATGCTTCAGACAGCAAGTAAAAGAAAACCAATTTTAACTTAGCTTAAATAACCAGGGGATTATTTGCCCACATAACCAGAAATGCACAAATAGAAAAAATTTTGAGCAGGAAATAACTACAAAAGTAGAGAACATGATTTTTCTAAACACAAGATTTTCTTAAAATAATCTCCATAAACTTGCCTTTTCCCCTGCGACATGTTTGGCTTTAAACCAGCAAGCTCTTAGCTGTCTCATCCTACCTGAAAGAGAACTGACAGAAGAAAAAAGTCCACGGACACATTGCAGTCACTCATTTAAGCAATAAGTTAAACATATAGACACTCAATCCTTTTGCCTAGTCTCTCCCCAAATTCCTGTCAACCTCCCTACCAAGATATTTACAGTGATATTTGTGGTTTTAATAAAAATGCATCTTGTGAGGAAAGGCTAATAAAATGATCATAAACACACACCCTCACCATCACCATTAGAAGATAAAACATAAAGAGCTGTAGGAATGCCGAGAGATGATAACACGAGATTATTTCCTTGAGACCTTCCAGGGGAGATTAGTGTTTTATTAGGTGGAGTGACAGGACCTGAACACGGGGACTGATGAAAGCACAGGGCTGTCGTCTAATTCTGTAGATAAATTCAGGTCCATCCAAGCCACAGCATCCAGCGGTTCATGCACAGAGACTGCAAACCCTACCCCCGAACAGCACCGGCTGATGGATATTTCTAATATCTAATTTAATAGGAAGGAGAGGCTGGGAGAGCAGTAAATTCAGAGTGATGTAGAGCACGAGCCGAGCTTGGGGGGAGGAGGTAGACAGTGAAATTCAAGTACTAGGAAAAGAACGTTGCTGGAATGGAAGGGAAGGGAGCACCAAGGCATCGCCGTGCTTTCTCCATGAGTGGTCTCTCGTTTCCTGGTCGGTGTCCCGCCCTCCTCCGGCAGGAATTTAGACACGCCTGGTTTTGAGCGACTGCACTGGGGAACAGAGCTCCTGCAAAGGTCTCCCGCCGTGACCTCATGGAGGAAGGAGTCTACCCGGCTGTATGGAACCGTGACTCCTCAAGTCTGACGGGATCTTGGAGAGAGCAACCGGCTGCCACAAACCAAGAAGTCGGACAAATGAGTCTTCACTGAGGGGCTATAGGCAGACAGCCTTGGGCTAAAATTTGGAAGGAACATAGAAGGATGAGAAACTGTCCTTGTCAAAGAGGAGCTTCCGATGTGGCCAGAGCGGAGGACATCAGGGTTCTAGTCCTGACCGGGAGGCTGGGCAAGGCAGGTGGAACGCCTCCTTATGGGAGGCAGCATCCAACCAGAAGGGACAGATACAATCCAACTCAGTCTTTGTGTGTCTGAAGGATGCCAATCAGGGGCGGCTGGGCCAAGGTCCTGAGAAAGAGACAGGGACAGGCGGCAAATGCAAAGAGAAGAAGAAGCCTTGCAGAGGAATTGAGTGATATAATGGGCACCAAGCTGCCAGGTGGGCCAAACAGTTGGGCAACAACACGGGGGGGGGGGGGCGTCTTATGCACGCTGAATGTCCAGATTCTGAACTGCCCTGGATTCATGGTATTTCCAGAGTTTAGGCTTCTGAAAATCAAAAGGAGAAAGGTTAAAAAAAAAAAAAAAAAAGGAGGTGATCCAGCTCAACAGCTTCCGGTTGGATTCTCCTGGTGTTTCTTCTTATTATGCAGATTAAGACAGGGATGTGTAAAACATACTGTATAACTGAACAAAACGATTCAGAACAAGTGGCTCCTGCCAAAGCACGCGAGTAACCAAGGGTGTCCCAACTGTGTCACCAGAAAACGTACCATTGTGCCCCGGGACCCCCCAGCCGACGGCGGCTCACGCCCTCAGCCCACACCAGGCACTGCAAGTCGGCCTTCACTGAGGACATTGAGGAGCAGTGTTTTAACAAGATCATTATCTTCAAAACCTTTTACGAAAAATTCTCTTTGGATGCATCTGCTATTTACATTCCTAGATAAACAGTTACCTCCAGGAGCTGACAAAGACTTATAGGTGCCCAGTTACCGTACACACAATAATAACAAGACAACAGGATGATGTGTGAAGTCAGAAAAGCACGTGTTTTTGAAGGAAAAAAACCCAGACTTGTGACACGTGGTAAATCATGGTCATAATACATTACCATAATTGCTATGAAATCCACATACTTAGTTTTGCTATCTGGACAGCCAAGAAAGATCTATCTTTGTTTTAAGTTATGCTATTATCAAAATAACTCAGTGCATTGTTTTCACGTAGGTGATCTTGATTAAAACCACTACACCTTTTCTGAGGGGAAAAAAAGCCCATGGTGTGGGGCGTATCACATCTTTCAGCCTCCGTTTCCTCACCTATAAAACTGGGGAAACGATACCTACCTCTGCTGTTATTCTTTCATTCAACAACTAACAAACACTCATTGGGCCCGGCCATGGGCGGCCACGTTCCAGACGCTGGAGCTACAGCGGTGACCACGACAGTGCGTTTGCCTTTGTGGAGTTTTCATCTCAGGGGAGGGACAATCCGTAGACAAGAATATAAATAAGCGTGCACTGTCATCTCGAGTGGGATAGGTGCTATGACCAAAGAACAAAAAAAGGAAGGATAAGGGAACAGAGGTGGGAGGTGGTCCTGCAGGGGGCTGGTTCAGATGACGAGGTTAGAGCAGATCTTTCAGAGGAGGTGCCCTGAATGAAGAGTGAGGCAGCCCTGCGAACACCGGGGGAACGGTTCTCCGGGCACAGGGAAAAGTGGGTGCAAAGACCCTGAGGTGGGAATATGCTGACAGGTTCAACGAACAGCAGGAAGGTCATTGTGCCTAAAGGGGATATTGGAAGGAGAGGTCGGGGAGGCAAGCAGAGGCCAGATGTCCTGTTATCCTTCCGGAGGGAGGCGGTGCGTGAGTCTGGAGCATAGGTGCACAGGGGGGTCTGCAGACATACACTCGGGAGTTATCAGCACGGTAGATGGACGGTAGAGCCCAGGGCCTGGATAAAATCACCCACAAAGCCCTAGAGAAGAGAAAAGGGGACTATGGACTGAGCCCAGGCACTTGACACTCAGAGGGACCAGCAAAGGAGACTGAGAAGGTGAAACCATTAATATGGAAGCAAAAGCAAGAGAGTGTGAACACCGCGAGGAGAGAATGCCCGGTCTTTGCGGAAATGACATGGGGTAACGTGTCTAAAAGTTTTAGCATACGGTCCCACAAAGAGTCGGCTCTCAAAGATGTCACTTGCCCCCCCCCCAGGTTTCAGAGAGAGTTAAGTACTGGGGGATTTATAAGGAAGAAATGAGTGTAGACTGGAGAAAGAAACAATATTCCCCATCCCCCAAAAAAAGAACACAATAAGACTGGTTAAGGTTAAAATGAATTTTTCCTAGAAACCCCAACAGCCCAAATGGCCAAAGCTGTGAACTGATTAGAACGCACTGCTGATGGGGCCAGGAGGTCCCGACACCTGGCTTCCGCAGCATCTCTCAGCGTTATTTATCACCAGAACATCTCAGGCCTGGCCTTTCCGCCGTCTCATGGAAGTGGGGCAGGATTTTGAAGCAGGGCTCAGCCTGCCTCAGGTTGGAGCCAACATTTTCTATATGCTGTCCTTCAAGCACAAAGGAATGAGGACCCAACACTGGAGGTCCTACCGCTCCCCTCTGCAGGCATCCCCAGACGTCTGGAAGGAGCACCGCAAGCCCAGCCCCGCTGTCCCTCTGAGCCAGCTAGAAAGGAGGTCTTGCTGATAGCCATTTAATACCCAGGCCACGCGCCATCCGAATCAAATACAAACCGAGCTGTCATCTAACTCACAACAAATGTGGACCCTCCAGTGGCGATCTGAAGAGATGGAGCAACAGAGAAAGCTTCCAGACCTCAAAGGATAAAGGAACCTAATGGAAAGAATCAGAATAATCCCCCATTCAGCACTTTTCAGCTAGGGAAGTACATGCACATTTACTGTCTCACAAGATCCTGGGGGATAAATAAGGATGCTACACCTCTTTTACAAACAAGGAAACTGAGGCACGCAGAGGGCAAGTGGCTCACCTGAGAGCATCTGATGCATTTGGTAGCAGAGCTAGAATCATATCCAGGTTTCCCGATTCCTTGCCTGCAGGGTTACTATGAGGATTAAAGGAGATATGGAAATGGGTGTGTAGAGGGGATGCTGGGACACCAGGCCTCATGAAGTAGAATTAGGACAGTCGAATTTTGGAGCTTCCTCTTAAAGCCTGACTTACTAACTATAAATGACTAAATAAGTTACTCAACCTCCCTGGCCCTCGGTTAACACACCTAATGGTACCAACCTTCTTTTAGGACTGTGGTAAAAACTAAATATGAGAATGTAAAGCATACAACACAATCGATGGTATACAACAAGAGCTCAATAAATGTTAGCTATTTTCAGTAGCAATAACAATATTTTCCACTAATTATTTGAGTGGCTTTAGGCCAGTTGCTTCCCTTTTTTGAGTTACTGGTGTCCTCACCTGTAAAATGAGGGGAGGTAAACTAGACCCAGTGGGCAGGTGGAAAACATGGCAATTTGGATGTCGAGCAGCGTCAGAGGGTGAGGATTTGCATATTGACTCCTTTGAAAGTTACACATCCTCTCAAAACTGCATCGCCCCATTGGTAAAATGGAGGTAAATAGTACCTACCGATGGGATTTTCCTGAAGACTGAATGAAACAACGCATGTAGAATTCTTAATAAGTACAGTATAATACAGAATAATGCATAATAAGTGCTCAATACAACTTGTTTAAGGCGGTTGTCTCCACTTTTCTGCAATTCTTTCCAATGATGGTGGGGATTAGAGAGGACAACTTGCTATCCGAGACCCCTGGTTTCCCCATCTGTAACATGGGTGCTTGGACTAGACGTTCTGAAGGAACCTCCACCTCTGACACTCTGTGAGGCTACAGGCACCTCCAGGAAATGCCTCTTCCCAGGGAGTCGTGGAATCCTCCCAAAACTCAGAGTCAGAGAGCACAGCTGTCTGCGGTTACACAGCCTGGAAGCCACATCTCCTGGCTTATGTCCCCTTAACATTAACTGTCAGCAAACGTGGCCTCTGAAGCAACTGCAAATGAGGTATCTGTGCACGGTGGGGAGCCAGCGAGCACGGGCGCCATGTCCTCCTCTGCGGTTCCCCAGCTCCATCCTCTGACTTAGCACATTCCCAGGCCATTTCAGGACACAAAGAAAGTTTCAGAGGAAAGAGGACTATTCTCCTTCTTCCTTCCTTCCTAAATAAACATTCTCCTCTGTGTTGTAATTACTCTCCTCTCGGTCCAAAATGTTTAGCAGAAACATTTGAGGAGTGGGCAAACACCCGCCACAGAGCTGTGTCATATGAGGCCTCTACTGCTCAGAGTCACCAGATATCAGATGACACACTCTCTCCTGCACAAGAGCTGCATTTGGGTGCTTAGAATGAGACTCTGCCACGGAGTTGGAGAAAACTTGCTGAGCAAAATATTCCAGTGCAGCCTCCTCTCTTCCCCCACCTCCCAAAACCTGCTCAATGAAAAGGCTTGTCCAATAACACTGAACCATTTCCTCGTTAGCCATTCTTTCACCCATTCAGGCCAAATTGGTATTTGATGCAACAGAGAAATGTGTCGAGCACAGTATTAATCAGGTTCGGCAAAGGCAAGGTCACGAGGTGACTGGAACAATTACGGGATGTGGGCAACAGGCGAATGAGAGAACGCATTGGGGAGGAGGGGGATCAATGGCTATGAAATTATGGAAGGTTATGATAGTTGGAGGCCACTGACAGGCTGACATTCTGCCCAAACCAGACACGTACAAGGCTTCCATCTTCAACTGTCTTCAACTATTTGTTATCACGAGGAAAACTGCTTGGCTCCGAGGCAGCCAGTAAAGAGAAACGAACCTGGAAGCCTGCAACCAGGTCGTGGTAACAAGAGTCACTCAACACAGAATACTCAATTGGAAATTTATCAGACTGCGTAGAGCTCCAGCAAGAAAAGAGATGTCAAGTTTCCCACCAAAAGAAACTAGGCTTGTTGTCTTTCGATTTCTGATGTGGCTGCTCAATACTCGCAACAGCCTCAGGAGGACATGGGTTTCCAGGAGACCTCTCTGGATACAGTATGCCGGGGTTCAGAAATAGCCCCCAAATTGCCTTGACTGGACATGGATTCTTCAAAATCAATGTGCATTTAATTCTACAATAACACGGTAGTGAACCATCTAGAAGATCTCCCTAGGGAACATAGCTCAAAGAAAATCTCTGAGGAAGTCACAAAAGTTTGCAAAGGATGTTGCACCAGAAACGAACCACACAGCATTAAAACCCTCAATCCCGGTAAACAGGCGTGGCCGCGGATTTCTTTTTAAAAGGAGCCCCATTAAGCTACAACTACAAAGAGGACCATCCATCTAATTTATCAAACACAGAGCAGACCAGGCAGAAATGAAGTTGTGGTCATTTTATAAAGGTTTTTAGATTATTAATCTGAATCATCAATGAAGCTTTCATTAAGTTGCACCCTAGGAATTGATTTGCAATGGGTCGTTCCAATGTGCTATGTGAACTTGCTGCAGAAAATTAGTCATCCTAGACTCCCTAAAGAATACAGACATGACATCCGGGCATCTGTTAAGTTTGCTCAAAAACATATGCGAGCCTTTTTTTAAAGAACCATAATTACATCCTGCTGAAACCTCCAAGGAGCCTGCTAACTGCCTTTGTATTACAACATCCATTTCCCACTTAGGCAGGCTCGGCTCTGCTATTCAGACGTGCGTTACAATCTGCTGGCTCCTCCGGCACACTTTCTCAGCTAGAGTCTGCAAATGCTCGAGTCCTTCCACGCTCAAAGAAGACCGCACTGGAGGAAGCAAGAGCTGTACGGCGGTGTGTGTGTGTCCCTTGTTAAAGTACAACCGGGAATTTGGAGCTGACGGGGAGCTAAGCATTAATCCAGGCCAAGTCTCTCACTTTCAGATGGTACCACCAAAGACCAGAGAGGGAAATGGCTCGTCCAATGTCACACAGCTAAAACCTGAAACAGTATATGGTAGAGCAATTAAAAGCTTAGGCTCTGGGGTCACACAGACAACAAATCCCTGCTCTCTCACTTATCGGCTGTGTGGCACGTAACTTCTCTGAGCCTCAGGTTCTTTATTTATGAAATGGAAACTATAACAGTGTCTGGTGGGTAATAAGTACCCAAGGAACATTAGCTGCTAGCATCCCTTTCATTTTCACAAATACAACCCCATTTAATCCTCAGGACAACCTTAGGTGGGATTACTAGCCTCATCGCACAGATGAGAAAACTGAGGCTCACAGTAGTGAAATGACTCTCTCCAGGTCCAGTTTCTCACAATCCTGCTGAGGTAACTGGGGGGAGCTTGGCCCCATTCAGCATCCCACCAGTTTTCCTGACTTCACCCAGAGACAAACAAGGAGATCAGGAGGAAGCTTGCTTGTTTGTATCTGCACAGGAACAAAATTAGTGTGGCAGCCATTCTTAGGGCTTCAAATCCCACAGGGACTGAGGGTCTGGCTGGCTGTTCCCTGCCCTGGGGAAGGTAGATGAGCAGTTCTATCTTCTAACTTGCTGCTGGACGCTGGGGGCGTGTGTGTATGTGGGGGAGGGGGCATGTTACTTCAGGATTCTACCACATATTTTAAAGCTGACATCAGAGTACTTGTCAATGCTCCATCAGCCTGCCCTCCTGACCCCCAAATCTGGCCTTTGGGAAAAATCTAATTGCCTGCTCTGAGTGACACCGGAGCTGTGTGAGTTATAAGGTTATATACAGTCACTTAGAGATTATGTGCCCTAATAGAAGGAGGAACACAATGAATGAATGCATGAGTGAATGAATGAATGCACACCGGGGTTATTTCTATTAAGCTCTGGAGTGCAATACAGTGATGTCTCCAATAATGCATCTTCTGGGAACTCAGTCCCTGTGAGTATGTCAGCCAAGGACAGAGCCACAAGAAAGGGGCTGCAGGGGCTGCCTTAAATAAAGACCCCAAATATCAGCATCTGCAGGGCTCACTTTGGAAGCGTCTCTAGTCCTTAGAGCCCACGGGATGGACAGACAGCTCAGGCAGTGGGTGGCTGCACTCTGGGCTACTTGAGAGGGAGACATCACAGAGGGAGGCACAGAAGTCTCCAAGAATAGATGGGCTGGGGGTCCACCATCTTGTATAACAGATCCAGTGGGAGCCTTTCTAGAAAAGCTACTACCATGAGCATCACCTTACAGCCCTGCTATTTGTTCATCCATTCATTCATTCATTCATTCATTCATTGGATGAACAGTTCTTAGAGCACCTACAATGTGCCAACATGAGACCAGAAATACAACAATGAGCAAAACTTAGCCTAAATCCACGAAAAGCTCATTGTCAAGTAGGGGAGCCAGACAGGGGAACAGCCATCCACAACACAGCGTGAGAAGTCCACCACAGAGATCAGCTCCAGGGCCCCTGGAAACACAGCAGAGGGGTCCCCAACCCAGCCAGGAAGTAGTGGTCAGGGAAGGCTTCTCAGAGGAGGTGACTCCGGATCTGAATCATCAAGGAGGACAAACAGTTCAGCATGGTCAATGGGGCAGTTGTTCTTGGCAGAGAGAACAGCACGTGCAAATGCTCAGAGGCTGTGAGAAGATCCTGAGGAGTCAGGAAATTATAAATGGTGCTGTGAGACCTGGATTGAGGGCCTAGGCCTGGTTCTACCACTCTGGGTGACACCTCTGGGCCTCAGTGTCTTCGTCCACACAGTGACGACTCTGGACTTAAAGATCCAAATACCAAAGAGAGAATCCACCCAGACCTAAGAACCTGCTCCAGACAGCGCCCCAAACAAAAGGTGAAGAGCTGACACGGCTTCGTTGGAACAGTGTCACAGCTACTAAACCGCGGCTACTAGACTCTAGCTAGTCCTCTGTTTAATGTTTGGGGGTGACAGGATGGGGAAAGGGAGGTAGCCAGGAGCTGCCAGGTCTTGAGTTCTCACTATGCACCAGACAGTCTCAGGGCTCTCTTCTCAAAACAAAACAAAAAAAATCCCTGAAAAGTGTTATTGTCCTCATTTGACAGATGAGGAAACGCTCAGAGAGGAGAAGCAGTTTGCATACGGCCCCATTGTAAGGGCTGGATCCAGGATTTCCTCCTGGGCCTGTTTGGTTCCAGAGCCAGCTCTTGCCAGGACATCCCTCTGCCTCTCCTCACCACTGGCAGCTCTGGCAGGCCCACCCCGGGACCTGAGTCTTTCCTCAACTCGACCACCCCTATTCTTGCCCACCTAGGGGCTCCTGGCACCCCTCCTCTGCAAACTGGCCTCCCGGGGAAAGCTGCAGAAAGTCGACCCTGTGGGGAGGACTGAGCAAGAAGAGTAGCCCTGGCTCCCCTCCAAGTGAGAGAAGGCTACCAACAGCCCTGCCTCGGTCCACTCAGAGCTTCAGACCTTGCAGGGCTCCGTGGAGAGTGCACGGTCATCAGCGCTGCTGCTGCAGCTGCTGCCACTCTGAGTGGCCCATCTCCGGGCTCTTAGGTGCCGGCAGCAGCCCTGACGTCATGCCCACTGGTAACCCGACCCCTAATGACTGCTCCCTCGTCCCCCCTGCTGGGCCCATCGTGCCCCACACGGGGGGAGGGGGGTCACCCCCCAGGGGAAGGGGCCAGGTGGGGTTCTGTTTAGTGGCTGCTGAAATGAGAGATAATTTTGGTTATTGACATCTCCCACAGGACTTCCCCATTCTCAGAGCTGTTCCTAATGCTCCCTCCCTGGCTGCTTCTAGAATCAGACCTGCCTTCACTTCACACTAAAAGAGCAAGGGTGACTCTCCCTTTGGGCTTACGCTCCGTATTAGCTGGCCAAGAGCAGGAGTCTTAAAAGCACAAGGTTTCTGGGGTGCTTTTTACTCTAGAAAGATAAACACGTATGAATAAACCCTTTATTTAATCACTGACACATGCACTCTACAAAATGGATCTAAGTACCAGCCAAACACTAAGTTATTTAGGTGTAATTCTAACAATGCAGACAGAAGAGAAAGCACGAAATTGGGCACCTCTAAATCCAGTGGGTATTTATGGAGCACTGCTATGACTTTAGCACTACGATGGACTCTGGAGGATACAAACTTACCTGAGACTCAATCCCTGCCCCCTAGCATCGTCCACTCTGATTGGGAACACAACTACCCTTATTGCCACGGTCACCGCTCTGGTCGGCATCTACAGAAGAGTTACTGTCTGCCGGGTACTAGCTGAGAGCTTGTGTTATCTCATCTGATCCTCGTAACGAGCCCAGGACACGGCAGCTATTGTTTGCCCACTGAACAAAGAAGGGAGCTGAGGCACAGGGCGGTGAATCGACCTCCTGGAGGTCACAGAGCCGGGATTTCGTTGTGTGACTCCACGGCTCACATTCCTAACCCACATGTGATTTGATGAAATAATGTATCAGGTAGGAAAAAGAGAGAGAGAGTTGAAAAGAGTCAGAGAAGAAGGAACAAGAGAGAAGAGGAAGGGAAGGTTTCAACTGGATGGACATGTGAGCTGAATCTTGAAGAGTGGCTGGGCGTGGCTGGTTGGAGAAGGGGCTGAAGGTGCACAGACCCCAGGTGTTTCCACCAGGAGAGCCAGCCCTGTCCAAACGCAAGCTACTGTCTCCACACACTCCATCATCCACATCCATGGAACGTGGGCTCTAAACACACCTGAAAACGGATCTCAGAAGGGATTATTTCTTCCAAGTTCATTCTTGCAAAAGAGAGAAAGATGTGAATTTCTTGCCCTCAGAAGGAAGCTCAGGTGCCCTTAATGACAAAATTTTGCCCAGATATCTTCCTATGGAAGGTAGAAAAACCAAAGTGAAAATATTGTGCGGGTAAACCTAGCTTTGCATAGTGAAAATTTATGAAAAGTAACAAGAGATCACAATTTTCTAAAGTTCTCTAAGAACTCCATGATGGCATCTTCTGTAAAGCAAACCACTATTTTATACGATGGAAAACAGGTCCCGAACTCTGACACTTTGAAAACAAGATGTTCGTGTACCAATGCTGTTGTCACTGCTATGGTGGCGTCTGTCTGTTCCAGGTCACTGTGCCCCTTGTAGTCCTGCATCCTACTATGTGTTGACTTTCCACTGTGTGCGGGATCTCTGGGGCTCTGGGTGGACCCTGCAGGGGACCCAACCACAGGCTAAGAGGAGCTGAAGACCCACCCACACATAACCAGAATCACAGTTGGAAGACAGGGACAGACAGGGTGACACTGGATGCCTTCCGAAAACCAGGCGAGGAGGGTCAGCTGGCCCAAGAGGATGAAGTCTGGCCACGTGTCTGAGAAACAAGGAAGTGGGACATCCTTTCATGGAAAGCAGTGACAGCAAAGTAGATGAGAGAAGCAGCTACGGCTTCTATGATATTGTGATATAATAAGAAATATATAATTGGCCTTCACTCTGATTCCTGGCACAGAGCTTCCAAATCCCTTGGAATTTCCTGAGTGCAGGGGTCAGAGGAGAGTCTTTTGTTCTACCTGAGTTTATGATAATGACCTGACTCTTGGTGGGCTCCTAGATAACTTCAGGATGGGGGCTGGTTGCCAGAGGAACCACCATGTGATTACAGGGTTGGAACTTTCAGCCCACGCCCCTCCAACCTCCAGGGAGAGGAGAGGGGCTGGAGATGAAGCTAGTCACCATGACCAGCGATTTAATCAATCGTGCCTACGTGTTAGAACCTCCATAAAACCCCTAAGTGATGGGGTTCAGGGAGCTTTGGGGCTGGCGAACACACTGAGGTGCTGGGAGGGGGGCACCCCCAGACACGGCATGCAAGCGCCACACGCCTTTCCACATACCTTGCCCTCTGCATCTCTTCTGTTTAACTGTTGTGTCCTTTATGACAAACCAGTAATAATAAGAATACTGATTTCTTGAGTTCTGTGAGCCATTCCAGCAAATTATCAGACCCGAGGAGGGGGTTGTGGGAACCCCCGATGTACAGCCAATTGGTCAGAAGTACGGAGGTCCAGACTTGCGATTGGCATCTGAAGTCGAGGCAGTCTTGTGGGACTGAGCCCTTAACTTGTGGGATCTGACACCAACTCCAGGTAGACAGTGTCAGAATTGAGTTGAAATGTGGGACACCCAGCTGGTGTCAGAGAATGGGTCTGTGCGGGAAGAAAAAACCCCACACATTTGGTGTCAGAAGCGTTCTGTGGGTAGAAACAGATCATAGTAGCAGAGCTTCAGACACACCTGGGTTTGAATTTCAGTTTCCTCATGTATTAGCTAGGGAAGCTTGGGGGAAATTGCTCAACCTGTTTTCTCATCTGTAAAATGTGGATGATAATAGTAATATCCACATCACCAGATTGTTGAGAAGATTATAGTACGGTGTCTGGTGTACAGCACATGCAAATGATTGGATGAATGAATGAATGACTGAATGAATGATAGCTAATATGTGCAAGGCACTTTTCTAAGTGTTATTAACTTGTTTAATTCTCAAAACAACTCTAGAAGGTGGATACTATATTTGTCCTCATTTTACAGATGAGGAAACAGAGGCCCAGGGAAAGTAACTAAGTTGCTGAAGGTCACACATCAAGGAAGTGGCAGATCTGAGTTTCAAACCCAGGTCTGACGACAGAGCTCGTGTTCTACCCACTGTGACGCTTTGGACAGTGCTGGGCATACGGTGAGTGTTCAATAATTGGTAAATGTTATTATTGTTGTTGTTACATTGCTACTTATGTACAGGGCAGTGCTTCCCAAACTGAGGTCTGTGTACCCCTGGTGGTATACAACATTATTTTAGGTGGTACATTGATGAACTTTTAGAAAATTTCATACCCACAATCTTATTTTAGTGGGTATGAGAGAAATAAGTAGCACATCAAATCCAGGATTTCATTGATATTATCCTTGTGTCAAGGTTAAATTTTTTTTAAATGAGTCATTTTTAAGACAGATAGGGAGTGATAATAATATGGTGGAAATCAGGTCGGTGGTATATTAATGCCTGACAATGGTATCTGATGGAAAGGGTACGGGCTTTGGAGCCGCACAGAGCTGGCTTCAAGACCCAGGTCTACTGTTACCAGCTGTTGGAACCACACGAAAGTTATCTAGCTTCTCTGAGCCTTTACTTTCCCATCTGTAAAGTGGGAACAGCAGCACTGGCTCTCACATGTTGTTGAAACGAGGATTCAAGGTGATAATGTACCGAAAGCACCACAGGGCCACAGCAATTGCTGGTCCAGCTCCGCCTCTCCAGCCCGCCCCTACTCTCCCACCTGCACTGCCCTCACTCACGTCCTGCCCCATCACCTCTCCCTCATCCTCTTCATCTGGTTGAGATCCATGATCTCTTTGGGCACCATCCTGGGGGCCCAGCGATTCTCCTCACCACCCGACTCCAACAGGCGAATCCCTTCTGCCTTCTCAGTTGTGTTGATAATAAGATTTGGAGACTCCATAGGAATCCAAATGGGAAGATACTCCAGGGCCAGGGGCAGAAATTAGATTTTTTTCAATTACCGTAGGCAAAGGGCTTCATGTTGTTCTAGTAACGCAAACTGCTGATTTGCCGTTTCCGTCTTTCAGTCCTACCCGGGCCCTGCCAGCGACTGACGGCCACGAGAGAAGAGAGCCCACGCCTCCAGCACTCACGTGTTCAAGCGCCCGGCATCTCAGTCGGCAGTGAGGCGGCTCCCTGGGCTTGGCTTGACGGCCTCAGGATCAGGGAAGACGGCCAGGGAGGAAGACACTTTACTGCTGGGAACTCTGCCCCGCCTTCTAAGCAGAAGGGTCCCCCCTAAAGTGACCCACATACCAAATCCCAGCAAGAGGCTGAACCAAGGGGCCAAAGAAGCTCAGATCAGTCCAGCAGGAACGAGGCCCAAGGAAAGCCAGGACTCGCCCAGTCGTAGCTGTCACTCCAGGTGACAGACTGGGATTGGAACCCAAGTCTTCCGGAAACTGTGACTTTTCCTCAGACTTCCATAGACAAGGGATGGTGGTCCCAAAGCAGATGCACGAAGACCTCAGTAACAAAGTGCAATTTCTCATGGCTTAGCCTGAGCTCAGAAACAGATAAAGGAGAATTCACTTCCCGTCGGCACCAATACAATAAGCCAAGTGCTGTGCTAAGTACTTTATGCACATTATCTCACTTAATATAACCTTACAAGGTAGAAACTGTTAGTATCCACGTTTTAAAGACAAGGCAGTGAGGCTCAGAGATGATAAGAAACTTTCCCAAGATCAAAAAGCCAGTACATTCTGAGGCAAGGATTGAAACCCAGATTGTTCTAATTGCCAAAGTTCTTTCCACCTTACCATTCAGCCTCCTGTTTTCCACTGTTGAAAGCTCCATCTTCCCGGGTATATTCCATTTGTCAATTTGTGGAACCTGAGTAGATACTTGTTTCATTATTCATTTAATGCTTGGTTTCTCCATTGGGCTGTGAGCTTTGTGAAGGCAGGGACAATCCAGTGAGAAAGAAAAACATTCAACAGTTGATTTCATCCTTCCCCTGACCATCCACCCGGAGACTGCCTCCTCCTCTCCAGTCTCCTCTTTCCATCAAGTTCTATCCAACAGAGTAGAGATGTCAATCACTGCCTGCCCATGCACGCCTCCCCACGTCCTCCTGGAGTAACCTACCCTTAGAAGCTAGGTTTGTACCATGTGCCCCTGCCCCACCCTCGCCATAACTGATAGGCCCAGGAACGGACACGTAACTCAAGAGTGGCCAACACAGAGGCAGACCTGCCTCCTGACTTGCTTCTAAGCTCACAAGATGAGACGGGCCCATCAGATTATCTCGTGATCCTGAACTAAGAAACACAGAAGGAAGTTCTCAGGGGAAGTGATATTGAAAGAGGTAGGTGGTGATGGTGGATGGAGGTGACGAAGGTCAGCCTTGAAGTTAAAAGGGAAGAGGAAAAAACTATGACTAGCAGCAAAGGAAGGATGTTGAGAAGGAGAGAAAGGAACTGGTGCAGAGAGAGAGGCAGAGAAAGGACACAGCAGCCAAGGAGGAATGAGCGGCCAGGCCTTGGAGTTGCCTTATTTCCTGCCCTTCCTGAAGGCTGGTTCTCGAAATTTCTTGGGGTTCCTAAGCACACATGTCCTTTCTACTAAAAAACAACACCAAAAAATAACCCTCTTTTTTTCCTAAGGGAACTTAAACGAAACTCTTTGCAATTAAAAAAACAAAAACTTTTCCTCCACCCTTTCCTGCAGCCCCCCAATTTTGGTGTTAATGGAGGTGGTCACAGGTTTCAATCCATTGTGACAGTAATTCTCAGACTTCGGTGTACATTAGAATCACTGGAATGCATATTTAAAATGCAGCTTCCTGGGCTCTAACCCCAAATAGTCTAATTCACTGGGTCTGGATCAGGGCTGTTTTTTCAGATAATTCTGATGCAAATGCTCTAGAACCAAACTGCGAGAAATCCTGCCTCAAATTTGCTTTTCGTCAGTTGTATTATGAGGAAAATATTAACCATCACACATGACAAACACACTTTGCCCAGGAAAGGTCTACATGATGCCAGGGTGTGTTAGTCAGCTTTTGCTGCATAAAATATCTCAGGGACACACCAAAAACAGTTTTTATTTCTCACTCACAGGTCTGCACGTTCGCTAGGGCAGCTCTGTTTCGGGTCTATTCCACGTGTTTTGAGCCTGGGGTAGAACGTGAACAGCCGGCTGGGACAGATTCTGCTCACAGTGGAAATCAGAAGCCCCTAGAGGGGAAGTGGAGACAAATTATGCCTCTTAAGGCCTAGGCTTGGAACTGGCACACTGAGCCTCTACCCACAGTCCACTGGTCAGCAGGTCACTGGCCATGCCCAACATCAGTGGAGGCGGGAAGTACCCTCCTCTCACGGGGCTGTGGGCAGGGGGGGAAATGACTGTTTGTCAAATAATCTAAACCACAACAAGGGGCATGTAGCGTAACGGTGGCACTTTGGGTCAAGGAGGTCATTTGGCCGTACTAGGATCAAACCACCCTGGCTGACACTCAAAGGACCAACCTTAATCAGCACCGCTTTGCACAAAGCTGTTTCTCTTGAATGTCAACCCATTTCTACTCAGGAATCATCTGGAAGAATAACACCATGCTCTTTCCTTTCTGGGTAAGAAGGGCCCAGGTGAGCCCAGGCATTTCTAATCAATGGCTAGATCATTTGTCTGCATTTCAGAACATTCCACGGGATTCAACAGGCCATGTCTCCCTCTTGACTCCTCATTACTTGCTCTCATAACTTGTCCCACTATGCTGCAACCTATAAGGGCATATTTTGCACTGATTTATTCAGTGCATCCCTTTTTGGGTACATCTGAGCCGCTGTTCTTGTCTCTAATCTCATCTCTAAATAATCAGCTCATGCAGACATAACGAAGTGACCCTCCCGGTCACCCGTCACCATGGACCCATGGAAACTCAAAGGAAAAAGGCACATCTCCGCCAGGGGCGTGGGAAATAATAGATTCACAATAATAGAACTGGATCTTCGCAGTTAAGAAACTACACACATAAAGACGCACAAATGCAGGACATTCACCTCTAAGCAGTCCTCCCGGACAGCCTTTCTCCCATCACAAAATCAAAGACAATTAAAACCTTCTCCTTTCTAAGATGCTACTGCTCTATGTCACCGAGTCAGAGTCACAGGACAGCCCTAACTCTCCCTTTCACCCTCCTCAATTGAGAAGGTCTACTCTCGTTCATTCATTCAACAAACACCGACTGATCATCTACCACGTGCCAAACAACGTAATATGTGTTAGGAATATAGAAATAAACATGAAACTGAATGGCTAGTGAAGAAGAGAGACTTCAAGTAATTGATTAAATGCAGATTTACACAAGTGAGATGCCTAAGATGTAAGAACTACAATTCTTTGTTCTACATTTTAGCTTTCCTGCAAATTTTCCCATGTCATTAAGGATTTTTGCTTATTGCAGTTTTTAATTATATCAGTGAAAAAAGAGAGAAATATTTTAACTTAAACTTCGAATCACACACTTGAGGGAGCCTTTCATCTACAATCCACCCTTTAGGAGGCGGGGCTGAGGGAAACGCATTCACCTACCTAAGAAGCTAGCAAAAACCTGGATTCTGAACATAAAGGCACCACGTTCCCAGGTGTCCAGATTGGTACCTCTGTGATGGCTGTACAAGAGATGAAAGACATAGGATTCTGCCAGTTGTAATCAAGATGTTGACTCGGGTCCCTCAAGTCCCACTGTGACCCCAGAGGTTCGAGGGAGCATGGAAATGGACAAGGCTTTGAGTAACCTTGTCTCTATTCACTCAGCTTAGCCAAGGGAGAAATCCCCATGTAATCCAAGTGTATTTCTCAGCCTTCCTCTCCAACACATACAGTTACACAGCTCTGGCTCATTCCCCAAATGACCCCCAGTTCTCACATCAGGAACCACCCTGATCTGGCTCCACTGGCCACCTGCCCCAATCCCAATCCTTGCCTCTGCTTCCTCCCAAATGAACCAGGAATGCAGACGCCAGGCTTCAGATGCTCCCTCTCCTCTGAAGAGGCTGCACTGTAAAATCATCCACTCCCGCTCTGCCATCCGTGTCTCCTCCCATCTCTCTTCCCATCCCCCAAGTCCTTCTCTGTCCGATTATCCCAGAGAGAAGCAATGTTAAAAATTAATGCCCTAATGATGGGAGTCAGAGATGTCATTATTTTGATTCAAACAACAGGTGTGGAAGGATCTGATCTAAGCTTTAGGAGCAAAGTAACCTAGGATGGATTTGGAAAACCTTGGTTAATTGGAACTCACCTCTAGGTAACCAGATTTTTTTTCCTGGTGCTGAGGCGTTAGAGGGTGCCACGAAGTGTAATAAACAAAATTCATAAAATGTATTCCAGCAAAAATGCAACTTGCAGGGGAGTGTTTTAGAACCACACAAAAGAGTTAGCCTAATCCCCACATGCCAGAGTCCTGTAAACTGTAATTCGATGTGCGGAACGATGAGGCCAAGGCAGTTCCTACAGGATTGCTACATGAAGAAAGATTTGGTTGTTTTCAGTGGCTGTTCTTCTAAAGCAGAAAAGCAGACTTTCTTTTAGGAAGATGTGCAGTAACGAAAGTTTAAACCAGAAGTAATTTTATCATACCTTCAATTAACCAGAAAAGTAAACTCAAATGAACCGGCAGTAGTCATCCATCTCCCCCACCCATATTTTATTCCCCAAATATGCCACTTAGAGGATTTTGCCAAATGAGTAAAGGGAAACATATGATAAGAATTATAGTGGATATCATTTAATCCTTAACTGTACGCTAAGTACCGTGTTAAATACTTCCAGTGCATTCTACCTCTCAGTCCTCACTAAAGGTTTTATTATTATCAGCCTGATGTTGAAGAGGAAGAAGCAGAGGCTAGAAAGGATAAATAAATTATCCAATGTAATAAAGTCCCAAAGTTGTGTTATTAGCAAATCCCACACAACCCAGGTGACATTGTCACTCTTTTTCCCTGCAGTTTAAGACGTTAGTTTAGAGAGTTTAAGAAAGGAGTGAATGATGACAGAGTACCGACCAACAGGAAAAAGTGAGGTCTAAAGAGATCAGGTAAGTAAAAGGGCTTTAACAAATATGCCAACCCCAGATCCCTACATAGGACGCCAGCAGGAAAGCTGGCGTTGCTACCATTTCTTATAATTAAATCTCGGCCCTTCTCTGTGCTGAGGACTCGGCAATAAGGTTCATGGAAGCCAGTTTGGGATAGAGCTGGAAGGCCAAAGGAAATGCATTTTACTTATATTCAGAGCTATCCTCATGCAATTTATATGTATCTTTCAAATAAATGGGGAGAGGAACCTATGAGGTGCCAGAATTACTGCTCAACTGCCAGCACCTTTAGGACCAGAAATAACCTAACTTTTCCAGTATCTTTAAAGTCGGGTCCAAAACATGCCAAGTCTTCTTTCCCACTGAGAATTAAGCTGAAATAACAAAACATCAGCATTCATTTTTGCTGCCTGAGGAAGGCAGTTGTGTTTTCTGGAAAGTGACCCTAAACTGGAGGAGAAAAGGGCTAGAGCTCTTCATCCCATCTGGTTATTAACAAGTTGTATGACCTTGGGCAGGTCACTTCACCTGTCCATGCTTCACGGACCTCACCCACCAAATGAAGAGAGCATTGACTGCTCTGTTATGACTGTTCAGGAGATCATGGTGCATCCAAGGTGCATAAGACAGTCATGTTCCAAAGTGCCACCGGGCTATCGGACACCATTCTACCAGACACACGGGGGGCTCTGAACCGTGGAGACTCCTGGGACTCAAGCCACCTGGGACCCGAGTCAACCATATCCAGTTGCTGGCCAAATTCTATTCCTTTGTATCTCTGCTCATTTTTCCCTTCCCTTTGTCTTAGCCCTGGAGTAGAAGCTTCTCGCCGAATGCCCACATCACTGCTGTGGCCTCCTAACTGGTCTCTCTGATTCCAGGATCTGTCACCCACACTGCTACCCTCACCCCTCCCTAGCCACCCTCGATTATTCTAAAGTCTTCCCAAGCTCCACTTTCAGGGCATCCTAATTCCAAAGCCTGCAGTGGTTTCTCAGTGCCCACTGGATAAAACCCCTACTGTTCACATGGGTTGTCCCAGGCTCTCCATTTTCTCTCTTCATCCTTTCCCTTCATGCATTTGCTCACTCAACAAATATTTACAAACACCTACCAGCCTCAGGTGGTGCGTTGGATGCTGGGGAACTGACCTAGCATCTGCTCTCAGGGAGTTTACAGTCTGGGTTGTTGTAGGCAGAATGCCTTACGCCCACTCTCTCTCACTATCTGCCACTGTAATAGTCTGCTAGGGCCGCCATAACAAAACACCATGGACGGGGTGGCTTAAACAACAGAAATTTATTTTCTCACGGTACTGGAGGCTGGAGGTCCAAGATCAAGGTGTCAGCAGGTCCGGTTTCTCCTGAGGGTTCTGCCCTTGGCTTCCAGACGGCCACCTACTCACTCTGTCCTCACATGGCCTTTCCTCTGTGCACACACATCCCTGGTGTCTCTTCCTCTTCTTACAAGGACACCAGTCATATTGGATAGGGCCCCACCCTTAGGACCTCATTTAACCTTCATCACCTCCTCGAAGGCCCTATCCCCAGACACAGTCACACTGGGTGTCAGAGCTTCACAGATGAATTTGGGGCATGGGGACACAGTTCAGTCCACCTGTGAGCTGCTTATTTAGTCCTCCCTCCAGGGTGCTTCTCACTCGGTCCCTCACAGGCAGAGCTCAAGTTCCTTCTCTTCCAGGGAAACCTCTCCACCTCTGACCTCACCAAACCAGACAGACACTTATCTAATGTCACTGTCACTGACTCCTCCAAGACACTGAAAGTGCCAAGAGATGAGGGACAGTATCTAAGTTCATCATTGTGACCCCAGTGCCTCATGCTGTGGCTGGCTGGCATACAGTAGGTGCTCAATAAATGAATGTGGGATGAATGAATGAATGAGACTGATCTTGTCCTGTCTCACAGTCTGCATTGAAACGAAGGCAGGGCATTGGCCAGACTCCTTGCTCTCCTCTCTCCCCCTATACCTGAGCAGAGGCTCTAAACTTACTGAATTGAGTTGCATCTAGCTACAGTCTCTTTCCATCCTCCTTCAATGACATGTGAAATGTGCTGTGGTAGGTCCTCAGTGTACATCCCCCGAGCGTTTCGTTAACAACCCCTCCATTCACGCCAGGAAGACAGGCTGGCCATCCAGGCAGGGAGCTGTCAGGAGGCAGATCAACTTGTAACTGCCACTACCTCTGGATCCAAAGGGGCAGCAGCGGCAGCACGGCCCAGGCCGAAGAGTGAGCGCTTCAGCTCATGTGGAAAGAGCTCGGGGAGCTGGGGCTGGAGCTGCAGCCTCACCTGTCCTGTGAGTATCCATCCGTCCAGACCCCGACCCACAGCGGCAGCTCCTCGGAGCTCCTTCACCAGGGCAGAGGAATGCCTCTACAGCAGCTCAGCCTCACCACGGCCTATGACTGGCCTTGGGGAGGGTGGTGGCCTGTAGCTCTGACTTGAGGAATGATGTGGCCATAGTTCCCGGATGAACAACACCTGTAAGATGTCATACAGGCCAATCCCGCTACAGAGCATGTACGCGTGTGTGTGTCCAAGGACACACACGTACACAACCGCAAGGAAGTTGGAAAAAGCAATTTTAGCAATAAAATCCAGTTTTAAAAACTTAGAGAGATAATCCCCACAGCGAAGTGAAAAACAGTGAGGTGCTGGAGTCTAGCAGACAAAGCAAGTGGTGAACCTTGGAGAAGTCCCTTAACCACAGCTTTCGCACCTGTAAAATGGGTTAATAATACCCACATCAAGGGCTCGGGGAAGATCTAAATGAGATGAAACCAAAGGGGTGCCTAGCGCACTCTGGCACACAGCGGCTGTTCAATACGTTAGTTACTTTTCCTGTCCTTGGTCTATTAATCTATTGTCTTAATCCTTTCTGAAAAATTCACTAAACCTAGCCATGTGTGTTTAGAAAAATTACCTTAAAATATATGTGCCTTGTTTTTCTTCTTTGCCTGAAAAGAAATGATAACTGCCCTGCTTCCACTGGTGCAAACCAGTGAGAGGGGATTCCGCCAGGAGAAGCATTAGAAAGTGTCACTGCTGCTCGTCACTCCGTCCAAAAGGCTGCAAATCCCCTCCAGCCACCACTGCGCTGAAGCTTGGCAGCACCTCAGCTTCATCCCTCTCCATCAGCTGGGTCTGTTCACTAACCCGAACCCTCCTGCCTCTTCCTTCAAAACCTTGCTTCTCTACACCCCTTTTTTCTATTCCACTCACCAGCCCCACTCCAGCCTCCCTTAATCAAATGTTTCCATCCCTGCAGAGAGCTCCTAACCATCTCCTTGAATCTTATTTCTCCCTCTTCTTTCTACAAGAGTGAATAACATATTAAACCACTCATTTTGGAAGATAGCTTCAGGAGCACAGGGAAAGAGGAATCTCAAAGCAACAAGTAACATTCACGCATTCAGCCAACACTTATTGGGGCCTACTGTGTGCCAGGGGGTGAAGCGATGGACAAGACCTGTTCCTTCTTCAGTGAGCCAACAATCTGGCTCAGGGGTGTGAGGTGGGGAAACACCTGGGCCACAGGAGAGTGTGGTGAACTGCTACCCCAGCTGCATTTGACCAAGGTCAGAAACATGAGGAGGATCCATTCTTCACGGAGGATGGAGGAGGGGGCTCGAGGGAGGGCCTTCCAGGTGGACACGATGCATAAGCAAAGACTCAGAAGTGGGGGAAATCTGAGGGTTGTTCACGGAACAGCGATCAGAGTTTGGCAAGAAGAGAAGATTTGGGTAAGAGAATGGGAGGCTCTAACGGTCACAGCAATTCCCACTTATTGAGTATTTCCTATGTGCCAGGGACAGTGCTAAGCACCTGACGACCTATGAGTAAATACCCCTGGGGAACAGCTCAGGGGGTAACAGAACTTTCCCATGTTTGAAGCTGAGGTCTACAAGACTCCAGTGAGATTCGAGCTCTTACCTATTACACCCTAGAAGTCGGGCACAGCGTCAAGTGCCAGGGCTGGGGAGGGTGTCCTCTTCTGAGAACACAGTGGGAAATCACTGAATAGGATGATGACAGCTGGACTCCGGGAAGAGTAATTTGGCCAGGAGTGGAGGATGGACCAGAGGAGAAATGGAAACAAGAGAGCCAGCCAGGAGGCTGTGCCATCAGCCAGGCACGAAGAGTTCCTGGACCTGAAACTAGGGTAGTGGCAGTGAGATTAGAAAGAAGAGACAGCTGCCAGATAGGATACGCTGTGGTACAGGAGCAGGTGTGGCTGACAACTGGATGAAGAGCTAGTGGACTTGAGGGGAGGGAGGGGAAGGTCAAGTGATTCTGAGCTGCAACCACAGGTGATAGGGAAGTTGGGGATACTGTTAATAGAAATGAAGAGGAGAGGCTGATGTGGCAAGTATGATAAAACAGTCCCCTTTGCAGGGCAGGATTTGGCAATCCAGAGCAGTCCAGCCAACCCTGGAAATTTTAATTACACGAAGCCCGTGTTCACCCTTGCCAAACTCATTTTAAAAAAACTGTCTCCAGGAGCCTTTCATGCTGAAAAGCTGACAGCCAGGAGAATATTCAAACTAAACCATCTTTGTCACCACTCAGTCACCACGTATCTTAAAAAACCCTGAACAATTCTTATTTTACAGTGTTCATCCTCTGTGGGAAAGCCCTGTCTGTGAAGGACAAACTTCTAAGGAGGAGTAGAGAAAAATCAATCAAAAAGTCATTCCCTTGACTGATCAATAGGCGTCTGTCAGGGAAATTTTACTTCTCCCATCTATGCTAGCTAAGTAGGTTCATACAGCACTGAGCAGTACTTACCTCACTGAGTTTCTCCCCGTGGCAATTTGCAGCCCCCTGCCTCTCTGGATTTTTCCTGACTTCAGCACAGAATTTGAAGTTGACAAGTGCCAGGCATGCATAGGGAGCTGCCGTCTGTAAGTGGCGCCAAGATAAGTCACCAAAGGGGGAGTTCTGAATGGTACCCGTCCCTGCTGCAGGGAGAGTGGGCACGTCCACGGCTGAAGCCGGCCGTCTGACTCTCCCATGGCCGGCCGCTTCTCATCACTGAGGTCTCCACAGAAAGGACACTCCCTCCGGGAGCTGTCCCCTTCACCCAGCTAAAACTCACCCTCTTGGGGGCAAGAAGGGGTCTATACCTTGATCTGCGTGGTGGCTGCACAGGTGTATAAGAGGTATAAAAAATCGTCGAGCTGTGAATTTAAGAAGCATGCACTTTACTTGACGTGTTATACCTCGATTAAAAAGGAAATTAAAAACAATTATAAATATGAAACACACCCCTCCCTCGCCCATTACACCACTATGCTCTATCTTCTTTAGAGGATAGGCCATTGTCTGCAAATAGATGATGTCGTTAATTCCTGTTGTTTGCTGTTCAGAGAGGTACTGTCTAATCCGGTAGCCACTAGTCACATGTGTCTATTTAAGTTTAAATTAATTAAAACTAAATAAGATTTAAAATTAAAGTCCTCCATCACACTAGCCACATTTCAAGTGCTCCGTGGCTGTATACAGCTAGTGGCTACTGATGTGTACAGTACACGAATAGGACATTTCCGTCACAGCAGGGAGTTTTGTTGGACAATGCTGGTCCAAAATGTAAGCCTCGGAAAAGAAGAGACCTTGTCCGTCTAGTTGATACCTAGATCCTAGAATGGTGCTTGGCACATGGAAGACACTTCATAAATACTTGTTAAGTAGATGAATAAAAGAATTTTGTAATACCAAAAAAAAAATCACAAAGCAAAACCAAAAACCTGGAAACATCCTAAATGTACACCTATAAGGAATTAGTTTAAAAATTTTGGCCCATTCTATAGTAAAACTCTATTCAGTCATTAAAAGGCATTAGGTAGGTACGTATGCAATGATTCAGACAGATATCCACACTATATTAAATGAAAAAGCAAGTTGCTTAAAAATATATAGAGTATGATTCTATTTTATTAAGAAATGCAAACCAAAAATAATCAGGAATGATATACACCAAACTGTTATCAGTAGTCACTGCTGGAGAGAATTAGAGAAAAGAGGAATTTACACTCTCTGCATTCTTCTAAATGGTTTGAATGTGTAATAAGTAGGTATTACTTGAGTACTTTTTCTAATGATTTAAAACAAAATCCCATGCAGCCCTCTAAGAACAAAAGAAAAAAAAGCAATCCCACATTGAAACTGCCCCAAGCATATACAGAACATTTCTTAAATAATTACCAAGTGCCAAATTCCTTACCAGCTTTATTTCATTTAATCTTAACAGCAGCCCTGTAATTAAATGTTACTGTCCTCTGTTAAAAATGTAGACTCTAAAGATCAGGGAGGTTAAGTAGCTTTCCCAGGGTTGCACAGCTATCACACACACAGCATTTGAACTCAGCTTTCTCACCCCATAGCTCACAGCACTCTTCACCGCAGAAAGCACAGGCAAATACCTCCCAAGACCCAGATCCCAGAGGAGCCCTGGACTAGACCCTTCATCTGCATGAAACCCCACAGAAGGGCCAAGCTACAACGAAGCACATGAAACCTACCAAACCCTCGAGAAAGTGGCTTTTGCTGCTCAGGACAGTAGGAAATATAGCAAAATTGAAGGTAGCCACTCTCCCCCTGCCTTGTCTCCCCAGCTTATCCCACAACTGTCAATTGAATCACACACACACACTGACAGCAGCGCCACAGGATCTGCTGCCAGTGAACACTTGGTAACGTAAGCGTGCTGGCAGAGCCTTCCCAGCAACCCAGCAGATGCCTCGACTGTGGCTTTGTTGGATTTTCAGCCAATCCCCCCTGAAGAGGAGTTTTCAGCTCACCCGCGATATCTGAGCCAAAACACTGCCGAGTCGCCTTTCAGCTCCGTGGACAAGACATTACAGGCTGCGTGCCGGGAGGCTTGTTTAGCTTCACACTTGACGCAAATGGGGTGTGTGTTTACCCACAAACACACACATGCACACACCAACAGAGGCTGCCGCCGCCAACAGAAGCCGCTGCAGTGGTGGTATTTCTAGAAGCCCAGAAACTGTACTCGAGCAATGTGGAACTCGATCACAACGCCTATCAGGAAAAACAATCTAATTCCTCCCAAGCCAAGTTTCAACCACTGCCCGGAAAATTCGGTAGGAGATGAAATGTAATACTCTATTAAGCCTTACTTTGCCCGCACAAGCGAGAACTCACTCAAGCACAGAGAGTCATTAAAATGGATCTTACATATATCATTATAAATTTAATAATCGCCATGACGGCTAGAGTTCAAGTTAAAATGAATGTCAGCTGAGCATAACCAATTGATGTTACCCCAGCTGCCGCAGAGCCTCACTAGGGGTTACATTCTACTTCCAGAGGCTCCGAAGTACATGTGGACCCAACACAGCCAGAGCCAAGAACAGATGGGAAATGCAGACATCTACACCTAGCCAAGGAGAGGCCGTCATAATTGCATATTATCTCGGTGTACCAGCCCAATTAAAATTTTCTACAGTGTCAGAGGTCCCAAATGTTCCTCCACTAAGTGTCTGGATACCAAACGTGGCTAACACTTACTAAAATGCAGTCAATCCCAGGTTCTGTTCACAACAATTATCAATTTTCCTCCTATCTCTCAGAGAGCTCCTGTACAAATAGGAGCAGAGAGGTCTCCTGTGTACAGGTTATACACTGAACAAAATCAAACATCGCAAGACAAATTTCACTTACCCAGGCGCCTAAGATAGTGGCATTCTTCCTGCATTACCGGGAGTGCAGTCACAGGAGTGGAAATTTTTTTTTAAGAATGGAGTCAGTATCTGTGTTTTTAAAAAGTAGTTTGTTTCAATCTATTTTTATCCTTTGAAAGTCAGAGCAAAACCCCATACAAAATCCTTCTTTCACACACACACATAAACAGCTAAAATTATAGGGAAGAGTTATAAGGCTAGTTTTCACCTCCATGTGTAGTTCACACGGGGAAGAGATGATCTTTGAGACTCACGAGGAGAGGGGACACTCCACCCCACACTGAGAGAACACCAGAAGTTTTTCTACCATCCACAACATTTCAAAGGAAATATCAGAAATCATTTTCAGATTCACATAGACTCTGGCTCTGCATGAGCTGTATTTAACCCTTACCACACCCTGGTCCCAGCAATTCCCCCAAGAGGGAGTGAGGAGACATTGTTTCAACCTTCTTCCCAGACAAGCAGCCACTCGATGCTACTCCCCAATGTGTCTGGCTTTTAAAGACAAGCTGAACTTTAACTGGTAGATACAGATCCTGGGTGATGGTGGCTTTCAGACCGATGACAGCAAACGACCTTCACTCAACGGGCCTTTTTAAACAGCTGTGACATTCTCACAGATGGGGCAAAAGAGTGAAGTAGGATATGTTTTTGATCCATAAACATAAGAGCCAGCAGACCACACGGAGAATAACTCAGACAAAACCACCGCTGTCAGGAGCACCATTTCCAAAAGGTGCTAAGAGTGTGTGAATCCCGAATGGGCCTTCAGAACAAATAAGCTCGTATTTGACTCAGAGAACACCAACACTTTTTGTCAACTCCCTGAGCTAAAGCTTATAAATCTTTACCTTTCTGGCTCCAGGATTGAATTTTTTTTCCCTTCTTTCTCTCTCTCCCACCCCATCAACAAGTCAAGGATTCAAGCAGCAGTAGGACCTGGCAAATCACAAGCCACCACCCTGGCTCCTTAACCAGAGGAAAGACAAACAAGCACAATCGACGACAACAACATTCTGAGGACCACCTGGGCTCTCTGAATCATGCTTAGCAATTCCAGCACCATAAGCCAAGTGACAAAGTTCTGCCACTTACCCTCTTTTGATCTTCCAGTCCATGGGTAACCAGCTTTCTCTTCTGCTGTTGGCTGGACTCAGAAACCGATTCCATTTCCCAGGAATAAAATCCCCTCTCTCCTTCAGCGATGCTTCCAAATCCACAGAGGAAGAAAACAACCCAGGCAAAAGTGATGCATACACGCCGCCAGACAAAGCTCCCGCCAGCTAAAGAAATCCACGCTACCTCCTCAAAGGTCTTCCAGACTTCTTAGAATCCACTCGGGAACCTCACTCGCCATCGCTGCCTTAGCAATGAGGGCGGCTGCTGCCGGCATCGTGAGAGCTGGGACTTGGGGGTTTACTTCAGTTCCAAGGCTGGCTTCCTGAGAGCCCAGAGGACAGATTTGGGCAAAGACGAGTCCATATCCTGGGGCACGTGCCACATTACTGCCCCAGAAATCCTTTCCCTCACTGTCTCCTTGGCACAGATAATTTATATGTCAATAACAATGTAAATGGGCATTTAATCCACAGAGCTGATAGCATCCACATCCCTCTCCGCCAGCCCCTGACTCCCATAAATCACCATAAATGCTGCTCGCAAAGCCGCCCCTCACAGTTCTTGCAAGTGTTCGTCACAGAGGTGGCTCCCCTCCCGGGCTGTCATCTTCCTTCACAGAGTAAGACCCATACCTGCGGAGAAAAGGTTCAACGGTCAGATTTGTCTTTTGTGGAGAAGTACAGGTTTGAGCTGTCTTGACCACCATCTGGAGCCCAAACCAAACAGCAGCCGGCAATCTTCCTCCGAGCCCCTCAGTACTCCGAGTGCATCCACAGGCAAGCAACCGGGGGACCTCATGGGCTCCCCACTCCTCCTGGCGAGAGACACACGGAGGACCCCGTTCTTGAAATAAGCACGCCAGAGCCGGAAATGAGTTCTCTTTCACACCTATGTGGAGTGCATCGTCATCATCATCGTAGGACTAAGGCACTCAGGTATGAGGAGACAGGGAAGCAACGGTCTGTGAAGCAAAAAGGCATCAACATTTTCCCCCCAATTACAGGTGCGGAGGCAGCGTGCGGCAGGCGAGACACCAGGGTCCGCTGGGGAGGTGAAAAAGAGCAGCCTCGATTGTCTGAGAGCGAAGAGGCAACTGTGCTACGGAGCCGCATTCCCTGCCTCAGAACCTGCAGGCAGAGCAGGCACCCAGTCACCTCCTGGCTGACGTCACAGAAGCTTGGAGGGACAGACAGGGAGGAGAGAGGAGGGACCTCAGTACCAAGGAAAATGTTTCCCACGGGTGCACCCTTCCATGAACGCATCTGAGAGGTGGGAACATATATGAGAAGCCCCATGAAGATGCCCCAATACATAATTATGAATGCCTCTTCCCATACATAGCATCAGCACTACCAGGAAAGAAAGGAAAAAGGGAAAAAAGCCCTTTAGTAAAAGGCACTAGTTTCTTGCCAGCGTTTCTAATCAACGCACTAGCCATTCTACTATTCAGGCCGCGCCAGCCTCCGGGAAAGCTGTGGCCAGATCCGGCCGCAGCGGGCAGTAGACAGAAGCCCTCAGACCCTCCCTTGCAGCTGTCCTGACCAGTGGCTACTCTGGAATGAGGCCGAAGCCATCCTCTATCACAAAAGGCTTCCGCACAGCTCAACGCCAAAGCAGGTTAAAAGGCAGGGAGAGACTCAGCCACAAAGGGCTTGTAGGAGGAAGAAGAGAAATGCTTCTCTTGGGAGAGAAGCTGCAGAAAGACTGAAGGTCCTACACCACACACAACACCCGGCCAGAGCAGATTTCTGCAAATGAATTCCCAAGTCACAAATGTTCTGAATTTGGCAAGAATTGATGAGAGCAGAAGAGGGGCATCTCGTACACCCCAGGGTGGTTGACACAAGAGGCAGCATCAGCGAAGCCCTCTGCTGGCCCAGGAAATAGCAGACGCCCTCTGGTTGCCCCCGTCACCATCTCCACAGCCCCTTCAAGGGATCCCTGGCAAAGGAGAAACCTCTCAGATCCATTCTTTTTAGCTCCAGATCACAATGCAAATAAACTGTGGCAAACTGCCTCCAAGAACTACCCTTTTCTGAATCTAAACTGAGACCTCAAACTAGAGGATCAGACAGAGCTAGGTTTGAACCTCAACTCTGCAACTAAACTCACTGTAGACCTTGAGACAGTAACTTAACCTCTCTGAGCCTCTGTGTTCTCATATATACAGTGGGAATAATGATAGCACGTAAGAGTGGAAAGATCAAGATCATCTATTGACGCAGAGCAGGTAACCTAAAGATAACAACCGCTAGCATGCACTGAATGCTCACTATATGCCAGGTGCTGTCTACTGCTTTACATATTCATTCTTTCAACAAATCGCAATCAAGGGCTTGCTATGTGCCAGTTATCTTGCTTCAATTAGGGGTTCTTAGTTAGACATGAGACAACTGAAGATTGAGAAGGTCGAGTAACTTGCCTAAAGTCACACAGCCTGGCAGTTGTGGGGCTGGAACTGGAACACAGGTCTGACTTCAAGGCCCTTGCTCATAACCGTGCCTCTCTGGCAGGATCCCTTTCATTTGGCTTTTCACAAGCAGCCTGAGTCCAGAGTCTACACTTTTTACAGCTCCTGGCTCTCCTCACGAATAATAATAAAAGGAAAAAGCCAGGTGCCAAAAGGATCTCCTACTGGGAAGGGCCATCTCCAGAGGGGCCGCTTCATTCGCAGCTCTGGGATCTCTCTGTATCTGAGAACAGCTCTGCACTCTGCACCAGGCCCTCGCTTCCTCCCGGGTGAGACCCTGTCACATCCCATCACGCCAGCCGGTGCACACGCCCCAAGTGCACATGGGGACAGACGTTCTCGCCCCAGAAACACCTCCCCAGCAGCGGGGAGTGGGAGGATGTTCAACACCTCCTGCGAGCCTTTTGTTTTTTCTGGGAGTCAGTCTCCACCAGTTCTGGGGCTGTCGCTGTCCTCCTGCTACAGCCAGGGTGGGGAGGGGTACCCGAGGAAGGGGAGAAACGAGGATGCTGCTACCAGCTAGCTGCCATGTCCAATCCGCTTCCTGACTGGGGAGGGCGGACTTCGGAGAGCAAGCCCTGACGTAAAAGCTCTGATTTCTTACTGCCCAGAGAAATCTCAGGAAGTTTAAACACACTGAATAAAAAAGAGCTGAAAGGCAGGACTAAGAGAACATTTAACTAGATTGTTGAGAAGTCAACACGTTTGCTGGATTGATCCCTAAATGCAGCAACATGTCAGCAGCTTTCCTCTCTGTGCCATAAGTCGGTCAGGAGCAGCTTGGAGGGAGGGGGGAGTGAGGAAAGGGCTGGGCCAGACTGCACCATAAGATTGGGGGCGGGGGCAGGGACTGTGGGCAAGCCCTGGCTTCTCCTTAAAGTCCAGAAGACAGGTCCAGAAGTATTAAAGACAGCCCAAACCCGCTGCCAGGGCTTCCTCCTGCCTGGTCCAAACACCGTCTCCAAAAGGCTTCACTTCTCACTCCACATGTGCCCAAATCCTTCCTGCCTTCTTGGCAATTCCCAGGGGAAACAATTTTAAAGACCGATTCAGAGGTACACCCCAGCACATGGGGATCCAGGAAAGGGTCTAGTCTCAGACATAGGCGCACCCTTCTGAGAGGCCCACGGAGGTCCCTTCCTGCAGTAAAACTCCATTGCCAGCTAAATGCCAATTTGGGATTCCAGGTGCCAGACAAGTCACAGGCCAGGCCCTCCCAGGTGGAATGTACTCCTTCCTTCTGCCTGGGTGTTGGAATTGTGAGCCCACTTCATATGTTTTGGAGAAACATTCTTCTTAAATTCTCCAAAGTCCAAAATTGGGAAAAGTCCCTTTGGCCTTCTCCTCACTTCTCTCCCTCTCTCTAGCTGCTCCTGCCCCCAGGTGGCTCCAAGACTGGGGAAACTGGTTTTAAACTAGATTGGGGGTTGGGGGAAGGGAGCCCGACCTGTTTCATCTTATAACCAGAGTCAAGCTTCTGATACAAGGGTGCAATCGTCTTTTGAATGGACTCATTAACACTCACCGCCAACACAGCAGTTTTAATTAGTCTTTGGTGCCTATAGGGGAAACGGAAGGGCTTCTCGGAAACCTAGCCTTTCATTAATCAATCAATAAATAAGTTACATAAGATGTAAGAAAGACAACCAAAGAGGCATGGTGACTTCTGGGCTGGGTTTTTATTTGGGGGTTTTTTTTGCTCCCACAGGGAGCCCACCCAGCCGGCCACTTCTGCTTAGCCGCCAGGGGAGAGCTGACCCAGCCGCCAACCCCGGCGCCTTTATTTGCGCACGGCGAGCGAGCGGAGCGTGCTCCCGCCTCTTCTCTGAAGAAAAGAAAGGATCACACACAAAAATAAGTCACTAGGGCCCCAGCTGGGCGGCGCGGGCTGCCGCTGCCGCCGCCGGGGTCCCTTTGCTGGCAAGAAAGGAGCCGGCTCAGCGGAGCGCACACCCTGGAAGCGCCGCGACCCCCGGAGCTCGGGCGCCCCCTCCCCGCCCGCTGCCCTCGCCCCTCCGCCCGCGGCTACCCGGAGCATGGGAGAGAGAACGCCAGGGAAACGGGAGGCCCGGCCTAGTGGCCCCGGCTCGGATCCACCTACACACACACACACACAACACACACACACACACACACACGGATAGGGACAGACACAGTGAAGAGACTCAGACACAGACTGACACAGGCGTAGTAGACACTACGTAGTAGAGACCTAGACAGACAGACACACATACACACACACACACACACACACACACAGATACCCACAGAAGCTCAGATCCCACACGAGGATGCACATCCACCCAGAGAGGGACACACGCAGACAGGTACCAAACCTACATTCAAAGACAGAGGTGGCTAGAAAACACCGGCACAGACAAAACGCGCGCGCGCGCGCGCACACACACACACACACTCATAGATACACAGACAAGCACACAGAGAGGAGAGACACCCACAAAACCCCAAAATACATAGAGACGCCAACAGAAGGATCCACAAACACAATACTCAAACACCAGCACCCGGAGAGGGCGTTCACAGCCACCCACGCCAACAGCCAACACAGAGGAACCCGGACGTGAGGATACACCCAGAGACACAATCACGCAGAGGGGGATGCACAGACACACACAAACAGAAGACATCCAGAAACACGAGAACACAAGGAGATACACCCAGCCTCAGGCACGCACACCCAGTCTGGATGGGGGCATGTGCAGCGTAGCCGGAGGCCGGGGAAAGTGCGCCCCAGAGCTCGCAGAACCGCCTCAGAGAACCGCGCAGAGCGCCCCAGCCCGCATCTGCCGGGGAAGACTTTCCCAGAGCATCTCTGAACAAGGGCCCGCCGACCGTCGGCGTGCGCCGGTCGCTGTGCGTCCGCCCGCTGGGTCTCTGTGCCGCGGCCCCAGGGCTAAGGAGGCCCCGGCCCTCCGCCAGGGTCCCGGAGCGGAGGTGTGGCCCCGCGCCGCTCCGTGCGGGACCAGCCCTCTCCCCGCCGGCAGTCTCCGCCCTGCCCGGCCCCCGAGCCCGGCACAGAGCATCCCCAAGTCCTCTCCTCCCTGCCGGTCCCATCGTGCGGCAAACTTTCCCCCGGCCAGTCCCGGCGCCGAGCAGCCCGGCCCAGCCCGGCCCCGGGGCGGCGGCGCAGAGGGCTCCTACCTGCGCCCACGCGGCTTCGCGGAGCCGCCGCCTCCAGCCGGTCTCGCACCGCGCTCCGGCCCGCGCTCCTCAGCCGCCGCCGCCGCGGCAGGCGCTCCTTGCTCTCCCGTTACCCGGGAAACCGCCTCCTCCTCCCTCCCGCCAACCAACCAGCACCGTTCACATGGCGCCTCGCAGCCAATGGGCTACCTCGCCATCCAGGTCCCCTTCCAGCGTCCCGAGCCCTTTCCCATGCTAGAGGACTGGAGAGGGGGTAGGGGTGTCTCCGGAGCCACCACTACTCGAAGGTGGGCCCCAGGGGGTGGGGCAGAGAGAGTCATCTGGTCCCTGCTGTTGTCGCCCTTCTTTTGCAGGACAGACGTATCTGACACTTTAAGACCCACATCGCTGGAGAACCTGAGTCGGAAGACTACTTAGAGCACCTAGCTGAACCTTCCACTAAAGCCAGAAATCCTTTGGACAGTTTCCCATCAGGGAGCTGTCCAGCCTGGGAACACCTCTCTCAGCGGAGCGCTCGCAGTCTCCCAAGGCAGTACTTAGTGCCTTCCCTCTTGTAGAGCTCTGATTGGGAGCAAGCTCCCAACACAGAACCGAACCTACCTCCAGGCCAAGATCCCTTTCTGCTCTCTTGGATACGCAGAACAAGGCTCCCTCGGCCACCTAACAGTCAGGCCTTCAGAAACGGGAAGGCATCATATCCTATCCACCACGTGACTCTTCTTTGGAAAGTTCTTCATTCATCTTCCCTCTTCCCCCAGGGCCATTTTGAAATCGGAGAGGCTTGTGCTCAGCTGTGTGGCTCTACCCCTTTCATGTGGCTGTCTAGCATAAGAGCCCAGGTAGACGAATCTCAGTATCCCAGCACTGTTTGCAAATAAGACCTGAACTGGTGAAAACAAAAATCCTCTCATCTCCTGAGCTGAAGTCAGTCCCGAAACGTGGAGTAAAACAGAGGACAGACGTGTCTGGAGAGGCAGTGGGGTGGAGACCTCTGGATCTGAAGACCTCTTATTTCGCTCCTATTTCATCTTCCAATCAAAACTTGATCCATCACAAAGGGTCCAAGGTGAGAGGCAAGGAATCCTATTGGCCCTGGCAGGAGAGTGACCTGGCCTTTCCAAAGCCTACAGATGCCACCAGGCTGCAGGGTCTGTCCACAGCCACAGGCAGGTCTTGCCACACCACTGCCTGGTGAGGACCATGTGGGCCCAGCAGCTCATTAGAACAGGAGCTCAGGACACAGGCCAAAGTAGAAGTCCTGCTGCTGGACCCCTGGATGAGGGGTGGGAGGAGATTCAGGCTCAGGAAGGGGGGTTGCACTCATCTGATGGGGTGCCATCAGAGCAGAAGGGATGGATGAGGCATACACCGTACCCAGCCGGATCTGTGCCAGCCCCAACCACCACTCCCCAGGTCTGGCAGTAGGAAGGGGGCTGGAACCTCCTCTTTTTGAGAGCACAGGGCTCAGCTGCAAGATGGCAGTGGTGAGGGAACTGCAGCTGGGGTGGAAGGGCACCTGTGCTTGTGTCACTCAAACACACACACGTATGTTACACTCCTGGGACCTGCCCCAGAGGGGCCCACTGAGACTGGTCACGAGACAGAAATGAAAAATGAAAACCACGCCACTTTCTTAGCCAGTTCCTGCAAGTCTCTCAGGTCATGCAATGAGGAAGAACAGAGGGATGGTAGAGGGTGTGATACAGTTATAAGAACGCAGAGTGGAGTCAGGCAGCTGGGGCTATAATCCCTTCTCTGTCATTTATCAGCTTTATGATCTTATCTCTGAACCCATGCTTCCTCATCTATGAAGGAGGGAAGCGAACAGTCCTCCTGACAGAGCTGTTCTGAGGATCAGATGTGATCATGGATGAGCACAGGCTTTGTAAGCAATCATGTACCTTGCAGAGGAGAAGGGCTTTTACAATGACCCAATTTGCCCTTGTGATGGTTAATTTTGTGTGTCAACTTGGCTAGGCTATGGTACCCAGTTTTTGGTTGAATACCAGTCTAGATGTTGCTGTGAAAGTATTTTTTTTAGATGTGATTAACATTTAAATCAGTAGACTTTGAGTAAAGCAGATTATCCTGCATAATGTAGGTGGGCCTCATCCAGTTAGTCAAAGGCCTTAAGAGAAAAGACTGAGGTCCCCCAAGGAAGAAAGAATTCAGCCTCCAGACTACCTTTGGACCTGAGACTGCAACATCAACTCTTCCCTGGGTCTCCAGCCTCCCGGCCTGCCCTGCAGATTTTGGACTTGCCAGCCCACACAATCACATGAGCCAATTCCTTCAAATAAATCTCTCCTCTCACTCTCTCTACGTAGATAGATGATAGATAGATAAACAGACAGACAGACAGATAGATAGATAGAGATGTATAATTACATAGATACGTATCCTATTTGTTCTGTTTCTCTGGAGAACCCTGACTAAGACAGCCCCTTCCCAGAATGATGAGGATTTGCCAGGCAAATCCAGAGAGGAAACAACCAGGTGGCCGGATTTGTAGCCTGATCATGAGCCTACAAGTTGTTGGTGTATGTGTGTGTGTTTCCGCAAGTCTCACCCAAGTGGGTGTTGGCTTATTTTCACAGATGGTTTCCATCCACCACTCTCTACAACAACCTTTCACCTGCTAGAGGTGGGCATCCTGGAGAACATTTCTCTAAAATAGCTCCCTTTCTCTCCCACCACTGTGCCCCCCGCCCCAGTGCCCACCTGTACACTAGGATCCAAGAGGACAGAGTCTGTTCTGTGGAGATTCTGCTACCTGACTCTCTCTCTTTCTCTCTCTCTCTCACACACATGCGCGCGCGCGCGCGCGCGCGCGCACACACACACACACACACACACACACACACAAGGATCCCAAATGAGAGTTGCAGTGGCAAAGACCTTAACACCTACTGCCATATGCAAGACCATTTTTGCCTCAATTAAGGGTGCACAAATTTTAAAAACTCATATCCAATCACCCCTTTAGGGTCCTAACCCTAAATCTGTTCTATCGCCTGAAGAAAGGGTTGTTTCCATTTCACCCACCTGGAAAACCAGGAACGAGAGTATAACCAGGTCTCCCAGGCACTAGAACTGCAAGCCTAGGGACTGTAGCTGCTCCCTCCACGGCTGCTGGAAGGGAACGCACCTTCTCCTGTCTCTGCTGCTTACTCAACGTCCACCTGGCCTAAGCTAGCTGCCAGTCCAAGCGTCTGTATCAGGGGCTCTCAGCGCAAATACCCAATACAGCTTGGGAGCAGCCTCCCAAACTTAGTTCAAATTCTCATGAAAGAATCTGATTGGTCATCGCCTTTTGGGTCAGGTCGGTGGTCAGTCAGCAGTGGCAAATAGGAAGGGACCTTTGAATGGCAACGTCAGACACTTGTAGCACACGGGGAAAGGGAGACATGCAAAGGCACTTCCCTAGTTTAGCTTCTGCCTCCTAAGACTGAGCCCTGCTCCTCAGTTCTCTTGTCTTCAAACCAAAAGTGCCCACGTTGCCCTCCTTCAGAGCCACAGAATCCCTGAAGGACGTGCACTGTGAAGCACTTTAGGAAATTGAAGCATGTTCTTTTTCCTATAAATTAAGGAAAATCTTTCATCCAACCTCAAGAAAACTTGAAGAAAAAGTCTCTGGTCAGCAGGCCAGGCCTAGTGGATTCAGCTCAGACTCTGTCTTACGTGTGCTGGACATCGGAGGGGTGGCGTCTTAAGCACAAAAATGTTCTTCTCTCCTGTCTTTAGCTGTCTCTGAATTGAACACAGAGCCAATTGGCCAGCAGAGCAGGAAAGAAGATGGAAAATGCCCTTTTCCACCTTATGTTTTTGGATTGGTGAAATTTCATTATCTCTGGGAACCCAACTCTAAGAATTTTCCCCCAAAGTCCCTGTCAGAATTGGTTGTTCCCTTCTCTAGAATCTAAAGAATTTTGTACTCCTCTCTCTTATAGCATTTGCCACATCATCCCATAATCATCTCTTCTCATGTTTATCTCCTGTCCTGACTAGTCTAGTCATTCATTCCCAGATCACTCACTCAATCCCGCAACAAATTTTATTGCCAATAATGTTCTGAGATACAGCAATGAACAAGGTAGGAAAGGTCCCTGCTCTCGTGGTGACAGTGGAGGAAGATGGAAAATAAACAAATATTTCATCAAGATAATTTGAGAGAATAAGTGGGATTGGCAGGGAATAAAATTAAGATGGTGTGATGGAGAATGACTAGGTGGCTACCCTCAACTGGGGAGTTGTAGCTGACTTCTCTGAGAAGAAGGAATGTAAATTGAGATCTGAGTGATAAGAAGCATACGTCCATGCAAGGGTCAAGCAGAAGAACATTCCTGCTAGTGCAAAGGCCATAATGCAGACAGCGAAACCACGAGCTTGGCGTGCTCGTGGAGCAAACAGAAGGCCAGTGGAAATGAAGCAAAGCACTCACATCTGTCTGGGGAAAGAAGCCTCTGGAGACAGCAGAGACAGGGGAGTGTCACTGCTGCTCTTTTCTGTGCCCCTGCATGATGCCAGCTTACCCTCACCCACCGCATTGCCTTTCTTCTAAGACTTAGCTCAGTGGTCTCTTCCAACGTGCTGGACCAACCTCACTCTATACTCCTTCATCTCACCCTTCCCCTCCACACAGACCCCTTAAGGTTATGGTGTGTTATATCCACATGATGATGTTTTCTGCTCCTTCACTCAGTTAATAAATTTTATTGAGTGCCTACAGGTGCCAAGAGCTTTCATGCCTGTGCAGTGTGATCTCCTTGATGAGAACACATGAAGAATCAGGAGATCTCTGAGAAGTCAAAGGGGATAACACGAGGGTTTTTGATAAAGGATGCCATCTCTCCAGTCCTCATCCAAAGTCCATATGCTCTTGGTTTACCCACACTTTTAATGGGGCTGGTTAGCTCATTTCTAACCCCTTGGCCAATCAGAGGAAGGCATTGATCCCTACAGCTGACAAACTGACAAGTGTAAGAAGTAAGAGAGGACAATCTGTCAGGCAAAGAGGAGACCAATAAACCTATGAAAAACGAAGCAAAAGGTCTGGGCAATCTGGGACAATTTAGCGAATGGGCAATCAATCTTACACATTGCATCCATTCATTAAACTACGTGGATCCCTCATAATGCTGACTCTGAACAACAAAGATCTTAGAAGGCAGGGAAGATTTTAGTCTGCTAGAAAGCTTTTCATACAAATTGGCTAAATGGAATTTAATGGACAAATCCAGGGCTACTAAGAAAGTTCAATTGTCAAGAATGACTCAAATTCTGCACAGCCAATATTTTATACAGATAGAACTATTAATTACAATTTATTGAGCAACTCTAAGATGTGCCAGTTGCTTTAAATACCTGACTTCGTTCAGGCCCCACAATAACTCTGTGAAGTAGGTACCGTTATTATCCTTGTTTTCTGAAGTGGGAAAGAGGAGGAAACAGGCCCAGAGGGCTTGAGTAACTTGCCGTAAGTTGTAGAGTTGATTAGTACAGATCTTTTGCAACCAAATCAAAAGATGAGGAGAGAACAGACAATATCTATTTCTTCTTTTTTTTTATTCCTCTTAACACTTAGCATAGATCTGGGCATATAGTAAGTTCTCAGAGTAGGGGCTCAGGGTTCATTCATCCAAGAAATTTGTCCCAGGAATTGTGCCAGCATCTGGAGATACGCTGGACAGCAAGCCAGACACAGACTGTCCTCAGGGTGACGCAGCATGAAGACCTAATGAATCTATTCCATAGTTTTGAAAAAAATCCGTTTACTGTGATCCTCTTAAATGTGACTCTCATTCTGGATCTTTTGGAAGCAGCTGAAGTTTCACTCGAAAAAAATAAGTGCCAGATAACAGTAGAGGTTTGCATGTGAAGAAAAGTCATCGCCCCCACCCATACTGTTCTCATTTCTGGGCAGCGTGCAGTCCTCGTTTTGTGCTGCCCCCCCTTCTGCCCCTTTACTGAAGAATGACTTAATGGAAGTCACTTCAGTGTCCTCATCTGCAGAGTGGTGGGGGTGGGGGTGGTGGGGAGGGGAGAGATGGACGGGCTGTGACATTCTGGTTCTCTCTCCCTCCTGCCCTTGGCAGGTTCTCCTCAAACTTTTCCCTCATCATCCTTCACTCAGCAACACCACGGTTGAGTAGCTGGAGTAGATGTAAGGAGCCTGTTTACCCAACCGATAATGGTTGAGACAATGCCACATTGTCTGAAATAGACCGTGCCTGGGAGGGAGTTTATTGTCAGCTGGAGCGGGTGGGGGGAAGCTGAGGGTGGACTGGCTCTGGTTACGCAGCCCCGAGTGGCTGGCACTCCTGCAAGCATGGGAGGATGCTCTAAAAACAGGCTACGGGGAAACACCCACGGGTGGCACAAACACATCACTTGGGCCGTGGAGGAGTCAAATGCAGAGAGGGGCTAGGAGTGGAACAAGATACAAACTGTAAGTTTATTTTGGTAGGCTCTTTTGGTTTTCAAGAGATCTTAAGAAAGAGGGGCATACTAAAATTTTAAAACAAATCCAATGACTATTCATTGAGTGCCTCTTACGTTCCAGGCATGCGCTGTCCTTGTTACCGGAAATAACACAGTGAACATGACAGATAGCTTTCCTTCCCTCAAGGAATTTACGTGCTAGCAGTGGAGCCGGTCATTAAACAGAGAAACAAATAAATAATCTGGATAATTTTAGATGGAGTTGACTGCCACAAAGGAAGTAAAACAGGATGATGTGATAAACAGTGACTGAGGCTGGAGAGAGCAGCATTTCATGGGGTGGCCAGGGAAGGCCTCTCTGAGGAGGTGACAATTCAAATTAGAGCTGAAGGAACCAGCCAAGTGAAGGTCTGGGGGAAGAATCTGACAGACAGAGCAAACAGCAAGTGCAAAGGCCCTGAGACCACAATGAGTTTGATGCATTCAAGGATCCAGTATGGCTAGAGAGTGGCAAATGATGAGGAGAATGTTGTGAGATTAGGCCAGAGAATTTTGTTCTAAATGCAGTGGGAAGTCCTGGAGGGTTTTAAGAGAGTAAGTTTTTAGAAGTTTGCCTTGAGTGCGTGGTCAAGACCGGATTCAAGAGGGTAAGAGAGGAAGCAGGAGGACCAGTTAGAAGGCCACTGAAGTCACCAGGCAAGACATGATGGTGGCTTAGAGTGCAGATGGAGATGGGAGGAGGGATTCAGAATATATTTTGGAAAGGAGGCATCCAGGGGCCGGGAAAGCCAGCAGGAGCTCAGCGGCTGTAGGAGCCACCCCCTCTCTCTGCATCTCTCCCATGATGCTCTTGGAACATCTGCTCTACTCTCCCCTCTCCCGGTGAGATTCCTCTATATACACAGGTAGTTCCCTAGGACCTCAGCACGCCTGCTGTCTCGCCCAGACCCGGGGCTCCCACCAGCCTCAGTTTCCACTGCTAACAGGGAGGGCCTAGTTCGGGTGCCAGAAGGAGGATCTGAGTGGCTGGGCTCATGTCCTCATGCAGGCCAACCTGTGGGTTATCTCCTCTCTCTCCGTCAAGCGCTAACCTCCGGGCAGGTCTGGGAGCGTGGGCGCATTTAATCAAGGCAAGGCCACCGAAGCCCCAGGGGCTGTGGTGGGTCAGTCTCTCTCGGAAGGTGCTGTGTACTGCAGGCAACAATTGCAGCCCAGTGGCGATCTTAGCTAGCACCTCCATATTGCTTATTGCTTCAGGCACTGTTCTAAGTTCTGTATAATAACTCATCTAATCCTCACAACTGTCCCATAAAATAATAGGTACTATTATTATCCACATTTTGCAGAAAAGAAAATAGGCACAGAGAGGTTAAGTGACTTTTCCAAGGTCACACAGCTGGTAAGGAGTGGAGTTGGGATTCAAACTCAAGTAATCTGGCCATAGAAACCCTGATCTTAACCACTGTTGAAATATTTTCTAAGCTCTAGATCACACATTACTGAGACGGGATCTCAAACACGGATGTTGAAAAAAGTAGGAGAGACTGTTGAAGCTGCCGCCGCCGATGACAATATTTTATCCAGCGAAGCCAAGAGGAAACACTGCACTGCCTGGTTTAAGCTCCAGATCTTCCATGTACTATTTCTGAGATCTGGGCAAAGACCTACAACTTCTTTGAGCCTCAAGTTTCTCATCTAAAACACAGTTACTAACATCTATCCTAGTCGTTTCATAGGCATTGTTTGCAAAACAATCATTATGAAGCCATGGGAAGGGTGTGCTGATAAATTAGGAATGAGATTCTTTGGGAGCAAAGAGCAAGAACCAATTAGAGGAAGAAGAGATTTAGGGGGTCTGTTATGGAAAATTCCACATCCAAAGGCCTGGAGACGTAAGATGAGGGACCAGCCAGTGTGTGAAATGGGCAGTCTCAAGTGCCACGCGAAAGACCATAGGGTGCCGCTGAAGGATTCTAAGCAGAAGGAGGACTCATGTGGTTCCATGAGCTGATAAGGAAGATATTTCTGACAACCAGTGTGAAAAATGGACTAGAGCAGGGAAGACTGCAGACGGGCAGACAGGCGGTTGCAGCAACACAAGCAAAAGAGGGTGAGGATACGGACTCAGGCAATGGCAGAAATATCTAGGCATGTCACCTAGAGAATGTGGGGAGTCCAGGATCCCACTACATTCAAGTCTAGGTCAGCTCTACTGTCTAAAAGAGATTGGGTGTGTTCTCCTGTATTTTGAGTGAAAATTTCCTACTTACTCCATATCTGAATAGTGTTTGGTTCTTGGGTGTGTGACTCTCCATTGACATTTTGTTCTCTAAATTCTTCAAAGGGAAGGCGTTTTGCTTTGATGATGAGGCCCGCCCACCCTAGCTTCCTGTGTGTGGATCACGACCTTCCCTGGGAAGGCAGGTGTGGGACCCTTGGCTTGGCTACTTTGCATAGCACATTGAGAGTATTTGCATTTCCAGAGTCTTGTTTCTGCATTGAAAGGGGGCCCCATTAGGTTTTGTGTGTGTGTGTGTGTGTGTCCCGTGGCATGAGATGAAAGTGGCCTGGAAACCAATGCAAATTCCTTTCATCTCACAATGTGTCCAGTGGTCTAACTACTCAAGGCCCAGCAGGCCAAGCAAGGACACACAGAAGAAAAGCCCCACTTGGGTTCTTTTGGATGGGTTCCTGCCTGCCTCCTGACTAGCGCTCACACACACACATACACACACGCACACAGTACTGTACCCACTGAGCCCCCAGGGCCCACCCCCATACCAGTCCTCCTTTCCTTCAAAGGCATCTTTGAAGTCTAGTGATGTCACCACCACTCTATGCCTTTGTCTTCTCCCCTGGGGTGGCCTGATGGAAGCCTGCATATTCCAAATCCTCAAAGAAAATAAAAAACTCTCTTCTCTCTGGGTCAGTAGGTTAGCTTTGTGTTAAAAACCAAAGATGCATCCTTCATGGAAAAATAGATCAGTATGAGTGCTGCTGCCGTGAATCTCATTGCCTCCTTTCACTGCCAGAAGTCTCCCAGGAGATGGGATGCTTGGCCCTATGTGACATGTAGGCAGGTTTATGTAACGGCACCCTGAGCGCTGGAGAATCTCTGAATCCAGAGAGTCCAGCTCTATAAGACCTTGTTTCTGATTAGCTTTAGGTCTGAGAATAGTTTTCAAATATTAGGTCCTACTCCAGCAGCTTACACAGCATTTGGGAATAGAAAGTGGGATGAGTTTATGATTTTTACATGTGGGAACTGTTTTTTTTTTTCCCCATCAGACTGTAAAAAATTTTTTAAAGTAATAGTAAACTCTATTAGTGAGGTCATAGGGAAACAAATTCAACAAATATTTATTAAAAACCTACTCCTAGGCCGGCCCAGTGGCATAGTGGTTAAGTGCACGCACTCCGCTGCTGACGGCCTGGGTTTGGATCCCGGGCGTGCACCCAGGCACCGCTTGTCAGGCCACGCTGTGGCAGCGTCCTATGTAAAGTGGAGGAAGGTGGGCACAGATGTTAGCCCAGGGCCAATCTTCCTCAGCAAACAGAGGAGGATCGGCATGGATGTTAGCTCAGGGCTGATGTTCCTCACAAAAAAAAAAAAAAAAAAAAAAAAAAACCTACCCCATGCTGGGCATTGCTCTAGGCTAGAGTCACCGTGGGATAGTACATAAATGGACAAAATCCGTGCTTCATGGAATGTACATTCTAGTGTCATTCATTGTGCTGGAAATTGGCACATCTCCTAGAAGGCAGAATGCATCAAAAGCCTTACAAATGTGTCCACACGCTCTCTGGGTGCACAATCGTGCAACCATACACGTACAAGACTGTAAACCTGTTTGGGAGAGTGAAAAATGTAGGAAAAGATCCCCAAATATACAGCATTAAGGAACTAGTTAATTAATTTCCATCCGTTTTTACAACTAAGTATCATACTATATTAAAATGATGTAGAAGAATATTTACTGATTTGGGAAAATGTTAATGATATATTGCTACACCAGAAAAGTAGGTTGCAAAACAGTAGGTTGAGTCTGATTCCATTCGTACTAAATGGGTGGAAAAAATTAAGGGAAAGGTTAGCACTCAATCTAGCAATATTTACTGAGAACTTACTACGTGCCTGGGCCCTGGGATTGCAGAAAGGAACAAGGTCAGCCAAGTCCTTTCCCTTACAGAATTTGTGGCGGCTATCTTTGAGCGGCAGAGTTTGGGGTAACTAATTTTTTTCCACTTGTTTTCCTGCATTTTCCATGTCTTCTAAACTGATCAGATATTTCTTTTAAAGTGAATTTAAAATTAAACATAATTTTAAAAATAAACTTTGGAGATATCCTTTGTAGCTTGGGGTTGGAACATGGGCTTTAGGAATTAAAACCTGCCTCTTATGTCCTCCCTCCCCCTGAGGATAACCCAGGATGGCAAGAGTGGTGCAAGCAGAGGGCAAGAACCAAAGACAGCGTGAGACAAAGACCAGCATTGTTTGTTCTCAGATCCATTCCCCACTCTCAGAGTACCCCATCTCTGCTCTCTAGCACAGAGAACTACATTTCCCAGGCTCCTTTGCCAACTGGTTTGGCCAATGAGAGGCACTAGGAGGGAAGGCTGAGGTTCAGGAGCAGGAAAGAAGCCAGGGTATTTCTCCCTCTCTGTCTGCCTGCCTCTGGTGACGCTCCAACTCCTCTGGATGCTGTCTCCTTTGATTCCAGCTCCTGTCAAGTGGCTCCTGCTACGCAGTCCCGTAGCTCCAGCCAGGCAGCCTCTGCCATGGTTCTAGCCAGAAGGTACTGGCTTCTGGGCTCTGTAACATTGCCAACCCTAATGGCGACAGTGGCTTCCCTATAGCCAACCCCTGTCCCCTGTTTGGCTTCTCAGCCCTTCCAAAATCAATGTATCCAATTTCCTGTATTACGTTGGTTTCTGCTTCCTAACGGACTGTGACTAATCAGGATCAGAAGCCTCCCTGACCCCCAACTAAGGCCTTGATGCCAAGTGTGACCCCTGGGAATTCATCACAATTCCACAGGGAAGGAGGGAGGTAGAACATCCTACATCAACTGAATTTACCCAAAAGAGACCGAGGACACCTTTGGATGATTAAGTTTCTGTGGAAGTTATTAAATTAGGTGGAATTTTGTTTGTTTGTTTCTTTGATTTTGCCATCAGGTGTAAATGGAGTTCAAAGTAGAGATTAAGTTATAGAGTAAATAAAATGGCTATCTTTTCACACTTGAATACGTAGCTTGTGAAATTCCTACTCACTACACTAAGTATAAACCCTGTGACTAGGTAAAACGTACATGCATGTCGACAAAGGAAAGGGAAGGAATAGGAAAAACGAATTCCTTATGATGAGGTGGGGAGACGATGATGCGTGATTTTTTAAAAATCCATGTTATCCGTTTTAAAAGGATAAGTTTTCAAAGAAAACTCTTAAGGGTCACCTGGGAGCCTTAATAAAGCAGACATGTCGTCCATCCCAGGGTCAACATCTTTGGAAAATGGTAAATATTCTTCCTCTGGAGCAGCACCAAGTGAACAGGGGCATTTGAGCTGCATGGAAAAGCTGACAGAACCCGAGGTGTAAAGTGCAAAATATAGGCAAACGTCAAAGAACAGCAGAGGTGCTAAGATACAAGCATCGGAAGCAAGTGTTAGAACTCTCCTGAAGCCATATCGTAATTAAACTAGGCCAGACGGAAGGCTTGGATTTCACAAGGCTGAGAAGGGGTGCAGGGCCAAGGTATCCAGAGAAAATGAGGGCAGTTTGTCCAATTTGGGGGTCATCTCCCTGCTGAGATTAGAAACATCACCCTACTCTCCCACAAACGAGTCCTTGGAACCTCCTTGAAAGATATAATCCTGGGCTAGAGAGACTGATCTATAGTCCATGTCCTCACATCCAGAGGGATGGATGAATGGTCTCTGCAGAAAATTAAGAAGTAATACAGCCCAATAGGAGACAGTTTAGCATAGCGGTCCTGACCACGGACCTGGAGCCTGGCAGACCCAGGTTTGATCCCAGCTAACTATATACTAGATATGTGACCTCAAGACAGCCCTCAACCTCTCTGAGCCTCAATCCCTCCATCCATATAATGGGGGTGATAATAGGACCTACCATAGGGGATTTATAGGAGTAGTAAATGAGATAAGGCTTGTAAAATGCTTAGCATGTAAGTGTTCAATCAATGTTAGCTGTTATAATTATTTTGAAATCAGAATCCCTAAGTTAGGGCCAGCCCCGTGGCTTAGCGGTTAAGTGCGCGCGCTCCACTGCTGGCGGCCCGGGGTTCAGATCCCGGGTGCGCACCGACGCACTGCTTCTCCGGCCATGCTGAGGCGGCGTCCCACATACAGCAACTAGAAGGTTGTGCAGCTATGACATACAACTATCTACTGGGGCTTTGGGGGGAAAAAAATAAAAAATAAAATAAAATAAAGAATCCCTAAGTTAAACTTTTTAGAATAAACCAAAGATGTCGAATGCAATAAATATTGAGCTGAAGACTCTGTGCCAGTCACAATGGAAGAATGTGATATGAACACGCTCCTGTTAAACCTTTCTTACACTCACTCTTGGCTGGAAGGGTGGGCGGTGGAGAAGGGGGATGAAAAAACCGTAAAACCCAATCAGAAAAACGGAAGACCCAGTGGAGGACCATTTACTGAAGTGACGTGGGAAGCACACAAGCTCCAGGTTACAAAGGGTTTTGAATAACAGACATCTCTGAGTGTTCACTCAGAGGTCCTCGTCTACCTCATAAGCAACTCGTTCCTCAGGGCTTGAGACAAAAAGACTTTCAGGTCACTCAGAGCAAAGAATCTGGGTCCCTGCCCAAGCCACTCAGCGTGGGACAAGCCAGGTAAGCACCCCTTCCAACTCACCGTGCCGCTGTGGCTCTCTCATCCGGGGCCCCATCCCGGACCCGGGCAGAGAGGATTTGGATGGGCAGGGAGAAGGGGCCATTGGGTAATTGTTTTTTTCAGGCCACACAGCCATTCTTAGGAAATTAAATTCCAGATCCAAGCCTAATGTTTCCCAATCCTGTGATTCTTAACGTTTTGGAGTATCAGTACTCCTTCTGAAAATCCAATGAAAACTCTGGACTCTTCCCCAGAAAAATGCACACAAGCAGATAACATATACTCTGTTACACATTATTTCAGGGTATTTATGAAGCCCCATGAATCTCCTAAGGTCTAGCGAGAAATAGACCTATAGTTCGTGGCAAGACATTTTAATCCTTGAATAGAAAAATTCAAATAACATTTACTTAGGATAAATGATAACGTAAACACACACACAACGCTCTCTTTCTGTAGCTAAGACCAGCTGCTCCCCTTACCAGGGTTTTTGCATGACCCTTACAAATCTCAGGGACTCATGTGGTAAAGCCCAATTTCCACTCACATTCCAAAATCCAATCAGTCTCTTATGTAATGGACTTCCTTCCAAATGTTTGCCATCCTGTGACATCCCCACGGCACAGCCCTAACCCTTGTCCCTTCTAACCAGCTAGGCAGTCCAAGCAAGACTCATTGCAAAGCTGTCACGGTGAAGGCAAGAGGTTACATAATTCCAATTAGCAGAAGCCCCACCGACTCTAAACAGCTCCTTACCACTTCATCATCTTTCCCCTCCAAGGAAATAATCACAATTGCCACCAACATCCTGGAAACAAAAGCCGACAGAATAAACACGGTGCTCGCCTGGCAGACTCCAGGATTAAAATGTAATCTCAAAATAAAGTCTAATAACTTTCCCCCTTTTGAATACACTTGGAATAAAATTAGCATATAAATCAAAGCTTAATTAGGACATTGTAACAATGAACAGCACCGGCTGGTATCGAGGGTTTCAGGCCCAATATGATGCACCAAATAAACACAGTAATTAGAGAACAAAATCGGGGCAGTCTCCTGGTAATCCATCACCCAGCTAGGTTCAAGCCTTTCAGCTTGAGGGTCACCTCTGCTTTCTGTCTTGTGAATCTTGCCTTCCAGCCATCTCTCCCAAGAGACTGCATGCATCGTCCAGGCTGGTCTCTGGCACATCTCTCCAGCTCTTGGCTCTCAGAGGGGCGTCCTGGCACTGAGCAGGGATGGAAGAGACTTGCAGGTTGCTTGGAACAAGAGCCTGGGGGTTTCCAAGATGAAGTGTTTGTTTGTTATTTGAACTGTACTAGGTCCTTCAGCTGCTAGGTTTTATCCAATCCAGACAAATACTTGTCTGAGGCAGAAAGCCAGGAAACCTTAAGAAATGTCTCTTCTACTTTCACTATGCTCCAGCCACACTGGCTTCCTTGCTGTTCTACAGGCACACTCCAAGCAAATGCCTGCCTCAGGGCCTTTGCACAAGCCGTTCCCTCTCCCTGGAATGCTCTTCTCCCACATGGCTTTCTCTCCTACTTCATTCAGATCTTCCTATAAATATGTCGCTTCATCAGAGAGGTCTTCCTCACCCCTCTTATCTAAAATAACACCTCCTATCACTCTTTAACTCTCTTTGCTGGGGAATTTGAGGGGCCACTAAATAGCACACTTCACCCCACATTAGTTCTGATCCAACAGTGAAATAATAAACAAAGGCGACACAGATGGGAGAACAAAATATCACCTTTATTTCCAATAGAACTACCATTCAAAAATGAGACTTATACCTGTGGGCAAGTGGGTTTCCAGGTACCGACCTGCAGACCAGGCAGACAGACCCTCCCGGCCCGGATCTGCTGGCCAGGGAGGGGGGCACCTAAGAGGACAGGTGGGAGGAGCAGAGCGGGCCGGTGCTTGCTGATAGCAGGCCCACACCCAGCAGAAGTGAAGGGACGAAGAGCAGGGCCTCACATGCCCGTTCTTCATCCCCAAATCACCAAGAGTGAACCAGCGCCTCCTCCCTGGAGGAGTGTTCCACAAGGCCGGGTGCTGCCCCCAGGGGAGGGACAGGAGGAAAGGAAGATGCGGTCCCATTCCCCCACCCACTGGATTTTCTTCATAGCTCTTATCACCCCCTGACAAATTAAATCAGTATTTCTTTGCTGTCTTCCCACACTGAATGCAAACTTCGGGAGGGCAGTGCTTTGCTTTGTTTTACTGGGACATCCTGAATCCCCAGCACCCAGGACCGTGCCTGGTACACGGCAGGTGTTCAGTAAACAGCTGTGGAATAAACGAATGAGCGAGGGAGTCTTTACTCGCGTCTTTGAGGAAACACTGTATCCCGAGGCTGCGGTGCGCCTGGGCCGAGGCCGCCCTTAATCCTGTAGGCCCACGAGTCACGCTGAAGGACCAGAGCTTTTCCTCTGGAAAGTCCTGGTATAATTACCCATGGTCTCCTTGAATATCGACCTGATTTCTCACCTGGTTCAGCTCTCCCGACTTCTAATCCCACCTAGGTTAAGCCCTGTGAGTGCAGGACACTGTCTGAGCTGCTCACCACTGTGTCCTCTGCACCAAGCACAGTCGCTGGCACAATAAATAGTGGCAGCAGGAGGGAGAAAGGGAGGAAGGAAGGGAGGAAAGATGGAAAATGGGTCTCCTTTCTTCCTAAGCCCCCTTCCCCGGGGTTGGTCCTCCCACCTAAAGAGAACAAGTGACCCAGCTCTCTACCTTCAAAGAGAGAAGACATTATCATCTTTATCTAACATATGAGGCCAGAGGCCCAGAAAAGTCAAGCAACCTGCCCAAGGTCACACAACCAAGGTCACAGGGAGTGGCGGAAGGAGAGACTAGGATACAAACCTGTGACACCTGCTCTCTTAGGACCATGGCTCATAAGCACCCAGGTCATGGCACTGTCGGTCTAGAGAGACTCTGATGAGGGCACCAAGGCAAGCCCTCTTCCCTTCAGTGTCCAGTGAGACAGGGGTCCTTGCAGCCCAAAGCTGGGTTTGGGCCTCCAGCCACCTGGGGCTGGGCCATCTGCGTGAGGTTGTGCTGCGCCATGGGCAGAGGCCACCTCCAGCTTATCCGCCTCTCCCCTCCTGCTCCTCCTCCACGTGTCTGCTGGCCCCCAGACCACGAGTGCCCTGCATGAGATCCCTGCCCAAGGCACACTTCCTGAGCATCTGGGCTGCATCTGGGCTCCATCCAGGATCTGGCTCCGCTAGGGGTGCGAGGACCTAGACGAAGAGTCACAGGCTGTGCCCAGAGGGACAGCATGGTGAGGGAGGCAGATGCATAGACAGCTGCAGTGTGGCCTCCAGACCTGCCTCTTCTGCACTGGACTGACATACCGAGAGCTCCCATTCCTGCACAGCCACCAGGGCCCAACATGAAGCCAAGCACTTCACATCCATCTGCTCATTTCACCCACAAGAGCTCTATGAAGCAGTTACTATTACCAGATGAGGAGACCGAGGCTGAGAACGTCTGTAAATTACCTGTTGAAAGTCCTGCAGGTGGTAAGTGGTGAGGCCAAGATTCAAGTCCAGGTCTGTCTAACTGCAAAGCAGGAGAGCTCAAGCTCTTCCTGCCTGTCCTGTCCTCTCCCTGGTCCATCTTCACCCAGGCCGCCTCTCTGCGTGCTGACCCAGAACAAGGGAGGAATGGGCAGGAGCCCCCGTGGCCTCCAGCACTTTCCCTGTAGATCCTCTGCAAAGAACACACTCTCATCTCTCCATACCCTTGCTCATGGAACCCATTGCCCCACCCTGCAAAACCCTGCTCGTCCTTCAAGGCCCAGTTCAAACGTCACCGCCAGTGTGACCACTCTCCCAGAGCCTGATTCAATAACCCTGCCTCCCGGCCATGTAGAGAGCATCCCTCTATTTCACTTGTTCTCAAACTGTAGCCCCAAGACCAGCAGGGTCAGCTGTACCTAGGACTTGCTAGAAATGCCACTTCTAGAAACGCTACTGAATCAGAAACGGGGGGTGGGGCCGGCAATCTGTGTTCCAGCAAAGCCTGCAGCTCAGTCTGAAGCATACCAGAGTTTGAAAACCACTGCCCTTGCTTAACACATTTTATTAGAGCCATTTGTACGTCTTTGAGAAAATTACTAGGCTGTGATGACCTGCCGGGCCAGGACTGGATGTTGTTCAGAGCTTGTCCCACAGTAGATGCCCTGTTGACTTTGAAAGTCTCCTTTCCTTCATTAAGTAGTAGATAATAACAACAATAAACAAACACACAGGGACAGAGTTTGGATTGGTGGTTACCAGAGGGGAAGGGGGGAGGGAGGAGGGTGAAAGGGATAATTCGGTACATGTGTGTGGTGATGGGTTGTAATTAGTATTTTGGTGGTGAACATGATGTAATCTATGCAGAAATAGAAGTATAATGATGTACACCTGAAATTTTTACAATGTTATAAACCAATGTTACCGCAATAAACAAAAAATTAAAAAAAAAAAAAAAAAGAAAGTCTCCTTTCCCAGCGGTCTCCAGACAGCCTCATGGCTTATGCACGTGAGCAAGGACAGGCACCTCGGCAGACCAAGGTGGAGGCATTCTAGTCGAGTGGGCCTTCCTGTGCCCTTCACAGCAGGCCTCCTTATTGAGAGCCTCCCAGAGACCAGGCACCACTAAGCATCGGGGACACGATGGCGAGTAAAATACAGACTCTATCCCTATCCTCATGGAGCTTAAGGTGTGCTGGAAGAGAAGCACCTTCATCGAATAGTTACAGCTGACTTTAAGTGGCACTGACATTCATTGGGTTAATTCCCACAACTACCCTGGAAGTAGGTACTCTTATCATCCTCTTTCTGCAGCTGAGGAAGCGGAACAGAAAGGTGGAGTACCTTGCCCCGGTTCATACAGCTGGTAGATGGCAGAGCTAATATTTGAGCCCAGCAGGGATTCATCCCTGCTCTTAATCATGACACAATACTAGCTTAAAATAATTACAAAATTATATCATAAACTTTGATAATCACTGTGAAAAACAATACACAAGAATGCACGGCAAGGCAAACTGATGTAGTAGTGAGGGGAAAAAGGGACAGTCAGGGTAACTTCCTGGAAGAAGTGACATCTGAGCTGAGGCCTAAAGGATAAGAAGGAGTTAATAAGGCCAGTCAATGAGGCAAGAAGGGGTACACGCAGAGGAGCAGCACTTGGAAAGCCTTGAGGAGGCGGCCCAGCAGAAGCCACCAGTGGCCCCAGCCCTGGGGGTGGGGAGTGGAGGAGGGTGCAGCTAGAGGCTGGAGATGAGGTTGGAGGTGCGGGCAGTGCAGATCAGGTGCCTGTGTGCCTTGTCGAGTCCTTATCCTTGGTCCACTTTCCCAAAGAAATGTGGTCAAACCAAGGGTCCCACGTGGATGGACAGTCCATTGTGTGAAAACGTGGTTACAGTCCAGAAAATCTCATCATTCATCCATTCAGTGATTCAGAGACCTTGACTGAGTGCCTACCACGGGCCAAGCATTACTGTAGGTGTCAGGGATACAGCCCTATCCTCCCGGAGCATGTCCAAACCATGCGAGGAGAGAACTCTCTGATAACCGACGCTGGCATTCCTTCATCAGCACTGAGCATGGGCTGTGGGCCAGACGCTGTGTTGGGTGCTCTATTGAAGAGTCTGGTTTACATTTTTTTTTTTTTAGTGAAGACCAGCCGTGAGCTAACGTCTGTTGCCAATCCTCCTCTTTTTGCTGAGGAAGATTGGCCCTGGGCTAACATCCGTGCCCATCTTCCTCTGCTTTATGTGTGGGACATCTGCCACAGCATGGCTTAATAAGTGATGCATAGGTCCGCACCCTGGATCTGAACCTGCGAACCCTGGGCCGCTGCAGCAGAGCACGAGAATTTAACCACTACGTCACAGGGACAATCCCTCTGGTTTACATTTTAATGACAAATCAAAGGCACATTCCACATAACCACAACTAGACTTCCTAGTCACCAAAACGGACGTCTCCTAACCATTTCAACAGCCCTTCCAGTTCACAGTATTCCAAACGTTTCTTAAGAAGCTACCATAGGATAAATCATTTTTGGCTGCTCCATAAAGTGAACTTCACTAATAGAATCTATTTCTATTGAAATGAACGTCTACAGACCCGTAATTCCTTCTGCATAACATTTACACACTCCACTCCGCTGACATCTTGTAAAATGACTTTAGTCAGCAAAGCTCAGCCTAAAGAAGTGGAGACCCAACACGGATTGGGTCAAAAAGGTCTTCGGAGAGCGTTTTCAAAATCTGTCTACACTGCTTCTTGTTTTTTCTTTATGTTTCTATAGAATGAGACCAGTGGTGTCATCGTGCAGATACCACGGCAACCAGGACATCCTGGTTTCTCATCGCGTGTGGGATAAGAACCCAGCTCCTTTACTTTGTCTGTGAGGCCCTATGCGACTTGGCCATCCTATTCGTGATAATACCATTTTCTTCTCACTCACGTCTCCAAACCGACCTTTGTGCAGTTCACGTAAGCCGGGCTCATTCCCACCTCAGAGCCTTTTTGCTTGCAGTTCCTCTGCCTGAAGTGCTTTTCCCCAGATTCTCCTAGTCTTCATTCATGTCACGACTCAATGTCACCTCCTCAGAGAGGCCTTCACGGGTCACCTTGGGGTTCTCCACCTTTAGCTCTTGCCACTCCTCAAAATTATCTTGCTTCTTAAATTTATTTACTTGTTTTTTCTTTAATCTATCCCCTCCTACTGAAATAAAAGCACCAATTAGAGCAAAGACCTTGGCTCATCACCAGTGCAGACTGTGGACCTCGAGAGCACCGTGTGTAACTCCCCAGGTCCCTGAGTCACGGCTTGGAGGAGAGCTCCCAGGCAACCGAGAACAATTGTATTGGATTTCGCATGGGATTTGAGGGGTTGTCTGTTACACCAGCAAGCACTTCCTGAACTGATCCAATACCTTTTGGCCACTTTCTATCAGGTTGTTAGCACTTTTCTAATTGATTGGTAGGATATTCTATATCTTGAATAGAAATCCTTTCTCTGTTATACAAGTTGCAAATGTCGCTCATCATTTACCTGTGTTTATGGTGTCTTTTGATATACAGACATGCAAAATTTTTGTCTAGTCAAATCCGTCAGTCTTTTGTATTAAATTAGGCACTTTGAGATATTTTAAGAAAAGCTTTCTCTATACTAAGATTATAAAAAAATACTCTCCAATATTTCCTTCGGGTTCTTTTTTTATTTTTTTTCTAAACGAATAATTCATTAACATAATGATGTATAAATTACCTCTTGTTGTCACCACTGATGTGAAATGCCACTATTATTATTTGCTAAATTCTTGTGTATTCTCTATTCTGTTCCACTGGTGTAGCTCTGCCTGCACCAGCACTGTACTGTTGGAACCACTGGAGCTTTACAGTTTGCATTAGTATTTGGTAATATAAGTGTCCCCACATTATGCTTTTTTTCTCAAAGTATCTCATCTGCTCTTTCATATTTATTCTTCCAGATTAATTCTAGAATAAAATTATCTGATTTCACCAAAAATATCCCATTGGGTTCTTTATATTAGGTTAAACTTACACACTAATTTGAAAAGAGTTGTTATTTTTACAATGTTCAGCCTTCTCATGCAGAAACATGGTGTGTTTTGCCATTTATTCAAGTCTTCCCTTGCATACATAAAGTTTATGATTTTGTTCACACTGGTCTTGAAATTTTCCAGCCACAATCATTCTTATGTATTTTAAAGATGTTGTTATAAATGAGATCATTTTCCCCATTGTGTTGCCTAACTAGATACTACTACTATATATGAAGATTACTGATATTTTGTATATTTCTCTTGTATCAAGCACCTTGACTAAAAATGCCTTAGTCAATCTTCTTAGATAGCTTAGCCATACAATCTTATCATGTTCAAATAATTATAATTTTGTCTGTTTTCCTCCAATATTTCTACCTTTCATTTCTTTCTCTTATCCCATTGCTTTGGCTAGGACTCCAGTACCATCTTGACTGATCCCAGGGATAGCAGGATCCTTATATTGTCCTTGTCTTTACTGGAGAGGCTTCTATTGTTGTACCATTACATGTAACATTTGCTGCTTGCTTCTTATACACTGTTTTGAAAGTTTCCTCCTCTGCAGAACTTACTGAAGCTTTAATTAGGAAAAGATGTTGCATTTTCTAAAATGTATTTCAGCACTCGGGGAGAAAGTCATATGGTTTTTCTCCTTTAACCTATTAGTAAAATGAATTCATTAGCAGATTTCCTAATGTTGAGCCGTACTGCCTTTCCTGGAACAAAACCTTACACTGTCATGGTATGTTGTACTTTTAATAGTTTTCTGGATTTGATTTGTTGACATTCTATGTAGAATTGTTTGCATCTACATTCATAATCATATGTAGCCATTTGGGGCCAGTTCTCTTGAATGTTAAAAAAACATGATATGGAAAATTATGGATCCTCATGAATTTGGTGGTTTATTAAAAAGATGCATGGCAGAAAGTAACAGAATTTGTAGGCATATCTGAGACTGGTGGTTAAGCCCTCTGCCAACTCAGTATACTCTCTCACCTTAGAGGGGTTACCCTGTCCTGCTGAACCTCTGGGACTGGCAAAGAAAACTGGAACATGTGAGAAACTTGAGGCTTAGTGGATTTAATTTTGGAGGTGCTGAAAAGGTGTTCAATCATTTCAATAAAAGATAATAGAGGCTAAAGTGACAAAAAAAGAAAGCTGGATGGTATGCAAGTATCTGAGTGGGACCTCTCTGGCTGAGAATGGGCAGAAAAAGAAATCTCAGAGGAGGAAATTGTGGATATTTTTCCTTTGGGATTTTACAGGGAAAGAGAATTTCATCTTGAAATTTAATTTCTCAATGGGATCTTAATAATGGAAGAGTGTTCATGTTCAAATTTGGAATATTTCATATTATATTAATTTAGTTCATTGTATATATTTTTTTGCACTAGAGTAGATGACATAGCTGGGCATAATTTGAGATGAAAAACAGAATACAAGAGCAAATTTTTGGATGATATACAATTACCTGAAAGTTTCCTAAGAAAGAGTGACCCCAAGCTAAGGAAGCCTCAGGTATGACCCATTTTAGAGGCTGCACTGCCCACTTGGCCCCAGGAGGACAGAAAGGAGCAGGAGTAGATTTCAGGTGAGCAGCCTCACAAAGGTGAGACCAGGGTCCTCCTGGTGAGGACAGCCCTGGCCAACCCTGGGCTTGACTGCTAAGACCAGTGGATTAAGATAGAACGAAAGGAGGGGAATACAGAGCAAGAGGACTCTTCGGCCCCCTGTGTCAGTGAATCCAAGCTCTGCCCACCACCTCATCTGCTTCATTACCATTAGACGGACTGAATGGGTGACCTGATGGGGCAGAGCCCAGAATCTTCAGTGGGCAATTTTTTGATACGGTTACTTTTCTTTAAAGGTCAATAGCCGTTTACAGAGCTCTCTCTTCTGTTTCTCACCTCCAACTGGGGCTTCCTGACCTCAGGAAAATCTGACCATCGCTTTCTTTTCTCTATCATTTCTGCACTTGCAAAACAATTAGGATCAAGTCTATCCTGCAGATCTCTCTCCCTCTCTCTCTCTCTCTCTATACACACACACACACACACACACACATATGTATACACACACACACACTTCAGCTTTTGCCAGAAGGCCCTTTCTGCGTGTCTGTGCCGAGCACTTGCACAAATATTAGTACAGTGACGCTTTGATTCTCATTCCTGTTTTTGCGTAGCACACATGTCCTCAATTGCGTAAGAAGAGGTCAGGGCCCCGCCGCTGTCTGACTCTCCAATCATCAAAGGACCAAACATCTCCAACTACAACAGGACAAGAGCCAGGATTTGAACCCAGGCCTGTCTCCCTCCAGAGTGGGTCTCAACCACTGCATTAGACCACAGCTATGCCTTGCGGGCGTCGTCGCTCACCACTGTCTCATGTACACTTGCCCTCCTCTTTGTCCAGTGTCTTGTGCTAATTCTTTTTCCAGTTGGCCGAAGAGCTCCTTTAAGGAGTTGTTTTTTTAAATGTTAGGTGGGTCATGTGCTTTCTGAGTCCGTCTTGTACATTTCTTTCTTATGCCTTCACATGAAGATAATCACTGGAGTGGTTATAGAGAGGGTCTCTATCTCTTCCCCTCTAACTCATGTTCTAGCACTGAGAGCTGCAGGTGAGAATCCAGTACTGGCGTGGCCCTCCCTCCTTTGTGGCTACTTTACTTTTCCATTTAAAAGATTGTAGGATTTTCTCTTGGTTAGTGTTCCAAAATTTCAGATGTATATAGGTTTATGCCTTAATGAAATTGATCTTTTTAATCTGGATTCATGTATTTCTTCTATCAGGAGAACTCTTTTTCTGTTTCCTTGATAATTGCTGCTTCTTTATTCACTCTGTTCTCTTCTTCAAGATTCCCATTTTCCAGATCTTGGACCTGCTAGCTCTATTTACTATGTTTCTTATCATTTATCCTCATAATTTCCATCTCTGTCTTCGTGCTTTGCATTTTGGAAAATTTCTCCAACTTGTCTAATTCGCTAATCCTATTTCCAGCTATAGCCCCTTCTACTAGTCATCATTGACTTCTTTTTTTCTTTTATTTTTTCCTTAGAACTCCTTTCTGTTGTCTGATTTCCTCCATTTTTTGGTCAGCCTTCTCTTACTTCATTGATTCAGTATCTTCTAAAATACCTCTGAGAATATTAATTAGACATTAAATTAATTAATTAATATTAATTAGATATTTAAAATTTTTTTTCTATTTCCTACATTCATTCTGTTTCAGTCAGAAATATTTACTCGAAATTCGCAGCCTGATCCCGCTCCTTTGAGCTGCTGGCCCTCCTTGCAGTTCTGACGTGCTCTGTCTTTTTGTCACTCTAAATGCAGACCTAGGATGGTTGGACTGGTGGCTGATGTGGATTTTGTTAGCTACCATAGAGATCACTACTTGATTTCCTCTCCAAAGCCAGGAGTGTTGTTAGAAGGGACGGGTTTTGAGGTGGGCCTCTCTTTGGGTCCACAGGCTGAGTGCAAGCTGGTAGATAGACGACTTCCTTCAGGACTGTGACTGGCATCAGCAACCCTCCCCCAACCCCCACTCCAACAATAGTGTTCACACCTTGTGCAGCCTGGAGATGAAGGCTGTGGTCAGCTTCTCTGTGTGAGGCTGGCACAAACCCCAAATCCTTCGATTTGATCCCTCCCTCCTTCTGCACAGTGACACCCTTGTTCCCCACCCCCCACACTTAATGCTTACCCTGAATTTCATAGGCACCCCCACACCCGCCCTTGGTGATTGTGGGCCAGTCAACACTGAACCACATCTGACTCATTTGGAGATTGATAGGCTTGGGAGGGAGCAGGATGATTGCAGAGAGATGCACGGCCTTCTAGCCTGGACAGCTGGGTGGCCCTCTACCACACTGTGAGCCTCTGGAGAGCAGAGATGGGGTCCTATGCCCCTTCTATGTCTAGTACCCAGCACGGCGCTGGCACGTGGTGATGGCTTGGTAAATGACAATCGAATGAAAGGCACGCACGTCCATGCCTGCAGCCTTTTGTTCCAGTTTTGATGCTGTTTGGTAGGTCTTTCCCATGCCCACCGTGACTCACTCCCATGCCAGGCTAGACCATCGTTTGTCCAGACTTCAAGGCTCAGCTCCAATATCACCTTAAAGGAAAACTTCTCTGCCCCTTCCCCTGTGCCTCCATAGCTTAATTATCTCTGGCTTGTGATTGGCTCTAGACTAATGTATAAGTGAACAAACACACAAATAAATGAATCCCCACTAAACCGTGAGCCCAAGGCAGGGATCACACCTCATTTAAGTTCACATCACTGGTGAGAATGCTCAACCAGGGCACTCGGCACATAACAGCCAACTAGTGTGTAACTGAATTGAACAACACACAGGGTATTATTATCTGCAAATTAGGGCATTTCCATATTATAGTCAGACTCTGGGAGACAAAAAATTCCTGAGGGTGGAATCTCAGGCACCATAATTTCATTGTTGAGGAACCTAATACATGCCGGGCACTGTACGAGGTGCTTCATCATCGCAGGAGAGGCGCCACGACTTATTGAGTGTTAACCTCATGTGTTAACCACATTAGTGTTAACCTAGTGTGCACTGCCAAACAACGTTGTGAGTATTTTACATATGGAACATATTTGGCAGCATTATGAGATAGATATTATTATCCCCACTTTCTATTAGAGTAACTCAAACCAAGAAATGATGTAACTTGTTCAAAACTGCAGAGCTAGAAAGTGGCAGAGGTGGGATCTGAACCCAGGCAGCCTGGTTCTAGAATCCGGCTGGACTCCTAGTCACCAGGTGTTCTATCGGCTCTCTCATTTAGTGTCTACACCAGCCCTGATCAGTCCTACTCCCCCATTTTATAGATCAGGGGACAGAGGCTCATACAACATCCAACCAACATTTACAGGGGACTGAAGTTAGACACTGGTGCAGCCTGTGAAGCCAGGCCTGACTTCTAAACCCACACTGCCTCCCTTCCCAGCCTCCCTGAAACAGGGGTGCAGAGGGCAGCCTCCAGGCTGAGCATCACACCACAATCCCCACGTACTTCCACGGGGTGGTGCAGGAAAGCCAGGGTGCCAATGACATCCCTGCATCCTGGGGAATCCTGAGCAGATGGGGGCCCAGGCACACAGACACTTAGAAGTACCAGTGAGCCGACGACTTGGCATTAAAATGCCTTCCACTTACTAATGGCTGGCTATGGGCCCGAGACTTTATTTACATTTGGCATCTCTTAATTCTCTCCACAGTCTTATGAGACATCTATTACCCCATTTTACAGAAAAAACTAGGGCTGGAAAAGAGGAATTCCTGCCCAGGTCACTGGGCCAGTGAGTGGATGCACTGGATATTGACCCCAGGCGTGTCTGTCGCCAAGGTCCACGATCCTGACCAGGAAGTTTGGCCCCAGATTCACCCTCGCCCTATAGACATTTCCCTACAGACGGGCTTCACAGCTGCCACTCCTGAGAGAGAGTTGATGGAAGAACTGGAGGGGGTTGGATTTGGCTCAGAGAGGAGCGAGAGGGACGTCCCCTGCAGAGGCACAGAGTTCGCAGGGGAGTGGGTACCTGTGGGGTCTTCCCAGGGCAGGGGAGATAGGACCTAAGAGAGCCATGTTTTGGAGTCTTGAATGCACAGCCAGGAAGTCTGGTCCTGGGTGCAGGGGAGGAGCCAGTGCCACTGGCCACAGGTCTCACCTCTGTGCTCTATGGAGGGGGGGCCTTCCAGGCCTTGGGCTCAAGGTTATCAGTCAGCATACGTCCAAGCTTCCAGCCTGGCCAGAGAAGATGCCACATACCCCAGGGTCTGTTCAAAGGCTCCAGCCTGGTGACCACAGCGGGGTACTGCGAGTGGAAGGCCCCGGCTGGGCTGTTGGTTCCTCCTCTCCTGGGACCCCACACAGTCACAACGCGGCCTCTCGCCAAGTTTGCTTGTGCCCTGGGACCGAGAAAAAATGAGTTATGCTCCTCACAAAGGAAGGCCACTCACCAGGAAGTTACTCTTTCACACTCTTCTTGAAGCAGAGACAGTGCCCAGTCTGACCAGCTGGCAGCTTCCGCATGACCATTTTCTCCCAGCATCTCCTCCCTCCATCTCTGCCTGGTGTAAAGCACATTTCAGACCAGCACCAAGTGACTTCTGGAACAGCTCCAAAATGCCCCGAGTTGTGCTGTTTGCAGTTGAGGTGATGAGAGTTTAGACGTAATTCCTGCCCTCAAGGAATGTGCAAAGTCTTTTCAAGAATAAAAACCGCAACAACAATAAAAATTGTTACCATTCAGTTAGTGCCCATTTATCACACATTAGCACACATTCTATGATTTAATCATCAGGATGATATGGCAAAGGGACGTAATGCCTCAGTGTTCCTGTCTGTGACGGGACTATAATACCTGTGCAACTGATATTAGAGCTGCAAATTGAATGAAGCATCAAGTTGCTAAGTGCCCTAGTAACCAAGAGACTACAATCTAGTAAAGGCCAAAACACTAAAAAATTAAAATTAAAAAACACCTGAAAGCCCTATTTAACCTTCTAAATTAGGGTGAATTAGAGGCCAAGGGACAGAGAAGGTAAGCAGTATGTTAGTAAGAAAATGCATGCATGAGACCCCTTCACAGTTGGATGAGAAGGCCCTCACAGGAGGAAAACCCTACCACCTAGGTGGACCACTGCATGAACAGATGCTCAGACGCCAGAGGAGGATGAAGTGAGAGCAAACACTGGAACAACTGGCGTCAGCCAGCCTAGGCCACAGGGGCCAGAGACCTGTGGAGGCTTCTGCCAGCCCCGGCCCAGAAGTGCTGAGATCTGCTAAGAAAGGCACACTGCTCCAATCAGCTTGGGGACATCACAGAGGGAGCTGAGAACTTCAGGCGCAGGTCCATTAGTGCCAGGTGGGGGCCCCTGGGCTCCTGGAGGCCTGGAGCTGCTGACTTGTTGACCAGCTCTATGTGACCCTCCGCAAATCGCCACCTCTCTGGGCTTTAGTATCTTCCTTCATAAGACGAAGGAATTAGACAATACCAACAGTTCTTTAACCACTGAGGGGTATGGACCCCTCTGGTAACCTGAAGGTTATGGATTTGTTTCTCAGAAAAAAAATGCACATGTACTTGGCATGAAATATCAGGGATGTTTCCAGTACCATCTGCCCTACCTCATAGGACCCCAAGTAACAACCATGGGGCTAGGAGACCTCTAATGATTATTATAGATCTAGACAAGATAAGTTGAGGTTCTATTGGTAGGAGGCCTTGAGTGCCAGGCTCAAGCAGGGTTTAGGCTCAAGTAGCAGGAGTTCCTGGGTCCTTAGCGAAGAAGACACAGAACTTGGATTGGTGGGTACTTCGAGCACGCCATTTCTTGGTTATTACCCAGGACCAAGCAAGCTTAATTTACAACCCACAGCAGACACATGGATGCCCATTTGCTGTGGAAGCTGGAAGATTTCTTTGCTGTTGATCTGAAGTGACCCAATGGCCCTGAATTCCCAACAAGCATCTTGCTGACCCCACAGCAGCAATAGCTAAATAACTCCATCTCACAGGGCTCAACAGGAAAGAGGGCCACATGCCCTTTAGACACAAGATGCTTCTTGGTGCCTTGAGCAGCTCGTGGACTCATATGCTTACCTGTCTGTCCTGCTCGGAGACATCTGTCACTCACTCCAGTCCACGCTGCCAGTTAGCCTTAAGGGTTGGAATAAAAATTGAGGGGCCTGCTGACACTGTGAATTAGGCTTGCCACCACCTGCTTAAGACGCCAAGTCAGAGCTAAGGTCTTGTCTTAGTGGAGACTCATCTTTCCTTTGGGGTTGTGAGGGAAGGGGGCCTGTGGGCTGCGAGAACAGACTGCACACCTCCATGTGTGAGTGGGAGGAGGTCTCAGCCTACCGCTCTCACTGCTCGCTGCACATTAGCATCACCTGGGGAGCTTGTAAACTAGACTGATGTTGGTTTCCACCCGGCCAAGTGAGTCTCTTGTGCAGCCAGGGCTGAGAACCACTGTCCTACGCAATCCAAACATTGAACAAACCAGGTACATGGCTCTAAGACCACCAGAGCCCCGATACAAAACCGTCAGTGGTGAATGGCACAAGCCGTGTGCAGTGCCCAAGAAAAAGTCTAATTCCCATTTAAGGAGGGCTCCAGAAAAGCTTCTTGGAAGCTGGATCCTGAAGGCAGCTAGTCTCCTACAGGCAGATATGGACGGGAAGGGCACTCCCGACCGAGGGAACAGCTTGAGCAAAGATGCAAAGGTGGGAGAGCCTGCTGGGAATCGAGTCCCTGTGCTCTTGTCAGGACATGTCTCACCAAATAAACTCAGAAATGCCTTTTATATGGAACCTCTCCCCACAGTTCCTGCATTCTTTAAGGCTGACCTAAATGTTTCCAACTTCAGCACTGAATTCTGTGTCATTGTAAAGGACTGTTCTGGAATAGGGACCGGAGGTGAAAGAGGAAGGGGTGAGAGATTTCTGAGTAATTTTTAAAGCGTTTTCACATACAGCTTTTTCATTTCCTCCCAGGAAAGCCATGGAAGGAGGACAAGAGAACTGTACCTGGCGTCTTATAGAGGAGGACATGGACAACGGGAAATTCCCCTGCCGGAGGCCACACAGGTGGGCACCATGAGAACAGGGCCCAGGCTCCATTCTGCTTACCCCGGGGTACCTTCCCCTTAGGATGCAGAGCCCAGCCGGCTGCGTGCCCAGAAATGTGGCGAGAGGTCTCCTGGTGCTCTGCCCAGGCTAAAGAGGGCAGTGACAGGGATCCTCCAGGGGCCACCAGACAGTCACATCTGTTCATCAACCGGGAACAAGGAACCAAGAAGCCACACAACAGAGCAGAGCCTGGCCCCGTCACAGCTTGATAAATGGAGAATCACATGAATCTGCGGAATCCTTCAGCGTCCAAAATCACAGGAACAGTCAGCACGTGCTTAGATGTCCAGACAAGAGATTATTATCCAGTCATTTAAACAATGCTTTTACGGGGCCGGCCTGGTGACATAGTGGTTAAGTTTGTATGCTCCACCTCAGCGGCCCGGAGTTTGCGGGTTCGGATCCCAGGCATGGACCTACACACTGCTCATCAAGCCATGCTGTGGCAGTGTCCCACATACAAAATAGAGGAGGATGGGCATGGATGTTAGCTCAGGGCCAATGTTCCTCAGCAAAAAGAGGAAGATTGGCAACAGACATTAGCTCAGGGTCAATCTTCCTCACCAAAAAAAAAAAAAAAAAAAAAGATGCTTTTAAAGACTATTTATTGACAGTGAAAAATGCCCCTTTATAGTGTTAAATAAAATTAGATCTGAGTTCATGGCATTATAAATTAATTCACTCATTCTACAAATGTGCCAGGTGCTGTTTCAGGCACTAAACAACAAGGAGTGAACAAAACATGAAAGTCCCTCCTCTTGTTGAGCTCCTCTTCTGGAGGGAGAGACAGACAATAATCACATAAATAAGAAAAAGACACAAGGTGTCAGACAGTAGTAAGTGTGGTCAAGAAAAATGAATTAAGAAAGGAGGAAAGACAGGGAAGATTTTTTCTCCTTTATGCTTTAATGTATTTTCTAACAAATAAATATTATATTTATGATCAGAGAAAAATACTTAAAAAAAAAGAAATGCCAAAAGAGTGATTGAATTAAGAACTGAAGTTGGCTCACCACTTGTCCTCAGCTGGGATTCAGCCACGTGGCTCTGTTGGCAGACTGGGGGGCAGATATCCTACAGCTGGGTGGGGGAGACAAATGTTCTGTGGTGACCCAGGGGACAGGGCAGTTGCTGAGGCAGCAGGCCAGTTCCTAGAGCCAAGCTTAGATTCAAGAATGCGACATCAGCAGAGTCCTTAGAGCTGGGGGCAGTACCGACAGCAAGATGCTCCTGGTGCCAATGCCCCCAACTACTCCTAAAAGTTTCAAATGTGCTTGAATATGCTCCCCTAAGTGAGGCCAGGCTTGATCTCTGAGTCCAGGGTAGAGCTGAGCCTGCAGGGAGGGTAAGGGGGATTTTAACCCCTGCTCTGCCTCTGGCATCCAGTGTGATGTAACTACCTCCCAGGGTGGTGGTTAAATCAATGACTTCCATGATGAGCACTTGAAAGTGCCATACAAGTTTCCACAATCTTCCTTCGTGTCCTCTTCTGGGGCTGTCTTTTGCCATGGCTCTGGTCTACACCTAGCAGATGAATTATTTAGGCCACTGAGTACAGAATATTGGATGCCCAGGATGAGGGGCACAAGAGGGCAAATAAGAGCCTCAAACGGGGCAGAGGTATAAAGCGGGGTTCTAAGAGATGGCTGGCCTAGGTCAAGTGCTTCCTTGGGCCTGCCTACGAGCTGGCACTCTGCGCCCTCATTCACCTAGCTGGAGGGCTTCCTTGGGTAGATGCGCCCACCCACTGGACTCCATGAGAACACCACCTCACTGAGAGATTTCACATCCATCACCATCACTCAGCAGCACTCTCAAAGTGGTCCAGCTGGGACCCTGGTCCTGCCTGGGGTGGTCCATGAAGCCAAGAGCCAATGAGTTGGCTAAATATGGTGGAGCATCCAGGGCCATCAGGAGGGAAGAAACTGTACCAGGAGGCCTATTTGCCCTCTCTTGGGCCCACAGAACTCCCCCAGGACATCCTAACGCTGCGTACACCTTCCTGCCTCCTTCCTGGAAGGGCATCATAACACGGAGGCCTGGGCAGAGAAGAGTCCCAATTTTAGCTCAGCCCCTCCTTAGTCACGTGATCTTGGACAACTTACTTAACCACTCTAGGCCCCTGTTTTCTCATCTGTAAACTAGAGGTTCACCTACCTCGAGGAGTCTTTGAGAGAATGAAAAGAAGGAGCATTCACAGGGGGCCTGGCACCTTAGAGGGGCTGCGGAAATGGTGACTGTTGCTTTTATTCCTTCTTATTCTTCCTTCTCCTTCCTATCCTCAGAGCAGCTTGGCATCCAACAAAGGCTTCTCTTCACCTGAACCCCAAAGTCTCCTCTCTCTGGCCTTTCTTGCTGCGCCCTTGGACCACACCACTGTGTGGGCGACAGTCTCAACCCTATGAGTCCGCAAGGTTTCGCTTTCCAGGGAGCAGAAGATGGGAAGAGTTTTTCTGGGTCTAGGGCTGTCCAAGCCTAACTTACTCTTCTCTGCTCTCTGCTGCCCCCTGTTGGTTCAGGGTCTGAAGAGCCAGTTGCTCACTTTGCCCACAGAATTACACCTTCTGTGGAGAGGATGATGATAAAAAGGCAACTCCAAGCAGGTAAAAAACAAAACAAATTAACAAACAAAAAAATCTGGAGATATTTGGACACAAGTCCCAAAGCCAGTCCTGCTGTGCCATGCTTGGCTGCTTTGGGGTGCTAACGGCTCAGGTGCCCCTGGGATCTGAGGCTTTGACATAAAGGGGAAACCAGGCTTTGCTTTACCACTGTGGGTGGGAGGGTGGTCCTCACTACCTTTTCCTGTGGGCAGGCCCAGAGCCAGGGCAGGGAGCCAGCCAGCTCACACTGGAAAGGCCATCCTGGCTGTGAAAAGAATGAATTATATTTAATACTGGTTGGTTAAAGAGCCAGTATCCTGAGGCCCTGGAGGTCTCCCCCTCTCCTCCCCCACCTACTGCCTTGGCCACCAGCCATGTCACCCCAGGACCTCCAGGTCCCCTTCACCATCCAGCATCTGAAGGGATTATGCCTGGCACAGAGGCAGCCTCCAGGATTGCTCTGTTAGGTCTACTTTGGAATATCAGCACTTTCCAGTATTTGTGACATGTTGTTGCTAAAGCCCTGGCTATAGCCCTGATCACCCTACCGACAGGAGAGATGTAAGCCTTACCTGCACCCCTCACCCCGCCCCCCCCCAGACTGGCCCAGAGCTGATCCTGCAGCTTAGTAACCAGGAGCATACCCTCCTCTTTAGAAGGAAAGTTGTGCCGGATACTCCTGAAGAGCCTGACTCTGAGCATGCTCTGTGGTTCTTCCATGAACCGTTTACTCAAGATCCTAAGGACTTTCGATTCTCCTGATGCTTCTTTGCGGATGAAGATGAAGTACAGGGACTGTGGAGAGAGATCCATCTGGAGCCAGTGTGCTTAGCGGCTCTTACCTTCTCCAGGAAATAAGACCTACGAGACAGCGTCCACACAGTACCTCTGCTAGTGACCGACTCATCACAGAGAAAGCACAGGTAAAACCCAGATACCCTGGCTGTGGGCTCGGGCAAGCCTCTCTCCCCTACAGAGGAAAAGCACTCTGGAGGCAGACTAGTTTCACTCATCCACTCCTCCTTTCTCCAGCTCTGCGGGTCGATATCAGTTTACCCCCTTAAGTTCCCAGTGGCTCTTACCCAATAAGCTGGCTGCAACTAACAAGCATGCTTTTCTGGTGATCAAAAGACCCCTTTCTGTGGCATCCAGGAAAGAAGAAAATATTCCTTCTTGCTTGTCTCTAAAAATTTATTTTTCAAAATTTACTTTCCCAAAAAGGGAGGAGGGGGATAGAGCAGAGCACGGAGTAAAATCATTTGCATTGGTCAAGTGTTCAAAACTAGCCATCCAAAGGGAAGGAGGAAATTGAAAATTAACTGCGGCTCCCTGGTCTGTTTTCTTTCCGTCTGCAACTTGCTAAGAAGAATCTCCATTTTCATTCAGCTATGTCTTCTCACGGTGACATCTGTCAACCTAAGAGTTTAATTGTTGGTAATAGTATTTCCCTGTTATTCAGGCGCCACACAAATAGCATAAATATGATTTAACCACCCTTGCCAGAAATCACAAATTTGTGGCGTGCATGCTGAACGCTAAGGCTGATTAGCACAAAATTTAATTTTCGTTAATATCAGCCCAAGACAAGTAGAGCATGAAATTAACCTGATGTGTTAATATTGTGCTTCACAGACCCAACTATATCCTGTAGATGCTCTCACTGGAGACAGGTGCCTCTCTGCACAGGGAAGAGCTCTAGCAATCAGCGCTGTCTGGGGGGCAGAATGAGCTGGCCCAGGAGGTGGTGTTCCCTGCAGCTGCAGGAGTTCGAGAAGACATTGGATGACGACTCAGGGAGGCACTGGATGGCAATTGGATATTATGGTGGGAATTAAGGACTAAGAGCCTCTGCGGTCTTTTCCAATGCTGGCGTTCTGGGATTTTAAATCTTCAGAAAACTTCCACAGGTCATATGCTATTACCCAAGATAGGAGTTGGCAAACCACAGCCTGCAGGCTAAATCCAGCCCATTGCCTGTTTTTGCACAGCCTGGGAGCTAAGAATAGTTTTTATATCTTTAAATAGTTGGAAGAAATCAAAATAATAATAATGTCATGATGTGAGAATTACATGAAATTCAAAGTTCAATGTCAATCAAGTTTGATTGGCACTCAGCCGTGCCATTTGGTTTTGTATTGTTTACAGCTGCTTTGCAGTTATAATGGCAGAGCTGAGTAGTTGCAAGAGAGACCACAGGAACCTGAAAGCCCTAAATATTTACTATCTGGCTCATTACCGGACAAGTTCGCCAATCCTGATCTGAGGCAATAATAATTTTCAAATGGGCCCTTTGGAGAAGGGACCAAGGACGTCAAGGAGAAGTGGGGCTCCAGGCTTTAGCTCTTCATCAGTTACACACAATGTGCTTTTGTTTGAAGAAAGGGATTGCAGCTGAAAAAGCCTCAGGATACATACGATAGTTCAAAATGTTTTCCTTTGGGAGAAGCACATTGTGGTCTGTGAATGATGGGCTATAGGGGGCTCCAGATCTCCAGAAGATCCAGGCTAGGCCAAAGTGCAGCTGAAACAAAAGTTGTCTGTGTGTGCACGTGTGTACGTGTGCGTGAGTGCACATGTTCCTCCAACCAATGGATTTGGGGTCAGGGGCAAGTATACAGTGAAATACGTTATAATCCTCGTGGAACACATTCCAGGACTCTCCTATATACACTGCCTTCCCTCCCCCCTGTGCCTGGCAAACACCTACTTATTCACTTTTAATAAACTGGTATATATTATTAATTCAGTTAAACCATTTGTGGTAGGCCAATGTCTAATCAAATCCCTGGAAACTGTGAATGTTGCCTCACTTGGAAAAAGGGTCTTTGCAGATGTGATTAAATCACGGATCTTGAGATGAGGAGACGGTCCTAGATTATCTGGGTGGGCCCTAAATGCCATCACAAGTGTGCTTATAAAAGAGATACACAGAGGAGAAGACAGTGTGACAACAGAGGCGGAGACTGGAATGATGAGGCCACAAGCCCAGGAAAGCCCGGCCAGCTATCGGACTTGGAAGATGCCAGGAACAGATTCTCCTCAAGAACCTGCCGGATTTCAGACTTCTGGCCTCCAAAACTAACAGAGAATAAATTTCTGTTGCATTAAGCTACCAAGTTTGTGTTAATTTGTTACAACAGCCTCTGGAAACTAATATGCCATTACAAATGGTTTTATCGTAAATGGTCCCACAATCCTGATATGATTATTTTCATTGCTTTGTGTTGAATACCCATGTATCACTCAAAAGCTCATTTAAAACTTTCCTCTCATAAATTATAGGATGGGAAGAGGATGCAGGATTAAATGAGGTAACATTTAAAGCACCTGGCACATGCTAGACACTATACGTGAATTCCTTTCTTTCTTTTCTCCCAGCAGAATCAGTTGCCCCTTCCTTTGAGGTCCCGTGACACTTTATACATATTTTAATTAGCACCTACCTTTCTCAACTATCCTTCTGTGCTTTCAATGTCAGTCACTCCCTACCCACTGCTGGTGGGCTCTGAACTTCTTGGGGGCAATGATCATACTTCATTCTTCTTTATTTTTTCTTTTTATTCACTTTTGAGGTTTAACTTACCCGCAGTAAAGTGCCCATATCCTAAGTGTATAGTTCTAAGAAAGTTTACAAATGTTTACGTCTGGGTAGCCACCACCCAGATCAAGAAATAAAGCATTTCCAGCACCACAGGAGGCTCTCCTATGTCCCTTCCTATAAGAGCAGCTACTATTCTGCCTGTTCTTGAATATCATAAAAGTGAAATCCTATAGTGTATACTCCATTGACTACAGCCTCTCGCACAGCATGTTTTGAGATGCACCCATGCTACTGTGTGAAGCATGTACATTCTCTTCTGTGTATGAAGTTACCACACTTCTGTATCCATTTTATTGGGGATGGACTCCAGGGAGTTTCCATGGAACTACGACCACTAGCGCTGCTGGGGAGGTTCTTGTACAGGTCCTGCCGTGGAAGAAAGCCCTCATTTCTGCTGGGTACTTACAGGAGTAGAGCTTCTGGACCACGGGGCGCGTATACGACCAGCTCAATAGTTTCTAAGTAACTGCACGAATCCTTATTTATCCAGTAATGTGTGAAATTTGGAGCAACTCGCCAAATCCTCACCTTTTTTCTTCTGCTTTATCGAGGTAAAATTAACATATAAAATGGTAAGATATTTAAAGTGTACATCATGGTGATTTGATATTCGTACACATTGTGAAAGGATTCCCGCCATCTAGTTAATTGACACATCCATCACCTCACTTATCGTTTTTTTTTTTTGATGACAACATTTAAGTTCTAATCTCTTAACACATTTCAGTTACACAATACAGTGTTATCAACTACATATGTTTTACGTTAGATCCTCAGACCTTATTCATCTTATAACTGAAAGCTTGTACCCTTACCAACCTCTCCCTATTTCCCCCACCCCCCGGCCCCTGGCACCCACTTTTCTACCCCCTGTTTCTATGAGTTGGACTTTTTTTTTTTTAGATTCCACATATAAGTGATACCATGCAGTATTTGTATTTCTGTCTGGCTTATTTCACTTTAGCTAATTCATCTCTATATCCCTCATGTGCTAGGCCAAAATTTGTACTCTGTGACCCCACCTTCCCTCCTGGCCAATAGCGGCCAGATACCAGCATTTGGCCAAAAGCCAGGTAAACCATAGGCCAGCTACTAACTGATACTGCCTTACATGAAAAAAACGAGCTGGACCAAATAGCTCCCCTTGCTCTGAAATTAAAGCCACAAAGCAAAGACAATAATACAGTCTTCAACAGGAGAAAATAACAAAAAGCTAGAACGGCTAAGATTAATCAGCTCAAGCCAAAGATATAAGCAAGGGAGAATGCAGAAGCTACAACAGAGACAATATAGGGCAGAGGGAGAGGAAACCAGCAGAGACTAGGGAAAAAAGAGGCAGGTACCATGAGAAGAGCAGGGAACCAGAGCATAGAGCACAGGCCATGTTCTGAGGTCACTAGAGTGGCCTTGGATCCAGAACCACCCTCCAGCCCCCAGCTCTGTACAGGCCCTGGGGTAGGGCCTGTCCTTGAATCTCCATGATATTCTATCTCCCTTTTCTCGAAATAAATATCCTTAGCATAAACCCCTCTTCACTTCAATTGAACTAACTTGAGTGAGCCTCTGCTTCTTGCAACCACAAACGTTCAATTGTCATCCTGGTATGCAGGATCAGTGGTACGCTGGTAAATGTTTAACAACCAGCTCTTTGGGAATGAAAAGCCCCAATCTGAAGTGCTTGCCAATATCTGTGGTGTAAGCACTCCTACCACAGCCAATTTCAAGCTACCAGCACGACGTCACGGAACACAGATGGAAAGAGATGGAAAATAGCACACCCTTATATAGTATTTTCACCACACGGGAGCAATAAATGTAAATACCCTCAAGAGCATAGATTGCAGTAAAATAATTAGTTGCGTATTCATACTCAATGTGAGTATAATTGAGTATTTATTACCATTGTTTTTAATATAATTTATTTAGCTGTTAGTCTATATAATTTAAGTTTTTATAATGGCTACATTTAATAACTAGCTTGTGAAATTTCTGAAAACTGAACAATCAAACTAGCTCGAGCACACTGCTGAAGTAGATGCTCACTAACTCTCTGAATCCTTCCCTGCCTTCTGTGCCAACCGCAGGCTCCTCACTGCGTGGGGCTCAGCTGCTGGCCCCTATGCCACTGGCATATCCCAACACGAGCAAAACGAGTCCTGTGATGAAAGTGCTGTGCTCGGTTTTCCACTGTAGACTTCTGCTGGTGATATTCTAAACCGTGGAAATAGACATGTCATGGCTATATCTACCCAGACAAAAGTGTCACAGCTCTTTGGTTTGGGAGTCCGGTCTGTTTCGTTTTGTTTTATTCAACAGCAGAACGCAAGCAGGCATGCAGTCTGTTAAGTGGTCACGGCAACTTTTGACTCACCGAAGTGGTCCCTGGGTCAAAAATCCAGCAATTATCCGAGCTCCTTGCACATGCCCACCCCTGTGCTGGGCACCGTGGTCATGGAAGGGCAGTAAGAGCTGTAGTTTTTGCCCTTAAAGGGCTTTCAGTAATAACGATGCTGATGATGAGGGCTGACACTTATTGAGTGCTTACTGTATGACAGGATTCTTTTCCAAGTGCTTTATGTGGATAAATCCAATTATTCCTCACAACAACCCTTTGTGGTAGGTACTGTCGTATCTTCCCAATCTTACAGATAAGGAATATGAGGCATAGAGAGGTTAAATAGGAGCCTAAGGCTAAATATATGAACCCAAGTACCCACCCCCAGAGGCCATGCTGCTAACCACTGGGCCACCTCACCTTAGGACAGAAAGATACAAACATTGTTGTACAAGTGAATAAAGAAGACGTCGAGAGGCTGTATGTAAGTACATTAGGATCAGAGAAGGAAACGGCAAGTGTGGGCTGGATTATTCTCAAAGGATAACTTTAAAGGTGCCATTAACCATTTGGAGAGTTAAAGGAGAGACTTGAAAGAGGGGCAGGATTTGGATAGACCAAAGCTTTCGGGGTAGCTTTGGGGGAGGAGAACTCAAGAGTGGGAACGAGCACCGTGTACAATTGGGGAGACCTGAGGGTGTGCCCAGAGCAGTGAGAGAGGAGGCTGGGGCAGGAGGTTGAGGCCAGGTGACAGCAGGGAAGGATCACGAGGGAGCATGAGGACACTTTTAGGGTGATGGCTGTGTGCTCTATCTTGATTGTGGTGATGATATCACAAATGTATACATGTCAAAATTTATCAAATTGTATACTGTAAGAATGCACAGTATATGTCAATTATACCTCACTAGCGCTGCTTTTAAAACTGAAAAAATAAAGGCTACATACCGTATGATTCAATTTATATGACATTCTGGAAAAGGCAGATCAATAGCAGCCAATGACTGGAGATGGGGGAAAGAACTGACAACAAAAGAGCATGAGGGAATTTGGAGGAGGAAGGGTTCATAGAGGTGATGAGAGGGACTCTTCACCTTGGTGGTCTTCCTCCTCCAAACCCATAACCCCAGGCTCAGCATGAGAAAAACACCAGACAAGCCCAAATTGAGGGACATTCTTTTAAATACCAGTCCTCCTCAAAACTGTCAAGGTCATCAAACACAAGGAAAGACTGAGAATTGTCACCGACCAGAGGAGACTAAAGAGACACGATGACTAAATACAATGTGGTATCCTGGCTGAGATTCTGGAAGAGAGAAAGGACGTGAGTGGAAAAACTAATGATCTCTGAACAGAGACTGCGGTTAGTTGATAATAGTAATGTGCCCGTGTCAGTGCCTTAGTTTTGGTGAATGTACATGGGGATGTGCGACGTTCCCAACAGGAAAACCAGTAGAGGGGAGAGGACAACTCCTGGTACTGTCTTTGCAACTTTTCTGTAAAACTGAAATTATTCCAAAATAAAAAGTTTATTTAAAAAAATCTTCCTGGAGAAACTCAATGGTTTTGTTTTTCCTGTTGAATCTTCTCCCAAGAAGTGAAGATTATGTTTTATTTTTTAGCCAAGAATTAATTTCCAAGCCAAGGGCAGGAGCTTCTCTGCTTTGACTCATAAAACCCTACACAGGGCAGCCAGGCGGTGCGCTTTGTCCAACCCCCCACCAGAGCCCCTCAGGCTTTTCCCTGTCAGCAGCACCACCAGCAGTGTGAACTCAGTAAAGGCAGCCCGGTCACGTGCGGATCCGGACAGCCAAGGGTCAGAGGGCAATGGCGGCCTCGTCTGCTGCTCTCTTGAAGCCCCACTGGTAGGATCTGCTCTGGGCAGGACCACTGCTGGGGACAGGGGAGCGGGGAGGAGGGTCCCATCTGAGGCCAGGGGATTTCCAGTGCTGGCCATGAACAAAGAAGTGTGCGTGTGTGTGCGTGCGTGCGTGCGTGTGTGTGTGTGAGAGAGAGCGAGAAGGAGAGAGAGACAGAGACAGACAGACAGACAGACTGTACTGACCGCTGGGGAGGAGGTTATGGCGACTGACCTGAAACAGGCTCCTGGAAATAATCTCTCAGCAGGGAGCCGCAAGTCCTTTTGGAAACCAATGAAGCAGGAAAGTGGTGTTGACCGACCTATTGTGCAGGCCTTTTCTATTACATGTAAATAAGTGAAAGGCTGACACTGTCCTCCGCTGGACTAGTAGTCTTGTGGTTCCCGGCCTCTCCCCTCAAAAACCCCCGTCAGTCCCGGTGACCACTTTCCCACCTGCCTTCTGCCGCCGACACCTCCTCCACGGACACTTTCTTTTCGACTCCAGTAGTCACCACAGCTTTCCTTTCTCCACCAGACTTTCCTCCTCTCTTCTTCCTTCTCTTCTCAGCCTGTCTTAAAGGATTATTCTGCTTGCCGAATGTGGCCCCTCACATTGAAGCCTTAGCCCTGCCTGCCCCCTACTCACCCGCCCCCCGGGGGCAGCCATGGCCCGCCAAGCACAGTCAAGCCTGCCACAGCCCAGAGCACCTCAGGCCAGGTGGTCTGCTCGCCCAGGTGCTCCTGCAGGGTCTGCACAGGGCATCAGGAGAAAGGCCGGACTCCCAGCATCCTTCATTCAGAGCAACATCGACGCATTCGCTCGGAAAATCTCATGTGTCCTTCTCAACTGACTCATTTAGGGAAAGTGAAGTTTGTGTGTGGAATCAGACAGGGTCCAGGCAGGAAACAGAAACCACACGAGTAATTTTAACAGAAAATTGTAGTATGTAGAATTGTTCACACTTATTATGGTAACCATTCTGCAATGCATACATATATCAAATCATTACGTCGTCCACCTTAGACTCATGCAACGTGATATGTCCATTATATCTCAATAAAACTGGGAGGGGGGGAGAATTGTTCACCAGGAATCAGAGAACTGAGAGAGCGAGAAGACTGATGTTGCACCACAAGGACTGCAGGAAGCCACCATGGCTGGAGGACGGTGCCCAGAGGACCTAGAAGCATGAAGAAGGCCCCCACAGAGACGGAACCCAGACCTCTGAGGAAGGCGTGCCACCTGGCCGGGGCTAGGATCGCGGAGGAGGGATAATGAGACTGGTTTTGAGAGTGTGAGGAAAAAATGAAAACCAGAGTCAGCTGCTGTAGTGAAATCAACCATCATTGCCAAGGGAAGTCGGGTGATGCTGGCCAGAACTGGAAGCAAACAGGAAGAAGCACCTCTGTTTTCCCTCCTCCTGCCTCCCAGCCTCCAGCTAGCACCCCTACAGGCAGAGCCTGAAATGGATCCAGCCGGCAAAGGAGATAAGGGTTTGCAGAGCCCCAACCTCAGCATCACAAAGCCAAGTATAAAAAGCAGGTGTGAATTTGAGACACAATAGCAAGAAGAGAATAGCAGGAAGAAGAGATACAAATTTATAATTTCTCGAATGACTATTCCATTGATAAACTGTGTGAACGTACAGGTACGTGTAAGGATATGGACATAATCAGTATCTCTGAATATGAGGACATCATGCTTGATGGCGGCTCTCCATTTCTAACAATAGTATCTAATACTTACTAAGAGGTTTCCAGGTACGAGGCAAGTACTAAACTCTTCACGTCAATGATCTAATCCAGCGCTCACAAGAACCCAAGGAGGTAGATACCAAAAGAATTTTAACTTTACAGATGTGGAAGTTAAGGTTTAGAGAGGATAAGTAGCTCGCTTATGATGCTCAGAAAGCAGTAGATCCAAGACCAGATGCCACAAAGCCTATGTGTAGTCCTGCGTCACCTCTTATCTGCTGGGCACCCTAACTACAAAGTCTCCCACCTTCTCCTTTCCCTTCCACTAACCTGGTCAGGACCTCCGCCAGCAAAAGGGCTCACAGGTTCCTCAGTGCTCTCGGCTCAGATGCATGGTACAACTCCAGCTCCACGGTATATAAAAACACAGCATGCACAGCACTGAGGCACACGTCCCCAACCACAAAACCAAAGGAAAAGCAGAAGAGAGTGCTCACGTGTCAGTACAATAGTATAATATGCAGACAAAATTATGATGTAGAAATACATGTATTGACATGGAAAGATAACAACAGCTAACATTTAGTGAGAGGTCCCCACGTGCTAGGCACTGTATTATGGGCTCTCTGTATTAACATATTTAATCCTACCAACAAGCTGATGAACTAGATCCCATCATTATCATGTCATTTTACAGATGAGGAAATTGAGGCACCAGAGAGGTTATACAACTTGCCCAAGGTCAGATAGTTAGTCATTGATGGAGTCAGTATTTGAAACAAGGGACTCAGGCTTCAGAGCACACGATGTTGACGCCACACTATTCTGACTCCGGCAGAGTGTAAAAATTTTCATGGCATACTATTCAGTTAAAAAGAAAGCAGGCTACAGACTAGTGTGTACGGTATTTTGCCATGTCGGTTTTATATATAGATAAAACATATATGTATTTTTTTATTTTAGTCCATAGGGGAATGTCTGGAAGGGTTTATAATAAAATATTAATAACGCTTATTTCAGAGTGGTAGTTTGATTTTTTGCTTTCTTATTTTTAAATAACTGTATGTTCTAGTTTTTCTACAATACACATGTTCTTTTTTGTAATAAATACTTTAAGTTTTTTTTTTTTAAGAAATGAGTGTCATTTCAGGGAAAATGATCTGGCAATTTGAAAAGCTTCCTAAAATTTTGGGTGGAAAGGAAAAAAAAACTTATGTTCCAAATAGACATGTACAATAGAAAAGAGATTCAACAGCACCCACTTCATCCTGGCAAGGGAATAAAATACTCCCTGACAATCATCCCCACACCCAGCTAAGCCCAAGAGCTGAGTCCCATGCACTGTTTTAAGCATGTTCCCTTCTCCACTGCACCATAAGGAGGGTTTGCAAATTTACTGAGCCTGAGCACGATTATTCCACTTTGAGACTCAAGCCAGTTAGATTCTAATCAAGATGACTTGGTCCCTCTGAACATCCAACATTTGTGTGCTGGAGAGCGTTGTTGTGGTAGCTGTGATGTTATCCTTTTGTATCGAGAGTATTCTCTCCAATTTCCCCAAGCCATGTGTTGCCTTGGAAACATCATGATTCTTATAGAGATCTAAGCAAAGGGAAATAATAAAAATAATAAAATCTTACAGTCAAAGTCCATCTTTCATGCCACCAAGGCACGTGCTAAACCCTTCCTCTAGATAAAAAGACAGACGGGCAGAGTGGCTCATATTGCGTGTCATCCCGATAATTAACAATTAGACAAAACACATTGATCTCTGTTCTCCGAATAATTCAGGTCAAAGTAGTTTTCCACCTGAATTAAGCAGATTGCCAAGGCCAACAGTTTCATGAATAGGAAGATTTAGTCCCACATCTAAAGACACTGGCATGAAAGGGGCCTCTGAGCCAGGAAGCAACAAAGCCCCTTGCCATCATGACATCAACTCACATAAAAGAAAGGTCTGACGTAATCCATGGAATCTTCCCTTTAGAGCAGCAGTCGACAAACTTTTCTGTAAAGAATCAGACAGTAAAAATGCTCAGCTTTGCAGACCACACAGTCTTTGTCTCAACTACTCAACTCTGCTGTCGTAAGGTGAAAGCAGCCATAGATAATATGGAAAGAAATGAGCATGGCCGTGTTCCAATAAAACTTTATTTATAAAAACAGGTGGTGGGCCAGATTTGACCCGTGTGCCATGGTTAGCAGACCCTTGCTCTAGAGTATAGATTAAAGATCCTCAAAGTGTGTCTGTAATGGTCGAGGATTACCCTCAGGAGAACTACAAAGTTGGCAAAGTTGTTTTCATTCATTTATGCAATAAACGGGGATTACATTCCTTTACTGAGCCAGGCTCTGGCTAAAGCACTGCAAATCAAAGAAGAAAAGCAAATTAAGTCCCTAGAGTTTACATTTGACAGAGGAGGACATACTAGGCAAGTAAACAAATAAACAAACAAGAAAATTTTTAGTAATGATGAGTGATATAAAGACAATAAATACAGGTAATGGGTTACCTAGTGGGAGATGGGAGAGCCCAGTTTAGCTCGAGTGGTCAGGGAAGACCTCCTGAGGAAGACGCCTTTGAGCTCATATCAGAGTGAAGAGAAGGAGCTCAAATGCGAAGACCCGGGCAAAGAGCAGGCTCTCGGGTAGCGAGGATGCAAACGCAAAGAGCCCAGGAAGAGCATTAGTGAGTTTAAGGAACAGAAAGGCCTGTCTGGCTAGAACATAATAAAAAAAGGAGAGTATAGTTTGAGATGCGGCTGAAGAGGTGGGCAAGGGTCGAGGCAGGCAGGGCCTTCTGAGCGGTAAGGCCTCGCCTTGACCTCATCTTGCCACCATCCAGCCATCCTGGCTCTCACTGTGACCTCACCTGGACACTCCCAGGCTCTGTACCCTCCTCCATTGCCCTGCATCCGTCAGGTGGGGCCAGTCTCAGAGGTGGTGTTCTAAAAATGTTACCAAGGAAAGCACACCTATCTTCACTGGAGCCAATAGAAGACAGATTCACATAAAATAAATTCATGTAGTAGTAAGATTTTAGCAACCTGATGAAGTGGCTTCTTAGCATCCTCCTTTCTTAAAATCAATGTTCAGACCAAGAAGAATAAGGAAGCGACTGGCTGGGTGCTTCAAGGCCGTGTTCACAAAGGAAAAAAAAAAAGAAAGAAAGAAAGCAAAAACTTCTTAACCCCTTTAGCTCCATCAAGAATGATCATCTTCAAACTAGAAAACATCAACTATGCATGTTTAGGAAGACATTGAAACATGGGGTAAAGAGAACTAGTAAGAGTCTTAAGCTATTTCAAATGAGATGGATGGGCCAGGCCTACACGGTGAACCCAGGCTAGGGAGGCACCTCCAGCACCAGTGTTATAATGTACTGGGAACTATGAGACCAGGAGAGGAGCCAGAAAAGGCAATGTTCTTCTTTTCAGAAGGGGCAAAGAGGCATATTCCAAAAGCCACAACCCACGAATTGAATATCAGTCCCTACAAAACTCCTATAAGGGATAATTAAATAATAACATTTCATGAGCAAAAGGGAAGTGGTGAGGACTATAACCAGTACGGGTTGCTAGGAACAAATCTCACAAGATCACCCTCATTTCTTTCTTTGATATGATGGTTACATTCCACAAATGTTTATCATACGACAACTAAGTTCTTGCACCTATAGGGGCTATAGCAGTGAACAAGACAGACAGAGTGGCTATCTGCATCAGTGGTGGTCTTTAGGAATATGCCACTGGGCTCTCTCCTTGATCCTATCTTGTTCAACATTCTTATCAACCAGTTGGATGAAGACATGGAAGGCATGACTATCAATCTATGTATCACACTATGGAGTCCAAAATGGGTTGAAGCCAATGAAAAGAAATTGAATGAGAATACTTATTCAATCTTGCACAAGCTAACTCGAAAAGTACAGGCTATAGACTTCTAGTTAAAAATAGTCAATTGATCACATACATTTATCTCCTTTCTCTCTCAGGCAAAAAGAATGGGAAAGGTGACATCAGCGGAGGAGAAATTTCAATAAATTTTTGGAAGATGAAAAGTTATTGGAAGAGCGAGGAATGATGTATCAGGGCAGAGAAAGGCACAAATTAAAACGTTTGCAGAGGAGGCCAAGAGGAAAAGATTGCCAATCTGCCCCACAGAACCTTGGAGAAGCTCAAGACTTGACTGAAACTGCCCTGGAGACGGTCAGGGGCAGGCAGAGCTGCAGACCATCTGTATCTGAACATTGGAACCCCTAGGCCTTCTTTCCCGGAATGTGTGCAGAATCCCAGCATCTAAATATGCACACCACCCACCCCTTTCACCACCCTTCCCAGGGAGTTCAGGAAATTCCTCTCTGGAGAAGCTGAACAGTCCCAAAGGCCAGACTTTCACATACTGATAATCTGGGTTTCCCCCAGTTCCAGCCTCCCCCCAGTCACCCAAGAGTGAAGTCTGCCAATTGACAAACTCCCATAACCATCCTCATACACAGAGCTATCCATCAGCTTGTTATTGCCTTATTATTAGATAGGAATGGACAACCAAGATCTTTGACAAGAGTCATCAACGTGAAGAGAGGCTAAACTCAATCAATAGAAAAAAGGAAGCTGAGAGAAAGAGAGATAACGCAGCAAAGACAGAAAAAAACAGTACCTACATCTAGTTAGTTTCTTCAAAAAAACCGATAATATTGCATTAAAAAAAACAAGAAGAGGGGCTGGCCCCGTGGCATAGGGGTTAAGTGAGCGCGGTCCCCTGTGGCAGCCCGGGGTTCGCAGGTTCGGATCCCGGGCGTGCCCCAACGCACCGCTTGTCAAGCCATGCTGTGGCGGCATCCCATATAAAGTGGAGGAAGATGGGCATGGATGTTAGCCCAGGGCCAGTCTTCCTCAGCAAAAAGAGGAGGATTGGCATGGATGTTAGCTCAGGGCTGATCTTCCTCACACAAAAATAAAATAAAATAAAATAACGTAGAATAAAATAAAAAGTAAAAAAGAAGTAATCAAACAATAAGAGCTTTTGAAATTAAAAATATGATAGCACACATAAATAATAAATGATAGCATACATAAATGAAGAGTTGGAAGACAAAGTTGAAGAATCTCATGAGAAGTAAAAGAAAAAGAAAAAGAGACGGAAAATACGGGAACAAAATAAAAGATTCAACATATGAAGCAGGAGGCCCTAATCCAACTAATGAGGATTTCAGAAAAAGAGAACAGAGAAAAAAGAGAGAGAAGAAATGAATATGAATGAATGAGTCTCCAGGTTGAAGGCTCCATCGTGGGCCCAGCACAATAAATGACCAAAGGCCCTCACTAAGACTTATAGTGAAATTCTGAACCCTAGGGATAAAGAGAAAACCCAAAAGCCTCAAAAAGAAAAAAGGTCTACTTACAAAATACCAAGATCAGACTGACAAAGGGCTTCTCAAGGATAACATCACATACTAGAACAGTGCTTCTCAAAATATGTGGTGAAGGATTTTACTTTGTTTCCAATCTGTCACTGACTGCTACTTACACAAGATAGAGTAGAAAAGAATTACTCGGAAAAATAAAATTTAAAAAAGATATACAAATTAAAAGCCCCCCAAATTTCATTATCAATATCGATAGACAAAACGCCACGGTCAAATTAGTGTAGAAGTTTTGAAACGCCTTCTCTCAATTTCTGTTAAGTACAGAAATCTCATCACAGATGACAAATAGTTTGCAGACTGGCACTGGTCCACGGACCACACTTTGAGTAGCAATGTGGTAGAAAAAAATGCCTTCAAGATTATAGTTTGCAGCCCAGAATTCTATACCCAACTAGCAATTGTGATGAGAGCAGAATAATGGAAGGTTGAGACTGGCAAAAATGGAAACAATTTATCTTGTTGAATCCTTTCCTAGGAAGCAACTAAGAGGTATTCAAGCAAAATGAAGGAGTAAATCAAGAAAGCGTAAGCCAAGCCCAGTCAAGGGCCATTAGCAATGGAGTCCTCCAGCCTCCCCATTCCAGCCTGGACCACTGGGGTGAGAGCGGCCCCCTGCAGAGCCACTCTCTTCCCAGCCCCTTTGCAAGCCTCTCCTGCAGCCTTCCAAGTTTAAAGCCACAGGTGTAAACCTGCGATGGGGCTGAGGTACATGTGTGCGTGTCAGAGAACAATTACTGCAACCAGGCAAGGAAAGTGCTAGAAAAAAGAGGGCCGTGGCTTCACCTGTGCCTTTGCTGGGGCTTTCTCATCTGATGAATCTGCCCAGTGATTCCAATTGGCTCCAGCCCTCCCGCTATAATCCAGGCTCAAATCTCGAGCTCGCTTCTCTTCCAGATTGTCAGAGGGGCACACACAGGCGAACTGTGAGGTTCCCAGCTTGAGGTCTGCTCTCTCCTCATGTTGGCCGAGGTTACTTGGCTCTTTTCTTTCCACTCTGGCGGTCCTGGAGAACAATACAAAATCTAAATTATTTACATTCCATTCGAGTTAACACCATACTTTCTGTAATTATCCCCGCTGCTAAAATCATCTTCTTATGTGCTTTTTGAGCAAGAAGGAAGGGACGGGGGGGGGACCAAATTAATTCCTTGGCAACAAAAATCTAATTAATCAAAAACTGGTCTTAGTCATTCAGAGCCTCTTCAACGCATGAAAACAGCAGCCAAAGGGAGCGGGAACACTGAGCTTGGTCGTCAGAGAAAACTCAGGTGCTTCTGAAGAGAGCAGTTCTTATGAATGGGCGAGTGGGAGGCGGGGCAGCTTAAGGAGAGGAGCACGGGCTTGGAGTCAGTCAGTTGGGCTTGAATCCCAGCTCTGCCGTTTCCTGGCTTCATAACCTTGAGCAAGTTACGTTGTCCCTTTGGTCCTCGTTTTTGCCATCCGTAAAATGGGGATAATAATACGCTCTCATAAGGTCAGTGGAGAGATTAATTGAGATGATATCTGTAAAACCTTTATAGCGTTCGTCACATTGAAAACGCTAAGCATTGACGATGATTTATTAGCATCCTCAAGCACTGCTGCGATTATATAAATTACATTCAAGTTACATTAAGCATAACAACGCTTCAGTCAACAACGGATCCTATATACGACGGTGGTCCCATAAGATTAGTACTGTATAAACTGGGTGTATAGTAGGCTACACATCCAGGTTTGTGTAAGCACACTCTGTGATTTTCGCACAACGGCGAAATCACCTAACAACGCAGTTCTCAGAATGTACCCCCTCATTAAGGGACACACGACTGTATAAACTTTTGGGAGACAGTTTTTTCAGAAGCTATTTTTAAATATTTTCGACTAAATGTATTCTTGGGAATATATACAAAAGAAACGATAAGAGATGGATGAAGACGTTTAGCCATGGAAGGGTTCATCATGCTGTTGATTCTAATAGAAAAACGAAAATCTAAATGTCCTAAAACAGGAAATGGTCAAATAAACCATGGTACACCCGTAAAACGAATAATCACTCATCACAGTGGATGTCAAAGGGGGATGTTTATTGATGGAAATATGGGGGTGGGGGTGGGAAGGTGTAGGAAGCCAGTTACCAGGTTTGTAACACATAAAATATATTTATTTTCTTCAAAATATTTGGTATCTGTGTGTATATATATGTACAGAGAAAAATTTCTGGAAGTATGACCAAGGTTGGTTTGTGGGTTTTTTTAATTTGTTTTCTTCTTTCGACCATCTGTATTTTTAAATTTCTTTAAAATGAGCATACTCTTTGTGATGATTTCAAAATTTTACTTTACTTTTCACAAAGAGAACCATAGATTTCCTAACTCTGCTCAACCGCACAGGTCTCTGGATGTGACCCCTGAATGATTTAAAGCCAGCCTGGAGGCTCTGTAAACACAGAAGTTGCACAGCGATCTGGGCCCCCGTTGTCAGCCTGGTTCCTCGATGATTTCTACAAAGCCACCAGGGTTGTGCCTCCCTGGTTAATAGGCAATAGCTCCCGTGAAAGAAATCATTCCACACTAATGTTAACTGGGGTCACCAGCGGTGGGGCGTGGGTTTGTTAGCCGAGCTGTACCCGCTGGCTTTTGTCCTATTTGGGGAGGAGCAGGGGACCCCGTATGCCTGCGCTTTGCCTTACCTCTGGGGAAGCTGTCAGCTCCCTGCGAGCTCTAAGACGGGACTGGGCTGTCAGCCTGCCCTCTCCCCTTTCCCCAGCCCTCAGCTGCCACCAGCCGACATAAACCCAATGCTGCTGGAGGCCGCAGCCCTCTTCTTCCCTCCAGTCGACCTTAGCCAGGGCCCTATGCTCTGCTCAGGAACCAGCCATGCCTTTTCCTGTCCTCTCCCCAAAACACCCATTCCCTCGTGGGGGAAAGACAGATCTGATGTCAATCATTTATAGCCACTATTGCAGCCTCAGGTGTAACCATCGAAGAGTCACAGGGCTACTGTTCACCAGCCCATGGGACTTCCATAGCCTTTTGGCTCAGAGATTGTAAACTGGTGGCCCATGGGCTGAATTCAGCTGCAAAAGTATTTTGTTTGACCCTTGCACTGTTTTTTGAAAATCTGGATTTGTTGTCAAGATATAAATATCAAGAGATTTTGAATTTAAAATAAAATTTCCTATCTGGTTTCTTTTGGGAAAAAACCCAGTGGCTTGCCTTCCTGTATGGCAACATATGGCCGTTGCTGAGAGAGGTCTGCATACTTTGGAAAGGGGCAGGCATTTGAGTTCCTCAGTCCCTACCAAGCATGTAGGTTCCTGTCTGGCCTCTGAAGTATTTGCGTTTTCAACCTCTGTCTTCAGAATGCTGCATGCCAGTGAAGATGATTGGTCAGGAGGGAGCCTGCAGAATTCCGCAAACATCCTATACGTAACTGCCTTCTCTACCTATGCTGGCTTCTGGTCCTGATGCTAGTGTCCGCACCAGCAAAGAGCGTTACCTGGTAGATTAAGGGAGCTCTCTCTCTTGCACATCCACCCACGTAATTATCCTAATTCTGAAAGGCCCAGTGGTCAATGAGAACACCGTAGCAAGGTTAAGTTTTGGGCCCTGAATTATCTCCATCCTCCACTTCAAGGTGCAGCTAGAAGCTCTGACTCAAGCGAGTAACCGCGGAGATTTATACAGCCCTTTATAGTCTGCAAAACCCTCTCCTATCCAGGGTCTCCTTCCATCCTCACAACAGCCCTCGGTGGGGAGGAAGAGGGTGCTATCTCCCCATTTTACAGCTGAGGAAAGTGAAGCGGGGCTGGGGGGAAGAGCAGGTCTTACCCAGGTCTGCTGATGCTCGAAGCCAGGCCCTTCCCTCCAGCTAGGCTGCTGGATCAGGGTTCCTCCTGCAGCAAGTCTCACCAGCAGCGCACTGTACAAAAAGAGGAAAACAGAGCTGTGGTTTCTCACAGGATTTGGGATCACTTCGGGGAGTACTGAGCGACAAACAAAACCAGAATTGATTGTGGCAAAGGAAGGAGGGAAGGAAGGCATGAAGGAAGGAGGGAAAGAGGAAAGGAAGGAGGGAGAGACGGAGGGAGAGAGGAAGAGAGGGAGAGAGGGAGAGAGGGAGAGAGGCAAGTGAGCAAAAAACACACATATGGGCAAAAGATCACCACCCAGGTCTCACCCCTGCTCTCCCCGTATGATTCAAGCCTTAAACTAGTGCCATGACAAGCTTCAAGACTAGTTTCAGAGTCCCCTGTCACCTCCATGCACAGTCCATGGAAAGCCCAAGGGGAAAAAAAACAAACCAGCCTTGAGGCACAGGCGGGGCAAAGCAGAAGGGTGATGTTGTCCTAAGAGCAGAAGGCTCTGATGGGAGTTTGAGCACACGCCTTGGGGGCTTTCAAACGCATCCCCCCAGACACTCCTGTGAGGCATGAAGCAGGTGCCCATAAGGAAATGCATCCTGTTGAATCTCTGACGGAAGAAACAAACCTTGAAGCAAGACAACCATGAAATGGCGCACTTAGGCTGCAGAGGTAAAAGAGAAGGCAATGAAAGGAAATTGCAAGAGTAATAATAAAACTCTCGAAACGGCTTGACTTGGATTTTCTGTACTCATTCATTTAATTCAACAAACACTGACTGAGTGTGTCTCCGTGTGCTGGGTCTCCGAGCGTCACAGAGATTAGGACAAAGTCGGCCTCATGAGCTCACTCTCTCATGGATGTGTTCCTTCAGGTTCCTTCATGGCACAGATTGTATTTTACAAAACTAGCCAGCCACAGTAATATTCCTGGTCATAGTTTCCTTTCAAAACCTTGCTACTCCTCCATCAAAGTGTGGAGTCTGTTTTCCTTCCCTTAGGGTCCTGATGGGCCTTTGTGACGGCCTTGACAAGCAGGACACAACAGAGCTGACGCTGCCCATCTTCCCAGGCTAGGTCATAAAAGCCCATAGAAATGACTTGCACCTGGTTCTCTCTCTTTTCCGGACCATCACTCATGGGTTGGAGGAAGCGGTGCCACCACACTGTGAGGAAGCCCAAACTCGTCCATGCAGAGAGAGTTCACAGAGAGGCCCATGTGGAGAGGAGCTGAGGCCCCAACCCCGAGTCAGCATCAGTCCACAGACGCGGGAGTGAAGGAGCCTTCCGGGAGTACAGCCTCCAGCCTACGAGTCTTCCAGCTGAGGCTCTAGACCCCGTGGAGTGGAAACAAGCCCTCCCTGCTGTCTTCTCTGAATTTATATGTGAACCCAATAAATGGTTGTCTTATGCCACTATATTGTGGAGAAATCTGTTACTCAGTTATAGTAACTGGAATATCGTAGTCTCTTGAACAGAGCTTGGGTTTTTAGAGCCAGGCAGACCTAGCTAGATTTTTAAATCCCAGTCTTGCCATTTCCTAGTTGAGGGATGCTGGCCAAATTACTTATTCTGTCTGAGCCTCACTTCTCTTCTCTGTAAAATGGGGATAACATCCAGCTCACATGGATGCTTTGAGGAATAAATGCTACAGTGCGTACAAAGCAGCCAGCCCCAGACTGTGGGAACAGAGAGAAAGCGCTGAGCAGTCTGGGCAGAGAAGTCATCCTTAGGGCTGGAGCTGTCAGGGCAGCATCCTCGAAAGAGGTGAGATGAGCATGGCGTTGAATAGTCTGGACAGGAGGAGAGGGGGTGGTGGGCCCAGAGGTGATCTCTCTGGAGGCACCCCCTCTGAGGGCCCGTTCTGGAGGGGGGCTGCCCGGCTCCCTGCCCCCAGGGCCCTGCAGTCCTTGATCCAGGGACTCTTTGACAGTCATCTGGAGCTTCTGCTTTGCTCTGGAAACAATTCTGGCGCGAGCCAGGGGATGAGCCATTTAGATGCCCCAATTTAGATGCCCCACTTTCTCTCCCCTCTGTCTGACCTCCCCAGTAGACACTAATAAAGGCAGCTGTTGAGAATCTAGAAAAATTCCTGGCAATTGCCGAGGGCCTCCCCCCAACTCTGACTTCCCATTCGCTCCTGACCTGAGCTTTGTCCCGTTTTCATTGCCGTGTCCTGCTCTTTGCATTTGTAGAAGGACCTTGGATTCCTCAGCTTGAACTTAAACACTCTCTGAGGACTCTGGCTCCTTCCTGTCTTCTGGTTCTTTCTGCCCAAGCTCAACCTCAACACCAGCCTAACCATGATAATAAAGAGTAGCTACTGTGTATCAATCCTCTGTGGCAGGCACTTCCTCACGTTATCTCATGTAAACCCAACAGTCTTCTGAGGTAGGTACCACTGGTCCTGTTTAAGATGAGGAAATAGGGCCGGCCCCGTGGCTTGGCGGTTCAGTGCGTGCGCACTGCTGCTGGCGGCCTGGGTTCGGATCCCGGGCGCGCACCGACACACCGCTTCTCCGGCCATGCTGAGGCCGCGTCCCACATGCAGCAACTAGAAATATGTGCAGCTGTGACATACAACTATCTACTGGTGCTTTGGGGGTAAAAAGATAAATTAATTAATTAAGATGAGGAAATACATGCCACTCAGAGAAATTAATCCCTAGCCCAAGTGATTACCACCACCAAGTAGTGGTAAAGGCTCTGGGACACCTAAAGCTGCCTATTCTTAACCCTGATACCACGTTACCTCACTTGGCCTACGTGGCAGGCACACACCCGCCCCACAGCCTGCAGCTGCACCAGGTCATTCCTCACTGCCTCCCTCCCTCCTTCTGGCCTGGAGTCCTTCCCTGAGACCCCGCAGGTCACTGTCTAGACACAGACCTCTCTGACACTGCCTGCTCATCTCAGCTCCCACTCAGCAGCCAGGACACCCCCATCCCCAGCAGCCAGGCTACTTGGGATGATGCACGTGGATCAGCTTCAGGTGATGGGAAAAAGACGGGCTGGGATAAGAGAACCCACACTATCTGAAGAACGTGGAGGCAGGCCCCGGGGGCGGCTTCCCCAGTCCTGGCTGTTGCTGGGGTGTCACCCGGGGGCTTCTGGTAGTCAGTCAGGCTAAGATAAGGCTCCAGCCCCCAAACCCTCAGAACCATGGTTTTTGGGGTGGAGAATGAAAGTGTGCCTGACTTCCTGATAGTCCTTCTCTGTTACTGCTACCAATTATCAACGCAATTGTCCAGCTGTTTATGGGAAGCTGCTCCCCTCAGTACAACCAAGCTAAAGCAGGTTACCCCCAACTGTCAGGACTCGGGGTCAACTAGAAAGGTCAGCATGAGAGGTGCTCAGCAAATATTTGAATGGATGGTGGTGGAACACGCTAAACTGTAAGTTCCACGAGGACCGATGCCAGGTCTGCTTTGCCCAGCACTGCCCTCCCAATGCCCAGCACTGTCCCGTGTGATACATTCTCTGGGGGACAGGGACTATCACGGTCCAGGGGTGAGCTGATGAGGCCTGGGCCTCAGGGGTGGCAGAAAGAAGGGGCAGATGAAAGAGGCCCTGGGAAGAAAAAGTTGGCAGACTAGATGATAGAGTTGGTATGGAAGGAGGAGGAAAGAGAAAGAGTCCAGGCTGTCCCTGAGTTTAGAGCCGGGGACACAAGATGCAGGAGGCTCTGGCCCATCAGGTAGCAGAGGAGAGGGGATGCCAGCTGGCAGGGGCCCCGACCGTGTGTGAGTGCTCAGTGGATGGTTGTAGCACCGGAAGGAAGGCCTGCTGAGCTCGAGAGACTGGAAGGATTGTCACAGGGAAATGTCCAGCAGGTAGCTGGCTAGACAGGAGCCGTCCTCTAGGGAGTCATCTGCAGGGGTGATAACTGAGGCTGCTGGAGGAGGGAGGGTGAAGGCAGTCACTGGGGAGGCGGGAGTGCCAAGGAGCTGGGCATGTTCAGCCAGGAGATGAGCCACTTTCTGCTAACGGAAGGGCTTGCTGTGCGAGTGAGATGAGAGGTCTGCCATGATGCACCGGGGCAGTCGACCAACCCCAGGGTTGCAGAATTTCTAACTAAAGCCACAGGGACCCCAAGACCACAGGAGCAGGCAGAGACTGTGAAGAGAGATCCAGGAGTAGAGGAAGGAAGGTCTGAAAGGCAATCAAATCATAAAGGCTAAAGCAATATCAGAACAGATGAAGCCAGGAGTCCAGGAAGGACAGGAGAGCCAGCTCAGGGAACCAGAGGGCCCCCGGGGAAGGGCTGGACAATCATCCATGAGAGAGCAGGCATGTGGCTTCAAAGAGAAGAACCAGGACCGGGGACACAGATTCCAGCCCAGCAGCAAATATTTCTTACACCCAACGATGGGACAGAGTGACTGAGAAGATGTGAATTTCCCGTCACTGGGGGGATTTGACCCAAGGCTGGATGCCCCTTGGAAGGGACATGCAGAGCACACAGAAGCCTCACCTGGGGTCATGGACCTTTAGGATCCGTCCCACCCTGAGACACCAGCTCTCACCAGCCACCCTGCCACTCTTCAGTAGGTCACCCTTTGTGAATGCTCAGCCCTGCCTTATCGCCAGCTGATATTTCCTTCTTCATTTATCAGTTTATAACCTCCTCCCCAAATTATTACCTATTAGTGCATAACAAATTGTCCCAACACTTAGCGGGTTAAAAGCATTTACTACCTCACAGTTTCTGTGGTCAGGAATCCAGGGGCAGCTAGCTGGGGCCTCTGGCTTTGAGTCTCACAGGCTGCGGTCAAGGTGTTGGCTGGGGCTGCAGTCCCCTCAAGGCCCAACTGGAAGGATGGGCTTCCTGGCTCGCTCATGCGTTTGTTGACATGACTCGGTTCCTATGGGCGTGGGACTGAGGCCTCGGTTTCTCAGGAGCTGTGAGTCAGAGGCCGCCCTCGCTCCCCTGTTGCGTAGGTCCCTCCACAGAGCATCTCACAGTATGGCAGTGTGCTTCATCAGAGTGAGTGAAAGGGCAAAAGAGAGAGCTAGCAAGATGGAAGGCACACTCTTTGGTAACCTAATGAGAAGTGACATCCCATCCCTTTGGCTGTATTCTATTAGAATCTGGCGATACTCATTAGAAGTGAGTCACTAGGCCCAGCCCACACTCGGGTGTTGGGAATCACACTAGGCTGTGGCTGCAGGAGCCACGGCTGCCACACGCCTTCACCCACCACCCCAAAGGCAGGCTCTAGGACGGCAGGAGCCTTGTCTGCCTTGTTCACCTCCCCACCCCGGGGCCCCACAGCTGGTGGTCGTTCAGTGTATACTTTCAGATGAATGAATGAGGTGAACCGTAAGCTCCATGAGCTCCCAGTGCTGCACTGGAGAACACATGCTTGTTAAATGAATGGATGACCAATGATCGAATGTCCCTTAGCGAACATCTGACACTATCACTATTAAAAATAAATTTAGGAGATTGAGTGGCTTAGTGGGTGCCGTGAAAAATTAAGAGTTCCCAGGCCTAATTATCCATAAATCCTGTTTCCCAACCCTGTGTCCATGAGGCCATTTTGAAGATGCTTAAATAACTTGGGGATCCCTCTGGCAGAGCTGTGGCAGGAGGGCCTATTGCCCCTGGAGAAAGGGATGGAAGGCAGACCTTTATCCTCTTGCCAGCTCATGGCAGGGGCTCCAGAGAGCTTAAATTTGCATAATTGTTTCCCCTGGACTGGTTCCCCTCCCTGCTAAGGCTGAGGTCCTGGAGTCGCCTTTCTGGGTGACAAGTGTATTGTCAATGCAGATCAGATCCATGCGCCAGGCCCGCGATTGGCAGACCTATTAAATCACAAAGAAGGCCCCAAATGAGCAACTTTGGGGACCTGCTGGAAGAGGCTGGTAAGAACATGTTCTCCCCACCTCCACCCCCACCACGACTGTTAGTTGTGAAGGGGAGCCTCCATAAATTATACTGAAAACAGATAAACAGCTCGAGCTGTGTTTATTAAAGAAATAGCAAATGGCACGATGCCAGCATGGATGAGCTTCGCCATAATCAGTGTATTTATTTCACCAAGAAAAAGCCTGTCTGGGCTTCTCTTAAGCCTGATAAACTCATTACGCCACGTTTCAGCCTCCATAGAACTGCGGCTTTTCTATATGTTAATTCATTTTAGTAAATAATTATTCTGTTGGCTGAGGGAATGCATGTCTCTATCATTTAATAATTGGGAGGGTTATTACACGTGATTAATAGGAATCATAAACGGATACTGAGAGTGTAATAAAGAAGGTCGGTGGAGAGGCGGGAAGATGCTCCCCAACCCGCATGCCCGCCCCCTCTTCCTCGCAGAGTTAGAGATTTGGCACTTGGAATAGGAGAGATTGCCTTTCTTCTCCGTCTGAGGTCCAATACTGGTATACGCATGCTTCTCTTCGGAGCTTTGAAACGTGCCTCTGCGGATCTGTAGGAATGAGGGAAGAAAAGAGAAAGTCGAAAAAGAACTAGAGAGAGAGAGACAGAGAGAGTGAGAGCGAGAGAGCGAGAGAGCGAGAGAGAGGCAAGAACTTGAGTAGCTGGTCCTTCCAGGCTGGAGCTCCCAAATGCCCATCTGAGCCCCGACCAGTCCCTTCAGTATTGATCAGTGGGGTTTTCACCAATCCTCAGTGAAATGAGAAAAATAAGAACAATGCAGTGGCTTTTCCACAGAGTCAAAATGTACCCCAATTTTTAAAAAATTCTGGGATCATCTTCACCCAGTTGGAGTGTTGAAAATGTCCTTTTGTGAAATGAGGATCATTGTAACATCTTTCTCCATCTCCTCACTTGGAAAAACAAAAAGCTGGCAACTTTTCATCTCTTCCCTTTAATATTTTTTGGCATTTTTAGTTAAGAAATGTACCGGTCTGTGAAACCCCAAAGTATTAGAACCTCTGCTTTTGACTAGAGCCGTTTGGCCTCACGAGTATGACCACCCTGGGGCCAGACTTCCAAATCTGACCTTTCTGGGCTATTTGCTTGTTTATTAAATAACATAGGTTATTTAATAGGTTGATTAACCCGTATACTAATCCAGCAATTCAAAAGTATTGGGTATTTACTATGTGAGCTCTATTCTTCGCATTGATGATAAAATACTTGATGTATTCTAGTAAACAATTAACGGATTTAGTTCAGGAGAGTTACCCCTATAGATGTAGACATTTCCTATACATGACTAAGGCAATGTCTGGTTCTTAGTAGGGGATCAATAAGTGTTTGTTGACTGAATGAATGAATGTACTGCACATGGTTGTTATGAGATAATAGATGTGAAGTTTCTTTACAAATTTCAATATTGTTATTGTTGTTGTTCCTGCAGGAAATGGACCTTTCGAGCACAGCCAGGGCCAGCTGGGAAGCCCTAAAGTATCAACCAGGAGCCATGTGCACTGGCACCCCATTTTCATTCCAGACATGCTGGCTACCCAGCTCCCCTAAACGCACACCAAGGACACCTCCTTGTTGGCTCCTCACAGCCTACTTCCCCTCCCGGCCAGCCCCAAACCCCAGACCTGCTCCCGGACCCCTGCTGTCCTGATCCAGACCCCAGCCTTTCTCAGTCCCGGCCTCTCCCAGCCCTGCCCGCCCTCACCTGCCCTGGCCTCTGGGTCTACCGTCCAGCCTCGGGGTGCTTGCCCCACCGCCCCGCCCACTGGAATCTGCTGCCCAGACTGGGACACGATGGTTTGGGCAGAGGCTTCTAGGGCAGGGCTGCCTCTTGCCAAACATGCCTCCTCTCTCCAGGGACCCAGTGAACCTGATAAAGTACAAGTCCTATGCCTGTGGGCACCAGTGAGCCAGGCCAGGATCACTGTTCCTGAGAACGTGGCACAGACAGGTAAAAGCTTCAAAATGCGTTAATTCATTCAATAAACAAATTTCATTTGTGCCTAATACACACCAATCATTGTGCAAAGCACTAAGCAGACAGTAATGAACAAACGGGCAAAAACCCCTGCCCTGGGATGCTTAATTTCTAGTAGACAGACACAAATACATCTAGGATATAATGCCAGGGAGTGACCAGTGTTATCAAGAAAAATAAAGCAGGACAAGGGGGTAAGGCGGCAGAGAGGGCCTCTCTGAGGAGGTGACATTTGAGGCAGACTGCACAACGCCTGGAGGAAAGGCATTTCAGGCAGAGTAACAGCAAGTGCAAAGGCCCTGTGGCCCAAGCATGCTGGAATGTTTTAGAAATGGCCAAAAAGGCCAATGTACGAAGCCCTGGAGGGGCTGCAGAGTGGCAGGAAAGAGGATAATGGGCAGCCAGTTCATGTGGCACAGAAGATGATTGTGAGGACTCAATTTGTTCTGAGTATTTAGAGAAGTAATAAGAAACTTTCTGATAAATCAAAAGCAAGAGGAGGCTCCAGCTGAGGCCTGGCCTGGCTAACTGCATAGTCATGCAAGAGGCAGCCTGTCTTCAGAGAATTCCTTCCAGCCTTTTCCTGACCCTACCTGACACCCTTCCTACCCCCACCCCCACGGTCTCTTGTTCTCTCTCATTCCCACACTCATTTGGTTACTGACTCATCAGCAAACAATCCTGAAGGGGGGGGACTGCCATCGTGTGCTGAACACCATGCCATGTCCGGGGTTGGTTACCCAGAGGAAGACAACCAGAAGGCAGCCTGGTTTGGTAGAGACAGTACCAGACGGGATCAGAGGTCTGCCATTTAATAGCTGTGTGACCTTGCACAAGTTACTTAACCTCTCTGGGCTGCCTTTGCCTTTAAATGGCAACTGTAATAACTGCTCTGCTAACACCATGTGGCGGTGAGGATCCAGTGTGACCATGCTTCAAGTAAACTGTAGAGCACTGTACCCCGTCAGCTGCTCGTGCCAAGCTGATTATAATCAGTAAACCCTGAGCCTGACTGTAGGCTCTGGCCCCCGCAGCTAAGTGCTTCCATAAACACCATCCTTCCTGACTTCCCTGAGTCCTGGGTCCTGGAGCTGTCTCACCTCCATTCCCTCCTTCAAACTCCCAAGACCTCACTGTTTCTCAGTGTTCTAGGAAATGCCGACCTTTGAGATCCCAAAGGTCACAGGGAACATGTGTGACATGTGTAGGCCACGGCTTAGTGTCTGACACCCCAGCGCTGTGCTAGGACCTCCTCCAGACACCTGCCCCAACAGCTGCACCCACAGACAGACTGACAGACACACACACAGTCGAAAGGGCTCTTGTCTTATCCTCTGCTCAGATGATCAGCTGGGCCATGCAGGGGGGATGACGGAGGATCATTTGTTTATTCATCCATTCATTCATTCAGTCAGTCAGTCATCAAACATTCATTTAGAGGCTTCTCTCGGCCAGGCTCTGTGTTAGGCCCCAAGACTCTATCAGTGAGTGAGAGAGGCCTGGCCCTGGCCTATAGGGAGCTTACTCAAATGGTATTGCTTACAGCTGTGTCAGTTTCTCAGCACTCTCAATATTTTTCTTGAATCCAATTCACTTTTTTGTGTCAATTTCTTTTTAAAAAAACTTTATATCATGGCCATCAATTGAAAACCTATATGACTTGCCATAAATAGACACACAATAAAATGCATAAATTTATTTTTTATTTTTTTATTTATTTTTGTGTGTGTGTGATGATGATCAGCCCCGAGCTAACATCCATGCCAATCCTCCTCTATTTTTGCTGAAGAAGACCGGCCCTGAGCTAACATCTATTGCCAATCCTCCTCCTTTTTTTTTCCCCCTTTTTCTCCCCAAAGCTCCAGTAGATAGTTGTATGTCATAGCTGCACATCCTTCTAGTTACTGTATGTGGGACACCGCCTCACCACGGCCGGACAAGCGGTGCGTCGGTGCGCGCCCGGGATCCGAACCCGGGCCGCCAGTAGCAGAGCGCACGCACTTAACCACTAAGCCACGGGGCCGGCCCCTAAAATGCATAAATTTAAAACTCAATATTTCTCCATGTGACTCTCAGGATCATCTCTCAGACCACCAGGGAACACTCAGAGACATCTAGAGGGGATGCCCTAATGGCCTTGCCAGCCCCATTACACTGTGACTTTCTGTCACTTCCTGGCACCTGCAGGCTTCCTGGGGAGGACTCTGGGGGCAGACAGCCTTTCACCCTCCCTGGCCCCTCAGCCACACTCACTGGAGGGCTTCCAGGGGATTCGGCTGCTACCAGCCTAGGGTTTCCATGACTGCCCCACCTCCTCCCCGTGGGTGATGCACCCACTCGGGCTGGTGACGCCCCAGCTTGAGGCTCTCTTTGCTCTCCGCTTTCTCAAAAGACAATCCCCTGGAGGTGTGTCCCACCTCCTGCTGGGGTAGTGGACAATTCTCCACTGTCCCCGGTCCACGGGGCCCTTCAGGGAACGCCAGCAGCAACTGCAGGTGCAGGGGTGGGAGGGTGGGTGCTGGCATCGCTGCCTGGGCCCCTGCCAGAGAGGAATTCCAGGATGACAGGCGTTAACCACACCTCTGCAGCTGCAGCATTTCACAGACTGTTTCTCCTACCCCTTGTCCCCTGCCCCTGTGCCAGGCTCTGTATTATAAAACCAGGGGTTTTCTGGGGCTGGCCGCATGGCCTAGTGGTTAAGATCAGCGCACTCTGCTTCAGCGGCCCGGGTTCGGTTCCCAGGCATGGACCTACACCACTTGTCAGCAGCCGTGCTGTGGCAGTGACCCTCATACAAAATAGAGGAAGATTGGCACAGAGGTTATCTCAGGGCCAATCTTCCACACCAAAACAAAACAAAACAAAAACAAAAACAGGCGTTTTCTTGTGTTGACAGTGGAAGGGATGAAAAGCAGGGAACTGATGGCACAGGACAAAATGGTCCCCCACTAAACAGTTTTCTTTAACTTGGAGTACAAATTCACTTGGGGAAGATGTAATTGTTTGGGGAACCAAATTCTGTGAATGGCAATGATGGGCAGGCTGCTTGTGGCGCCCAGCTGGCCATCCCTCAGAGCGGGTAGCTGAGTCACAGAGGTAATTTCCCAAGAAATTGACTTGGGACCCCCCAAAATAAAGTTTGCATCCTGTCTCTACCACTTGCATAAGTGTGTGCGTGTGTGTGTGTTTGTGTGTGTGTGTGCGTGCATGTGTGAACTTGGGCAAGTCATTTATCCTCTTTGGCCTCCATTTCTGCATCTCTAAAATGGGGATAATATCCTGCGCCTGCCCAGCTCAAGGGGCCATGGTTGGGACTGAATGAGATGGTGGCTCTGAATGTGTCCTGGAAGCAACGAAGCTCGCTGTGGATGTGGGAGCCTGAGATGATGAGGAGTTAACCACCGTCACCTGGTGACGGTAAACCTGGTATCGGGGCAGGGGTGGCTGGTTTTAGGTTTGCCCTCCGAAAAGGACGGCATGGTTCTGCCCAGCTCTGTGGCTGTAATAGTTTGTCACCTGAGGCACCATTTGACCCATAAGATAACCAGACTCACAGGAGGACAGGATCCCAATGAAATGAAGCCTTGGCTTAAGCAGGGTTGAAAATATTTTCAACTCTTCATTTTGTTGTGGCATGAAATACAGGTTTGATTCCCATTGTAATTGGTTTACCAAGTGAAATTTGTCTGGGGGGGTGGGGTTGGGAGGAGGCACAGAAACAACTTTAATTCGGTTGGAAATTCCCATAGATGTTAGACACTTGGGTTAAGTTTAGGTTCCAAGCAGGAGGATTGTTTGCCGTAGTTCAGGCTTAGAGTCTCTTACCTTTGGGGTTCCCTGGCCTTCTGTAACGGGGTTTGGCTAAGCAAGTGACGTTCATCATTCTGTGCTTTTCCAGCATGGTTGCAAGTCAGTATCCATTTGATAGATGACATTCAGATTTGGCTATAACCACTGAGAGAATATGCTGGCAGAACAGCTTACCCAGACACACAGAGGGAGCATCCACCCACTGCTTCATTCATTCACTCATTCATTCATTCAACAAACATTTATTAAACTCCTACTGTGCCAGGCCCTCTCCCTAATGCTGGGAAAACGAAGATAAGAGTTAGTCTCTGATATCGAGAAGCTCATAGTCAGGTGAGAAACAAGCCTGTAGAGAAATATATTACAATGTAGCATGTCAAGAGCTATGGTCAAGGCCCATACCTGGAACGGGACAAGAACAAAGACTCGAAGCAGCAGTGCAGGCCAGGGAAGTCTTCATGGAGGAGGTGGCCCCTGGTCTGGACCTCAAAAGCTAAGTGGAAGTTCATCAGCTAATGACGCTTACTGCTTTCTGATTCTTGTTTATTTACTGGCAGACTGTTTATTTCTGCACAAGCATGCACACACACACAGGCCACTAGAACGCCAGCACCGTGAGGCCGGGACTTGGTGCGGTTCATGGCTTCATCCCCAGGACCTAGAACAATGAAGGGCACGTATTTGTTAAACAAATGACAGGAAGGAGGTGTTCCAGTCAAAGAGCCGCGGCACGTTCAAAGTGGTCATTAAAGGGAACCAAGTCAAAAAGGGTGGAGAAGACAGCTTCCACTGCGGGCTGGCTCAGGAGCAGGCAGTGGACAGAGGGTTTGCAAAGGAGGAAGTTCTTGACAAGCAACAGGGGGATGTAGCTGAGGCTTTCAAAGCGGCTGCATTTTTTAGAAGGGTTCAGGTACCCCACCCCACCCCACTCCCACACATACTCAATTTTTGCACTAAATTTGTCTGGACATTGGCAGCAGAGAAGGCTGCCACCAGCTATGGGGCAACAGCATTAATCAGTGAGAAAAATGGAGCAAAAAAACGACTGTTGACACCGCACATAATCCTCCCCTGACAAGCCAAGGCCCTGGGACGGGCTAAGGTGACAGCCACAGAGCTGAGAAAGCCATTCGCATAGAGCTGCCACTTGGAACGGTAGTGACATGAGCAAATAAAGTTCATTTCAGACTCTCTGGGCTTAGGGCGGGAGCCTGCGACAAGCGAACAGCCGTGACTTGGAGGGAAAGCAAGACTAAACCTTAATAGCACGCGTACCACCTATTACTGAGCCAGACAGGGAATCAGGGCATTTGGTCTGCAAAAGTCAAATAGCAAAGTAATGTTTGACCTCGCCAAAGGGTACAGATGTCATGGGAATGTGTGAGCCACTGTGGGCTAGATTTGCACAGCATCAGAGGAGGAGGTGAAGGAGGGAGAGGTTGGTGGAGGCAGCATGCTCAGAATTCGGTCACCCAGATGGCTGCAAATAAAATGATGGGACTTGCCTAACTGTTCAAAGCGCAGAACAACTCCTGAGGACGGCTCATTTACTGCGGCTTCAGGAAAGATGCAGGAGAGGAGCAAAAAGGAGGGAAGAGGACGGCAGGTGATGGTTCTGCTCACAAAGGCAGGCAAAAGAGCCTCCAGCCAGAAAACAAGCCGATGCCGAGAGAGAGGCCGAAAGTCACTCATTCAGTGGAAACTGAGAGAGAGGTGACATTGAGAAGAGGGAAAGCATCGATGGATTTGTAAATTTCACTAACCATGAAGATGCGCCTACCAAGTAAATTAGGTCCCATAGCCCACAACTCTTCCTCTTAAATGGTCACTGGCCCCTGCCAGCCCTCCAAACCAAATACTTCATCTTACACCAGAGACGATGGTGATGTGGTCGGAAGAGCACCGGGCTGGGAGTCAAAAGTTCTTCCTCTCCCTAGCTACAAGTCACCTCAGCCTCTTAGCTACAAAGTCCTCACGGGTAAAATGGGAAAATTAAGACTGAAGTCACATGACTGCTGTGAAGATTAAATAAGAGCCATGAGAATGCACTGGAAAAGTTGGCATTTGTTGGGGCCGGCCCCGTGGTGTAGTGGTTAACTGTGTGCGCTCCGCTGCTGGTGGCCTGGGTTCAGATCCCAGGCGTTCACCAGTGCACCGCTTATGAGGCCACGCTGTGGCAGCGTCCCATATAAAGTGGAGGAAGATGGGCACAGATATTAGCCCAGGGCCAGTCTTCATCAGCAAAAAAAAAAGAGGAGGATTGGCATGGATGTTAGCTCAGGGCCGATCTTCCTCACAAAAAAAAGAAAAAGTTGGCATTTGTCTGTATTTTTAACAGGTGAAGGCACTGAGGTTCCGAGAGGTGAAGTGATTTAAGACCAAGAAATCAGCCAATGGAGAGCAGCACTAGAATCCTGCCTCCTCACCCACTGCTCTTTCTACTAAACCAAGCCCACCAACATTATTCCATACGGGAACATCTCGTCTCCTCAGCAAGTTTCTCTGGGACAAGGATTATGTGTTCTCCATGGTTCCTGGTACTCAATAACGACAGACACATATGTGGAGCTATTACAGTGTGTTGGGCTTTGTTCTAAGTGATTTTGAGGTAAAGTACTATTATTATCGTCTCCATCATTACAGATGAGGAAACTGAGGCACGGGTTAAGAAGCTGACCCACAATCTCCCAGCCAGTAGGCTTGTGATGTTTCTTTACTGACCGAGGCAGTCTGACTGGAAGGCTCTGCTCTTTCACTACGAGCAGAAGCACTGACGTCAGACACAGCTGGCCGTGTCACCCAGGGAAGCACAGTGCTCGTACATGCCAGGGACTCAGTCGATTGTGGTTTCCCTGGACCTAAAGAAAATGCTGTGATCAAATAATTTGCCACGTGCAGCCTGGTGCTGGCTTCCTGCAATCGGGGTAACCCGGAAACACTGCTATCCTTTCTTCCTCTCACAAAGGATTCAAGGAAATTTGTCCTGAGATGTGACGGACAGTCCCAAAGGGACATTAACAAACTAGGAGAAACCTTCAACCTTGCCAGGAGTCAAAAAACACAAATTAGAACTAGATACTGTCTTCATCTATCAAATTAGAAAATATTTTTTTAAATGATAATATCTAATGTTGGCAGATGTGGAGTAAAACAGACATTCTCACACCCTGCTAGTAGCAATGCACACTGATTGTACTTCTCTGAAAACAGTTTGGCCACAGACAGTCGATTCTTGTTATTCGCGGTAGTTAGGTTTTATCAAGTCACCAGGAACACTGCATTAGTGAATACTGAACCAGTGCTCCGGGGAGAAGCAGGGTTAGGTTACCGGGCGCCTCTGCTCACAGCATTTTTATCATCTAATCAATACATACCTCGTTTTACGTGCCTTTCTGTTTAAAGACACTTTATTTCATATACTGCATATTGTTGATTTGTTAACACTGAACTCAGAGTCAACAGCACTATAATCCAGGCCTGCATGAAGCTTATCAAACACACGTATTTCCTCTGTAAGGGACATCACAGCCTCCTTGCGCTTAGAAACACGAGACAGCACTTCAGCACAATGCTTAGGGGACGTTTGAAGCAGCAAAATCACCAACAAAAAGTACAAAAGTGCAAAAAAGCACGGCCCTAAGTCCACTGTGAAGAGGACACTTGTTCACAGACCAACTGAAACAGGAAGGCCGCGCTAGCCTCGCTCCACTTCAGCTGGGGTCGAGCGCGACGGGCAGCTCGGGTTCCCACTCTGCATGCCCGCGAACGACCGTGGAAGCCCAGCCAGTGTTGATTTGGAGTTCACGAACGAGTTTCAGCGAGTAGCTGTGTCTGCAAATACAGAATCCACGAAAAATGAGCACCAACAGGATCTATGAAGACCCCAAAAATCTCACGTAAGTTGAAAGGGACAGGTGACACAAATCTAGACCTGATTTCACAAGTGCCTTTTGAACCTGGTCCTGTCAGGTGAAAAAGATCCGTCTGAGTGGGGGCCTGAGTGGAAAGAACCACGGTGCGTTTCAGGCTGGGAACTACAGCAAGGAGAGTTAAAGGCCCCCCACTGGATTTGGGGATGGGGAGCATCTCAAAGCCGGGCACAGGCGCCCCTGCCCCTTAGAGACTCAAGGCTCTGTCCTCAGGGAGAAAGTTCCCACCAAGGACCAAGCCCTTCTCCGTGGGTGCTGAACCCACGGTTCTGGGGATGGCCGGGAGGTCAAAGCCCCCTCTCCTGCTCTGACTTATCTCCTACCCCTCTCCCCTCTCACTTGTCTCTGTCACACTGGCCTCCTTGCTGTACCCTCGAACACACTAGGCAGGGTATGATCCCACCTCAGGGCCTTTGCACTTGCTGTCTGACCCACCTAGAACACTTTCTCCCTCACTTCTTTGCTCTAGGCTCCATGAGGCCTTCTCTGCCTGCCCCTACCCATCTCTCCCCTCCCTCTTCTCTGTTTTATCTATCTCCACAGCAATCATCTCCATCTGACTTACCATTTGTTTTACTTGTTTGTTCATCATTCTCTCTCCCCACAAAAACCAGGAGGAGGGGATTTTTCTTTTTTTTTGTCCCCTGTTCCTAGAAGAAGACCTAGAACACACTAGGCACTCAGTAAATATTTGTTGAGTGAATGAATGAATCATGTCAAGTACCAGTAGTAGTAATAGTGGGAATTAACACTTTTGCCCCACTCACTGCCCTGGGTGCTTTACACACGTTCCTTCCCTGACGCCTCAAAGCCTTCACAGGTGGGCACTGCTATGCCATTTCATAGGTGAGGGCACCAGGGCACAGGGAGGCGACACAATGCAATTAAGGTCAGCCAGCTAGTAAGAGACTGCGCTGCCCTAAATCCAGCTTTTCTGACCCCACAGCTACTAAACCCATGCTTCTCAAACTGTCCGTGGTGAAGGACCGGCTGGTTTTGTTTTGTTTTTTCTTGGTCTATCACAGACTGATGATAGAAAAGTGAAATGGAAAAAAAAAATTATAAAATGTACATACATTGTTATCTGAAGTTCAAATTTAACTGGATGTTCTGGTTTTTTCTCTTTTCTCTTTTTCTTCGATCTGGTACTGCTACACATCTTACAGATGAGGAAATTGAGGCTCACTGAGAACAAGTGACGTAAGCGACTTGCCCCAAGGGCACACAACCCGTTGGAGAGCCAGAACTAGCCTTACCTGCTGTCCATCAACTAGCTAACCCCTCATCTTCTCTCAAACCCTGTGTGTCTGTGCCCAACCCAATTCCAGCATGGCTGTCTACATCCATGTACTCTAAGGATTATCTCACAGTTGAAATGTCTCCTTGGCCTCCAGCAAGGAAGCAGTTTCCATGTCTATATTTATTTAATCATTTTTGGTAAATTTTTTTCTGATTATAAAAATACATACCTGCAATATATTCACACAATGGAATACTACACACCAATGAAAAAGAACAGACTTCTGCTACACACAGCAACAGAACAGACTGCTGAGTTTTTTGGTATTTATACACACCAACTTAAATAAATATTACTGAACAAGAGTCCAGACACAAAAGAGGACATCCTGTATGATTCCATATATATGAAGTTCAAAAATAGGCAAAACTAATCCATGGTGATAGAATAGTGGTTCCTGCAGTGGGGGAGGAGGGGTTACTGGGAAGGGACTCGAGGGCAGTTTTTAGGGTCTTGGTAACGTATATCTTGATCTGAGTGAAGGTTACATGTGTATAAATATATAACTCCAAGCTGTTTGTTTAAGATTTGCATCCTTTTCCATTTGTAGGTCATATTCAATGAAAAAATGAAAGCAAACAAGAAAATTAATACATGTTCATTATAAAAAATGAATAAAGTACAGACAGTATAAAAAATAACCCATCTGCATTCCCACCACTAGGAGATATCACAACTAACATCTTAGAGAATGTCCTTCCAGATCTTTTCCCAACAGCATTACCTTTTCACGAGCATTTCCTCAGAAGGGAACCTGGGACCAGTACCAACCACTGGAGGTGCTAATTTATCCACGAGTCTGAGTTTCCTGGATGGGTCTTTCACTTACCCAGAAAGCCCCAATACAACCAGATTTAATTTAACCATTTTTAGAAGAACATAGAACAATTAACGGCAAAATAAATGGAATTAAAATCAAATTGAATACAGCCTTTCAACGATATGACTTAGAATTTGATTTTAAGTACAGTAATGAATATGAAATCAAGCTTGGCCTGGAAGGCTGAAAGGGCTCTGGGGCTTCGTGGGACCCAGAGTGCCACCTACTGGCCGTGGTCTGCAGTGACAGCCGCCACTTCATCATCTAAAGGCATGGCCTTGCGATTTATAAACCCAGAATATGAGCCCTCCTTCTCTTGTATGAGTTTATGTCTCTCCCAAGAGCTTCCCAGACATCTTTCCTTCCCTAGTGCATCACACAGCTCCTAGCACACAGGAGTAGTTTAATAAATATTTGTTGAATGAATGAATGAAAGGATGAATGGATGGATGGACAGGTGGACAAAAGGACAGAAGGACATTCTTGTGCGTCATTGTGAAATGAGGGAATAATCTCTGCCCCTCCCATCTCACAGCCTTTTTTGCACTTCTTTGTTTTGTTTTCTCTTGCTTTTAATAAAAATGATGATTTGATATACACATAGTGAAATGATTACTAGTCAAGCTAATTAACATATTGTCTCCTCACATAGTTATCTTTTTGTGATGAGAGCACTTGAATTGTACTCTTAGCATATTTCCAGTAGTCAATACAGTGTTCTTAACTATAGCCATTATGCTGTACACTAGATCCCTAGACTTATTTGTCCCGCAAACTGCAACTCTGTGCCCTTTCACCAGCATCTCCCCATTTCCCCAGCTCCCTGCCCCTGGTAACCACCACTCTGCTCTCTGCTTCTCTGTATTCGTCTTTTTCAGAGTCCACACATGAGTGAGATGATGCAGTTTTTCTTTTCCTCACAGGCTTTTTTGGGAGAGCGAATAAGATAACCATTGAGGGAGGCCAGATGGATGTGAGGGATTATTACGACAACCCAGTGCCGGGGGTGGAGTCAAATGGTGACCAGACCAGCAGAGAGGCTGCAGAGACAGCAACTGCCCTACAAACAGGAGACTCAAGTACTGTGAGTTGTCTGGAGCCAGACACTTAACAGGCACCTGACGTGTTAGCTCTTTCCCCTTTCCTCTTCCTCCTTTACAGCCCCACTCACAAATCCTTTCCACAGGATCTGAGCTGAGAATGGAGATTTGCCCCTTCCTCGCCGCACTCAGTGGGGAGGTGACGTTCGATGTTCATTGTCAGTTTTGAAACAGGCCAGGGTCACTGTGCTGCGGGCGTGAGCCGGCCCATCACAGCTCTCCCACATTAGGAAAAGTGGTTTCTGAGACACCGCTGTCGGGCTGCCTGATGGCGAGGTGCCCGTCTGAGCGTGTCCACGGTTGACAGTGCTTGACAAGCGTGCCAGTCTTGCTTTGAGACGCTGCACAGCAGGAGCTCTGGTCTGCATATGATGCAGCGGAAAGAGTACGGACAAGAGGGCGGAAGGCTGGGCTCTGTCACTCACTGGCCAGGTGACCCTGAGTGAGTCAGCTTGCCCTTGCCAGTATATAAACCATCTCGTTAGGACAGTGTAACAAGGTGGTGCCTGGGAAAACACTTTGTAAGCAGAAGGCCTAGACCCAGGTTAAAGTGTGGCTATTAATAAACCCCAAATGAACACCATGCCCCAGATGTGACCTGAGAGAGCTCAAAAACCACGGGGAGTGTCACCTGCATTGATCTGGACCCGGCTTCTGCTCACGGAATCCAATCCCATTTAGCAGCTCCATCACATTAGTTCACATTGAGCTTACGGACAGCTAAGACCTACTCCCTACTGGCTTTTTTTGAATATGGACTGTACTCCTTCAAGTATCATCCACTCTTTGTTTGGGAAATCGGTTTTTTGAAACTAAACGTAGACTTTGTGTTACTTTGCACTAGGTAAATCCAATCTCATTGCTCTGGCCCATCTTTATACGCTATTAAAATGTTTCTAACCCTACTTTGGTTATTGCACACGTTCTCTCCCTGCTGACTAGACGACAGCCACATATTTCAACAGTGTACAATCCATGCATCCATTCATTCACTATGCATTTACTGAGCACCTGCTGTTCCCTAGACACTGTTAGGAGCCAGGAGACAGAGGGTATTCCTGAGAGAAGGTGGCAAGTGCTGTAGGAGAGGTATGCTGGCTGCTATGGGCTCGGAGAGCAGGCATCCTATTGCTGTCAGCAGCAGTGGGAAGGTTTCCAAGGCATGAGATGTGGCAGAGGCCAACAGCCATTCTCCTCCTCCTTCTGAGCACACCACTGGACTATATTTTCCAGCTCTGACGAGTCTTGGTGCTTCCACATTAATGATCAAGTCTTTCTTCCTAGGCAGACGAAGAAATGAAGTCCATTGTGACAGGCCTCTCATGACTGCCTCTGCCTTCCCAGCAGAGAAACTGCAGGTGGCAATAGCTAGCCTGCTCTTACCTTTCTGACCTCATCACCTCACCCCCATCCCCTTGTACACAGTCACCCAGTGCACACGTTCATTCGGCAAATGTCATAGCCTTCCTATTGTGGGCCAGTACTGTGTCGGGCTCCAATGCCTTCTCTTAAATCCTCTCTGAGTTCAAAATCTCCACAAAGGGGAGCAAGTGCCTTCTCCGTGTGGTGGATCCCTTTCCCTAGCCCTTTCATCCCAGCCAAGATCAAGGTCTGAGCCTCTGCATCCCCCGACCCCCAGCTTAGTTCTCCAGGTACTAAGTAATGCTGCCAAGGGAGAGTGTGAGGGGTCAGGGCACACCCTTTCTCTCGGTCTCCTCATCAGCAGAGCACTGTAGTGAGAGACTTGGACTGCAAGCAAAGAGACACAGACTCGAGTCCCAGATCTGCGACCAACCAACTCTGAGACTTTAAATACGACCCTGGAGGCCTCACTGTAAAATCACCTGATACACCAGAAGACCTTTGAGTTCCCACTCCCCTCTAATAGTCTGCTTCTTCCGATGCTAATCCCCAATTCCTGGATGAACCTTCCACTGTCTTCTAATCTAGCTTTATAGAGGAATAAAAATTTTTACAGCAAGGCAGAAAGAAGGGAAGAGTTTCGCGAGCCTTCCTTATCATGAAACATCTGCTGGCAATAAGCAGCCCAAAGCTGGAAAACAATTGCTAAGGGTTATAACTTCAGAATATCCTAAGAGTCTTGCTTGCCTGTAACCTGATTTCCCTAGGCCCAGCCTAATCTTGTTCAGACTCAAGCTCCCTGCTAATTGTCAAGACTGACTTGAATTATTCATGGAATTTCTACACCAGGATGGTCTGGGAGATATTCTTTGCACATGTATTCATCCTTTCACGTCTGCAGGAACTCTTAATAATGAGCTGTTTGGATGGGCGAGTCCCTCCACTTTCTTGGGCCTCCGTTTCTTCTCTGTAAACAAGGAGGGCCGTTCCTCCCAGCTCCAGAATGCCTTTGGTTCTGTGATTGCGGGTGCCTCCGCCTGAGATTCCACATGCAGCTCACCACCAGCGGCAAACCACGTAGACATAAGAAAATGAAGGATGCCGTCTGACAATGAAATGCTAAAGCAATATGCAATTAGCAAAGGACGTTGATCACACGACACGTGAGTCTAATTGCAGCACATGCAACTGTTTGCTAAATTAGATAATTATGGGTTAGTAGTCACTGGTGCACAGATCAAGTGGTAAAGGAAAATAAAAAAAATTAATTATGAGATGGGAGTGATAAACATAAGGTATGTGCAGAAGTCCAATCAGAATTATTACCTGAGTAATCGTCTCACACCAAAAGTGGAGTGTTTAGGAGTGCCAAGCCCAGAGCCTGACTACTGGGTAATGAAGTTACCCCGTTTCATAAGACACAGAAAACGTGCTTCATTTCTACGTTCCCTGTCACCCGGGAACCCCGGCACTTGGGGCTGGTGATCTTGGCTCACCGATTAGCCCAGTGCACATTGCTGAGGTGGGCAAGGCTGCGTGCACTGGCTCAGAGGAGAAATGCTGGATCCTGACCGTTCCCAGACTCTCCTGCACCTGCCACAAATGATGAATCTCGAAGCCCATGAAGCAGCTCTCGTGGGAGCGCGCCTGTCAGCCTGTGGGAACTTCCATGGAGAGGCAGCCGCAGCGAGAGCCTGGTTCTGGAGGCAGACTGCTTGGATCGGAATCCGGGTCCATCACTAACTCTCTGACGAGTTAGTTCACCTGGCTGTGCCCTGGTTTCCTCCTCTCTGTCATGGGGACAATAGTATCTCCTACCTCTTGGGGTAGTTGCCAGGATTAAAGGAATTATTACCTATAAAAGCACTAAGACACTGTCTGGCACATAGTAAAAATAAGTGACCAATTTCTTACTATCTGGTTTTCCCTGTTCATTCATTCATTCAACCAAGCAAGGGCCCCATGTGAGAGGCACCATACTAATGACCGTGACCATAGCAAGGAACACACACCCACAGGTTCCATCCTCACACTGGGATTAGATAGGAAACACTGGCACATCCATAAGTGCAGTGAAGCAATGTGTGCACTCTGCTGTTTGTTCCAAAATGCTCGGAGGGCATCATTCCTGCAAGGCAGCGGGAGGAAGCTTCGCTGAAGACAGGCCGCTTCAGCCAGGCCAGGATGAGAGGCCAACAGAGGGGAGGCTGGGTGGAAAGAAGTGTCACATTCTAGACAGCTTTGAGGTCAACCACGGCTGCAGGGGAAGGGTCTTGATGCCAGGCCCTGAGTACTGACTTGATCCTGTGAGCCACAGAGAGCCGCTGGGATGTTTTAAATGCAACATTTTGGGACAAAGCAGTGTTCAAGGAAGATGAATCTGGCAGAGTGAGCAGAAAGGATGGAAAAGGAAAAGACTGGTGAAATATGAGCTGGGAGGCTACTGCAATGGTCCAAGTGTGCAGTCATGAGGGTAAGAATGAAAAGAATTGCAAGGACATTGGGAAGGACGCATTGACAGGACTCTGTGACCAAGAGGATGTGCAGAGCAAGGATAAAGAGGAGGCGACGACTGTAAGGTTTTGAGCTTGGGGAGCATGCACAGGAAAGGAGGCTTGCTAGCCCACCAAAGATTCTGATTCCTGCTTACCCAGCACATCATCCAAACAAAGCTGTACCAGCAGGAGTTCTGAATATGAGCTCGAGGGCCGGACAGCTAGGGGTCCCCGCTACGCCGCCTGCCAGCTGTGTGCCCGCAGCCAGTTTTAACCTCCCAGAGCTTTCCTCACGTGCAAAATAGGGATAAAAGAACATCCTCCTCAGGGATGTGGTGAAGATGACACGAGACAACGTGATGATCATATAAAGCACCTGAGAGCTCTCAGGAATGCTGAAAAAAGAAAACCAATGCCCCACACACAGAGAATACAAAAAAATAAACAACACTTAGTGCTAAAATCCTCCCAAACACGGCTTATTCATGTTTTGCCAATTCAGAAGCTCTTTCGGGACCTTGCAGAGTCCCTGGCATAACCAGCATACTCTCATTAGGCTGAAAACCCACAGAAACCCTGGTAGGCACATGTTCGGGTCAGATGAAGGGTAAACCAGCTCACTGTATGGATTTTGAGCCACGAGGATGGAGAGCAGTGAGCAACAATCCCAGACCCTGCTGAGTCAGAATGGAATTTGGGCAAATTTCTCCCGTTTCCATCAAAGACCCCATCACTTCCCTTCTCCTGCCTCTCAGGCAAAGCCAGCTTCCATGCGCCTTTGCTGATTTCCTGTGACAAATGTCGTGGAGACGATCCCAGGGGCTGCTGACCAGTCAGCTGGTGTGTGGGGGCTTCACAGGCCTGTTGACACAGCGGCACACACCGGGGCCAGGCGCTGGGGGGCAGGCCTGTCTGAAATGCTTGAGCCACACCTTGGGAGCGCAGAACCCACAGCAAGGGGACCAACAAGCCATCCCAGCTCTCAGAGCACTGTTATTTAGTCAACAAAAATTCAACACGCAAAAGCAAACTGGTTCTATCAAATGGGTCACTGGAGATGGAAATTCTAGACCCAAATTCTGGCCTGATCCATCTTCTGTCACTGCAGAGCTCTGCTCACAGCTGATGTCTTATTGCAGGCAAAAGTGCCCTTCAGCCAAACTGCTGCTAGTTTTCAAAAATACTCGGAACCCTCTGAGACAATCCTTTAAGGATCCAGAAAGACAAAAAGACAGCAAGCTTTGAAGGGGGGGCTTGACCCCCATCTGTCAGACTGCAAAGCCTGTGCTTTTTCCAGTTTCCAAGGGAAGCTCTGTATCAGCAAAGAATCAATGTTGGGAGATTTAAGTAATCAAGTCTGCTCTCCCCATATCACAGAGGAAACAACTGCAGCTCAAAGGAGTTGAGTGACTTGTCTAAGATCACAAAGCGCATGACAGCTCCTACTATGGAAACCAGTAAGCTAGCAAGAGATCTGATCATATTTCTTTATAATCCAATAGCAATGAATGTTTTCCAACATTATTTTTTACATATGTTGCCTCCGTCAGTCCCACACCATCAATGAAGTGTTTATGCCACAGATGCTGCCAGCTCCTTTCACAGAGGAGGAAATTGAGGCTCAGAGAGGTTAGTGGCTTACCCTAGGTCACAGAGCTAACAGGTGCCACAGCCAGGGCTAGAGCCAGAGTCCTTGTATTCCAAGCCAGTTGGCAAGTATCAACCGAATCCAATTCTATGCCCAGGGCTGTGCTTAGAGCAATTAAGATGTTTGTGTGCGGGCAGCAGAGAGACAGGAGAGCAAAGAGCAGGAAAAGCGAAATGTACTAATAGAGCCAATAAACCAGATGAGAAACCTTAAATTATGATGCCCTTACTAATTCTACCAAGAGATAAGAGCATGTTATCTTAGAGTATTTTTCCTCTTAATGTACCTTTGTCAAGCATTTCTATAAACTGAGTCCTTAAAAAAAAAGATAAAGCAGGCCTCTAGCTGTAAGGCTTCCAAAGACACGGGACATTTCCCCCTGCAGCTGAGCATGGGGCACAGCTGCACCTGCACAGGAGGCAGCGGAAGGTAGGAGAAGGGGGCAGAGGACGCAGACCCAGGTAGTCAGGAGGAACAGTTTCCTGGCCAAACAATCTGGTTACTGGGGCTCTCTCTCCCCAGAGTGATTAAAACCAGAAAAAATAAAAGCAAAAATGAATATTGATTTGTCTGCATTTGTTTGGATTATAATAATACATAATAATAACAACTATGACTGAGTACTTACCGAAATAGGCTTAAGGTTGTGCTAAGCACTTAACGTCCATTTTTTCATCTTATCCTCAGAACAACATTTCAAGGTGGGTATTTGATCCCCATTTTAGTGGGGAAGGGAACGTGAGGCTCAGAGAGGTTAAGTAATTTGCCTAAGGTCACACAGCTCTAATGATGAGGTGGGCTTTGAACCAAGGTCTATTTCACTCCAAAGTCCTAACTTTTTTCTACATTCCATCCTCTCTCAAGGAAGACTAGAAGCTGCTTCTCCATTCTCCAGACCTTGAGTTTCTCTAGGAAGCAGCCGTCTATGACATGACACTGATATGACATTACCATCACAATGATGCCAAGATAACCAGCATCTAAAATTTTGGTTAACAAAATTTTAACTTTCCCTTTTGTAATAAAAAAGTAATGTCATTTCATATTATTTAAACTAACTTTAAAACAATTATAGATTTTTATTTTAAAGATTGAATTTGTGACAAAGCTGAGCACTATTTAAAAAGCACACATAGAACTATCTGTTTTGTGGGCAAATTTGAATGCAATTACTCCAACCAATTTCCATCCTGAAAAATACTATGAGCTTTTATTGAATATTTGCAATTAAAGCTGAGAGGAGAACTATCTACTTCTTTTGGACGATTCTAAGTATTTTGTCAACAAAATTAATTATGTACGTCCTATTCATCCCTGTACTGTATGATGAAGTGGTTAAACTCTACCATAATATATCTGGGTATCTTGGGCTATATTCAGTCAAATCCATGGGGAATTAAGGGGAATTCGCAAGTGCCAAGGAGTTCCAAGAAACCTGTTAGGGGAAGAAGTGGGCTGTTAGAGTGCCCGGTGGCTGCCCGCCTGTAACCCCATGGGGGAGATGCCCCCAGCCCTACTTGGCCGGTCAAGAACCTGTTCTGTCTTCCTGGCTCCTGGCCCCAAGACATCTCAGAGCCAGCCGAGGTTTACCTAACCCACTTAAGCTAACTTCAGTGATCATTCCAGGAGAAACGTGTTGTGACTCTGCAGCAGCAGTTTGAGAGACTCAGAAAAGCAGACTTGTCCAAATGAAGTCCACGTCCCTGGAAAAGAAAGAGCGAGAAAGAAGTGTGCTGAGTGAAAGGTTGGCTTTGTCACTGTGATCCGAGGGCAGCCACTGTGTCCTGTAGCTGGTGCCCAGCACAGTCCCCAGGCTCCGAGAAAGCGACACACACGTGTAGGCTGAAAGAAGGAAAGAGCAGAACTTGGGTTCCAGGGAAGAAAAATACCTACAGAAAACTGAAAAAAAAAGTACTATAGAATTAGGACATAGAAAAAAGACATGTTTGCTAAATCAAGGAGTGGCAGAGAAGTCTCACATTTACAGGAAAAAAATACGATAATAGTAATAATCACAGCAGTTACCACTTAGTGCCAGAAACTGTCCACTGCTCGACTGAATTCCAAAAGGGTGAGGTCTTGGCCTCTTTCACTCACCTATAGACACTGAGCACTAATTCAGGGCTCAGGGGCAGAGCGGGCATCAGGATACCATGTTATAGTGTATGAATACGTGCAACAGAAGTCACGGGCAGGGGAGAGGGTGGAAATAGTACTTAGCTACAGTAAAAAATTTTTAAAGGGATGGTAATTATGAGCTCATTTTTTCTAACATTATTGAGCACCAAGTATGTGCCAGGCACTGAACGTGGCCCTGAAGATAAAGAGATTAAAAGACAAGATATCTTCTGGGCTTGATGAGATGGCACTCAAAACTAGGACCTTCAATGCACCAGCATTTATCAAGCACCACCCACCCCTGGGCCAGGCACCCAGCTGGGCACTGGGGGGAGAGAGAGAAGGCAGTCCCTCTCCCTGCCCTCCAGGAGCTCACAGTGGTGGGGGTGGGTGTCTGTAACAGAGACGCATATAGAGGCTGATGACCAGGATTGACATGAGGCTGCTGCCTGAAAGGGGTCAGCACAGTTACCGCTCACTGCCAGACTTCAAGCAAAGGGGAGCAATCGCTGATCAGGGAGGTTTTGGGATTCCTGCATTGACTGGGACTTTTTCATGTGATAAAATCCCGCCCCCACTCTCAGGAATCTGTATATATACTTTTCTAATGTTCTGGAACCTGGAAAAATTCTTCCAATCCACGGATAAGTGCTAAGACCACCCGATCCTCAACTCTATGACAATTTTAAGATCAGATGATACAGTAATACAATGAGGACGGAACTCAGACTCCAACTCTATAAAGAGTCCTCAGTATTTTGTGTTCTATTATTTCCAAAGCATTTTAAAAATTTAGATGCAGTAATGGCTCCATAAATGACAGCAACTGTTGCCGCTGCAGCTGAGTCCAGGGCTGCAAATATCCATCCAGGCTCATCAGTCGAGTGGCGTTTCACACAGGAGGTCACATGAGAGTCGTTGGGGACTTCACACAGCCCAGCTGCTGCTGTCTCAGGCTCTCACCACGTCCATCTCCATAGCCAGCACAAGCCAGCTCCAGGCTCTCCCCTCTCCTGCGTCCCTTGTCGTATCCACGGTCTTTAAACCCTACCCAGATTGGACCCAGCATGATTCATTTGTGGGCAGAGTAGCCAACAGTTAAAAGGACCAGGGTGGGTGAGATCTGGTTTTGAGCAGCTGCACTCCAACCCAGCACGGGGGGATTGGTGCCATTTAAAGCTCTAGACAGCTGTTTTGTGGTGGCTGTGCCTACACGTGCTGCAGAGAAAGCAACCCCGCATTGCCCCACTGTGTCAGGAAGCAGAGCTGGTGAGAGACACACTTGGGAGGCGGGGGTTCGAGAGTAAGAGGAAAATGACTAGGAGCCCACCAGCCAGAGCAACCCCTTCCTCAGCCCCTGGGCCTGCCCAGGTCAGTGGGGGAAGGGCCTGCTCTTTTCACACCCGCTGTGTGAGGCTCTGGGGAGGATGAAAAGGACGGGATTCTGAAATCCTGAATGTTACCTTTGAAGCTAGACCTCAGATGACGCCCATCTTCCCCCCTACCTCTGATAGCTTTTTTTCATCTTTTAGAGCTGAACCTGTTACACAACATCGTGCCCTCCACATTGTGTAAGCCATAAGGGTGGCAGCATAGAGCCGAAAAACTGGTCTAACTTCAGAGACACAGGTTACACAACACGGTGAACAAAAGACCAGAAATGAATTCATGAATATTCCCATGGATTATATAACTAATAACTAGAAAATTCGTTTGATGGGAAAATAGAGAAAAGATTTCAAACACGTCCCCTCATCCATCCTTTTTGGTTGTGCAGTTAACATAAGTTTTCAATAGTCTTATATCTTTCCTTTACACTCATGCTGAATTTCAAATTGACACTACGCCGTGTTGAGTAGGATCATTTCAGCTTGCTTTCTTTTTTCATTACCTTTACGTGAAAGGGTGGTTAAGACTTCAAAACTATATCATTTTACTCTTAATAGCGCCACTTTTCATCATAGTCAGTGAGTCGGATTATAATTTCACATGCTTCAATAAGACATGACAACTGTCGTTAAGATAAGAATTACACATCCAACTTTTTCTATATTTTGTTCTGTTGGGGGCGGGGTTAGACAGTTAAGGGCTGGTCCAGGGTGTCACTAAGATTGCTTCCATAGGAACTTTCAGAGGCTGTGAGATGGGATATAGGAACTGGGACCAGGTAGACCTAGATTATAATCCTGACTCTATAGCTAACTTGGCCACCACTTAAACCTTTTTGTGCCTCAGTTTCCTTCCCTGTAAAATGGGGCACAACTATCCTGTGAAGGGAGTAAGAACCAGCCCTAGCACAGTGGAGAACACGGCTTTCAACCGAAAGCCCTCAGGAGGAAACAGACTCAGCTTCAAATGCCAGCCTGGCCGCTTACCCTGAGACCTTGGTTTGTTACTTTCAAATGCTCTACTTCACTTTCAGGGTCATAACCCGTGGTCAACATCTGCCCTGAGTATTAAATGAGATGCCATCTGTGCAGGGTCACAGAGGTGGCTGCTCCTTACGTTACTTCCTTACAGGTACGTGGCACTCAGACACCTGGGGCATGGATGACCCTGTAGATCAAGGATGTGAACGCATTAGCCACCGCCTCTGAACACGGTGGCATCAGACCTGCTGCTTCTGGAACGAGTCCCTTTAAAGAGGACTCCCAGGCTGTAAAAACTTAAGGTAGGTGGGGCAGAGCTGACTAGGCAGCACTGCTATAAACCCCGGAGGGGGGACGGGGGCGGAGGGAAGGGGTGGGGAATGGTGGGGTGCCAACAATCGGTGAAACAGATAGTGGCTACAGCAGGGGCACCAACTGCCCACCTTCTGTTGATGCATTATAACCACACCTGCTCCAGAAAAGGTGTCCCAGGGCTCAGGAAGAACCAGCTGCTCAGTCTACAGGGGGTGGGGCCCTCCCCAGTGTCCCTCGCTTTATTTTAAATCTGAGAGCTAGCGGCGGCGGCTCGCGTCCGCACAGCACCACGCGCGGCGGAGGCCGGCTTTCAGGTCTAAGCGCGATCTTGAGCAACACTCGCCTGAAGCGGGGTCGGGCCCGCGTCCCGGCTGGCAGCGAGGGGAGCACGGGGACACCACGGCGCTAACCGTTCGGGGCCACCACCATGCGCGCCCTGAGGTCGCGTTCCGCGGAGGGAAGAGCCACTGCTCGCCACCCGGACGCCCAGACCCCGGCCCTACGGCCTGTCGCTGCAGCACGGCGACCCCAACTTCAGTATCACGGCATCCCCGCCCTTCCACCGCGTCCGGGAGTGTAAGAACGTCCCGCGCTGATGACTTTCATTGACACATAAGTATGTGATGGGACTGGGGGATCGCGGCCCCGGGCCTTGCTGCAGCTTTAGAGACGCGAGATTACAAAAGAGGAGGAACAGCTCAAACCCAACAGTCGATAGATGGGCGCCCGGATTTGGGCGCGGTTGGGCAATAATGCGGTTCGCAGCTCCAGCACAGGTCCTCAGAAAAGGGGAAACGCTTTAAGGCAGAGAACCGCCGGGCAGGCCAACAATCCGCCCCGGCCTCGGTTTCCCCGTCTGCAAAACGAGGGCATTGGACTAGAGCGCCTCCCGATCCTACTATTAAATTAGAACTCTACGATATTCCATGCTGAAGCCGCTGAGGCTCGGAAACCGGAAAAATAGGGGAAAGCGAGGGAAGACGAAGGGAGGGGACAGGGAGGAGCGGGTGGGAGAGCAGGAGAGAGAAGACGGAGGACGCCCGGAGCAGGCCTGGCGGGTTTTCAACCTTACTCCTCCTCCCACACCTGAGTTCTCACGTCTCGGCCAAGACCCCGCGCCCATCGAGCTTGGGCACCAGTGGGCCAAGATTCTCCCTCCACACACCAATTTCTAGACGCCCTGGGGCAGATGGTGGGCCGCACGATGATGCAGGCCGGGGCTGGAAGGGGGAATGGTCCCGGCTGGGGTCCGGAGGGCAGGTGAGGGGATCTGGGGCCGGCCAGGGGAAAGGACGGCCCCACGTTGGGGATCGCAGGGCTCCCGCGTCCCGCCCGCGTGTCCCAGGCGGGCCAAACTTCATTCCCCAACTTTGAGCAAGGGGAGGGGGTGTTTGCAAAAAAAAAAAAAAAGGGAAAAAATTGCTGAACTTTTCCCCCAACTCTGCCGTGGGGGCGGGACCGGAGGGCGGCGCCTGAAGCCTGATTCGCCGGCAGCCCCCGTCTGGAGGCTCGGATTGGCGCGCGGGCTCCGGGGCCGGGAAGAGCGGGCGTGGGGGAGGGGAGCGGCCCTCCCCGCCCGCCGGATCGGCTCGCGCCGGGAGCGGGTTAATTTCAAATCGGGGGCTTGACTGCTCCTGGACGGCCACGCTCCCTCTGCCCGCCCGCCGGCCCGCCAGTCCCGGCCCAGGTGTTTCCCTCGGCACCCACCTCGGCGCGGCGTGAGGACCGACTGACGGCCCGACACGCGGGCTCCCGGGCCTGAGCGGGGAAGGGGTGCCGAGCAGTCCCCGCTCAGCCCCCGCCGGCTCCAGCCGTGAGCTGAACTGACAGGTCAGCGGGACGCAAGGGGACGCGGCGCCCGGCCGGCTCGGCACCGGGAGAGGGCTCGGGAGGGCGGCGGCAGCGGCGGCCGTTTCCCGCCGCTCGCTCCGCCGGGGGCCGTGGAGGGAGGAGCTGAGCTCCCGCGCAGAAGGGAGGGGCGAGCGAGGGGGAGGGGCGGGGATGCCGCGGTTCCGGGCGCGGGTTTGCCCGCGCTCAAGCCCCGCGCAGCTAAGGGGCGGCGCCGGCCACGGTCCGGCTTTCCGCGCCAAATTTTTAAATCGAAGGCGGAAGGTCCGGACCCGCCCCTGGCGCCGCCAACCAATCGTAGGCCCGCGGCCGGCTCTCTGATTGGTCGGGAGTCGTTGCCCTGGAAACCGCGAGGATGCTGTCCGGAACTGCGGGGCGGGCGGCGCGCACTGGGCCCGGGGGGAGGGGCAGTTGGCCGGGCGGAGGGGGAAGAGCGCCCGGCGCCGAGCTGGTGGCGGCAGGGCGGCGGTACCTGTTTGCCTTACTAAGGAAATGCAGCCTTCCTGGTGGGGTCCCACATCGTGGCGTGAACTGGCCACCTGAATAGTCAATACATAGCGCTTTCCATCTTTAAGGAAGTCTTAAAAAAAAGAAAAGTCTTAATCATAAGGCGCTCTTTAAATGCCCAGAGTACGTTTGGAGCTTAAGGACTGAATTTGGACGTTTCCTATCAAGATATTTCCGAAAACTTTACTGCTGAGCCTATGCACGTGTGCGTCTGGGGAGAAATTCAGGCATCTAGATGCAGACTTTTATCCAGATACTTGGGGTCGTGTCTGCCCCGCCGGCACCCGGGCTCGGGCGCTCAGTCCCGAGCGCTGATCTGTGAACAGGTGGGTGCTCGTGCCTTACTCCAGTCCATTCGGTGGGGTCCGGTGGGGTCCGGAGAATGGCCTGCCTTCTCTCGGGGTGGGAGAAGGCTGTCACTGGAAATTCTGTGGGTTGCTTGAAGTCTCATGACAGCGGATCGGTTTCCTGGAGGAGTTTACTGGCATTTAATGGAGTTTTCTGCCCAGTGGGGCTATCTCTGGTCGGGGAATAAAATGTAAACTTGGTTTGTCAGTTTTTGTTAGTCTTTGTTTCAGTAGCCTGTTTTGTCCATGAAGGAATTTTCAATAGCTCTCCTGCTTTTTTTTTTTTTAATTTTTTCTATTTCCTTTTTTCTTTAAGGATATTAAACTTTTTAATAGAATTGATTGGACTACTTGAACCCTCAGAATATTGGGAGGAACTCCAGATTTTTGATTTTTTAAAGAAACTCTAAATGTATGAGAGATTTGCAGAATGGAGAACGAAAAGGTACCTTTATAACTTCAGTATTCATCCTTGCAGTTTTAAATGCACTATCATCCTGATTTAACGCCATAGTTTTCCAATATCCAATATCTTATTAACACCACATCCGTTTTTAGGTAACCTCTGTAAAAACCTAGAAGGAAGGGAAATTTAATTTTTGAAGAGGGGAAGAGTTGCCCAGAGTTAAAGTAATCTTTCTAGTTTTTGATGGTTTGGTGGAAGTCTCAAAGAGATAAGCAGAGAGAAAAGGTATTTTTAAGAATAATAAAATTTGTTAGTTGCGTTAGAATATTTACGAGAATTCTTAAACATCAGGAATTCAGAAAAGGCGTTTGACATGATTTGAGATTGGATTTCTTTTTAAGATAAATTTCTACCAAATCACTAGCTTCTTTAACTATGGGGGCCACAAACACTGTTTGTGCGATAAATATTTTGTAAAATTACAAAGAATTGTCAGTGGGAGTGTCTTGATTGGTGTCCAAACTACTCATAGGTTAAAAAAATGATATACGCAAATTTCCTAAAAGTTTTAGGTATTAGTCAAATAAGAGAATTGCCGTTGCTTCTACTAGTCTGAGGCAAAGGACAGCAGCCTTTAGAAAAATCCTATTCTTGGGTCAGCACCTCTCAGGTGCACATGCTGGAAAGGGTCCCCCATTGGATCCATCACGCTGACTTCCATGTTTGAGCACCATAGTTGGATTGAGCAGATACGAGTTGGAGTCCTGTGAGACCTCGTCTCAGCCTGGGTGTCCTCTTCTGCAGATAGGGCTACAGGATTTGGTGAAAATACAAATGGAAAAGCACTTGGTAAATCCTAGGGAGTCACAGATATATAAAACAGTCCCATTAATCTTTGTTCCTAAAGTCATTGAGCAATTAGTCTCTCTATTCTTTCACTTATTGCCATTCCAAGGATTTTCTTTAAAATAGATGTAGATAGGAAGAATGTGTGAAGTCCCCAGTGTCCAAAAGTAGAAGAAACATAGTCTCCATTAGTCTTATTTATGAACTGCTGTTAATTTGCCCTCAAGTCTCAGTGGCAGTCCTGCCTCTGCCAGGAACTAGCTTTGTCATCTTGGGTAACTAATTTTACTTCTCTGGGCTCCATTTTCTCCATCTGTAAAGTGAAGGGGTTAGAGGGGCCGGCCCCGTGGCTTAGCGGTTAAGTGCGCGCGCTCCGCTGCTGGCGCCCCGGGTTCGGATCCCGGGCGTGCACCGATGCACTGCTTCTCCGGCCATGCTGAGGCCGCGCCCCACATACAGCAACTAGAAGGATGTGCAGCTGTGACATACAACTATCTACTGGGGCTTTGGGGGGAAAAAATAAAAAAATAAAAATAAAAAATAAATTTATAAAAAAAAATAAAATTATAAAAAAAAAAAAAAAGTGAAGGGGTTAGATATTCAAGGAGCAGACTTTTCTGGTCAGAACTCCTGCTCTTAGGCTCTCTGGATTTTGCTCCTTACTGAACTTTGCCAACAAGTCTGACCTTGTGCTAGCTCTCACCTTTGTTCTCCTTGGCTCTCCCATGTCAGTGGTGTTTTATTGAGCACCCACTGCGTGCAGCCATTGTGCTAGGTGGATACACAGATGAGTGGGACACGGTTTCCGCCATGGAGCCTTTACTTACTAGAGTGTCATGAGTAAAAGTCGCTCCTAGGGGTTCGGGATTACTTAAAATTGTCAGTCCTGTTAGAGGAAGCTGAGTGAAAGGTATATGGGAACTCTCTACACAATCTTTGCAACTCTTCTCTGATCTAAATTTATTTCAAAATAAAATGTTAAAAAATTATGTCTTAAAGGTTTTTTTAAATTCTTGGAACAGAAGATGAAAAAATTTAAGTCTGTGCTTTGCTACAAAATTAAAGACGGGAAATTTAGCTGTTAGAATGGACAATGTGTCAAATGATCATGGGAATACTGTTACTAATTTAAACAACTCTACAATCTCATTAGGCATTTTTTTCCTTAGCAATATTCTATTTATTGTCCAATTTCTAGAGTCAAAAGCTATCTGATAAATCCTGTTTTACAATGGATTTAATTATTTACTTGTTTTAAACCAGGAAAATTTCTTTTTTGAGCCCCATAAAAGGGGCCTGATGAAAACACCTCTGAAAGAGTCCACTGCAGCAAATATAGTGTTGGCTGAGATCCAGCCTGACTTCGGCCCTTTAACCACACCCACCAAGCCCAAGGACATCTCCCAGGGAGAACCGTGGACGCCAACAGCCAACCTGAAAATGCTCATCAGTGCCGTGAGCCCCGAGATCCGCAGCAGAGATCAGAAAAGGGGGTTGTTTGACAACGCAAATGGATTGCCTGAGGCCAAAGATTGTTTGCACGTAGGTTTGCAGAGGACTGGGCAGAGATGGGGGAATTTGTGTGTGTGTCGGGGGCGGGGGGTGGTTACAGCCATTGCGGAAGTGCTAGCAATAGAAAGCATCGCCACCCGCAGACTGTTACTAGCCTCCTTCAGAGCACCAGAAAGGTTTGGACCCCATCAAATATGGCCCTGGGAACTCTGAACCTTTGACTTGTTTTCAGTTCAGGCTTCCCTTTCAGATCTGCCAAGCAGTTTATACTGACCCCCACCTTTTCTTCCCCCCAAATTTTGAAATATTGGAGCAAAGCACGTGTGTAAGTGTTAGTCATCCACTGCAGATGCCCCTAATAAATCTGTCAAACTTTATTTCAGAATAAGACATTATTTACTGCTTCCTTTGTAGGAACACTTATCTGGAGACGAATATGAGAAATCCCAACCAAGTCGAAAGGAGAAAAGTTTAGGATTGTTATGTCATAAGTTCTTAGCACGCTATCCTAAGTATCCCAACCCTGCTGTGAATAATGACATCTGTCTTGACGAAGTAGCCGAGGAACTTAGTAAGTATGCCAAGAGCTCACTGAAGCCGTTACCAATGAAAGTGACGATATAGACTTCCTCCTTCAGACCCACGCTCATCTAGCCAGTGTTTGTATTGACGCAAGCAAGGCCACACGGAAATTATAAATCTCTAAAGCCCTATTAATTTAAGAATAAAGGCATGTAGTTTCCAATTCTAGTGAGTCTTAAAACAGAAGCAAAAACTCTCAACGGAGATTGCTTCTGACTGCATTTCAAAAGCTCTGAAGCTTTAAAGGGAGGCAACACTGTTTTTTTTGTGTGTGAGGAAGATCAACCCTGAGCTAACATGGATGCCAGTCGTCCTCTTTTATTTTGCCAAGGAAGATTGGCCCTCTTTTTTTTTTTCACCAAAGAAGATTGGCCCTGAGCTAACATCCATGCCTATCTTCCTCTACTTTATATGGGACGCCGCCACAGCATGGCACGACAAGCAGTGCACCAGTGCTCGCCTGGGACCCGAACCCAGGAACCCCAGGCCGTCGAAGCGGAGCACATGCACTTAACCGCTTGCGCCACCATCCCGGCCCCCTGGCAACATTGTTTTGTGACTTGTTTCATAAACAACTACAACTCTGAACTTTTGTCTTATTTCTCTTTGAAGAGCCAGGCTGCAGAAGGGTTTCTTCACAGTTTGTGGTGAAGATCAGCTTCTGTGCCTGGGAGCAGGGCTTGGGCGCTCCCTGCCACCCAGCACTATTCTGAGGACCGGTGCGCTTCCTGAGTGTTTTGTGTTTGGCAAAAGTTACTGTGTCCCCTTGCCCCCTTTTACTCTTCTCTTCATAGACTCAAATCTAGTTATAGCTAAAAAAGTGATCTGTGGCAAATTTGGGGTACCTTTGAGTCATGAAAATATCATAATCTGAAACTGTGAAGGGATATGCAGGATATTTTAATATATAGCTACCATCCCATGAAGAAAGTTTTGCCCTTCTAATACATGTTTATAAACATCAACTTCATTTCTCATTCTAAGAATGCCATTTACATTCGTCTATTCCCATACACTTCATTGTAGCTATGCAGGATGTACCCTTTAATTCAGCAGGTATCTATTCATCACCTACTGTGTGCCAGGAAATGTTGTAGCAGCTTGGGATAACATCATAAACAAAAAGAACACAGTCCCTGCTCTCGTGGAACCTACATTCTAGTGGGGCCAATAGATAATATGCAGAGGACATCATAAGTAAGTCATTATAAGGTATGTTAGAAGGTAATATATGCTGTGGAAAAAAGAAACTGTAGACTAGGGTACAGGGGGATCAGGAGTGCTGGGGGCATGCTATGCAATTTTAAATTAAGGGGTCAGGTCCTGTTGAGAAGGCGACATCTGAGCGAGGACTTGAAAGAGTCAAGGCGGAGGGCTAGGAGGACATGGGAGAGGGGTTCCAGGCAGAAGGGACAGGCCAGGACAAAGCCTTCGGGCAAGGGCGGATCTGGCAGTTTCCAGGAACAGCAAGAAATCTCAGCACCTTGTACCTATCATATGACAGTTGAGTGAGTGAGTGAGTGTGTGTTGAGGAGCAATACAAGAAACAGTTGTAAAGTGTGGTATTTAGAGTATTAAAGACTTGGTCTTGCCACTTACTGGTTCTGTGTCTTAGGACGAGCGACTTAGCCAGCCTGAGCCTCTATTTCCTCATCATTAAAATGTGGATAATAATACCTACTTCACAAGTTTAGGGTAAAAATTTCCAAAAGCTGTATGACACTTAGTAGGCCCTCGATAAATGTCCCCTTTCTGATTCATATTAACGTTATTTGTCCCCTTTGAGAGCAGGGACTTGTCCTTCTCATCTTCACACTCTTTGTTGAGCATAAATAAAGGTATATCGTCCAGCAGCTACTGACTAATAAACCGTGGAAGAAAAAGTTATTCCACTGTACACACATGACAAAGTCTGATCCTCTAGTAACGTACAATTGCTCATTCTTCGTAGATGTTGAGCGTCGACGCATTTATGACATCGTGAACGTCCTAGAGAGTTTACACATGGTGAGCCGCCTCGCCAAAAACAGGTACACCTGGCATGGGCGGCATAATCTCAACAAAACTCTTGGGGCTTTGAAGAGTGTCGGGGAGGAGAACAAGTACGCCGAACAGATTATGATGATCAAAAAGAAAGAATACGAACAAGAGTTTGACTTTAGTAAGAGTTACAGTATAGAGGATCATATCATCAAAGCAAACGCTGGCCAAAACGGACACACAGACATGTGTTTTGTCGAACTCCCTGGAGTGGAATTTCGGGCAGGTAAGAGATGGTATTGAAAGGCGTGGGCCAGGTGGCACTTCTCCTGGGTCTAAAGAAAAGAGTCCTCAGGGAACACTGCTCTAAAGCTACCGCTGCCTTTCACATTAAAACGCTGCAGTTGTCAACTGTGTGATCACGTTGTGGTATTTTTAGCCTTGTTACTTGAGAAGTCACTTGTCCCTTCATGAATTTTAATTCTGTAATCCTCATCCTTCTCCAAAGCTTCTGTAAACAGCCGCAAAGACAAGTCTTTAAGAGTGATGAGCCAGAAATTTGTGATGCTGTTTTTGGTGTCAACGCCTCAGATAGTAAGCCTAGAAATTGCTGCCAAGATTTTAATTGGGGAGGACCACGTGGAAGATTTGGATAAAAGCAAGTTTAAAAGTAAGTGTCACGACCGCCGTGGACTTTTGGACCTATTCGTAAATAATAAAATCTCAGTTACAAACTGATTTCCAAATACACTTGCAATATAAACAGATCATCTCTAATTATGCTCTTTTATCTTCACTTCTCCCCAAAAGCCATGATAGTACTGCTGTAGCTGACTTGTAGGATTCAAAGACATGTACATAACGACTCCTATCTGTTTGATACTTTGGCTTAGATACAGTTCCTTAAAAGTTACTTCATTTGATACTGTAACATTGTCCCCATTTCACATGCCTAGACTCTGGTGCCTGAGGTCTAAATGAGCAGTAACTGTAAAGCGGGACTGGAGCCCAGGTCTCTGCTCTGTCCACTGAGTCTCAGATGTGAGGGTGTAAATAACTTCTAAACTGTCCCCAGAGGTGACCTGCAGCATACTTGCTTGGCCATTTTGAAAGAATGGTTTCAGCCAGACTCTCTGCTCTAAGCTGGAAAGGGACCGTCGACTGGGTTCCTAACGCAGAGCTCTGCCCTTGCCTCCATAACAGACTGCAGGAACCCCCACAAAGAGGAGCAGAGACAGGGTGTGGAAGGAAGGGCTCAGCAGATGGAGAGGGGCCTGCTGCACGCCCATCTCTCCCAGGGGCCTTAGCAAACCTCCAGGGAGGGCAGGAGGCTGGCCCAAACACGGGTCACGTGAGGGACCCGGCTGTATGGGGAGGAAGGGCCACCCCAAGAAACAGCAGCGGCTGTGGGGAGTGCCTGGGAGCTGTCACCCTGACTCCTTCCCATCCCCGTGAAGCTGTACGAGTCCCATGAAAGTAGGTTCAGACATCCCCAGGTCGACAGTGTCTCTGTAAAGACAAAATGAAGGAGAGAGTAGAGGCAATGATGCTGGCAATTGGCTTAGGAGAGCTGCAATTTCAGAAAACATGTCATGATCCTGCTGGTGGACTGTCTGCTTTTTCTAAGTCTCCACTGTTCAGCTCTCCGTTTCACTGGCTAGTCACAGCCTTAGAAACTATTCCAGGACCTGCTGATGCGTAATTTGCTGAATCCCAGGGGAATTCAGAACCTTCAGGTGTGGCTATGAAGAAGGCGCTTGATTGGTAATTTTGTACTATCAAGCTGGAAGTAAAGGCAGACTTTTTGTAACAAAACTTTTTAATGTATGTAAGATTTATAGAATCAACAAATTGATGCTTTGCATATTACAAGAGGACAATATAAAAATTTACAAACTTTGATGGGCTCTGGAATTTTCCATGCTTGTGATAGTAAATAAACCTTATTGTTATAAACTATCACAAGCAGGAAAGCAATACATTTATCATTGATGCTTTATTTCCTTTGTTCATACAATTCATCTTAGAAGATGCCCAGCAATGGTGGCTTTTTATTCAAAAATCTGTAACGTAGTTCTCAATAGGGTGATCTCATTATGTCAATTTTCTCTTTTCAGCATGTGCTTTTGTCATTTCAAAATTCAGTACCAGTAGTAACTGAGTCTTTTCAATATTTAAAACTATTTTTTTGTTTTAATTAAAGCAATATCACTAGAGTAACTTAAAAAGAGTCACATTTATTTCTCTGTCTGACATTGATGATTAGGAAAGCTCTTTGAATATACATGAAGTCCTTATGAAGCAAAGCCCTTTGATCTTTCGTCATTCCATTAAGTGGTGTATATGCTTTCTTTTTTCCCAGCAAAAATTAGGAGGTTGTATGATATAGCTAATGTTCTGAGTAGTCTGGAGCTTATCAAGAAAGTTCATGTGACAGAGGAAAGAGGCCGAAAACCAGCTTTTAAATGGACAGGGCCAGAAATCAGTCCCAATCCCAGTGGTATGTATTTGTTTCCTTTCATTCTTTGCTTCATTATTTTGAATTAATGCACATTTGGCATTATTCTCCCTTCCTTTTCCTGCCCGCACTCCCACCTGAAAATAACATATGTAAGTGGTTGAAAAGACAATTAAAGATGAGGGCCAGTATGGAAAGCTTGGCCGCTGGCTCTATCAGCAACCTAAGGTTCATAACCACCTCTCACTCTGCACCCGGGAGACAGAATCTGTATGTGAAATGATTTGAAAAAGTTGAAAGCATCACAAAACATAAGATACTATTGCTGTCATTATTATGCTGCTCAGTGACCACAACAGAGCCTGTGCACATTGAGAATATGAAACGAATTCATTCTGGTATCAATATTCTAGTCTCCATCTCAATTCTGGGATTCTGACATTTTGCATTCCACCAAAAAGTCCCACACAGAAGTGTTAGAAAGTGTCAAGAGCATGGCCATGAAGGCAGAGAGAGACTTAGGTTCCAGTCTCAGCTCTGCCACTTAGCTGTGTGGCCTTGGGCAAGTTACTTCTCCAAGGCTCAGTTTCCTCATCTGCAAAATGGGAAGAACCATGGTGCTTTTGCGAGCTTGTTGTGATTTTGGATACGACCTCAGAGGGAGGTCCTTTGGTTCAGGGATTCAGAGTGCAGACTCTAGGGCCAGACAGACTGGGTTCATGTCCCAGGCCCACATTCTACTAGCTGAGAGACCTTGACTCAGTTGGTTAATGTTTCTGAAATGGGGATGCATTTCTTAAGTACCTACCTGGTGGACTTGAGAGTGTCTTAGTCCATTCAAGCTGCTATAACAGAATACCGTAGACTGAGTAGTGGCTTATAAACATCAGAAATCAATTTCTCACAGTTCTGGAGGCTGGGAAGTCCAAGATCAAGGTGCCGGCAGATTCAGTGCCTGGTGAGGGCCCATTTTCTAGACAGCCATCTTTTCCTTGTAACCTCACATGGTGGGAGGGGACTAGGGAGTTCTGTGGGGTCTTCTTTATGAGAACACTAATCCCATTCATAAGGGCTCTGCCCTTATGACCTAAACACTTCCCTAAGGCCCCACCTCCTAAGACCGTCACTTTAGGCATTTTGTTTCAACATATGAATTTGGGGGGGACACAAACATTCAGTCCATAGCAGTGAGGGTCACCATATTTCATCAGATTAAGACTCCTGATTTTAAGATGCACAATTTTCTATATATCGATAAGAAAGAAAACCACTAGCAGTTACATTATAGCACTCCACTGGTTATCAGATAGAGTGGGTTTCAGAGATGTTAAGGTGTGAAATATTATCTCAGAATTCATTTAATAAGATAAACAAGGTTTTGTATGTAAAGCCCTTGAAACAGTGTCAGGCACAGTAATTGTTGCTACTTCAATTCCTGAAATCTTCTGAGAACTACACTTTGACTTCATATCCCAAAAGGAAGCGGAATCACCCATTTTTAACACACTGCCCTTTTCTATTTCAGGGTGCAGCCCGGTCATTCCTTTCACCCCCTCTGATCTGGAAGTGAGGCGGTCTTCAAAAGAGAACTGTGCCAAAAACCTCTTTTCCACACGTGGGAAACCAAACTTTACCCGACACCCATCTCTTATCAAACTGGTAAAGACCATAGAAAGTGATCGGAGAAAGATAAATTCTGCTCCCAGTAGCCCTATCAAGACCAACAAAGGTATGTTTTCAATCATGTCAGGGCTCTGCTCAAAAGAATTCCTTTTTATCTGATTTTTTAGCTTACTTGATCTCTACAAGACGTGTTAGAGAATTGTTTCAATATCCATATACCCAAACCTTCTTGAAGCCTAACATGTATGAATTAAAGGATAGAAAGTAATTTGTAGGGTTTGTCGTTTCATTGCTGTGTGATTTTGCGGGGAGGTACGTGGTTTCTGTTCCTTTGACTTAGTGATGTTTCATCTGTATCATTTATTCTTTTGCTTTAATCAACCCTCTCTACTTTTTTACCAGCTGAGAGTTCTCAGAATTCTGCACCCTTCCCAAGTAAAATGGCTCAGCTCGCAGCTATTTGCAAAATGCAGTTAGAAGAGCAGTCAAGGTGGGTTGCAGTGCTCCTTAGCAGCAAGATGCTTTCCTTTGACCTTGCCTCATTAGGCTTGCTGACTTTCTGTCAGAACAGGCACTAGCCTTGGAAACTGGTGAGATAATCTTTTCTATAACTCATACGCAGTCATTACAGAAACTACTGCCTAGTTTCATAGAAGCGTGGCTTCAATCTGGGGCAATCTAAAGTGATAGAACAGTTTAGAGAAAATGTGTTACCAGGGTGTCACGTTTTAAATCTTGTTTTTTAGTGAACCCAGAAAGAAAGTGAAAGTACAGCTGGCAAGATCTGGGCATTGCAAACCAGTGGCCCCTCTGGACACCCCAGCGAGTGCTGAGCTGGAACTGACGGCACCGTCCCTCATCCAGCCCCTGGGGGTGGTCCCCCTGCTCCCCAGCCCACTGTCATCGGCAGTGCCTGTGATCCTACCTCAGGCCCCTTCGGGCCCACCCTATGCCATCTACTTGCAGCCTGCCCAAGCCCGAACCATGACGCCACCCCAAAGTCTAAGCCCAACAGTCTGCCCCACTGCCTCTTCTAAAGCTATGAGATCAAAAGACTCCGCAGATGCTACCACCGAGAAGGCAGCCAAGGATGCCGCCAAGCCCAGCACCTGCACCAGGCCTGGAAGCTTGCTGTCAGTGCCAGAGAGACACGGTGCAAAGGCCCGAGACAAGGAGCCTGCTGGAGAAAGAGGCTCGAAGAGGGCAAGCGCGCTTGAGGACAGCGGTTCCAAAAAGAAATTTAAAGAGGACCTAAAAGGACTTGAAAACGTCTCCGCAGTAAGTACAGCCTTGAACTGGGCAAAGCTTCAGAAACCCCCCAGTTGATTAGAGGAGAATTTGGTGGCTTGTGAAATTTACCAGAGCAAAGAGCAGTCTCTCGGGAGACGAGGAACTGTTCCTTAACATCCCACAATCCAAACAAGGCCCCAGACAACTAATCTCCTGGCTGGGATGACGGCAGGGACATTTTTAGCCTTTGGAGGAAGGGATTATTTGCTCTCTTCTAAAAGCACAGTGGGTGGTTGTCCTTAAGTCCGTTTCTCTGTCGCATGCTGGAATGCAAACACCTGTCATGACAGTCTTAAATAATTTACAAGCAGACGTAACCCCAAACGAATGGATGGATGCATAGGGTTCCTGTAACTCCTGCTTTCTGAGTCATTACCTAATGTTTGTTTGCTGTCATGTAACTGGCATCTGTTGCCTTGAAGATAAATTGCTTCCACTATTTTTACTTTCTACCTAAAATTTAAAGCAAAATTTCAGTTTCTAAAGAAAAATCAAACTTACCTTGGCAAATTATAGGTATAGCTGATGCATTGGTTTCTAGGGATTTTGATGTTCTAGATCATTTTTGTCCTAGGTGGAGTTTAGTTCAGGAAGGAATTAACATTTACTGAGTACCCACCCACATACCAGACATCAGAAGCATTGGGCACTTTTACATACATTATCTCATTTTCCTCCCTTAGGACAATTATATATGAAAGACATTATTACCAAGCAAACACCATGAAAGGGGGAAGCAGAGGTTAATCTCTCATTTTGTCCCTGCTGTTAAGTTATTTTACTTCTCTATATCTTACTTTTCCACATCTGTAAAGAATTTGTTCCACAGTTTTTCCTGATCATCTACTGGGTATAAAGCACTGTGCTCTGGATCAAATCAAACCCAGCACCTGCCTTTGGTGACGGTAGCTTTTGAGGACTTGCCCCAGGGCCATATTACAGTTTTTGTGAGGTTAAGTGAATCTATTACATGATGATATACATAAAGGGGTTTGTGATCCTTTTAAGGCACTGTATAAGCTGAAGGGTGTTATCTGTAACTGTTATTAAGGAGGCTTTAGAGTTTGTCAAATCTTCCCTGAGGATGGCCTCATGGTAACCGTTCAAAACGTCTATTATCTTAGCATGGCATTGTTTTGCATTTAATATACGTGCTAGGGGAAAATCACAAGGGTTGAGCTTGATTCAGTTTTCTGGGAGGTCCTTCATCTCTTTGGGTGAATGGGTATGATTTAATAATGGTCTCCTGTTGCTCACTTAGTTATCCAGGATTAGGGTTTTCAGTTGATAGGTTTTCCATGTCCCCCGGCTTCTGTTTTCATCTCTATTACTTCATTTTGACAATTTCTTTTCAGCACGGACTAAGCAGAACAAAGAAAATGAGAGATTCACGTGTTAATTCATTCAACAAACATTTACTAAGAGTCTACACTTCTGGGGGTGGAGAGAATACAGTAGACAAACACAAACACATCAGGTAGTCAATGATAAGAACTATAGTGAAAATGACACAGGGTCTGGGGTCTGTGATGGGAGGAAGAGGGCTAATGCAGGCTAGATGAGATGACATGTGAGTTAAAACATGTCCAATTCTTTCATCCTGCTCATTTAATAGTTCTAATTTTTTTTTTTTAAAGAATTGGCATTATAGGTTAAAAGATTTTGTGATGAATGTAGGTTGTAGGAAATTGAAAAGTAATTATTATTAGAGTACACAGGTTTTGCTGAAGATTTTAAAGAGTTAAACTAGCAACCAGAAAAACTTGTACCACGAGAGTATGATTAAAGACAGCAAAGAGCAGCTAGTTGTAAAACGCCTGAATTCGCCCCTTAAAAATTCTCTATTCCTGCAGCTTTCAAGGAACCTACCAGTAAAGATATTGAATGGTACCAAGCATCTAAGAAACAAAATTAGAAGTGTGTAGTACATTGTGGATTCTGAATTCACTGGTTCCCAAGGAAAAGATGGGACCTATTAACAGCTAGATAAAAGTGTAGACTGTTGTTTTGACAAGGACAAGGAGAAGGATCTGGAGGAAGATAAAAGGAGGGCCCCCAGTTTACAAGAGCTGCTTTTAGCTTTTTTCAGTGCTGCCCATGGTACAGCTGAAGCAGACTTTCCAGGCAGCTCAGCGCCCCATGCGGGCTTTCTCTGGTAAAGTAGAGTGATGTAGCAGGCATGGGGGGATACACACTAGCCGGCACTCTGGCCATTTCCATATGGAATATAACTTTATTGCCTAAAGCTTTGCTCTGTGACAGTTGGCTCTCTAATATGAATTAATCAATTCTCTTTTTTATCTGCAGTTTTTGAACTCTGGTGCCCTGCCCTTTAGTTTGTATATTATAAGAATGTTTAGTTTGGTATCGTTAGAACCTAAAGTACTAGAAAAAAATCTATAGTTGTAGAATTTCTTTGTTCTAAATCAGGGGTCAGCAAACATTTTCTGTAAAGACTCAGATTATTTTTGACTTTGTGGGCCATATGGTCTCTGTCGCACCTATTCAGCTCTGCCATTGTACAAAAGTAAAAAAGCAGCCACAGGCAATACGTAAATGAATGGGCATAGCTGTGTTTCAATACAATTTTATTTACAAAAACAGCCAGGAGGCTGGATTTTGGCCTATGGTTTGGCAACTCCCTTCGCTAAATCAACATTTCTTAAAACGTTTTCGTTGAACACCAATACTACTAAAAATTTAGTTACCAAATACCCTGGGAAATGGGACATGCTGATGCCTCCTTTGAGATTTACAATGCATGCCGTCATTAAAGTCCCTCAGAAATTCTCCAATAAAGACACCATTTTCCTTTGTTTAATTCTGCATTTCCCAAACACATTTGACCACGAATCAAGTGGAGCCTGCTTGCATCATGGAACTAGGGTCCCTCGGGACACTTTTTAGGAAATACCATCCTACATAATTCAAGAACAATCGGGTGACAACACGGCAGTGTTGTCCAACTGCATTAAACTTGGTTCTGACAGCACCACATCATAGCAGGAAGTCTGCGAGCAGGACTTAGGATGGCAGTGTGAGGGGGTGTGCTGGGTGAGTTCTTCCCCTACGCAGGCTCAGTACTGGCTGTAGGACACTTCCTCAGACCACAGATGGCGTTTAAGAAACACGTGGTTGGTATTATCAGGACAAGTGTTGGAATGGGAGGGGGTATTGTCTTCACAGAGCCATGTAGCTGGCCTGCCCGTAGCCCGTCCCACTGGAAGCTTTGGTCTAATGGAACAAACCACCACTGAGAGGTATTATTCCCGGAAGAGGCACATGACCGTTTTTCTTGCTGCATTTGTGTGTAAAATAAACCCTTCCTCCTTGTTTTCTAGACCTTGTTCCCATCAGGATACCTAATCCCTCTCACCCAGTGCTCATCCCTGGGGGCAGAGTCCATTTTGTCTAGTAAGGAAAACTCAGGTACTCTTTCCCCAAACCACAGGATCTACAGCTCCCCAATCGCAGGTGAGTGCATGGAAAACCCTATTGAAATGTGGGTCACTCTCAAGTTCACTTCAGCTTGTGAGCTTCTTGGACAAATGCCTGTACTTTTTTAAGATATTTTTCCCCTTTTCTTTCCAGGTGTTATTCCAGTGACATCATCCGAACTCACTGCTGTTAATTTTCCCTCTTTTCATGTAACACCTTTGAAGCTAATGGTCTCGCCAACTTCCGTGGCAGCTGTACCTGTCGGGAGCAGCCCGGCTCTCACTTCGAGCCACCCCGTTCCCGTCCAGAACCCAAGCTCAGCCATTGTCAACTTCACCCTGCAGCACTTGGGACTCATCTCCCCCAGTGTGCAGGTGCCCGCCAGCCCCGGGCCCGGGACCGTTCCCATGTCTCCAAGAATAGAGGCCGTTAGTGTTGCCCCAGAAAGTGCAGGCACTCAGCAAGGAAGGGCCAGCAGGTACGACTCACCTGTCCCGGGCCAGAACCAGCCGAATGGACAATCAGTTGCTGTGACAGGGGCACAACAGGTGAGAGTGTTTCTGTTTAATTTATTGTTTTCCTTAGGTTATTAAGTTCCAAATTTCAGTCTCCTGGGAGACTGGCTTTTGCTTTTCTTCTTTGGAGAGGGAGATGATGGGAGAGTGAGGAGGTTGAAGGCCTGCCATCCTTCCAAACCCAGGAAGAGCACCCAAGGAGTCCTCATTATTGGGTTATCATGAGCTTTTTTCTCGCCTTAACAAAAATAATTGAGAATGTAAAACTCCCCCAGGCTTACCTAGCTGATTTCAAGGTGTGCGAGGCTTCCGCTGTGTGACATGTCCTCGTCCAGTCTTCCAAGGCTGCCAGGGCATACCTACCTGTGTGGGCTTGACTTCTTTTTTCCATTGCTTTCTTTCCAATCAGCCTGTTCCTGTGACACCGAAAGGGTCACAATTAGTGGCCGAAAGTTTCTTCCGCACCCCAGGTGGACCAACGAAGCCGATGGGCTCATCCTGTGTGGATTTCGATGGTGCTAATAAAACTTCTGTTGGAACTCTCTTTGTCCCACAGCGAAAACTGGAAGTCTCAACGGAGGATGTCCATTAATTGACAGATTTGGCTTCATTTAATTTTCTAAAGTGTTGTTTAATAGAGAAAATGTACTCAGACTGATTTGGAGACCACATTCTCTGAAAATACTGTAAATACGTTGGGGGTTTACTTAATTGGAAAGCGGACACTTGTTTTCCTACTGATATATATATATATACACACATATATATATATTTGTGTTAAGCTAAGTTCAGCCATCAGTCCTACAAAATAAAAGGAAAATGTTGAACTAAGGTATATTAACTTCTAGGAGGAAAGGATTCATTATTTCAGCTGTGCCTGTACCATTATGCAAAGTACCTGTGTTAAAGTTTACTTCCCTTTGAGCAGATATGTGACATGCCTAACACAGCAATCTCTTAAACTTTGCACAAAGACGATGCTGTGATGTATAATGTTATATTTTTAAAAAGGAGGGCAATAGATATATTTTTTGTAATTTCTTTCATCTGTTATTGTTGCAATGTGTCTTTTTGTAAAGTTCGCAACAATCAATCAAGTCTATGGAAAAATTATTTATAAAATGTATTTTTAATCATAAGTTGTTCAAATTAAAACTTTTCTAAAATATATTTAACATTTTCTTTTGGCCTGTCAAGGCACTGTTGGGAGAAAATGAACATTTATCTGACCTCAGAGGCAAATTCTTGGTAAGGAGAAGAAGTCCTGGGTTCGCTTAGATAAGTGGAGTTTATAAAATGTGCCTACATCCTTCTCCCTTCTGATCCTCTGTACGGCTCCACTTGCACAGAAGTGAAACGGCTTTGGAGAGGCTGCTGCTTGGCTGAGGACACCAAGCTAAGGCTCGTGGGCTTCCCCCTCTCCCTGGGTGATTAGACGCGGAAGGCAGGAGCTGGGGGCTCCCTCTCCTGCCCTGGCACCACTAGCATCCACCCCAGGCCTCCTGCTGTCCACAGAGGGGGGCTGCAGCCACAGTCCACACTGTGCGGATGGCCCAGCTCCAGGGATGGGACAGCAGCAGTGAGGACTCTAATTTCCTCCACCCTCAAGGAACTACCACACCGACCCGCTGAGCTCCAAGAGTAGGAACAAGCTACAATGTGTTAAGTGTGCATCTCCTGGACCCCCTTGTGGGACGAACTGCAAGGTGCTTGAGAATTGACATGTGCCCTCGCTGGTCAGGGTCTATTTCCTACATGTTTGCTATATGCCAGGCACTGTGCTGTACACATTAAAGGCATTATCTCTATGAGCTAGGACTAGAAGGTCCCTGAGGCTCACAGAGATTAAAGCAGTAAGCCCGGAGTCACACTGCTCATGTATGCAAGGACTCAAACCATGTCTACTGGCCCTCTTTATCCGTTACCCATCTGCCTCCAGGTGCAGGCCTAGTAGCATCAGTAGGCACCAAGCACATTGTTTCAGGGTAATCTGAGCATTTGTGAGGTCACACCTTTCGTGTTTTCTTTGCGCAACCAAGTACAGCTAAGAGAGGGCAGATTTTCACATTGACCTCGAGACCCCCTCTATCTCCACACCACTGGAGAAACAGTATGAGCTATTTCTTCCAAAGTACCTCTGCCTTTGCTGTTATCCCACTTGGAGCACATGTGAATGGTTCCTGATATAAGAAATGGCTCCTACCTTTAAAGAGCTTACAATATAGTTGAGGAAGACAATATGTACACATGAATAAAAGAAGAAAGCATTTCCATGCAATAAAGAGAAGGTAAATTGCCAAATGGTAAATATAGACAAAAGATACAGATCAGTGGAAACTACTAGATTGAATTGTACACAGACGACCATGAGAGAAACACCAACCCAGACAGACTCACAGTAGCTCTGAGGAGACAGCTCTTTACATCCCCTCCCAGCCCCTATAGCTGAGCTAGAGAGACTGGAGGCCAAGGGTTTGTTCTGGCTCCTTTGTCAGTTCTCCACATGAAGAAGCCCCTCCCCAGCACTGAGGTTTGGGGAAATGAGATGCACAGAAACAATGAAGTATGTTAGACTTTGAGACAGCTCTGAGGTTTGTCCCACTCAGTTCTGCCACTCACAGATTCACAAGGTTGCCCCATATCCCCACCTCCTGGTGTTCATGCTCTGTGTGGTCCCCTCCCGGTGAGCATGGGTGGGACCTACGACTCCCTTCTAACCAATAGGATACAGTAAAGTGATGGGGGTATGATTATGTGCTTACATTACATAAAATGATAGTGCCCATCTTGCTGGAGTCTCTCTCCCTTGCTGGCTTTGATGAATCCAAGTGGCTATATTGAGAAACAACACAGCAAGGAACTGTGGCAGCGTCTTGGAGCTGAAGGGGAACTGCAGCCAACAACCAGCAAGACACTAAAATCCTCAGTCCTACCTATAGCCACAAGGACCTGAATTCTGCCAACAACCTGAGGAAACTTGCAAGTGGAGTTTTCCCCAGTCAGGCCTCAGATGAGACCATAACCCTAGCTGACACCCTAATTGCAGCCTTATGAGACCCTAAGCAGAGAACCCAGCTAGGCCATTTCTGGACTCCTGACCCATAGCAACTGTGAGATAATAAATTCGTGCTATTATAAGATGCTAAGTTTGTGGAAATACTGTTATATAACAATAGATAACAAATACGACCACTATCATACATTGATAAAGTTATCACTAGGGGGACAACTGATAACCCATTTGTGCTCATAAACATCTTCCAGTTTGTCTCATTGTTCATTGGTTTTATAGGCATTCACAGAAGCAAACATCACAGGGACATGGTAACCCCGAAAGCCTTCATGAGAAGCACTGTCCATGTAGTTTTAAATCTGGAAGCAACTTTAAAGACACAAGTAGTAGCACAGTAGTAGACGAGCTTATCTGCCCAGCATGCAATTCCTTTTCCCAAACTGCCTCTTGATTTCCTAAGGAATTACTGGATGGAGCCCAGTGGACTGTAACTGGGAGCCCCAACCCCACCCCCCATACCTAGCAAGAGTGGGCTGGTCCTCCAGGCTAGGCCAACCTCCCCGGAATGTGGTGTTCCATTTCATCCTAGCAGTGGCCTTCTCACCATTCTGTTCCCGCTGCAAGCCTGTTGCTGGGGTTCCTGCTTCCCAGCCTCTGGAAAGGCCATGGCACCCACCCGTGTTCAAGCCTGATTTTCAGCCGTCCACTGATTTTATGGGCCTTTGCTCTCTTCCAGTAAGTTCCCTTTGCTTAAAGTTGCCAATCATTTCTGTGCCTGGTAATGAAAGGACTCTTACCAAATCACGGAGGGAAACCCAGAGCCCAGGCTTCCAAATTCCCAGACCAGTTAGTTCTCTGTTCCCTGGGCCTGGTGAAATCCAGCCAAAGAGGGAATAGAAAAGGCCTGAAGAAATGCTTATCTCACCAAAAAATGCAAGCAACTCGCCTACATTCCAGTGAATGCGAAGTGCCAGTCAAAAGACCTGAAAGGGAAATAGCGGAAGGAAGAGATGCAAGGAACCCAGGAATAGAGCAATAGAATTTGATGCAAAAACATTTTTTAAACCTGGCTTTAAAACAAGTTCCCTCAGCCTTGTCCTTTTCAAGAAATTAGTGTTCCTGCAGATAAAGGATAAAGAGATTTTCAGAACTTAAGCAGATAAGCTGTCTGAGCAACCCTCTTAATTACATAGAAGAGCGTGGGTTGACTGCAGATTCTTTCAGTATTTATCAATCACTGACTGGTAGTTTTCAAACCTTGAGGGCCTGAAATAAGAGATAAGCTGGAAGGAAAAGTCTTATTATTTTAGATTGGAAAAAAGGTATCAATCTTTTAATCAACTTTTAAAGAAGTGGTTTTACATCTCAATGTCCTACTTGAGTGCATTCAGGTCAATTACTTGCTCAATCAAATCACTAACTAAATGAGGACTTATCATGATTGTCAACATTTTGTAGAAAAATATAGGTAGAGAATATATTATCAGTGTCCTCAACAGTCAAGTGATCAACTGCACTTTTGAAAGGCTACAAGAAAATCTTCCATATTCCATGAGTTAGGTTCAGAGTCTCATTTGCCATGTGTATATTGAATTCTATTTTAAAAATATTTATTCAGTTTTTACCATATGCTTAGCATTGTATTATTTAAAACAATGCATATTATCTTGCTTTGGATAAGAAAAGATCCTCTGTGTGTGACTCTTCTAGAAGTTTATCCCTAATGAAAACAATTTTATTTTCGTTACTATTGATTAAAATATTTCTAAAATGATAATATCACTCCCTAGATTCCTAAATAGAGTATTTTGAATATAATTTAACTTTTTCTTCATGTTTCAGAAACTCATGAGCACTACTGTTTTGTTAAATTCAAATTCAACAAGCAAACGATTTAGGCCACCTATGATACACTAATACCCTCTGGGGCTATTGAATGTGTAGGTCTATATCTTTCTAAAATGAATGGTTCCAGTGTATTATGCTTTTCAAGTTCTGTTTTTATGGTTCTCTGTCTCCAATTTTGGTATCAGCTTTGACTTGCCTCTTCCTTCTACCCTCAGGATTAATCTTTCTTCTAAAAGGAAAACTGAAGGGTTCCAGGGGAACAGATGTCACCACACTCCTTTTATAAACCATCCCAAGGCAGTAGATGTCTAACTCCTGAAGGAGTGCTCGTTCTCTCCCGTGGGTAAAGCCCATGAGCGTCGTCTCAGGTGTTGCCCTCGCCAATCACTGCTCTTTCTCACGGTCCACACGAATCCAAACTTGTTGATACTGGGAATCTGGGACCGTGATGGAATGCTGGGAGCGCTGAATATAAATTATATACTTATATTCATTATCAAAATCCAACACTGAGACAATAAGGGCATTTCTACATGGAGATATTCTGAGAAACAGGACATGTCCTAGATGTACTGGGGAAAAGGGTGGGACTCGAAAAATAAAAGGAATAATTTTTATTGAGTATCTACTATTATACCTACTTCCAAACAATATTCTGAGGTGGTGATTACTGGCCCCATTTTACAAATGAGGAAGCTAATTTCAGAGAGCATAAGGAGCACGTCCCATCACACAGTAAGTGTGCAAAGCCAGCATGTACACGCCCATCTGCCCAGCGATAAAGCCTGCACTGATTCCAGACCACCACACCCCAGAGCTCCATCACGCTAAAGCTGTCACACGTTCGGGCTGATTCCAGATTGTTCCTGACAAATGAGAACAGAGCTTCAGGAGCATTATTCCCAAGGCGTGACAGCTCTTTCTGTCTCAGGCTCTCTACCTGTAGTGATTTGTGCTGCATCACGTTGCTTAAGCCTGAACGTTTCACAAAACCCCTTCATGCTATGGGTGTGCGTTTGAGTTGCCGAAAGAGGAATACCTGTCTCCTCAGAGTGACTGGTGAGTGGCTGCCCTGACCCTCCCACTCAACCTCACAGACCCTCCCTTCCCCAGCTCCTCCCACAACCGTGCAGGGTCTAAATGCCTTACTTCATACTCATCATGCTTCTGTTTCCCTGGTTAAACCCTGACTATACAATACCCTGTGACACTTTTAAGAGGAAATGGGGTGGGAGAAAATTCTAGAGGTGGCCAGGGGCTGTCTACTTCCCAGTGCCCAGAGAATAGGACGTGCCAGCAAGTTGACACTTTACAAGTTGTTGGTCATTTTGGTTGCCACTATTGTCATAGCTACAAATCCAGCAGCTGAAACATTTTAGGCCAAAGTGCCCTTTACAAATGCATTGCATGGAACTCAGCCACTGCCCACTGCAGCTATCTGACCCAGCTAGGTTTCGATGCCAGGAGACCCGGCATCCAAGATCTCACCTGACACAGCTCAGTCAGATAGAAAATGCTTGGCCAAGGAGCCAAAGTGTGGCTTCTGGTCCCATCTCTGACCCCCTAAAAAAGGCACTTAACCTCTCAGGGCTGGTTTCCTCTTCTTTCATTATAGAAGTGAGCTCAAGGAAATGATTTCTGCTGTCCCTTAGAAATAAATTTTTATGAAAAGCAAATTTAAACTCACTAGTGTTTCCTACCTAGCACATAAACAGAAACTGTACTCAACCAAAAAGAATTTTGTCAAATATATGGGACAAGGCTGATCCTAGCGAGGAAAGGAGGCTCTTAATGAAACCACTAATCCTCAGACTAGAGCGTACACGGTATTCCTCCTGGCTAACGCCACATAAAGCAGATTTAGAATTTATTGCCGCTACTATTGCAAGAAGTTGTAATTTCCAAGAAACAAATCCTACAGGTTGGGGGTCTGTTCCTTCTCCTGTCAATTTTAATACTATGACTTTGCCTATCAGTTCTATATTTTTGCCTGCTCTGTGACATTATTTGAGACGACATATGTGATCTAGAGCTTCGGTTAAAAATGTGAGGGAAGTGACTAGACAGGCATCTCACTAAACAAGCAGCTTTACGAATGGGATATTCTGGGCACTATAGAGCCTGAGGGTCTCCAGGTTGGAAAGGACCTTGGAGATCATCTCATCCAGGGGTTGCCAAACCTCCAGCTTGGAATCCAATTTTGGGCCCCCAAACCAGTGCCAGTTGGCTATATCAGAAACCCAGAAGCATCTTCTACAGATTCTTGGGTCCCCATCCTCAGAGATGGATCTAGGGTAGGGCTCCGGAATCTATATTTTTTAAAGTTTCCCAGGTAATTCAGATTTGTTGCTAGGTTTGAAGAATCACGATCTGGGAGAATGGTCATCCAGTGTTTAAATTGTCATTACAGAACTTCTGGTGCTAATCAAGATAGCCTATCTCTCCAATCGATTATAACTAAAACCTCTGGGCAGAATACAAAAGCAAATACCTGAGGACTCTGAAAAGTAAACGATTGTAAATAGATTGGGAAGGGAAGTGAGAACAAGAACAACTGGTATGGCAGTAAAGTTACTGGGTTTTTCTTTCCTTCTTTATCTCTTGGCTTTGATCCAAGGGTGGACTGAGCCTTGGAACTGTGCTACAGGCATAGACAGCAAAAAATGTGAGAGAAACACCCCTTTTTCTAACCAGAGGGTCAGGAAAAGGGGCCCCTGAAGCTGAATGAAAAGACCAGTCATAGACTGGGCAAAAATATTTGCAAATCACATATCTGATGAAGCACTTTAAATTCAGGATATATAAAAAACTCTCAAAACTCAACAATAAAAAAAATTCAATTTTTAAATGGGCAAAATATTTGAACAGTTAACTAAAGAAGATATGTGATGACACATGAAAAGATTCTCAACATCATTATTAATTAAGGAAATGCAAATTTAAAGCACACTAGAATACCACTATACACCTATTAGAATGACTAAAATTTTTAAAACCAAAAATTGACCACACCAAGTGCTGGTGAGGATGCAGAGCAACTGGAAATTTCATTCATTGCTGACAAGAATGCAAAATGGTACCAACACTTTGGAAAACAATGTCACAGTTTCTTATAAAGTTAAACATGAACTTACCGTCTGACCCAGAAATTCCACTCTGAGGTATTTACCCTCAAAAAATGAAGAGTGATATTCACACAAAAACCTGTACCGTAATGTTTGTACCATATTCATTCATAATCACCCCAAAATGGAAATAACCCAAATATTCCTGGCTTTTATCCTGCTTGGTGTCCTCTGAGCTTCCTGGATCTGTGATTTGGTGTCCAACATTAATTGTGGAAAATTCTCTGTCATTATTGCTTTAAAGATTTCTTCTACTCCTTTCTCTCTTTTCCTTCTGGTATTCCCGTTACACATATGTGACACCTTTTGTAGTTGACCCACAGTTCTTGGATATTCTGTTCCTTTTTTTTTTTTTTCAGTCTTTTTTCTCTCTGCTTTTCAGTTTTGGAAATTTCTATTGACATATCCTCAAGCTCACTGATTCTTCCTTCTGCTGTGTCCAGTCTACTAATGAGCCCATCAAAGGCATTCTTCATTTCTATTACAGTATCTTTGATTTCTAGCATTTCTTCTGGATTCTTTCTTAGAGTTTCCATCTCTCTGCTTACATTACCCATCTGTTCCTTCATAATGTCTACTTTTTCCTTTAAAGCTCTTAGCATATTAATTATAGTTGTTTTAAATTCTTGGACTGATAATTCCAACATCTTTGCCATATCTAAGTTTGGTTCTGACGCTTGCTCTGTCTCCTCAAACTCTGTTTTTTTGCCTATCAGTATGCCTTATAATTTTTTGTTGAAAGCCAGACATGATGTACTGAGTAAAAGAACCCTGGTATCGATTCCCATGGAGGTTTCTACTTGTGGGTTTCTGCTCCCATAAATTGTGATTCTCTGTACCCACCTGTCTTTCTCTCTAATTTTGGGGGGCAGCAGGTTGTCCTGTGATCTTGGTTCTCTGACAGATCTAACAAGAGTTGTTGATTTTCAGTTAATTCAGCTTTTTACTTGTCGTTAGGATGGAGCGACAACTTCCAAGCTCCTTATATACTGGACTGCAAACTGGAAGTCCCCCAAATATTCTTCAACTGGTGAATGGATGGGACACTGTGGTAGATCCATACAGTGGAATACTTCCTACTCAGCAATAAAAAGAAACAAACCGTGGATGAGTCAACAACAGGGATAAATCACAAATTCACTACGCTAAGTGAAAGAAACCTGATTCAAAGGCTGTATACTGTGTTATTCCATTTACACGACATTCTGGAAAAGACAAAACCATGTGGACAGAGAACAGATCAGTGGTTGCCAGAGGTAAGGGATGGGAGTGGGTTTGACTACAAAGGGGCAATAGAAAAGAATTTTTGGAGGGTGGTGGAATTGGTCTGTATCTTGGTTGTGGTAGTTATGCGAGTCTATGCATTTGTTAGAACTCAAAAACCTGTGCAATAAAAAGTACACAAATTTAAAAGTAATTTTAAAAAAATTGCCATGACAACACCTCCACCCAGGTTGTTTCCAGGCTCTACTCGAAGGTTTCCTGTGATGGGGAATTTGCTCTTTTCAGAGACCACTGATCCTATTATTGCACAGCTTCCCAATCACTCCGCTGTGAATGGGTTACATGTTGCCAGGATATTAAACATCTCAGCCCTCAGGCAGATAGGAGTCATTGAACTACACTTTTCCATAGTGGGCTGTAAAAATTCTTTCATTTTCTTTCATTGCCACAAAGTGAAGAAGGATGCACTATGTTATTAGATAGCTCAAAGATTGTCTTTTACACTGAAACAATATCAGCCTATCTGCGCTGTCTACCCTCATTGATCCTAGTTTTTCCCTTGCTTTGAACAAATTTTCTCCCTCATTATATATACGACAGTTCATCAGATATTTGGAGATTTGCTGTAAGTTTTTATATTCCCATCACTACCAATTCTTCTCTGAGTAAATGTGTCTGATTCCTTGGGCTGTTCCTCACATGACATGTTTTTAAGATTCCTCACTCCCCAAAACATGATCTTCATTGTCAACATTTCTTCCCAATCTCCAGAATAGAACATGATATTTAAGTTTTAATTAGCATCAGATCTATAAGGGAAAAAAATTTTTATTGAAATTGGTCCCATGATTTCTGCCTTCACACATCCAGCAGAGAACGTGTAACGCAATCTCTTTGCAAACTGAAAATATTACAGGGCCTCATGATCATCAAGTTTCATGCTCTAATTGTGCTGGCTCTATAGCCTCTAAGAGTTCTTGGAGCACTTTCAAACTCTAGCATTTGAGGACAACTCACTAGAAGGAATTCATAGACTTGAATCATCACCAAACAAGTCAACAATAACTATAACACAATCACCAGCACCATCTCTCAGCATCTATAAAAGGATCCGCATCTATAAAAAGATCCACAGTTGTCACATCATATACTTGGCCCCCCTCCAGCCACTGTCATTCTGTGACTAGAGCTCCTTATTGCCCTGACCACTTTTTTTCGAATACTCATGAGGGAAAGTCCTCTCATCTTCCAGGAAACAGGAAACCTTTCTTAGGTTCCAGCTAATCTTCTCCGGAAACTGTTCCTCCCTCACAAAGCATCTCATCATCTGCTTAGGTCACATTCCAGTGGACAGACATTGCCATAACAGTGTGTATACTCAAGAAGAAATAAATTTTATCTCCTGTGGGTTTATGGAACTTTAGTTGAAATCCCTTGGTCTATGACTTCAGATGTAGTACAAGCAGGTTTAAGATATTGGCTTGAAGTCTGCCAACCCCAACACATCCCTCAATGGATATTTGAAACACACATTGAAAGTTATAACTTAAATTTGACCACAGATGATTTTTCTAACTTCTATTTCTATTAATTCATAAGTGGAGGAAACACAAAACAACACTTATTTCTATGGGTTAGAAAGAAATTTCTGGATAAGTAGGATTTCTGCTAAAGCAATTTAAAAGTAGAATTTTGCTTGAATAGTTCTATTAAAAATGAGAACTGGGGCCTGTCCCATGGCTTATCGGTTAAGTTTGTGCGCTCCGCTACTGGCAGCACGGGTTCGGATCCCAGGTACGCACTGACACACCACTGGTCCGGCCATGCTGAGGTGGCATCCCACATACAGCAACTAGAAGGATGTGTAACTATGACATACAACTATCTACTGGGGCTTTGGGGAGAAAAAGGGGAAGAAAAAAAGGAGGAGGATTGGCAATAGATGTCAGTTCAGGGCTGGTCTTCCTCAGCAAAAAGAGGAGGATTGGCATGGATGTTAGCTCAGGGCTGATCTTCCTCAAGGAAAAAAAAAAAGTGAGAACAGCTCTGCAAAAGACAGTGAGAAGACAAGCCGTAGACTGGGAGAAAATATTTGCAAACAATATATCTGAAAAAGGACTGTTATATAAAATATACAAAGAACTCTTAAAACTCAACAAAAAGAAAATGAACAACCTGACTAAAAAATGGGCAAAAGACCTGAACAGACACCTCACCAAAGAAGATATACAGATGGCAAATAAGCATATGAAAAGATGCTCAACATCATATGTCATTAGGAACTGCAAATTTAAAAGAGATATCACACCTACTAAAATGGCCAAAATCCAGACCACTGACAACACCAAATGCTGACAAGGCTGTGGAGCAACAGGAACTCTCATTCATTGCTGGTGTGAATACAAAATGGTACAGCCATTGAAAGACAGTTTGGCAGTTTCTTACAAAACTAATCGTATTCTTACCATACAATCCGGTAATCACACTCCTTGGTATCTACCCAAAGGAGTTGAAAAGTTATGTCAACACAAAGACCTGCACACAGATATTTATAGAATTATTCATAATTGCCAAAACCTGGAAGAAACCAAGATGTCCTTCAGTAGGTGAATGGCTAAATAAACTGTGGTACATCCAGACAATGGAATATTATGCAGCACTAAAAAGAAATGAGCTATCAACATGAAGAGACATGGAGGAACCTTAAGTGTATATTACTAAGTGAAAAAAGCCAATCTGAAAAGGCTACATACTGTATGATTCCAACTATATGATATTCTGGAAAAGGTAAAAATATGGAGACCCTAAAAAGATCAGTGGTTTCCAGAGGTTAGGAAGAGGGAGGGATGAATAAGGGGAGCACAGGGGATTTTTAGGGAAGTGAAAGTATTCTGTATGATACTATAATGGTGGATACATGTCATTATATATTTGTCAAAACCTATAGAATGTAAAACACCAGAGAGAATCCTATGGACTTTGGGTGATAATGATGCGTCAGTGTAGATTCATTGATGGTAACAAATGTACCACTCTGCTGCAGGATGTTGATACTGGAGGAGGCTGTTGGGGGTCCAAGGGGACCTTGTAGGGGGTATATGGGAACTTTGTACCTTCTGTTTAATTTTGCTGTGAACCTAACATGGCTCTAAAAAATAAAGCCTATTTTTAAAAAATAGGTAGAACAGCATTTCAGAATACTGAGGGGCTTTCAGGTTTCTTCTCCTGCAAAGGGAAATTGCCATGGTATTTAGCAGGAGCCATAGCTGCGCACACCACCCTGAAGATTTCCAATCTCTTTGTCCCTGTGTTGTTTTGTAGAATGCATTCCCTACAGACCTGAATTTTCAACTCAACGTCCAAGCATCTTCTCCTTCCTCTGCAAACCACCTTCAGGGGTGAACTGACGCTTATTCTCTCTCCCATTTTTAGGAACCCAGCAGATCGACTCATCTTCCTGAGGTCTCTTTCTTGGCTTCATGTGTGGCCTTTCAACTTTAAAGGGGCAGAGCTCTGATGTTTTGGCAGTAAGGAATTTTTTGTTAGTTGTTTTTGCTTTTGTTTTTTCCCTATATGAGGAACTCTTACTTCGTAAACTATCTTATAGCCTTTCTCATACCCAAATTTTGTGTAATGGGGCCACAGTAGGACAAAGGTGTTTTTATGACAATATAAAATGCCTTCGTTTTTTTTTTTTTTTAGTTTTTGTTTGTTTTTTGTGAGGAGATCAGCCCTGTGCCAACATCTGCCAATCCTCCTCTCTTTTTGCTGAGGAAGACTGGCCCCGGGCCAACATCCGCGCCCATTTCCCTCCACCCTATATGGGACGCCGCCTTGCCAACCACCGTGTTGGTGCGTGCCCAGGATCCAAACCGGCGAACCCCGGGCTGCCGCAGCAGAGCGTGCACACTCAACCGCTTGCGCCACCCAGCTGGCCTCGCCTTCGTTTTTTTTATGGTGAGGAAGATTGGCCCTGAGCTCACATCTGTTGCAAATCTTCCTCTTTTTGCAGAGGAAGATTGGCCCTGAGCTAATATCTCTGCCCATCTTCCTCTAATTGGTATATGGGATGCCGTCACAGCATGGCTTGATGAGCAGTACATAGATCTGGCCCCCGGATCTGAACCTGTGAACCCCGGGCTGCCAAAGTGGAGTGCGTAAACTTAACCACTACGCCACCGGGCCAGCCTCTAAAATGTCTTCTCCTGTGACTAAAGGGCTATCACACTCAAAGGGAAATACTTAGTTTTCCTAACTAGAAAATAAGAATCATCAAATTATAGAATTAGAAGACCCCTTAAAAGTCATTTTGTCCAGCATGAACATTTTGTAAGAAATCAGAGAGGGGAACTGATTTGTCAAAGGGCTCGCAGCTAAGTTCCTACCAGGACTAAGACTGGAAACCCATATCTGTCCATTCCAACCCAGGGCTATTTCCACTTCAGGCACTGCGTGAACTTTTTGCAAAAGCCAAAAAAAGTCTTCCAACTATTTTAAAAATGCATCCAATCCTTATTTTAACATTTTAGATAGAGTGGCTATATGCTTAAATAAATAATTTATTCTTGCTGATTTTGTGCTTTCTCTCTTCCTGCTTATCTCAGATCTGGTAGCAATTTAGCCCTTTCAAGACCTCTCAGAACCACTCAGTTGTATGAATAAATTTAACCCAAAATTTTCAAATGCCTACTAGATGCCAACACTGAGGACACCAAGATGAATAAGAGGCTCTCTGTTCCCCTAAGGAGTTCACCACTGAATGAGCCAAAATGACATGTGAACGACCAGCCAAAGTTCCTTGTGCTGAGAAGTGTGGAGGGGGTGTTTTGGGGGCCTGCTGCAGAGAGTGGCACATCCTACCTGGAAAGGGGTGAGTGTGGAGGCCTGCACTAAAGAGGCAGCAGTTAACCTGCTAATGGAAGGATGAGGAAGATTCCACCAGAGGGGGCAGGTTAAGGAGGCGGAGGACATTCCAGGCAGAGGATGGAGCATGAGCAAAGCACAGAGGCATGAGATTGCTGGCTATTTTTGGAGACCAGTGATTAGCCTGGAGAGGCTGAAAGATAGGGTAAACGAAAGTGGGGCAGCGGGAAAAAAGTCAGAAAGTTAATTTGGGGCAATATGAAGAAACTTGAATGCCGTGTCAAAAATTTTTACATGATCTCATAGTAATGGGGTGCTAACAGCAGTCTTCAAGCTGAAGGGTGCCGTCATCAGATCCATGTTTGGAAAGATGACTCTGGTCTCAGTGTCAGAGATGGAAGAGAGGTGGGGAACACCGAGGGGGAGGCTTCTGAAAACGTCTAGGCAAGACATCTGAACCAGGGCCATAAGACAAGCAGGGCTAACTAGAAGGGCTGGATTCAGAAGAATTGTTTCAGAATCTGTTGTTGACACAGGTAAACAGTCATAGACACTACTCAACCCACGGAAATAACTCCTAAGAAGACGATCCCATTGATCCATTTCTGACCCTCTGTGAGTTGGTTTGCGTTTGTCAATTTGCTGGCCCCGTGATTCCCACTTCAGGCACTAGTACTTCTTCGGGCTTCTCCTGGAGACTTTGTATGGGCTGACTAGCAAGTGCAGGAACAGCTTCTATGGAACCCGAGGGACCACGGATGTAAAGCCCAGCTGATCTCTCAGTGCAAGATGATGTTGAGGTGGTAGTTTGGCTGTGGAGGCACTCAGACCTGTCTTCTCTCCCAACTACATAATGCCAACCAGATCAGATAAAATTTCCCTCAGAGCGTTGGCGCTGTAGCAGAGAATCTAGTTCAAGTCTTGACTTTACTGTTTACGAGCTGTGTGACCTAACCTTCCAAGCCAGGTTCTTCATCTGTGAAAAGTGGACAAAACACCTATATCCTCCCAGTGCTTGAGAGAGAGAGAGAGAGAGAGAGAGAGAAAGGGATGGAGAGAGATCACGCTTTAGAGAGGCTCAAACACATGGTAGTGCTTTTAAGCTGAAAAGCATGTTGTAATGAACACTGTTATCACTGTAATCAGCAAGTGATGAATGGCCATAAAAACAAGGAGACCAATAAAAAAATCTGGATGATGCAAGTAAATCAACTCTTTGTTTCGCCGAATCACTTCATTTCAGTGAAAATGACAATATTCGTTTTTATCTCTTGGGAAAAAAGAACCATGTTGACGCATTTAAGTGTTGCTTTGCCCATTTCTCTGCCTTTCACGGATGGAACACATGGCCAGGAGCAACCTCTGAATGGTAGTTTTAAATTAATTCTCTCTTTGAAATAAGAGCCAATGACAAATGTCAGACCACTGGTGCATAGAAATAGTGAAAAGCCCTAGTTCCTCCAAGATCGTGGCTGACGTGGAATACATTATCGTGCAATTATGTTTCTTTTCAGAGTGGTTGGGTTGAGCAGATGGAAGCTGAGATTCCCAGGCCCATAAGTTCTTCTACAGCACATTCTCTCCTTGTATGGCACGGTTTAGAGCCATGGTGTCCAAAGTGGAAGGGGGTGGCACCCCAGGCAGCATGTGAAACAATACTGGAGAATGAGAAAAAGAATTAGAACTTTTATCATATTTATTTTTATCTTTTTTAGTGCGTATTTTTGAGTACATTTCATAATGTATATAATATTACAATAGTATGTTTATAGTTTATATATATACATATATACATACATACACATATGTACATATACATGTGTGTGTGCTTTTATTGAGGGGACCGTGGTGAAAGAAATTTGGGAACCACTGTTGTAGAGGGTTTCCAAGTTCGATCTGGGTTGGAATTTCCTTATCACCTTGGGTGTCTGTGTTTCCCAGTGACTTACCAGTTTTCAGTTATCCAGGGCGGATGGAGAGGAGGAAACAGCGGAGTCCAGCACATTGCCATCGACACACTGCTGACTCAACTGTGTGGTCCTGGGGGAGTGGCTTAGTTTTCGGGAGCTGCATTTATTTCATTCCTCATTCAGACAATGGGTAAAGTACCTTCTTTACAAAGTTATTGAAAGGACCAAATAGAACCTTGTTTATCCTGATTTTCGGTATAAAGGTAGAGTTTTAAGGCATGTGTTTAAGATCGACTTCATTGTCCCACCTCACTCTCTTGCCTGGTCTTCTTCATGTCCTATGTTTCACAATGGCTTACTCACTTATGGCTACTCAGGGGGAACAGTGAGAACAGGGCAGGAACAGTGGGTTCCAGTCCTAATATTACTGTTCACTTACTGCTGAGTCAACGCTCAGCGTATTGATAGAGCACCCTGTGATGTGTCCAGCACGTGCTTAATGTTGTCTCTTCTTCATAGAATCCAAAAGAGATTTGCTTCATTTTCCAGATGGAGAAGCTCTAGAGCAGTGCTGTCCAAGAGAACTTCTGCAATGAGGGAAACGTGCCTTATCTATGCTATTCAGTGTGTAGGCACTAGTCACGTGAGTATTAAGCACTGGGAATATGGCTACTGTGACTGAGGAACTGAAATTTTCATTTTATTTAGTTTTAAATAATTTCAATTTAAATAGCTACATGTGACTATTGGATACTGTATTGGAAGATACAGCTTTAGAGATTGCCAAACTAGCATTCAAGTGTAAGGCAAAATTAAGACTGTTATGGGCTGAATTGTGTCTCTTCCTAATTCATATGTTGAAGTTCTAACCCGTGGGACCTCAGAATGTGACTGTATTTGAAGACACAGCCTTTAAAAGTAAAATGAGGTCATATGAATGGGCCGTAAGCCAACATGACTGGTGTCCTCATAAAAAGAGGAGATTAGGACACAGACACACATGGGGGAAGATCATATGAAAATATGTGGAGAAGACAGCCAGTTACAAGCCAAGGAGAGAGGCCTCAGGAGAAACCAACCCTGCTGACACCTTGATCTTGGACTTCTAGCCTCCAGAATTGTGAGAAAATAAATGTCTGTTGTTTAAGCTACCTAGTACATGGTATTTGTTATGGTAGTTCTAGCAAACTAATACAAAGACCTTTTCAATTATGTGAGAATTTAGTTCATTTACAATAGACTCTCTCAATAAATTCATCAAGAATACATTGTATTACGCACACACACACACACACACACAGAATTAAAAATGTGAGATACAAAAAATATACAAGAAACAGTAGTTAAATAAAGAAAGCAGTAAAATTTATAATTAGTTTTAAATAACTACCGATGCATAATGAACAAAATTAATGACAACCTGGAAGTAAGATCCCAAAAGATCTACCCATGAGAGGTGGTGGGCAGGTGTGTGATGCAGGGTCAAGCTGAAAGGGGAGCGGGATGGTGACGGTGCAAGTGTGCTGAGGGTCTCATAAGTTTCTTGTCTCAGGAGAGAAACAGAATATGGCTACCAATTAAATCTAGACATCAATAAAAAGGTATATTTATTGTGTCACTAGTTTTTAAATTAGAGAAAGAGAATCATTTCTAAGTCATAAGGAAAAAACATGGCACAAAGAAAACTATTAAATCCAATAAAAGCTCAGAAAAGAAGAAAGAAACATTATAAAAATAAAACATAAGATGAAAGAAATAAATCTACATATATCTAAAATCACCATAAATGTGAATGGGCTAAAATCCCCTTTTAAAAGGTGACTCAAGTTAGGTAAAATGCAAAATATTGTCAGTTATTAACTCTGGGAAGGACAGCAGGATTGTGGGAGGGAACTTTTACATTTTACCCTAAATACATCCTTATTGTTTAGTCTTTCACAATAAAAATGCACTCCTGTATTACTTGTGTAGTTAGAAAACATTTTTTTTTGGTTTTTTGTGAGGAAGATTAGCCCTGAGCTAACATCTGCCAATCCTCCTCTTTTTGCTGAGGAAGACTGGCCCTGGGCTAATATCCGTGGCCATCTTCCTCTACTTTATATGCGACGCCGCCACAGCATAGCTTAACAAGTGGTGCGTTGGTGCACATCTGGGATCCGGGCCTGTGAAGCCCGGGCCGCCACAGTGGAGCGCGAGCACTTAATCACTACACCACCGGGCCAGGCCCTAGAAAACGTTTTTTTAAGGGTCAGAAACATTAGTGTCAAACCCAGATTTTCTAACTCGAAATAATTCTACTCTATACATTGCATTTCTCCTTGAGCAAGTCAAATCCCTTCTTTGGATCTTACTATCTGCATCAATAAAATGAAAATGTGGGCTACATTTGTGACTTTTAAATTTCACCCCAAAGAAGTATTTTAGAAGCCACTTTGGGGGTTCAGAGAAAGGCTATGTAAGTGAGACTATTAGACCACCTATTTATCTCAAGCAGTGAAGTTCCTCTTTTATCTGCTTTATATATTCATGTTCCATTTAAGATTATCTACAGAAAAAATGATTATCATTCTGCAAAAAAACACAAAAGTTTAAAAGCTACTCTCCTAGAAGACTTCTGAAGTCCCTTCTAACTCTAACATTCTAGAGTACTCACCATTTCCCCATTTCTATGATGAACACTCTTTGGCATGAAAACATAGACCAAGAATATCTCATATGAGGTTGTGTTGTGTCCATATTTGTGAAATTACCACGAACTTCTTTACTATGAAGTATTCCACCACTCAGCCACTTGCTTTGCGGCGTATAACTAAAGGGCTAATGTGGCTGATTTGAAGGGCTGGATTTCATATACCTCTTGCTTGGGTACTACCTACACCTCAACATCCAGATCAACACTGTGGAAAGTGCCTTCGTCTGAGAGACAGATGACCTGAATTTCAATCTGGAACCTGCCAATGACTCATTCTTTGGCCTGAAGCAAGTTAGGTGCCTCAGTTTCCTTAGCCATAACATACAGAACTAGTTTATTAAATCTCTGAACTTCTTGTCAGCTGTCAAATTCTATAATTCAGATGAATCCTGATGCTTGATCAAAGCCAAAGTATGTGCATACCAGGCAAAGAGAAATTAGACCTCCTAAGAAAATGTGGGTCCACAGAGACTTATCAAGGCTTGTCATAAATATGATGCACCGCCATGTCAAATACTTAAGTAGGAAAAGATGACGAACAAAGTAACTCAACACTCTTGAGAGAAAGCTTTTCTTCATGGGATGGCGGGCCGTGAAGTGACAGGACCTTGATGATTAGCTGACCTTTTTTTCCCAAGCTTCCTTGAAGAGATTATGTAAGTATCATTTCAGACACCCATCGCTCTTATTTTTAGCTCTGAGTTCTCTCCGTGAGCGTGGTGACCTGCGTCTCAGAGTTCCAGAGGGCTCCCGGATATGGCTCATGATTCACTTACGGGTACCTTGCACTGACTTCCAGGCAGGTCAGGGGAGTGGGAGCCTGGAAAAACGATTTTAGATATAAAATCCTTCTTTGCTCTCGTTTCTGTTCCAACCACTTGACCAGAGATTTACAGTCCACCAATTGATCCCTAGGTGCCATAGGCGATCAGCAATTAAAACAGAACCCGAGCAATATTGTTCTCCAAGAGCCTCACAGCTGGTGTGGGGGGAACAAAACTCAGGGCTTTGGTCACCGGCTATTTTCAGCCTCTGATAGCAGTAGTGTTACTCATGTCTCATTCACCCTCTCCCCTCGGCCTCCCTCCCGCCCATCCCTCTAGGCCAAGGCTGGTGACGGCCTCCATATATTTAGAGAGGACGAGAGCCCCTCTTACTCAGTTGAGCCGACAGAGACCACACAGGCAGGTAAGTGGAGTGAAGCAGGCATTTGGCTGGGGGCGGGAGGGAGGGGCTGGCTGGGTGCCTGGTGGGGACTAGGAAGGGTCCCGGAGAGTATGGGTGTGTTTCGCGTCCCAAGCACCAGCATCCACTCTGGTTCCGGGTGAGGAGGCTCGAATTATGCTTGATTCTGGTGTGGACCTAGCAGTTGTTTAGAAAATTCCTAAAAGATTGATTAGCCTTTGGGGGTTCAAGGGAAGTTCATAGACAGAGAAATGAGTAAGAGATTATTTTTGGTCTAAAATTCTTTTCATGATGGAATCATATTTCCTATGGTCTTAGTTAAAAGACCGTCATTCTAGTCCCAGAGCCACATAATGAAGGGACGTGTGACTTTGAAAAAGTTCCTGCCCTCGGGGTCTCAGTCTCCTCTGCGAAGATCAGTATGGATGTGGCGACGTTTTTCTAAACTGCACAGTTTAAAGTGGTTGTAATAGATACGATACAGCAGAAGCCAGCTTTCCAGTGCTCAAAATGCAAGGAATTGTGCTATTCAAAGCGCATGGGTGAATGACTTGAGATTTCTATAACTCACCATAGCCCGTCTTGCACATAGGAACTACTCAATGAAGTTTGTTGGTTTAAAATAGATTTTATATCCTAAGGATATTCGGCAACAGGCTTGCTTTTAATAATTTAAAATTAATCAAAACAGGACCCAAAAAAGACCTTGCTACACTGAAAATCCACTGAAGGCTCTTTTTAGTGGGAGCATAATTTGCGGCCGGGGTGAGGGGTGATTCCCGGTGTGTCCTCTCCATTTCAGGCAAGGATTTTTTTTTTTTTTTTTTAACATCCCAGTGAATGACAGGGAACAGTGGGACTGAGAATGAGAAGTGGTTTTAAGCAATGGTCTGAGTAGAGATGCTGTCTGAACATCAAAGCCACCGCCTCTAATTTCTGTTCCCATCCCTGAGCTGGAGCGGTGACTCCAAGAAGGAGGGGACAGGTCTGAGGAACCTTGTCTCTCTGCAGCACAATTCAGCGGAATTTAATGAGCCCGTATTGGCCATCTCCTATGTCGGGGCAGGGAAGGTAGAGGCAGCACTAGCGCAGGAGAGGGTGGGTATGAACAGCAAGAAGGGAGGGAGTTAGGGAGGGCCTGTGTCCTCAGTTTACTTTGGGACTGAATCTCAATGCTGGGTACATCCAATTCATCCCAATGTGTGTAAAACCGCTTTATGACACAGAAAACGTAACATTCTTCTGGCGTGGCTTTGGCTCCATTCTAAACAACTCAGTCATTAACATGAGCCCTGGCTGTCAGCAGGTAGTGCAGCTGACCCCCAGGGCTCGGTGCCCTCTCCACCCACCCGGGCAGACAGATGCTCTGCAGCCCACATGCACAAACCATCCATTAGAGACAGGGGAGTCAGGTGGGGTGGGAAGGGAAGAGTGAGCAGGATCATTCAACAGGCAAACAGTCACGGCCCTCTTGGAAGAAGTGGAGCTAGAATCTGGGCAGAATACAAATTCAGAGATCCTGGGATCCTGAGGGGGAAATAGAAGAAAGCAAAGAGCCTCTGTCACAGAGGCGGTTCAAATTTCAGCTTCAACATCCTTCAACTTCTCTGAGGTTCCATTTTCTGAACAGTAAAGTTAAGGTAAGGCCACTTATCCCAAAGTGATTTGTTAGAATCAAACGAGATAAAGCATAGTAAAGCACTTTGTAAAGCTTAATGAACCTGCACAAATATGCGAGGCCTTTGAGCAAAGGCTCGGGGCCCAACCCGATGAGCAGCAGGAGGCTTTCCTGCTCAGCATGAGGGTGATGATAGGAGTCCGGAGGTCAGAGAGGATAACAAGCTGGCCAGGAGTTAGGTGATGAATTTGTTTTACGGGAGGAAGGACACAGACTAGGAATATAATACACGGAAATCCAACCCCCGAGGCAGGCAGACGTCCAGTTATAAGCGTGCTGCTCAGATGTCTGGAAATACTGTATCCAGGGTTGGGTGTCACCACCAAAGAGACATGTGATGCCTTCAGATGTGAAAACTTGCAGTTATTCATCACAGTGAAGAAAAGCAGGAAGGGAGACGACAGCTGTCTCGAGGGCCGTGGAGGATGGCCTCCACGTGGACCTCATTGCGGGAAAGGATTGATCACGATTTGTTGGTTGTTTACTGCCCTGTGCAGTCACAGAACAATATTAGCTTATTTAAGTGTCGCAGAAAATCCTGCAAGAAGTCCTTCTCAGAGGAAGAAATGAAGGAAGCAAAGTAATCACTCAGGGTCACAGGGCTAGACAGTGGCAGAGCCTGGAGGTAAACCAGGGAACAACATGGCCTTTACAAACACATTATGAAGATCAAAACAGAACACGGTGAGCTTCTGGGAGTAAAAGTCAGCCACACTTCAGAGATGATTTCAGAAAAGACGTACTATGACCCATGTGTTACAGCCTTCGCTTAGCAGGCGGGTGTGTCGACCGTGTCTAAATTTTAAAGGCATGAGAGCCAGTACTCGGGCTTATTTCTGTGCTGGGAATAAGCACCCAATGCTTCCCAGGCTTCGTGGAAGGAATTCTGCATGGGGGCTTCATATAGCTGTTCAGAATCGTAGGAGGAAGCCACCGACCTTGAGGGTCCTACACAGGGAGCTGAAGGGCATGGTCTCCCGGGGCTGCAGGGACCCAGTTTGGGCTCCCTGCTTCCCTCTAAGCCCAGATCACCAGTGGGGTCAGCTGGTGTTAGGCACCAGAGCTGCCAAAGCAAGGAAGCGGCTGTCCCAGGGCACAGGCTTAAGACCTTGCGTGACAATCCGTCCCTGCCACCGGGCACCCTGATCCCCAAGAGGACTGACTCTCGCTGGCCTGGCTTTGTCTGTTCTGGGTGCAGCACACTCTGGAGGCTGAGAAACAGAGTTGCTTCACAGTCTGAACAAGAAGGGCCACAGAGAAGAAGCAAGGAGAGATTTGCTTGTTTTAGGAAAATGGATTTAAAAACTGGAGATAAAATAATAATAGCAATAAAAGTAATAATGAAAGCAACTAAAATCATTAAACACCTGCTATGTATTAGGCATTTATATGTAGTTTCTTAGCTATTATTATTATCTCATTTAACCAGAAAACAACCTGAGACAAGCCTTCCCGTCCTGCCTTTGCATGCGCGAGGACACTAGGCTCAGAGATTCGGAGCAATTCGCCTAAGGTCCAATAGATAGCATTTTCTGAACCCTGTCCTGGTTCTTTCCAAAGCCTGTGCTTTTCACCTATGGTCTGTCCTCCCTTTTACCTGGCTTAAGAGAACAGAGCAGAGGTGTGTTTGAGAAGGGGCACCACTGGGCAGCATTTCTGCAAGGCGAGGCTCCCGTCACCGTTCAGATCCCTGAATCTGTCTCGGAGCCTGAAGAACCCTTGAAGGGGCTTCACTACATTGCAGCCACTTGGACACCCCTCCCTGGCAGAGCTAAAATCATTAGTGAGAGAGAACTCTCCAGCCCCAAAGGAGCCCTTTCCGTGTTTGACTAGCACTGACTCTTAGCAAGTCCTTTATTTTACTGAACGGAGTTCAGTCTCCCTGTCACTCCCACCCGTGAGTACTCTCTGTTCCATGGAGAGACAATGGATCAACGTGATCCAATTCCCATCGACTGGGAAGTGTGGTTAGTGGAGGTGCTGACCCTGTCCCCTCTCCAGTGTGTTGTAAGCTGGGACATGGGATATAGAACCAGCTTAATTGGGGTTTGAATTGCAGCTCTGCCACTTACTAGCCATGTAAACTCAGACAAGTTGCTTAAGCTCTCTGAGTCTCAGTTTTCTCATCTGCAAAATGGGGGTAACAAGATTTACTCAGCAGGGCTGTTGTGAGTATTATGGATGGTATATATAAAGCAACTGATGCATAGTAAACAATCAATAGTGGTTAATGTTAATATAAGAACACAGCTTTGGAGTCAGAGGGACCTAAGTTTCGATCTAGCCATGTGGCATATACTAGCCACGTGACCTTGGGTGATGTAATTTCCCTAAGACTCCTTTCCCCATCTCTCAAGTAAATTTTGTAACCTATCTGAAGGGTGGTTGTGAAGATTAAATGCTATGCCACGGTGCTGGCCCAAGAGCAGGGCTCCAGACACTTTAGCTTCAATAACGCATTATGACATTAGTAATGATTATGATTATCACTTAGATTTCGATACGTGTTCCTATGATCCAAAATCTTTGCCTCAGCCAGTGTTGACAATCTAACTCATTACATGGAATCAGGCATCTAATAGGACGGCCAAATGAACCAATACTGAGCTGAAAAGAGCATTGTCACTTGAGGTCTCTGCTCGAAGTCATGGCCTAGGGTCCCCGCCCAGGTTCTTTAATGGACCCCTATGAGGAAGCAACTGAATCACTGAGCACCCATTTTATCTACCCCACCCCCTCTTTCCCTAAAATATCACCTTCAGCTCCCTAGCTGGTAGTTTAATAAAAAAGAAAGAAAGAAAGGGTATTGGATGAAGAAGAATATGCCCAAAATACACATACGGTTAATCTTTTAAAAATTCAGATTGATACGTGTCAACTTAGAGTTATTGCAAAACTGATTAGCTCTGACATTGTATAATACCCCACAGTTTACAGAGTGATTTGATGTACTTGATGTGCTAGAGTCCTCCCAGCAAGAGTGAAACAGACGGGACTATTATGCCCACTTTAGAAAGAGGATACTGAAGTCCGGAGAGCTTGAGTGCTTGCCCCAGACCACACAGCTTTGAAGAGGCAAGATGGAACTAGAACTCCAGCCTCCTGCATCTGAGCCAGTGCTTTTCCCAGCCCCTACTATAGCGCATTCACAGTAGGATCTCTTCCATGGAAAATTTCCACGCTCTTCCAGCATTATTCGTTAAGAAATCTACACGGAAAGTCTCTCACTGGGATCTGGGATCACTGGCTCCAAAAATCTGGATGGAGTCCACCCTCTCCCTAGCTGACGTAGCAGGCCCCTGCATTTCATCTCATCCTCACAGATCCCAGACTGTCCCCCACTTCCATCCTGACCCACGACTTCATCTGTGACAACACAGCCATCTCTGGGACTGGCCCGGGGAGTAGTGCCAGGTGGCATGATGGAGATTGTGACCCAGGTGACAAATGGGGCTGAGTGACGGGCAAGCCTATATTTGGTGTCCCACCTTCGGTGACCCTTGCCTGTGCCAGGCGACGCTGATAAACAACTGGCCCATCCCTTGGTATCTTGCCAGCGTAAACTCACATTCTGGGCCTGGCCAGGGGAGTGTTGAGACACAGGAATTCCAAAGCAATGCGGGAGGCTGAAAAGGTTAGGTATGTAAGCCAGGGCTTCAGTGTGCTTTCAGATCATAGCGACTTAACTAGCACATTGGTGCGATTCAGATAACCTGAAACAAAGTAGGTAACAATGCTTTGACTTTGAATAGCTTCTCAATGCTGCTTTAAATCCCACCATATTTCCATGACCTTCACAATGGTCCTGTGAGGAAGGTGCAGGAGATAATATTGCCATTGTCACCCAAGTTCAAGGTCACAAGGTCAAGATTAGAAACTGTGTCTTCAATTCAGGATGCTTTACAACACCCTCTGCCATTTGGCCTTTGAGCATTGGAAGAAGAAATCGGAGACATCTTCTGTGTTTAGCCTCCATGGCTACACTTCCATCTTTAGAAATGGAACTGAGCACCTGTGTAATAGAATGCCTACAGATTTCTATTTTGGGTTTCAAGTCCTCATATACGTATATCAGATATTTACAATCACTTGAATACAAGCTGTGCTGGGATCCATCACTTCATGGAGAAGGTATTATCTGTAATTTTATCCTCACTTTGAAAAGTATCATGTGTAGGCAATTACTGAATACACATACACACACACACACACACACACACACACACACACACACACCCATTTCCCTAAGAGGCATGTCTCTCTCCCATTAATTTGCAGGACATGCCAACAAAATCTCCATTGAAAATTTGAAATGAGAAATTTGACCTAAGGTTGTTTTCATTGAAAATTTGTACATCATTAATTTCAGAAGTGTCACTGTCACGTTCCTGGATATATATTACATTTCTCCTCTATTTTATATTATGTTGAAGCTCAGGATCAAAATGAACATGAGTGAAATTATGTGATTCCACTCTTTTCCAGAGAATGGATCATCTTTAATCAGAGAAGGATGGATCTTAGAAAAAGCAGTTGGCTGAGAAAATACACCCAAATGTTTACTTTCTATGCCTCATCTTGTTTGTAAATGAGCGAGTTGGTCAATCTTGAAAATCTGTTCCAACTCTAAAAGTCCTTAAAATGTAAATAGAGGAAAAAATAAACAATTTGGGCTCTTTTAGGGGATAGTAAGGCCTCCATGCCTTTCTGTGTGCTCTTTTCTCTGCCTGAAATGTCCTTCCCCCTTTTCTCTATCTGGTGAACTCTTATTCACCCTTCAAAACCCCATTTGGATATGACATCTTCTGTGATCCTCCAACGACTCACTGCTTTCATCTCCAATCCAAGCATGGATAGCCATTCCCTCCTTTGAGTTTGCATGGCACTTGTCACAAGACTCTTCTCTGGGACTGAGTATTCTGGTTCCTGCTTATCTTCCTCACTAGAATGTGGGCTTCTCAAATCTAGGGGACACAAATTACTTATTTTTATAAGTTTTCCTCCCTTTGATCGTTCACCAAGTACCTAGTGCAGTGCTTGACACACGATAGGTAGGTAGTGAATGCATGGTGAATGAATGAATGAATGAAGACTTGATTCCAAGGTTTTCCATTCAAAATCCATTCCTCTTTCCTCTAGAATAAACAACCTAAACTATAGAAATACAAGCACTAAATGTTTCCTTTTTAAAAAAAAGTTACAAGTTTATTTTCTAAAATTTTATTGAATAAAAAGAAGAGCCGGGGCCAGCCCGGTGGCGCAAGCGGTTAAGTGCACGCGCTCTGCTGCGGCGGCCCGGGGTTCGCCGGTTCGGATCCCGGGCGCGCACCGACGCACTGCTTGGTAAGCCATGCTGTGGCGGCGTCCCATATAAAGTGGAGGAAGATGGGCACAGATGTTAACCCAGGGCCGTCTTCCTCAGCAAAAAAAGAGGAGGATTGGCGGATGTTAGCACAGGGCTGATCTCCTCACAAAAAAAAAAAGAAAAGCCTGCATCTATGAGAGGAAGGATATGATGTTCCTAGGATATGATGTTCCTGGCTAAACTCACACTATTTCTGGAAGGGGGAAAGCTCTTTGCAGGGACGTTTAGATGGAGATGTTCCCTTTGGTCCTGGTATCAGATTCCGTGGTCTGTTTGCTATTTATCTTCTGTTTCTTAGCAAAATCTGTCTTTGTTACTAGGCTGGGAGACACAATCCGGACCAGTTGACCCAGGAGGGCTTAGTGTTAATCGCCAACTATTATAAGAAGGTGACTGTCTTCCCAGAAGGGAAAGAGAAGGTCAGAAGCAGCCACTTGGAGTGGCCCAACAGTGCTTGGTGTCAATTACAAGATGACACACCAGGCTCCTTAGAAACCGAAGGATCCCGAAGAAAATTCAGTCCCCCTGGGGCTGGCAGGATTTCAGAAATTTCACTGAGTATTGATGGCTTATTTCAGTTCTGCTCTGGGGAAACTAAAACCTAGATTCATACTTACACACAGAAACAGAATAAAAGAGAAAAGTATTTTTCGTATCCCCCTCCTTGTCTAGTATTTCTTAAACAGAAAACACGATTCTCTAGTGAGGAGATCATGACGGCCCAGGGCTGTGGCTATCAGCAGCTCCTTGCAGCAGAATGTGCTGGAAGCTGTGGGAGGACACCTGGCTCCTGTGGTCACACCTGACACTGTGAGATCTGTCACGTACCTTCCTGCATGCTGTGTCCTTTGGTTCTCTAAACAACACTGTGAAGCAGCGAGGAAAAGAATGACTTTCTTCATAGTACAGGTAGGAAAACAGATGTAAGGAGAAGCTTCACAGCTCCTCTCAATGCACACAGCAAGTTGTAGGTAGCCTTGCAAGCAGAAGGTATGTTTCTAGACCACTGATTTAGTGTGGTGCCAATGTGGCTTATTGCCTTGGCCTCATGGACAGGAGGAATAAAGCTGAATAGGAGATTTTACATACTATGTATTTTTAACAGCAAGATTAGCCAGGGCTTTGCTACCCAAAGGGTGGTCCTCTACGAGCAGCATCGGCACTGCCTGGAGTCTGTCCTCTCCCCACGTCTACCAAACCAGCATCTGTATATTAGTAAGATCCGAGGTGATTCGAGAAGCACTGAGCTAGATACAAAGATAATACCATTTTCATAGGTTATTCCCACTTCTGATGGAATAATTTTTAAAACCCTAGATGGAAAAAATAACAATACTTAATATTTGTATATAATTTTATATACACAAAATTAGCTCATCCGTTCCTTCCAGGAACCCTGTGAGGTACATAGGGGCAGGTGCTATTGAAATTTAACAGAAGAGGAAACTGAGTCCCAAAGTAGGAAAGTGACTTGCTCAGAGCCGTCTGAGTGTCTGAGCTGATTCAATGACATGCACACAGTAACTATTTGCTGAAGGAATGAACGACCCACCAAACACACCAGGGCTGAATCCTGGTCTTCAGACCACTGCACTATTAGGGATTGGTTCACTCCTGACGCAGCCTAAATTTAGGGTATTTGCTTTACACCCTTTTAGACTTGACCTCTGTCAGAGAGTCTTCAAGATGCCAAACTGGGGCGGCGGAGCAAAATGCGGAGCGTGCGAGAAGACCGTCTACCACGCGGAGGAAATCCAGTGCAATGGGAGGAGTTTCCACAAGACCTGTTTCCATTGCAGTGAGTTGGGGGAGGAGGGCCCCTCAGCATCCTGAGGGCATTTCAAAGTGCGGATTTAGCCACAGATAGGTGCATCATTGGTTCTCAGAGCACAATCCAGGGACCAGCAGTATCAGCATCCTCTGGGGACCTCTTAGAAATAGCACTTTGGGGCCCCACCTAAGGAAGGGATGGCACTCTCCTGAGCACCCACTCTCCAAACACTTGCCCAGCTCAGAGGCCATTTCCCCGCAGCTCAAAGTCAGAACAAGCTGGCCTGCCACTGCTCTCAGTGCTGAAAACCTTGACCTGGTGGCGACATTTACAAAGTGTGACTTGGCAGGGAAAGGAAGCCATCACTTATCTGGAGCCAGGATGGATTTGGCTTTATGTGTTGCTCCCACTGGCCAGCTGTCACTGAAGCCAGCTGCGACTGGTCTTTCCTAAGAAAGAACCTGTGTCAGGCAGGGGGCAACTCGTGCCAATTTTGTAATAGTTAGAAAGGTAAGAGTTTAGGGGCCTGGGCACCAGTAGGTTGACAAAGGGAATCTTTACCATCACCTGCCGGACGTAGATTCACAAATGTTAAAACTGGGGGAACTTTAAGACCCTGTGGTCCACCTGGGAGTCTGGCTTTGCCTGACTCATGTGACCTTGGACAAGTCATTTCCCATCTCTCAGCCTGGGTCACAAGCATCTGCCACAGAGCCAGGAGTAGAACATGCACCTTCAGCCTCCCGGTCCAGTCTCTTCAACACAACTGCATTTTCCTAGTAGCGAGTCCTGTTTTGGGGGCCTAACCTACCTTCTTTCCTTCCCTCCAGGAGGTCTGGCTTAAGGACTAGCTTTACTGGGCATTTGGCAGACACCCTTCCTCATACCCTACCCCTGTGCCTCAGCCCAGTGGCTGCAAGGTGTCACATTACCCCAATCTGTTTCAAACATGACTTCAAGGGTTGGGCTCCATCTGTTAGAGCAGAAAGACACTCCATCCTTAAGCTGCCAGAAATAGTAACGTTTTATCCGCTACGGGAGTTTCCATTATCCCTTACCTCCCACAGCAAACATACTTCTCATCCAAGAACTGGGGAAACACTGCCCTGAGTGATTGGTTTGGTGGATTTACTAATGCTGTGAGTTTTAATGATGGATAATTATTTTCAAGTCATCGTACACATCCATCAGATGGAATAATAATTGTAATAATAATATCATTATTATTACAATTATCCAGAAGCCATTGCTCAAGAGAGTTCATTCCACAACCTTCTGACTTTTGTCCAAAAACAGCCATTGTTCTTTAAAAAAGAGTGGGGGTGAGGGGTATTGGAAAGTACAGCGGAATTGGAGTAAAATTGACTGGGGTTTGAGTCTGGGCTCTGCCCTGTACTAACTGCATGACCTTGGGCAAGTCATTTTGCCATCTAGCCTCAATTTCCCCATCTATAAAATAGAGATAGTTGTACCTACCGCAAAGGTCATTAGAAGAAGAAAACTGGGGCTCTTGATCTGGAATCCAGCCTTCTAGGCCTCTATTTCCCTTTGATCAACTTTGATACCTGAGCGTGAACAGGAAACGGGAGGGCAGCTTTCCACAGTGAGAGGTGTCTTGTCTTCCCAGGTAGCGGGAAGATGCTCTGTGTAATGGAGCCTTGGTAGAAGGGATTTAAGCATTTGGTGGTTCATCTCTTTTAAGCCTTTGATATTTTCCTTAGAACTCACAAGCGGGATGGGACTCTGAGCAATAAGTTTCTAGAGCGGTTGTTGAAGAGGAGCATGATTTTCTAGATTATCATCACAAGACTTGCCTGTCCACAGGCCACCCTGTGCTGGAAATAGGGTTCAGAGAGGCAGAGTTACCTTAGCTTGTCTCCTGGCCAGTGTTCTCCTGACTTCTAGACAAATCTTAACCCTTCCTATCAGCACTGTTCAAAAGAAATATAATGCCAGCCACATATGTAATAAATTTTCTAGTAACCATATTTTTAAAAAGGTACGAAGAAATGGGTTACATTAATTTTAAGACATTTGATTTAACCCAATATATCCAAAAATGATCACTTCAAAGTGTAATCAATACACGAATCATGAATGGGATGTTTTACATTCGTTTTTCTGTGTGTGCTGTGTTTGAAATCCGGTATGCGTTTTGCACCGAGAGCGCATCCCATGGAGGGCAAGGGGCTGCGGTATTGGACAGCACAGCTCTGTGCCCGAGCGTGAAAGCTGGTCAGACGCCAGCGAGTGGCTGTAGAATTAGCCAGCACAGCATAGGACGTAGGCAGTCCTGGAGTGATGGGAGTGAGCACCGGAGGAGGGATCAGAGGATCCGAGGCCAGTCACGGCTCTGCAACTTACCGTCGTACAATCGTGGACAAGTCACTGATCTTCATGCACACACACATGTCTGCGTTCATTCGCTCATTCCTTCATTCAACAAGCGTTTACAGAGGACTAACTGGGCCAGGGCCTGGGCTATGTTCTGGGGATATTAAGATAAAACAGTTTTGCCCTCAAGGAACTCAGAGTCCAGAACATCAACGAATATTCGAGAAGTTGTTCTGGAGATTGGTAGCTGATGGCAACAAGAAGGGCAGAGACAGATACATACCTTATATGCCCAAATATAAGCATTTTCCCCCAAAATTATTCCACATAAAAAGGGTTTGCCTTGTGTTCAAAGCCTTATAAAGTCTCTATAGGACATTCTCTCAGTTTATTTATTTATTTACATTTTTTTTTAACAGAGAATTTTTAACAGACACGATGTTGACATAATACATAGTTTAATAAACTCCTGTGTGCCCATCTCCCCAGCTACCCAACCACCAACCACCAACCCCTAGCCAGTCCTACCTCATCTACAACTTTATCTTCTTCTCCCACTTCCCTACTCAATTACTTCATTTTTTAACAACAAAATACCATTTGAGGAAGGCATATTAGCCTGAAACAACCTCATTCACTGCTGGATTGCCTAGAGAGGTCACTTGATGGAACTAGTCAAAAAAGAAAAGGAGGCTAATAAATTGAATGCACATGTTTTATTATTCCTGGGGATATGACCTCACTTTTATAAGCACTGGATATCACCATAAACAACCTTTGAGATCATTGTTACAAAGCAATACAGCAAGTTGTTAAGTCGTGGAAATCCTACATATTTTTTAAAGCCACCCTAATGTTGTGCCACTGGGAACTTGTTGAGATACAATTTCCAGGGGACAGCCTTCTGCTCAGGTATAGGCTCCCTTTCCAATGAGGCAGACAGAAGTGAGATGAGCTTCCCTGGAGAGTGGGGGCAGCTGCCTCAGATGAGGGAGATGCTGACGCTGAAGATGAAGAGAAGGAATTTGGAAACAATTGTTTCCTGAATTTCTGTGAGATTAGAAAAAAGTAACTTCTCCAAATCAAGATATTATTGATTTATATTCTTAAATTAAATAGTATAAGTAGGTATTTGACACTTTCATTTACATCCTTAAAAGTTTATTTTTTCAAATTGGCAAAAATAAAAACCTTTCTATAAATCTTCTCTTTGGAAAAATAGAGGCTTGCCTTCTATACTTTACATTATGGGGGACACTTAGGTAATACACAGTCACCAGGGGGCTCGAGCCAGTATAAGCTAAGAGTCTATGAGGCAGGTCTACCCACTTCACCACATCCCCTTCTTCCAGAACTGGATCAAAATTAGCCTGAGTGGTAATTGTCTCTTTGAAATCACTGTGCTCTTCAAACGCCATGGCCAATAGAGAAATTGCTCAATCCTGATTCCGATATGATTAAGTAAATAAGTTCCTCTCACACGCATATGGACACGCTTCCTCCATGCCATTTGGGGTGAGACTCTCAGGAATTCAGGTTGTTCTGATTCAGGGACAATATTCTTAGCTGGTCTGAGCCACACACCCAGTGCCCAGGCTAGCCTTCACCTCTTTCTAGCTGGGTGCCGTTGGACACATTACTTCCCTCCTCTGTGCCCTAATGTCCTTGTCTGGGAAATCAGGACTGCCTTGGAATCTGGGACTCAGGACACATGCTCTGGTCAGGAATCAAAGCTGTGCTCGGAGGAGGGCCCCTCATGCTGGGTCTCTTGGCCCCAGCATGGCATGGGGGTAGAGGGATCGGGGAGGAATCTCAACCCCACCCTCCTGACCCTCCTTTCCTCGGCAGTGGCCTGCAGGAAGGCTCTCGACAGCACCACGGTGGCAGCCCACGAGTCAGAGATCTACTGTAAGGTCTGCTATGGGCGCAGGTACGGCCCCAAGGGGATCGGGTACGGACAAGGCGCTGGCTGCCTCAGCACGGACACGGGCGAACACCTGGGCCTCCAGTTCCAACAGTGAGTTACTGCCCCGCTCTCCCAGCCGGTTACCAGGACAGTTCATTCTGTTCCCATAGCAACGTTTTCTGGAAGTGGGAGAATGGACTCTATTGTTGACTTGCCAACAATAGGAATACTCAGCCTGACCAAGTTTTAACAATGTGTCATCTCTCCAAAGACTCTCTTTAAATTGTCTGCCTTTCTAAAGGGCAATTGCTTTTACAGCATGGCTCTTGCTTAGCATGTCAAGAGAAAACCCAGAAAGTACAGGTGTTCCATTGTTTGACCTTTACAAAACCGCATGGAGTCTCTTCTCTTCCCCTTTGAGTGTTTCTGTGTAAATCACATAAATATGGCAGGGAGGCAATGGCCATTCTCTGTGTGCTCCTCACTAAAAGATTTCTTCCTCTGGGTTTTAAGATGACTAATGTCCGCATGGCAGAGGGAGTGGGTCTGTGGGGATGGGCTGTGCCTCAGGAGCAAACAATTATTTGTGACTGTTCTCTGGGTCTCCCTGGCTGCTTGTTGCCAATACAGTGCTGAGCTTCCCCCTAACACTATCCTAGAGAAGCTCGGATATCATGCTGTGCCACCTCCATCTACCAGTCTGTTCTACCAGTCTTGACCATCACGCTGACCTCTAGCCCAGAACTGAGCATAGACTGACAGCCACTCGCCTACAGCCGCTGTCTGGCCAGCTGGCAACCGGGCTCAGCTCTGCGGCAGGACTGGGTAGAGAGGCGCAGCCCACCCTGAGGCAGTGTCCCATGGATGGCCTCCCTAGAGAGCAGTTAGAGCATCCAAAGAGTCATCTGGTCCCTTCCGAAGAGAGTAGCCCACAGTAGAGCCTGGAACAGTGCAGGGATGTGTGATTACTCATTTTAATTTTTCTCATTACTCAATCCCAACTGGACACTCTGTTTCAAGAAGAAAGATGCCACCAACTGTATTCTCTGCTTCTCGTCACTCAAAGCTCACTCCTCTCCATGAGGGCTTTCCTGTGATGCTGCACAAAGAGGAACACGTCTGGAGACCTGGGTTTCATCCCAGCTCCCCAGTTCTGAGCTTCCTGACCTTAGGCAGCTACTCCTCTGGTCCTCACTCTCCTCCAACCAGCTCTGCCTGCTTTAGAGGTTATGGTGAGACCGAGCAATAAACGTACAAGGAAACACCAAAAGATATGGGAACACTAGGGTTATTACTGTGCCTTTCTCTCGGACATTGCTCACATGGGGACAGGTGACCTTTGGATGCAGGATGACATCTTGAACTGTGACAAGGAATGCATCAGCTCATTGGATGATAGTTTGTTTACTATCAACTGTCAAGATCCCATCTTGCCCTGTAATATTTTCACCACTCACTTTGGAAAGCAGACCAGTGGGCTTTAAGATGGTACAGAGAAACCTAAACAATCACAGCGATAATAACAACACAACAACTACAATGACAATAATACAGGCTAACATACATGGAACACTTGCCCAGTGCCTTGCATCAGAAAGGAAAGACTTAAATCAATTACAGCTAACGTTTATTTGTCCTTGCTACATGCCAGGCAGGCACTGTACTAAGTGCTTTACTCATGTCACCTCACTGAACCCTCTCAACAACTCTGTGAGGAAGGCACCATGATTATCCCCATTTTCCAGGTGGGGAGTCTGAGGCACAGAGAAGTTAAGTAACTCACTCAAGGTCACACACCTAGTAGTGTTTGCCAAGGGAGGTCTATAGGTTTCATTCATTTCTGTTTCTCCATCAGGTCCCCCAAAACGGCACGCTCAGCCACCACCAGCAACCCTTCCAAGTTCACTGCAAAGTTCGGTGAGTCAGAGAAGTGCCCTCGGTGCGGAAAGTCAGTCTACGCTGCTGAGAAGGTGATGGGCGGTGGCAAGGTAAGGATTTCTCTATGAGCCAGAATGGATTTGCTCATCTCCACCAGATCAGTTGGGAGGAAGGACAGAAGAAAGTAGGAACTGCAGGCGGGTCGGGAAGACCCTTCATTCTCCTTAGCTCCCAGGAACCACTCTAGGTTCCTCACCCACATTCCCGGGCTGTGACTGTCACCCTGCAGCACCTTTGGAAACTAAAACTGGTGCAATTCGATGCAACAAGCATTAGCCCACTAGGAGGAAGGTACCCAGCCAGAGGCTCTGGAGATACAAAGGTACTCAAGACCCCGCCCTCAGCGTCCACAATCCTTCCAGAAAGGGGTCAGCCCTGGAGCACGTCACCACTGCATAGCTCAGGCCACTGCTAGCACCACCGTGATGGGCAGAGCAGACATCTCACAGCAGCAGAAAGCATCCTTGCTCCCAAACGTCCTGGCTTCAGCAAAGGCATTGAGTGTCTGAGACAGTAATGCGCACTCGCTCTGCGAGCCCTGGTTTCAGCCTGAAGCCAGGGCATTCCCCAAAGGACTTGGGCCTTACAAAAGAAAAAAATCTGTTTATCCTAAATGAGGGAGGAAGGCCGCGGAGAGCGTCTGACTTCAGCTATGAGGGCATCTCCACCCCAGACGGGCTGTCGGAAGGCTGATTCTGAGAAGCCCCGGGCTGCGTCTGGTGGACTCGCAGGTGTGCGGAAGGCAGGTGGTCTTCCAATGGTCCGAGCAGTGCAGCCGTCTCCCATGGGAAACACACGGAGCTCAAAGGAGGCTGAGTCGCCTGGATGCTGCCCTTTTCCTCGCTGTTTTCTTCTTTCACTTTATATTCAACATAAATTTTACCCACTACTCCAGTGCAAGCTCCCCTCTCTCCACTTTGTTCCTCCATCTTCTAGAAAGAGGAAGTCCTTTCCTATTTAGTCTGTTTTGAAGGAGTAGATATAGAAGTCACCTGGATAAATTTATTTTTAGGGGTTCTGAGAATTGCTGGCCAAGTCCACAGCATCTCATTTTCTCCAAACCTAATGTGAGGGCCGATTAGATACGCAAATGGTTAGGTCGGTGGCACTCCCTTACATGCTGCTAGTCAGGGGACTTAACACAGAAACAGAATATACTGCCCACCCCATTAAATATGTAACTGTTCTGCCCTCCTGTGCCCCTCAGCCCTGGCACAAGACCTGTTTTCGCTGCGCCATTTGTGGGAAGAGTCTAGAGTCCACCAACGTCACTGACAAAGATGGGGAACTTTATTGCAAAGGTAAGTGGTTCTGGAGACTCTCCTGAGAGGTTTTGCTGAGGAGGGTCCTTGGGAGGGGAAGTTGTGTCCATACCCGGAGGGTTAGGGTTAGGATTAGAGTTAGGGTTAGGGTTAGGCATGGCTGCTCAGTCTGAGCGGGTTTTGGGCTCTCAGGATGGGGCACAAAACCACCCAAGGGAAAGAAATCTCCTGCCTGACCCAGCTCTGGTCCTGTCCATCAGAGTATCTGGGGGGACTGGATGCTTGCGGATGCTCAGTGGTTTGGGGCAGCTGAGTGCCTGGTGGGGAGAGAGAGGACGAGGAGGAAGCAGTATCCTGACTCCAACATGGAAAAGGCCTCAGGCCTGGACAAACAGCATGGCATTCTCTTCCAAAACCCAAACACCTTTTGTCCACCTGAGTGGCAGATAGGGGTGACTGGGGGAGGAGGAACTCGGCCTCTCTTGAGTTTATCAAGACTGTCTTCCTTCCTTCCCTCCGTCCCTCCCTCCCACCTTCCTGACATTTCTGTTTCTGATGTTGCACATCACTTAGTGATCACAGGAACAGAACTAACAAATGGGTTTTCCTTCCAGTTCTCACAGCTCTGCCTGTAGCTGCCTCCAGGATCCCTTTGTCTCGTAGAGACCTAGTAGAGGCTTATCTCCTTCCTGATGCTACAAAAAGGAAGGGATGCATTAGGGCCATGGCAATAGGCCCATTCTCTTGACTAGGCCTATTCTGTTCTCAGTGGGATGTCTCAACATCTCCAGGGGTATGTGTTGGAGTGGGGTGAGAGGGACAATGGGAGAGTAGCAAGAGAGAGGACATCACTGATCAGACTGTAGGTTGCCAAGCTTTCTCCATAATGAGACAGGATGGGAACTGACACACAATCTGACAGGGGTTGCCTCCTCCTGGCAGTAGAGGGCCCCCAGCATTCATAGGCCATAAAACCCTAAAATGTTGCTGCAGCCAGCAGGGAGATCAACACATAGATAAATAATTGCATTTCCAAGTGAAAAAAGCTCTAGTAGGGGACCGTGCACAGCGCAGTAGCATACAGAGAGGCAAGTGATCAGCTTGGGGTGTGAGGGAAGGCTCCTCAGAAGACAAGCGTCCTCTGGGTCTTGAAGGGGAATGTGGGTTTGGGAGGTGGCATTCCAGGAACAGGGAGCAGTGAGTGCAAAGGCACCAACGCCGGGCATCCAGGTTCATTCGGGGAAGTGCAAGTTGCTCTGTGTGCCTGGAGTGAGGGGCGAGGCAGAGGCAGGAGAGGACGAGGCCGAGGCCGGCAGGCAATCAGGGGCCAGATCATGCCAACTCAAAAGAGAAAATGCCTCTGAACACACTTAGTGCAGAGCAAGGAAATATCAAGACTTTTTACTAGCAGATCTAAAACAAATCTAGTTCAATTTACTTAAAAGTTAACTTATGAGTATGTTTATTAGAAAGCTGCCTCCAGCAGGGGAGGACGGTGCCCAGACAGAAGGAACTGAAATAATGGTGCTAACCAACCCATTCTGTCTCCCCTCCATCCCCTTCTCGTTCACAGTTTGCTACGCCAAAAACTTTGGCCCTACAGGGATTGGGTTTGGAGGCCTTACACACCAGGTAGAGAAGAAAGAGTGAACAGGGCAGCATTTCTCAGATCTCGCGTCAGCCTAAAGCATTCACCAGGAATCCTGCCCGATGGAGACCCTTCCCCAAACACCCTCTCCTAGGTGGACGGCATTTCTCTTCAGAAGTGATCAGTCTTTACCCAAAGTTAGAAGAGACCTTTGGAAGAAAATTATTAGAAGTCGAATCTGTAACAAATGCTTTATTATTTACGATCCCTGGTGTGGGAGAGGCAATCAATAAATGTTCTAGCCATACCTCGTGTGTCTCTGGATCTTTTATTGCAAATAGAGGGAAATTTTCAACAAATTGAGACGTAGTTTGAAAAACTAGCAGCAAAGGTGGTAAGAATTTTGGTGTCAACTGGGGAAAGAGTGAGGAGGGGGAAACGAGACAAGAAAAGCAGTTTTCCAGAATCTGTCAGCCGTGCCTCTTTCTGGTTATTACTGCTAATGGCAAAGAAAACAGAGGTCCAGAGAGGCAGACAACGTGATCACAAATCCTAAAAGGAAAATCAGAACTAACAAAACTGCTGAAGAGCTGATCTTTTTGTCCTATCAATCATGGGCTTTGCAATATCACACATTTCGTGAAAACTCAGAAATGGCAACAAAATGTAGCATTTGCTTCTTGATATAAACGGCATGAGGATGATTTTCTTTTATTCTGGGACAATTCCCTAGGGTTTAGCAATTTTCTTAAAACTTCTCCTCCATCAAATTGCCAGCCTCGCAAACGAAATGCAGCCAATTAAAAATGTCCTCGTCTGCCCTCCTCAGCAGCTCTCAGTGGCTCGCGCGCGTGTGTCGTCTTGGGACTCCGCTTCTAACAACCACAGCATTTCTCCCACCACCCTGCAATTCTGAATTATTTGGAGTATGGAAGCAAATGAAAATCTATTGATAAAAATTATGAAACCCTAGATGAAACCATGGGTTTTTCTATGCTCCACGTCCCAAGAAGGCTTTCTTTAAAATGAGCATTTATTCAGGGCTGCTCATTGCATCTTTGGACAAGGCCCTGTACTGACTTTATTACTTATCTATTTATTAATTTTTTTTTTTTTGATGAGGAAGATCAGCCCTGAGCTAACATCTGTTGCCAATCCTCCTCTTTTTGCTGAGGAAGATAGGCCCTGAGCTAACATTCGTGCCCATCTTCCTCCACTTTGTATGTGGGATGCCACCACAGCATGGCTTGATGAGCGGTGCGTAGGTCCACACCCAGGATCCGAACCTCCGAACCCTGGGCCGCCGAAGTGGAGCACACAAACTTAACCGCTTCCCCACTGGGCTGGCCCCATCTATTTATTAATTTTTTGATGCTCAAAATGCAATTACATCTGATCATTTTCTCTGTTTGATTGGTGTTAATAGAATGGTCCAGAAAACAGAAAATAGCTGGCTGAGGTTGTGTCCCACTGCACTTTCAAGGAGAAAGTGTAGGAGTACGTTTACTTGTCCAGAGTCAGTCGCTGGGGTGATTCAGCTGCTGAGTTCCACCACAACAGCCTGAGGGTGGAAACACTGTACATTCTACATTCTCTGGGGAAGCAAGCATAGGACAATGTATTTTTAATTTGTAAACTTTTCACTAGAGCTACATCGTCAATCCAGCAATTAACACTACCTATAATCAACTGAACTAACTGAAGCAAGACCCCTTAACTGCACTGACTTTAAAAGCAATATACCACCTTGATCCTTCGCTGGGAAGTTGCCTCCACTAGGGCTTTCCAGGCTTGCCGAGGGTAAGACACACACGTGACATGACTACCGGACACTGCAACTTCTTCTCCTCTACCCCTCTCCCAGTTACTAGCCCCGCCATCCATCTGCCCAGGAGACTGAAGCTAAAAACCTGCGTGTCCTTAGCTTTGCCCTCTCCCTCACTCCACCTTGTCTCACTGCTCAAGCCTCCCTGACTCTGACTCCAAAATGTCCCTGGAATACACCTTGTCCATTCCCACTTTTTGGAACGTGTGTCAGTCGGCTAGGGCTTCCATAACAAAGAACCACCGAACGGGTGGCTTAGACCACTGAAATCATGTTTTCTAAGTTCCAGAGACCAGAAGTCTGAGATCAAGGTGTCATCAGAGTTGATTTCTCCTGAGGCCTCTCTCCTTGACTTGTAGACGGCCGCCTTCTCCCTGGCTCTTTCCTCTGTGTGTGTCTGTGTCCTAATCTCCTCTTCTTACCAGTCATGTTGGATTAGGGACACCTGAATGACCTCACTTTAATTTAATTACCTCTGTAAAGACCCTACCTCCAAACACAGTCACGTTCCGAGGTACTGGGGGTTAGGACTTGGACAAATGTGTTTGGGGAGGGGGGACACAATTCAGCCTATAACAATATGTCATATAAGCACTTTCAGGAATGGGCCTTGGACTTACCCATTCAACTTAGCTTTAGACAATCTCTTCCATACCAGCTCCAGCTACAGGCAAAGGCTGGAAGCTTTCCAAATCTGCCAAGTGCCCTCCCCTAATCATACTTTTCTAATGTTATTCTTTTTGCCTGGAATGTCTGGATGATGGAACCCCTCCATCTACACCCCCTAACCCAACTCCTCAGCCTGGTGAATCCCTGCTAATCAAGTCACAGGTCAAACACCATCTCCTCTGCATTGATCTTTTCCTGGATTACCTGAGCAGAATTAATCCACCCCTGTGTTCCCATAGCCACTGTATGACTAACATAGCGCTTGTCTCATCGCAATGAAACTGTGAATTCCCATCTGCCTCCTGGGTAGAACGTGACACACTTGTATTCACAGCGCTCAGCAAATAGTAGGCACTTAAAAACATTTATTGAGTGAGGGAAGGGGAGAGTGTAGGCCAGACTACATGCCAGTTCTGCTAGAATTTAAAAGAAGAGATTATTATACACTGGAGTGAAGGAGCTTGGAAATGACAAAACAAAACAAAACAAACAAAGAACCTTACTGTGGTTCAGCAGCCTCCGTGTTTCTCCTCTGCTTCCTAGACACACTGTCCTGCACGTCCCACGCTCCCCTACCAGTGACTGGGACACGTGACCGAGTTGGCCAATGGAGGCCTGGTCTCCAAGATCTCGAGGAGAGTCTCCATTCTCTCTGTCCACATCCGCAGATGCAGAAGGTGCAGCAGACACTGAGGCCCTAGGAAATGGTGGAGCCACTAGTTAGGAAGGAGTTGGTGTCCCTGCACAGAAGAACACCTGCTAACATCTAAATGGACTGTGATAAGAGGGAGAAATAACCTTTATGTTGTGCTAAGCCGCTAGATTTTGGGGATGTTTATTATCACATTCACTCCCTTCACTACTACACACCTGAAGTATTGGATGTGCTACATCCGAGATATTCACTGCTCAGTGTCCATCCAGTGTCCATCCAGTCCATTTAAGTCGCAGGGAGCATCATCAAGATTTTGCCCAATATTTGTGAAAGTGATTCAAGTGTGTCATCTTTGATGTGACTATACAGATATTTGGGAAAAGGAATGAAGTTATGGCAAGATGGCATAACAGTCAGATCTTGCTGGCCCGGATAAACGTGATGGTGTTTGCCTTGGCTTTAAAATGAAACACGAGTAAAACCTTGCTATTCACCCCAAGCTACTGCCTTCTCCCCTCTCCTTTTGGAGCCAAACTGTAAGACTGGGTTCCATTTAGTCCTTAGCGTCTCAGCATTCGGCTCCAAATCCCCTCCTTGCCCCCATCCCACCCCACCCCACCCTACCTCATCTCCTAATCATCAACCCTTTCCTCAGTTGTTCCTCTCAGCCTCTCCTTAGCTCCTGACCACTGACTGCTTCCTCTTTGAGATTAATCCTTTTTCTTGAATTCCATGACACTGTACTCTCTTGAGTATCCTTCAACCCGACCTCCTCCCAGCCCCCTCCTCCTTCTCCAGCTCCCTAAAGCCATGTTCCGTAGGGTTGTGTTCCCACCCTTCTCCTCTCTCATGCTTTTTTTGTTTGCATTGGTTGTCATTTGGTCTCTTTTTAGAAATGATCTTCCCATTTCAGGAAGGCAATTCCCATTTTGACTTTCATCTCATTTTTCCACCTCTCTCCTGTGACAATCTCATCCATCTGTGCAGATGAGTCTCATTCATGCCCTGGCCTCTTTCCTGCTGTCTTCTAGACTTTTCCACTGGATAGCCTGCAAGTACCTCAAACAGTAGGCCCCAACCACCAAACTCATCAGCTTGTCACTCCACACTGTTTTCCTTACTCCTCAGAGAGCATCGCCACCCTCTCGTTCATTGGGTTCAACACTTCAAAGTTATCTTTGACTTCCCCTCCTCCTCCTCCTCCATTCAGTCAGCAACCTGGGCCTGCTGGGTCTCCCTGTGCCTTCATTACTTCTTGTCTAGACCGCTATTAAAGGCTTATCTCTAATACTCTGTATCTGTCAGGGTCCAGTCAGAAAAACAGAAACCACATTAGTTTTTTTTTAACAGAGAGAAAATAATAGAGGCAATTGATGAAACAGGTGCTAATATATATATATTTTTTGGATGCAAAGTATCTTTATTTTTTTAAAGTTATTTTTTTGAGGTCATATTGGCTACAACATTGTGTAAATTTCAGGTGTACATCACCATATTTCAGTTTCTGTATAGACTGGATTGTGTTCACCATCAACAATCCAGTTTTTATCTGTCACCGTACTTATATGCCCCTTTACCCCTTTCACTCTCCCCCCACCCCCTTCTCCTCTTTAACCACTAATCTGTTCTCCTTATCTATTCGTTTGTTTGTCTTCCACATATGAGTGAAATCACATGCTATTTGTCTTTCTCTGACTTATTTTGCTTAGTATAATACCTTCAAGGTCCATCCATGTTGTTGCAAATGGCACGATTTTGTCTTTTTTTATGGCTGAGTAGTATTCCATTGTGTATATATACCACATCTTCTTTATCCATTCATCTGTTTTTTTTATAATTTTATTTATTTATTTATTTTTCCCCCCAAAGCCCCAGTAGATAGCTGTATGTCATAGCTGCACATCCTTCTAGTTGCTGTACATGGGACGCGGCCTCAGCATGGCCAGAGAAGCCGTGCGTCGGTGCGCGCCCAGGATCTGAACCCAGGCCACCAGCAGCGGAGCGCGCACACTTAACCCCTAAGCCACGGGGCCGGCCCTATCCATTCATCTGTTGATGGGCACTTGGATTGCTTCCACGTCTTACCTATAGTGAATAATGCTGCAATGAAGAGAGGGGCGCATATATATTTTTGGATTACTGATTTCATGTTATTTGGATAAATACCCAGTAGTGGAATAGCTGGATTATATGGTGTTTCTGTTTTTAATTTTTTGAGAAATCTCCATACTGTTTTCCACAGTGGTTGTACCAGTTTGCATTTCCACCAGCAGTGTATGAGGGTTCCCTTTTCTCCACATCCTCTCCAATACTTGTTATTTCTTGTCTGGTTAGTTACAGCCCTTCTGACAGGTGTAAGGTGATATCTCATTGTAGTTTCGATTTGCATTTCCCTAATAATTAGTGATGTTGAACATCTTTTCATGTGCCTGTTGGCCTTCTGTATATCTTCTTTGGAGAAATGTCTGTTCATATCCTCTGCCCACTTTTTGGTAGAGTTGTTCATTTTGTTGTTGTTGAGTTGTATGAGTTCTTTATATATTTTGGAAATTAACCCCTTGTCAGATATATGATTTGCAAATATTTTCTCCCAGTTGGTGGGTTGTCTTTTCATTTTGTTGATGGTTTTCTTTGCCATGCAGAAGCTTTTTAGTCTGATATAGTCCCATTTGTTTATTTTTTCTTTTGTTTCCCTTGCCTGAGTGGACAAGGGAATTTCAAAGGTATTTGAAAAATGCTGCTAAGACTGATGTCAAAGAGTGAACTGCCTATATTTTCTTCTCAGAGTTTCATGGTTTCAGGTCTTACATTCAAGAACAACAAAAGACCCCAAATAGCCAAAACAATCCTGAGAATAAAGAACAAAGTTGGAGGTATCACACTCCCTGAATTCAAAATATACTGTAATGGGCTGACCCCGTGGCTTAGCGGTTAAGTGCGCGTGCTCCGCTGCTGGTGGCCCGGGTTCAGATCCCGGGCGCGCACCGACACACTGCTTCTCCGGCCATGCTGAGGCCCGCATCCCACATACAGCAACTAGAAGGATGTGCAACTATGACGTACAACTGTCTATTGGGGCTTTGGGGAAAAAAAACGAAACAAAATATACTACAAAAATATAGTAATCAAAACAGCATGGTACTGGCAGAAAAACAGACACACAGAATCGAGAGCCCAGAAATAAAACCACACATCTATGGACAGCAAATCTTTGATAAAGGAGCCAAGAACATATGATGGAGAAATGAAAGTCTCTTCAATAGTGTTGGGAAAACTGGACAGCCACGCACAAAAGAATGAAAGTAGACCATTATCTTACACCATACACAAAATTAACTCAAAATGGATTAAAGACTTGAATATAAGACAGGTGCTAATATTTTTGAAAAAGTAAAGAGGAACACACAGACTTAATGCAGAGATAATAACTGCAGGAGACAGCTACCACCCCTGGGACTGGGGAAGCAGAGAGAAGAGACGGGGGTATCCTAATGTAGACGCCTCGAGGAGAGGTCGCCCAGGGACCAGGAGTCAGACTTCGGAGAAGAGAGCCCTGCCTGGTTACTGCTGGTGCTTCTAAGGGGACACAATGGAGCTGCCTTGGTGAAAAAGCTAGACACTGATTCCATTGTCATTGTCAGGGTGAAGGGCCATTGTCTGAACACCACTGAGAGGAACAGCTGGCAAGTAGGATGGACTGGGTCCCTTCTCCCCTCCTCCTTCCAGCCTACTGGCAGAATTGACGGGAAGTCAGCTGGCAAGGAGATGGTAGTTTCAGAATCCTAGCCCCAGAACACACACGCAGATAGAAGGGCAGATCTGGCACATTTCCCTACCACCAGCTTCTCTCTCTCTGTAGGCAACTTCCCAAAGATCTCTGAATTAACAGCCAGCATTTATTGAGCACTGACTATGCAATTACAATTCTAAGCACTTTATATGTATTAACATATCCAATCCTCATAACAACACTTGAAGGTGCATACAATTATTATCTATATCATACACATAAGGACACTGAGGCACTAGGAAGCTAAGTCATTTGCTCAAAGAGATAAAAGTAGCTTATAACTGGTAGATGCAAGATTCAAACCCAGGGTGCCTACCTATAACACAGATTCCCAAACTTCTTTTTAACTTTCACACCTACATGTACCTGAAGGAAAAGCCACACTAGCAAGGTGGGGTAAGGTTCTTTAAGTAAACAATTCTCAAACTGTAGCATGTGCATGTAAGAACCATCTGGGGAATCGGACGAAAGTTCAGACTCCAGGACCCACTCCTCAGAGACTGATTTGGAAGGTCTAAAATGAGGAAACTGAATTTTAAACAAGTGACCCATGGACACCACCCCAGCCTGATTCTGATGTAAATGGTTGAGGACCTCAGTTTGAGAATACTTACTGGGCGGGTGTCGGTGAGAGGGGGAGCGGGGACATAGTTTGAAAGAGTCCATCTGTCCCCAGTTGAGAATCAGTCTTCAAACACAACTCTGATCCCATCAGTCCCGCTTGAAAACCCTTCACTCATTCAACAGACTTCTTAGCTGATTAATTCAAATATTTATTGAACATATACTCTGTGCTAAGCAACATTCTAGGTGCTTGGGATACATCAATGAACAAAACAAAGATCCCTTGTGGACTTTATACTCTAATGGGGTGGAGAGGAAGACAGTACGCGGCAGCCATCGTAAATAAATTACATGGTACGTCAGAAGGTGGTAAGGCTACAGGAAAAAATGCCAAGTAGGGTGAATAGGAAGCTGAGCGCAAGAACAGGATGTTACAACTGGCACAATGTTGAGGGGTAGGCTTCACTGAGAAGCTGGCATCTGACAGAAGGCTTGGAGGAAAGGCGCTTGACTCTGTGGGTTTCTGGGGTTAGCGCACTCGAGGCAGAGAGAACAGGCAGGGAAAGGCCTGAGGCAGAAGCACGCCAGGCAGGCGTGTGGGGTCAGTGTGGGGTCAGTGCCGGGCAAGCAGGCGAAGCGTCAGATCCCGCAGGGCCCTGCAGGCCACGGTCAGGGCTTTGGCCCTTCCTCTGGTGACAGGAGGAGCCATGGGAGCATTCAGGATCACCCTGGCTGCTTACAGCCGGGCGAAGGGGGAGGCAAGGGGACCAAATAAGGCTGTAGTAACCCAGCCAGAGGAGATGGTTAACTCGGGACTAGAGCAGCAATGGTGGCCAGGGTTCAATTCTGAACATATTTTGAAGATAGAGCCAATAGGATTTCTCAAAGAAATGAATCTGGGGTATTATGAGAAAAAGAGGGTTATCAGGAAAAGATTCTAAGGTTTTGGCCTGAATAATTGAAAGGACGTAGTTTATGATCAATTGATACAGGGAAGACTGAGGGTAGGAAACAGGGTTGTTTACTTTTTATTTTAAAATTTGTTTTATTTTTTGTCTATATTTTAAATCTATTTTTTACCTGTGTGGGCAGGGGTAGGGTGAAAATCAGAAGTTCAGTTTCAGTTTTGGACATGTTAAGTTTACGATGTCTGTTAGATGTCTGAGTGGGTACGTCAAGTACCCAGTCTGGAGTTTGAGAAGTCTGAACTGGGGTTAAAAACCCGGGGTGTTTTGGCAGAGAGATGGTATATGCCATCATGCAATTGGATGAGATCACCAAGGAAGGGAGTGAGTTGAGATAAAGAGCAAGACCAAGGACTAGGGACATTCCAACACTAAACGGTAGGGGAGGAAAAACAGCACAGGAGACTGGGGGCTCTCAGGAGCAACTAGGCAGATGAGAAGGGAAGCTGGAGTGCTCTTTCCTGGAGGCCATGTGAGGAAAGTGTATCGAGGAAGAGAGAGTGACTAATTCTCAAATGCTGCCGGTAGGTTCTGTAAGACGAGGACTCGGAGCTGACCGCTGAATTCAGCAACATGGAAGACACCGGTGCGCTTGCCAAAGGCAGCGTCCATTCGGCACAGGGGTGAGAGCCTCACAGCTGTGAGTCAAAGGAGGAAGGGAAGGGAGGACCTGAGATAAATGACTGCACACAACCTTTCCAAGGATTTCTACTGACAGGAGACTGAAAAAGTAGCCCCTTATTGCTCACTCGAATCTCACAGCTCCTTAGCTTACATTCAGGGCCCTGGCGATCTAGCCCCAATCCACCTCCACAACTTACTAACCAAGCTCCCCACTTCAAACATCCCACAGACCCAAGCGGTCACCGTTCTGACGATACTTTACTGTCCCATGGTCTTTTCTCATCAAGTTCTCTCCCCGAGAATGCCTTTCATTTCCAACTCCGTATTTCCAAACTGAGTTACCACTGAAAGACCCTCTCTAATGCCCTATCATCCATAAACTCTTCTTTGATCACATCCACTGAGGCTCTCCCCAACCTCTAAGCTCTAACAGTATTTTATTTGTACCCCTCTTACGGCTTTTAATATCTTCTACATTATACTAGTTTCATTTATCTTAGCTCCCCCTCTAGACTGCAAGCTCCATGATTAGTATCCCAAGGAAATGTCTTATGGCCTGCAAGACCTAGTATGGTGCTCAATAAATATTTGTGGAATAATTTAAAAATGAATGAAATGTGCTTTCCATGTTACATATCAATCAGAAGTGCTGGAATACAGTGGTTCTGAGGGTATGAGGCGGGGAATTTGAATTTTAAACAAGGGAGCCCCAGGCCCTGCCCTGTCCCTGCCATTCTGATGTAAATAGTCTATGAATCACAATTTGAGGATATTGACTTGGTAGGGGTTTGTGAGAAAGGAAAGGAGAGTGGATACAGCTTGAAAATGTCCTTCTGTTCCCCAAAAGAAAATCAGTCTTCAAACACAATTCTGATCACATCATGTCATTCTTAGAAACCCTTCACTCATTCAACAAATTAATTGAAATGTTTATTGAACACACGTGTCAGGCAGTATTCTAGGAGACTGGGACTTTAGAGTGGCTACCCCACTTAGCATTCACGTGACCTTGAGGAAGATGCAAACTCCTTTAGGCTTTAGTTTCCTTATCTGCAAAGACTCTGCAGAAGAAAGGAGAACGGATCCTCGAGGAACTGAGAGGTCCATGTGGGAGGAGTACAAAGCGTGGTCCTGAGTAAGACTGGTCAACAGAACAAGGTTGTATCCTTCAGGGCCTTGTAGGTCCTGATGAGAACTTTAGCTTTTACCCCAAGAGCAGCAGAACCGAAGGAAGGGTTTTCAGCAGGAAGGTGCTGTGCCCAGGGGCGCATACACACAATACCAGGAGCTCAAGTTGATTCAGCCTTTCCTCCAGAACAAGGGAAATTAGCAATTATAATCACACCAGTCTAATGTTTCAAAGGTACTGAGTAAAAATAGTAGTTAATCTTTAGAATTTCCCATATTTCATTTTCTAAGTAAGATAGAAAACTAAATTAAATCTTGCTTATTGGTGTTAACAGTGATCTCAACTCATTCCTGGAGTCGTGAATCAGTTTATGTCCTATACACACCTTTTCTCAATTTAAGATTCTAGAAGTGTTAAGTGTCAGAAACTAAGCCTCAACTACAAAAAAAAATTTTTATTAAGGTGAAAGCAAAACAGGCACATGTATTTAAATATTTTTTTACATATTTATAGATAAAACAAAGACAAATAATTTATCAAAAATTACAAGTTTAAAGAACAGCACTATTTTGAAACAGCCAATAAAGTATTTGAAAATATCACATTTTATCCATAATTAGTGAATATTATCTGCAAAAAAAAAAGTACCTTGCATTTTCTTGTGAAAAATATAAAAGTTTTTTAGATGTCTGAAGATTGTTCAGGAACAGTCCATCTTGCTAAATCTAAAGAAGTGTAATGCCTTTATTGAGAACTTCTGTTTTCACCAATGGCTTTACAAACCACCCGTGATTCCCTGTGGGCTCAGGGAACTCTAAGTCTTCATTTTGCTTGCAGACCTCAGTGCATCAACATAAACACAAACAAATTGGAGTGAGAGTTTGGGTTGCTTTTCTTCATACCGAGCGAAGAACTTTCTCCTTAGCTGGGTGGAAGACCATGGTGTACTGTGAGGTCCAATCTACCGCACCAGGCTTGACCAGGCCAAAGCAGCCACACTGGAAGAAATCTGCGAGGTTCTGGGTGAACCCGAGGCTGCCGAGAAAGGAAGAGAACATGTCTTACTACATTTCCTGTTAGCTCCTCACATTCATTCATTCAAACCACAAACATTCACCGAGAACTTAGAATATAGAACATCATCTGAAGATCCTGCAGGAATCCAGAGGTCAAACAGATGGTTCCTTGGGTTTATGGCACCTTAAAACTGAAGCTGAGTCCCATTCTGGACCTGCATCCCTATTTTGAGATTCCCTGGCTTCTGCCCACTAACTTACTAAGCTCATTTTGGGTCCCTCACTCACTGGAGTGGTCACTGCCACCAATAAGTTTCTTTCTTTCCATTCCCACTGCCCTAATTCTAACTTTGATTATCTCAAAGGCCAGAGAGGCTAGAAAAAAATCAACAAGATGGGGTTTTTCTAAACCAGCTAAGCAGCTCTCTAAATTATGTCCCTGTCTCAATTCCTCTACTTCATCTTACATTTTGGAGACTGGTCCTCCAAAAGCCCTGATATGTTCACAGCCCCTCACCTCCCAATCAAAACCCCTTAAAGACACTCCTCCGCCCAGAGGCTCAAATTCAAATTCCTCATCGTTGTATTAAAGGCCCTACACAATAACGCCCTAAGACTCCTTGGGGGTTGACTCTCCAAACTCATCTTTATCAACTTTCTGCTATAGCTACTCTGGCTTTATTTTTCCCGTGGTCATAACTGTGTGCCCCATTCTTCTTCCCTGGAACCCACATTAACCTCAGGTAACCCCCTTATTCTTTTAAGGCCTACTGGTTGTAAGGCCCAGGTCAAGGTCTACTTCCCCTTTGGAGCCTTCCTGACAAAAGAGTCTTCAGCATCATTTTTTCTCCATTAAATTCCTGAATACTACTATCGAGTCCAGTCATGAGGAAGGTTTACTTTTACACACATGCCCCATCTTTCAAGTGCCTAACCCAACCTCTACACACATCAAAACATGTGCACATGAAGATGCTTGTGCCGCTGCTGCTGTTCAATGAGAGTGGTCAGGAAAGTACCATCGCTACTCAGAAGGCAGCTTCCTAGGAAGAGGATCCATTCCTACTCAGAATGGACAGGGAGAAGTGTGGAGACATGCTGGGGATTCATGGGGCCCAGCTCCAGAGCCAACTAGTGAGTACAAGTCCCTGAGGGGAGGACAAACAAGGCAAATCTTTGGTTTGGGCAGGATTTTGGAAGCTAGATTCAAAGTGGCTCTAAGGCATTACCATTAGTTCCTCCAGCTTATGTTGCAACTACTCAGCAATTCCCAAACACGCCCAGCTCTCTCACCTCTGCCTCTTTATTCAGACCCTTCTCCGGGGCTTGGAACGCCCTTCCTTCCATCTCCACCATGCCCCACCACAACCTTCACGGCTCAGCTTAAAATTCCACCTCTATCACAAAGGCTCCCATGCTTCAGTGGAGTGGACATTTATTCCTCTGGTTAAACCACTGACAAAGGGACTTGATTATCACCCGTCTGAAACAATCATCACAAGCTTAACACTACTCTCCACTCCCCATCACTTTAGCCATCTCTTCCAATTAAGTCATTTCTCTCCTCTCTAAACACACATGGTAGTCATAACCCAGGCTCGGGTTTCCCTGTCTAACAGCCTAACAGTTTCATCTTGTACCACGAGTGTGCTTTAAAATAGACTGCTCCTGAGATAGGCAGCGAGCGCTCAGATCCCGGGAGGGCCCTGGGTCACCTCCGCAGCACTCCCAGCCTCCAAGACCCCGAGACATGCGACAGGCAGATAAGCTTCAAAGCCTGATCACTCACATCAAAAGATGATGGCCTTCCTACACACACTCTCAATTTTTAACTGGGGACAGGTTTAATATAACCAATGCTCTGGGGAAAACAGATCCCAAACCTGAAACACTAGCTTCTCCCTGACACAGGTGGGCACATTAAACATAGGGCTCAAAGAATGCTGAAAATCTTGGCAAAGCTCACAATCTAACTTTCTACCGAGAGCCTTGTGGCTGCCTTTCTCAGCCACATGCTTAATTATCTCACACTGGCTTCATGCCAGCACATGCAACCTTGTGACCATGTGGCTCCACTGGAGAGATTCCCCATCTTGGCAAAACTTCAAAGTCACTTATTATTTGTGCCGAGTCCAGTAGACTAAATCTTAAATTCTTACCACCTTGGGGCTCATGACCTTACCACTTACCTCCTGTCACTGAGGCTTCTAAGAATGAAGTTCAGCTTCACCAGATAACAAGTTAGAGGAGAGCAGAACGGGCATGGGCAGTGGAACTAGGTAGGGAAACCAATGGCTAGGCTAGCGTCTTCCACAGGACTCAGCGGCCAGAACGGATCTCACTTACTTGTACGGGGTCCTCCTGAGGGACAACGTCTGCCTCATCTGCCTGCTCTGCTTCAGCAGGCTGGTTCTCTCGTGCGAGGTCAGGCCCAGAAAAGCAATCTGGAAAAGGTTGGAAGGTACGTGAAAATACCACTACACCGAGGCTCCACCACTCTCAGTAGTGCATCTCAGGACGCGGGCAAACACCCAGTACTCCCCCAAGACTGTACCACCTAGCCTTCCAACCAATGATCACCGGTGAGGACAAAGATTCAGCAGCTCTAAACTACACTCTCCTATGTCAATCTAGTAGCTGGGCTATTTTTTTTTTTTTTTTTTGATTGTCTGATTTTTATTAACCTTCAACAGCACAGTGCACTGACTTAGAGCCATGAAATCATTGCTTTAGTAATTCAAACCATGGCTTATGGCCACATTTAGATTCTCAACACATTCAGCATGCAACTTTCAGATGAATAAAACAATGTAAGATCAGTATCGGTGCTATTATCTCAACTTGTGTGTGCTTCTTAGTATCTCTTTGATGAAAAAGTTAATCTGAAGTGAAGAACATTTAAATCCATAAATTTGGGGAAGGTTAGGAATTAAGGTAACTTATAAACTCCCCAATTATTGAAACCATTACTATTCACTGAGTTATCTCATTTAATCCTCAAAACAACTCAAACCTCAAGTTCCTTATCTGTAAAACAGATTATCACATCTTCACCAGATTGTTTAAGGATCTGAGATAACACATTTAAAGTACCAAGTGCCGAGGCTTACAGAGGAGAAGTAACTGGTCCAAGGCCACACAACTTAGAAAGCGGCAGAACTGGGATGACACCTCGGTGGGTGTGAGAACAAAGCCCATGGTCCTGACCAGCAATCTATGCACTCAGGCTGACTTGCTACAGTCAAACCATAACTCACCAGAGCACTCAGAAAGGCTTCAAATAACTAGGTTGTTTTGTTTATTAAGAAAACAACTTAGCTCTGAACTCCAGTATTTGAAAACTATCTAAAACTTTGAGTCCATTTTCCTGCCTTAGAAAATACAGACAAATATATTAACCTTTCTTTTAAAAATTAAGGATATTATAGTCTCATATGCTTGTACTTATTCTAAGAGTCCAGAAAACAAGAAAGAGCATTAGAATTGGTGTCTCAAACCTTAGATTATACATCTAACTCCTCCTCTTACTAGCCCTATGGCCATAAGCAAGACACTCAATGTCTCTTAGGCTTAGTTTTCTCATCCATAAAATGCAGACACTACTTTGGCACAGTCTACACCTCAAATGTTTGTGAGGAAATAGACGGGAAAGTGCTTTGGAATATATAAAGCATATATAAATATTAAGTACTATACATGATAGTAATTAATATCAATAATCACTGGTGCTAATATCCATTCTTACTGCCTGAGTCTGTAGATACCAGAGGGACAGAAAATTAGGATGAATGTTTAGAAACCTCAGTTCAGTCAGTACTATTAGCTTAATTCCCTTTGTATTTTTTTTTCTTTCTTTATTATTATTATTGTAGAATTGGTTACGTCCCCATAAAAGTGGAATACATCTTGCTTTTGTTGAATAATGCTCTAATTATCTGAGGTCTTGCAGTAATTGGCTCAGACTGATCATGGCTGTCCATTCCATGAGGGCAGGCCACAGCCAACAATGAGAATTAGGTTCTGCTCATAGGGGAAGGCAGGCAGCAGGGAATGGACAGAAGCTTCACAGAAAGCTAAAGGTGGCTACTCCCCTGGAGCTTGAACTTTCTAATGGCCATGACCTTCTCTGGAAGTGTAATTACCATTTCCGTTTGTTAGTAATATATCGTTCATTTTCCCTCACTTCCATCCACTTAAGCACTGCATAACAAGGACAAACATGGTTGGAAAAAGTGAGGGAAAATCATCACCTCACATCTGCACAATGCTTTACAGTTTAAGCCATGCTTTCACACACCATATAATTCAATTGTATGACAGAAAAAGCACTTGAATTGGACTGGCAGAAGACCTAAGTTTCCAGTTCTGATTTTGCGTCTTACTGGGTGACCTTGAGCAATTCAATTCACCTCTCTGTACCTCTGTAAAATAAAGAGGTCAGATTAGGTAATTCCTAGGTCCAACACTAACAATTTATTATTTTAACCCTTAAACCATCCTGTGAGAGTATACAGAGATTATTATCCCTATTTTACAGACAAGGAAACTGAAATTCAAGAGTCAAATGACATGCCTAGACTCAAAGACTAAGTGATAGAGGTGGAACTAGAATCTAAGTCTTCTGAATTAAAATTCAAGTCTTTCTACCTTACTACAGGCTACTGGAAATTTTATTCAAAGGCATTATAAGAGAAAAAATACCTGAAAGAGTTGATTTAATAATAAAAATGTTGACCATGAGAAATGGAAAGTTGCCAGCATGAAGATATATAAAACCCAAGGAGAACAGGCCACAATCTGATTAAGGTAGGTCCACAGTCCATCTTCTCTGAAGGTTGTGGCACAATGATTCGACCAATCTGTGAATTCACAAAAAATGAAGCCATTATTTAAAAAGGCAACAAACTAGTAATCATTTTTCAAGAAGATAAAATCACTGCAGTTCTATTTAGGGAAAAGAAAAAGCAAGACATAATGGCACAGATCAGAACTCCACTTTAAGATTTGATCTTCCAAATGCCGGCACAACTAACAAAGATGAAAAAATGGTCCCTGACTGTTAGTCAAGGCTATGATAACACTGCATCGGCAGTTGGCAGTGAAGGCATAAAAGCAAAAAAGGTCCATAAAATCATCACTAAAATCAACATACTCAGCATAAAATGCTCTGCCCAGAACTGTTCAAAGACTTGACAACTGAGAACGATTATATTTAATAAATATTTGTCTTAGGAAATTCTCTATCTTATCCATGTTATAGCAAGATATAGATCTGTTATAGAACTGAATATAAACTCTTATTAAAGGTTCAGATCAACAGGCCACTGCTGCAGGCACAGGAAACCCGATAAGCACCCAGATACCATTGGAACCTCACAGCATGCAGTTACTGGGTGTACTTCTGCACTTGCACCATACGTTATCCTGCAAAGGGAGAGAGCTCAGGTGAGAGAATCCACGACAGACACCTCCAAGAAATGAAGAGGGAGCAAGATTCATATGGTCGCAGCTCAGTTTCTCCCCAGAACATCTATTTACAGGCCAAGTAAAAGAGAGGACTTCATTACAGGCTTCATGATACTGACCCCTCCCCCATGCAGCTAAGAGCAGCAGTAAGAAGACAGGTAAGAAGCAGCAGAAACAAGGGAGCAGATCTTCAAGGTTATGTAAAGCCAGCGACTTCTACAGGCATCACGACCATTCATAGAGGGCAAATTGTTTTTGAAATGAGAATTCTGTAGATTTGCACCTTGAGGTTTCATAAACGCCTCTGACAGTAAGAGCTTTAGACATTTTCCCAAAGCAGGACTTCAGAGCTCCTGAGAAAGGAAATGAGTCCATGACTTTCAACCAACTGGCTGTCCATTTCAGTCCTAAAATCTGTTCTTTTCTTTCCGCTGAGTGTCATTTGATTCCCAACCATCTTTCATGAATATATGCCAGAAGCATTTGAAAAGCAATCATCACAGAGTAACAATCAAGGTAACCAGTTAAGGCAAATTACACTCCCTTTAGAGCTTCTCATTAGGACAGCAAAGATAGATGCATCCCCTGTACCTGATATGACAAAAAAGAATAATTTCCACCAGCAGGCAAAGAAAACAGTTGCTGAGTGGGAAGAATATCTGCTTTCTTTCCGCTTATGGATTTCTACTGCTCTCTTCTGGTAACGTTTTTGATAACACAGCATGACCTCAAACTGAAGTTTTCATAGGACGGATTTCAGATTTAATATTAAAATATGGCTGCAAATGGGCATGTACATTATCTTATGCAATATAATACTTCAATTATGTACTAATAATACATTCTTATCAAGTGGTCATTGGCTAATGATAGACCTCGTACTGTTCCGAGTCAATCGTTTTCATCTTTAGATAGCTCTGACAGTTACGGAGTTCCTCCTGACAGTGATCTAAAATCTTTCTCCCTGTAACTTGTAGGATGCTGACACTTTCTCAGTTACTTACTGTCCACCCTGAAAACAGACCCCAAAAAAGATGAAATGCACGGAGGCTGTGCAGAGCCACAAGTAGCTACAACTGGATCACACGGTGGGGAGGGTACAGAGCAGGACTATAGTAATGGGAGCGTTAATAGTAACAAAGAAGGTGGGATGAGTGAGGCCTCATTAGAAAAATGAAGCACAAGTTCATTTCTCCTGTCTGTGAAATGATAAATGACACGACGTCTTCATTCAATGTAAAGAAATATTGTCAGAATATAAATGGGATAAAAGTAACAAAATACGTGTAGCTAGCCTACACAGTTGTAAGTGAACGTAAGGTGGGACTGTTCCTAAGAAACAAAACATAATATAAAAATTGGTTCAGAGCCAGAGAATAAAGACACAGAGGAGGGAAGAATCAACGCATGTACTGAGACAGCAACTTGGAAAGACTGAACATGATGGAAAATTACTTCTGTCCTTATCAGTACAGTCTTATGCTGGACCTAGACACCAAACAAAGGTGACTATTTTTAGTGGAGGGAGAGACAAGAGTGGTGTAGAATCTGGCTCCTTTCCCTCAGGATCCAGTCCAAGGGACAAGTTGGTCCATGGGCCAGCTTAAAAAGGTTTTCCAGGAATATGTTTTATTGTCAGCCTTAAAAGGGCAGCTCTTTCAACAGAAAGAAACACTGTCAGAAACTCTTTTATTTCTTACACCACAGGACATAATCTAAGAGGTTTTAAAGTTCCGATGCTCAGGAGTACTGACGGCCTTTAACAAGAACTGGGATCACGGATCACAACCTTCTGACTACGAGATCCATTCGAGAAGGTGACAGTTACACTGAGCTACAAAAGCATTCCCTAGTGATCAGACAAGCAAGGCGTCAGGTGGGAAAGGCCTGACAAGGTAACTGAAGTCCTCTCCACACCTATGGCAGGACAAAAACAGACCATTTCACATAGAGATTAATTAACAATCTCTAAAAATGAAAGCCCAAACAAAAACCAACTTATAATACTGGATGTTTCTGGGAAGGGAAACTGAGAGGCTTAGGCGGAAGTATCTTTCAAAAACTAAAGAAAATTTAAAGTAAAGAAAGCCAGCGGATCGGGGGGTAGGGAGAGGTGGGGCTTGGGATGCTAAGTGAAAAAGAAAAAAATGTAGGAAAAAAACTTTCCAACGTCTTCTCGAACCATTCCAGATTTTAGCTCAAGTAACAAACTAGTATTTAGTATTCTACTGGCAAAATCCAAGACTTGAGCATGACTATAACAGGAGGGTGGATGGAAACAGGTTAGTAGTGAAGCCTCTGCCTCCAGAGTCAATTCTCCACAAGCCTTCAAAATACGTAAATAATAAAAAGTTAAACAAATAAAGTCAAAATAAATAAACAACAAGAACTCTAAGTTTTTCTAGTTAAGTAACCTATTCCAAGGTTTGAAAAGCATAGTCACGCAATTCTCAACAGCTACCAAAATCCTTCTTGCTTCCATGTAAACCCTGTTCCTCTTAGCCAACCCCCTTGGAACCGCTGGATGTCACTCCCACATGAGACCTCCAGACGCCCTTTGATGCTGCTACTGAAAAGTCATCTTCCCCTCTCGGCGACGCAGAATAAGCGATCTAATGTCTTCTTCCAAGTTATTATTTCCATCTTTTCAATGACTGTTACAGTTTTCCCATGAGTTCTATGTTGTGACTGGATATTTATCAAACGGCATGTGCTTTCAGAGTTCTGTTCCTTAATTACTGTGACAACCTTCCCCCGCCCCCAACCTCTCCACCCAACCATTCTTTGTTTCCTGTTTTATTTGTTTATCAATTCCCTTGCTTTGTACTTGAGCAGCTGATTTTTCCTCACTTCACTGGGGGATAAATCTGCACTTGCCTTAGATGAACTTGTCTTTCTGATCACTTCTCAAATCCATCAAGGCCACTTTAGAGCACAATCTCTTCCAAAGTACTGACGACTACCCTCCTCCAGCATTTCCTGCAGCGCCCCACGGCTGAGTCTTAGAGGCATCCGTTTCATTTTTATTAGGGGTATAGTTTATAACCACCCGGCCAGAATGTGACATACGAGAGTTTACAGGGAAAAGTATACGTAGGTGTGGGTGCGTGAGCTTGTTGTGAGAAAAATTTATACTTACAGATGAAAGATTCATATATAATCCAGTCACACACGATGGAAAGGAAAAATAAGAAGAATATGTAATAGTGATGGTTGCCAAAACCTAACCAAAAAGAAAAACAACATATTTAATACTTTCTTACAATGATCTTCCAGATCAAGACCTTATTAACCACCTTCCTGTCAAAAGCCTTCACTAAAGTAAAAAAGAGAGAAGCTGTTGCTTTGCTTTTAGATACCACTAAACCAAAACCAAACAGCTCTGATATGTCCTGGTCAACTGTCCATGTTAACTGAACTAACTTTAATTCATGACTTATCTGAAAGAAGACACGGTTTTCGAATAGAACAAAGGCTTTACTAAGCCCATATAGCTCTAGGATGGCCTTTATCGTGTCGGAGGAAGGGGAGAGGGCAGGATTTTGGGTGAATCACACCGTGTCTCTTTCTTCCTTCATGTAATAAGTTTATATAAGTACAACTGCTGGACATCAAGGATTGACTTGAGCATGGGAGCAGAGAAAACAATCTGAGGAGCAGCACTACATAGACATGTTGCAGGAGACTGGACATAGCAAAAGCGGGGCACAGTGCAGCCTGAGAAAGGCCTACAGAAGTGAGGAAGGGGTGAGGGTGCCCAGCAACCAAGCCCACTGTTGCACGTGCTGCCCTCTTGATGCTGGCGATGGGAGCATTTTGACGTTAATGGCACAGAAGCTCCTCAGATAGCATGACGCTCCCACCTTCTCTGGAGGCAGCAAAGCCCCGCAGGAGCAGCAGCACCCTGTGGAATCAGGAGACCTAGGTCTACAAATGACTATCTGTGTGAGCAGAGGTACGTTGTTTACCTTCTCTGATCCAGTGTTCTTACTTGTCATATGGGGATAATATCTCTTCTGTCTACTTCACAGGCCTGTGGCAACCAAACAGGCTGATGTATGTGGAAACACTATGTTAAATGCAGTGTGATAAAAACATATGGGCTCACTACTATTGTTTTTCCACTGCCATTCAAAGCTGCCTGTTATAATGCCAATCATCTCATCTTTATTGTGGGATGGGGTCCATAAAGCTTGGGATCCCAGCAATTATGTCTTCGTCTGTTCTTCAGGACCAGTGGAGAACATCAAAACACACCGACAAAACCTATCTGAGCCGAGGCAGCCTTCTGTTCATCAAGATTATAAAAGCACATCCTCTCCAACGACCATAGTTCCTCCCAAGTTCCTCATAATAAACCCCTGGCTTTTACTGTGACAGCTCAGAGGAATGATGACAAGGAACATTCCCTGGGTGGAAGGCAATGCCCAGATCTCTGCTGTCTCTGGTTCTAGCTCCTACCTGAGCTTGGAAGGAGGCAAGTAGAGAAGAAGAGTAAGAGACACAGCCATAAAACATGGTAAGATCATGGTATTTAGAGCAGGACACTGATACTACTAATGTGACCTCAAGCAAATAATTTTACCTTTTACATTTTTTTTAACTCTAAAATGGAGATAATAATACCAACATCATAGACATGCTCTGATGATCAAATAGGATACTATATATGAAAGTGTCTGAAAATACTATACAATATACTGTCCTATACAAAATACTTTACAAATGACATTATTATTATCAACATCGACAATCAGTTTTCCAAAAGTATTATACCATAGAGATGATTCTCTGACAAGGAAGAGCTACAAAATGGACCCCTTGGATACCTCTCCACTTTTCTTATAAGTCCCACACGTAACTAAACATAAGCTTAACTTCGCAGTGGTAACTGAGAAATTCACTTTCTCACCAATGCACCGTCCAGTCCACAGGCAGTGTTGATCGTATCGAGCCACACAGGAGTTGCACACATGGCAGTGGTGTGACCTTAATGGCTTCCTTATCTAAATGGGCAATTAAGAGAGGCCTAAGCAAAATTCAGGGTTTCAAAGTGGTGACAAATCACAAGCAAAATTTTATTCCTAAATCATAAAGACACTGGCACAAATAATCCTAAATAGATCACCAATTCACATGGAGGCTCTGGAATGCCTTAGCAATACTTACTTCCACACATCTATTTTGATTAGGCCATCACTAAAGGGGGTCTGAATTCCAGAGCCTACTGACACTGACTAAGGGGAAACGAGGCACTACCACCCAGCAGAATGAGCACTGGAATAAGAGAGAGGAAACTCAAGTCACATTTCTGCTCTGCCAATAATCTGGGGAAGGTTCCTTTAGGCTATGATTCCTTGATTGCAAAATGAGAGGTTTCACTGAGTGGCTTCCAGGGTGATCATGAGCCTCTGACCCCCAGCGAGCTCTAATGTACGCCTCACGGCAGGAAAAAGCCAACAAACACAGAGAGAGATTTAACCACAGGCAACTGCAAGAGATTACAAACATCACGCTCCCATATGGTCAAGGCAGAAAACTGTTCTGGCAGCAATGCAAAATGAGAACCTGGTGAAAACAAAGGTGTATAAACATACCATGAAGATTTGACAAGCGCTTACATGAGCAACGTAACCAAGAATTTGCTTTTACTATGGGAAAAAAATCATAAAGAAAAGACTCACTCACAAGACATGATGTACAAAATGTCCTGAAGTCCAGACAGCCTGTCTCTGCAAGGGTGATGATGTTCTGAAAGACAGGAAGTTTGACCTCACGTTTACGTTTCATTGGGGAACGTATAACGCACAGTTATATACAATTCTCACAGCCCTCTCTCTGAACTGAGGTAGCTAGAAAAGCAATTTGGAAGACTTGCCACTAAATCATTCTGTGCTTAAAATAATGTGACTTTTCAAGGCTGCATTTTCAACCATAGCCAATAAACTAGAATGCACAAAAATTACACCCCTCCTTCTCTCCATGAACAGCAATCATCTCCCAGTTATAATCTGCTGGAGAAAAATAAATACATACGTATACACTCATCAAAAAGAAACAAAAGCCATCAGTATACATCAAAACTGGTGGTTATAAGCACCCAGGGCTCAGTCTTTCAGGAACACTGGTGTTAGGTAACAAAGACGACGACTCTCTCCCCAACTGCTAAATATTCATGAGCAACGCAGACACGCCACGTCACCTGACAACTCACATCTGAGGAAGAGAAGGGGCACCTTCTCAGTCAGTTGGGGGGACTCCTGCCTAGTTACCCTCCCTGTATTAAATTGAAGCTAAATGATCATTATCTAAGTGTTACCATAAACAAGGAGGAACTCCTATCTGCTAGCAGAAATCACATCTGACAAAGTCTTGGTGGGGTTCTACTTTAACAGAAAACAAAAATATTTCTTAAAACTTTCATAAAATAAATGAAACAGCATGACAGGGGAGAATTCTCCTTTGCTGATTTAAGCATTCCACGTTTACGCTGCACCTATTAGGTGCCAGGCACTAGAGACGCAGCCAGGACAGAAACCAACATGGCTATGACCCTCTGAAGTTCACATACCCTCCCAAGGAAAAAATCAGTAGCATCACAAAGAAGGCTCACCGTTTTCCTTTCTTCTTCAGAAGTCTTAGTGAAGCCTGGATCGGTTGCCCAAGTCTTGTAGAAAAAGTAGAGGAAGCCTGCTATGCTGAGAAGGAAAGCAAAATAGAAAGGGGTGCCTGCTACATGTTAAAGCCAAGTTAAGGAACGTACCAGACTTCCATTAAGAAGAGCATAATTATGACGTAAGCAAGTTTCATAACTGGGGCCTAAGAATCTCCCTTCTCTGCATTCTATCCTCACCTTCCCTTACGTACACACATCCCTGCCCCTAAATGTTATGTTTGGGGGCCCCATCCCATGTTCTGATCCTACTGGAACTTGCTCATTGTTGGCTAATAATTAATCCCTCCTCATTAGTTGAAACGCACAGGAAGTATTAACAGGAATAGTTGCAATATATGAAGAACAGCCTGAAGACTGAAAAACATTTAAGATCCAAATAGATTAATCTCTCTAATGGTGTAACTGCGGCTCTCCTGTGACCAGCTAAAAAAAATATTTTCTGGTCATTTTAACAAAATCATCCCAAGAAACAAGCCACTTGGTTCAGAGATTCCAACTAAAACTATTTCCCTATATATTAGATAAATACTTTCAAAAATTTTCTACTGTAGAGAGAGTGACGTCAGCATCATGGCGGAGTGAGCTTTCCCGTGAATTCTTCCCCCACAAAATACAACAAAAGTAACAGCCACAGACCAACAACGGAATCCCAGACAGTCAAAAGCTGGAGCGGAGGGATCCACACTGCCGCACATCTGAGAGCGGAACGTGCTGGGCCCCCGGAGGAAGTGGGGAGAGGTAAGGAGAACTCCGCTCCCTCCCCATCAGATCAGCGATCCGGTCCGCGCGGCTCCCAGAGAGGGGGGAGGGGCGGCCCTCGGCGGGAAACTGTAGCTCTTCGGGCTCTCTCAGCCAGTGGGAAACTCCCGCACAGAGGGCTCAGAGGAGCCACAGGGCTACCATCAACATCTGAGCAACCCAGAGAGCGGATAAAGAGGGGCAAACGAGAAGCCTCCCACGTCAGGGACCCAGAGGGCAAAAGAGAGAGCTCCCCCCTCCCCGCAACCCGGAGACTGCAGCTTGACCAGATCTAGCGGTCCGAGGCAGACCTGAATAAACTGGACTGGACCCGTGGATCGCAGTGGGGAAAAGAAACAAAACAAAACAAAACAAAACTGCGGATCGCAGCAGAAAAACTGGGGCAGAGCGCAGGGGGCTTAGACTACACAGCCCTTTACCACCACACAGTGGCGGCAGGTGGAAATTGCAACCAGAGACTTCCAGGATGAGGAAAATCAAAACCAACACAGGAACCACAATGCAAAAATATATGAAATCACCAGACCAGAAACAAAATGACAAGCACCCAGAAATCAACCCCGAAGACACAGAAATCCATAAACTAAATGACAGAGATTTCAAAATAGCTATCATAAAAACACTCAACGAAATACGAGACAACACAGACAAACAATTAAATGAGATTAGGAGTTTCTTCACAAAAGAGATTGAAATCATAAAGAAAAACCTATCAGGGCTGATGGAGATGAAGAACACAATGGAGGAGATAAAGGAGAATCTGGAATCTTTAAAGAACAGAGCTGACAATATGGAGGAAAGAATTAGTACTTTAGAGGATAGGAATACAGATATACTCCAGATGGAAGAAGAGAGAGAACTAAGACTAAAAAGAAATGAAGAAAGACTCCGAGAAATATCGGACTCTATTAGAAAATGTAACATAAGAATTATAGGTATTCCTGAGGGAGAGGAGAGGGAAAGAGGAACAGAGAGCCTATTCAAGGAAATAATAGCTGAAAATTTCCCAAATCTGGGGAAGGAGCAGGAAATACCAGTAAGCGAAGCCAACAGGACTCCTATATATATTAACAGACAAAGGCCTTCACCACGACACCTAGTGGTAAGGCTAGCCAGGGTCAACGACAAAGAAACAATATTAAGGGCAGCTAGACAAAAACAAAAAATAACGTACAAAGGAACTCCCATCAGGCTCTCAGCGGATTTCTCAACAGAAACTTTTCAGGCTAGAAGAGACTGGAATGATATATTCAAAATACTAAAAGACAAAAACTTTCAGCCAAGAATACTCTATCCAGCAAAAATATCCTTCAAATATGATGGAGAAATAGTAACTCTCCCAGATAAACAAAAGCTAAGGGAGTTCATGGCCACGAGACCGCCACTACAAGAAATACTCAAGAAGGCCCTCAGGCCTGAAAACAAGAAGAGAAAGGGAACACAAAGCTTGGAGTAAGGAGAAAAGTAGGTAGACAAAATCAGAGAAATAGTAGATCTTTACCGGAATAGGTTAGCAACCACTTAAATACTAAACTCAAAGATCAAAGGAAGAAATTCACCAAAAATAAATTTAACCTCATCACTGTAAACACACAGCCACAACACAAGATAGAATAAGGTATAACAAGAGCAACTTAGAAGGGGAAGAGGAAAGTGACTGAATTGACTTAGTATAAGGAAATAGGAGGCTATCAGATAATGGACTATCTCATACAGAAGATTTTTTGCCCAAACCTCAAGGTAACCACTAAACAAATAATCAAATTAAAACCACATATGATAAACAAAGAGAAAACTAGAAGAATCATAAGACAGAACAACCAAACTGAATTGGCAGTCCAAAACAAATGGGACAAGAAACAAAGGAAATGCAAAAGAACCAGAAAATAAGTGACAAAACAGCAACATTCAACCCTCATATTTCAATAATTACCCTAAATGTAAATGTATTGAACTCTCCAATCAAAAGATACAGAGTGGCAGGATGGATTAAAAAGCAAGACCCAACAATATGCTGCCTTCAGGAAACACATCTTAGCACTAAAGACAAGCACAGGCTCAGAGTGAAAGGATGGAAGACAATACTCCAAGCTAATGGCAAACAAAAGAAAGCAGGTGTTGCCATACTCATATCAGACAAAGTAGACTTCAAGATAAAACAGGTTAAGAAAGACAAAGAAGGGAAATATATAATGATAAAAGGGACACTCCATCAAGAAGACATATCACTTATAAATATATATGCACCCAACATAGGAGCACCAATGTACATAAAACAACTATTAACAAACCTAAAAGGAGAAATCAACAACAACACAATAATAGTAGGGGATCTTAACACCCCACTTACAGCAATGGATAGATCATCCAGACAAAAAGTTAATAAAGAAATATTAGACTTAAATGAAAAACTGGACGAGATGGACCTAGTAGACATATACAGAGCACTCCACCCAAAAACAGCTGACTACACATTCTTCTCAAGGGCGCATGGAACATTCTCTAGGATAGACCATATGTTGGGAAACAAAGCAAGCCTCAATAAATTTAAGAAGATTGAAATCATAACAAGCATCTTTTCAGACCATAAGGCCATGAAACTGGAAATGAACCAGGAAAAAAAAACTGGGAAAGTGACAAAAATGTGGAGATTAAACAACATGCTACTGAACAACCAATGGATCATTGATGAAATTAAAGGAGAAATCAAAAACTATCTGGAAACAAACGAAAATGATAACATGCCATATCAAACCATATGGGACGCAGCAAAAGCGGTCCTGAGAGGGAAACTCATAGCGATACAAGCCCACCTTAACAAACAAGAAAAAGCTCTAACAGGCAACCTTAAATTACACCTAACAGAACTAGAAAAAGAAGAACAAACAAAGCCCAAAGCCAGCAGAAGGAGAGAAATAATAAAAATCAGAGCAGAAATAAATGATATTGAGACCAAAAAAACAGTAGAAAGGATTAATGAAACAAAGAGTTGGTTCTTCGAGAAGATAAACAAAATAGACAAACCCTTAGCCAGGCTAATTAAGAAAAAAAGAGAAAAGGCTCAAGTAAATAAAATTAGAAATGAAAGAGGAGAAATTACAACGGATACCATGGAAATACAGAGGATTATAAGAGAATACTATGAGAAATTATATGCCAACAAATTGGACAATCTAGAAGAAATGGATAAATTCTTAGACTTATACAACCTCCCAAAATTGAACCAAGAAGAAATGGAGAATCTGAATAGACCAATCACAAGTAAAGAGATTGAAATAGTAATCAAAAACCTCCCAAAAAATAAAAGTCCAGGACCAGATGGCTTCTCCAGTGAATTTTACCAAACATTCAAAGAAGATTTAATACCCATCCTCCTCAAACTATTCCAAAAAATAGAGGAAGATGGAACACTTCCTGAATCATTCTATGAGGCCAACATCACCCTGATACCGAAACCAGACAAAGACAATACAAAGAAAGAAAATTACAGGCCAATATCGCTGATGAACATTGATGCAAAAATCCTCAACAAAATATTGGCAAACCGAATACAACAATATATTAAAAAGATCATACACCATGATCAAGTGGGATTTATACCAGAGACGCAGGGATGGTTCAACATCCGCAAATCAATCAACGTGATACATCACATCAACAAAACAAAGAATAAAAACCACATGATCATCTCAATAGACGCGGAGAAGGCATTTGACAAGATACAACATCCATTTATGATAAAAACTCTCAATAAAATGGGAATAGAAGGAAAGTACCTCAACATAATAAAGGCCATATATGACAAACCCACAGCTAACATCATACTCAACGGGGAAAGACTGAAAGCCATTCCTCTGAGAACAGGAACGAGGCAGGGCTGCCCACTCTCACCACTCCTGTTCAACATAGTACTGGAGGTTTTGGCCAGAGCAATTAGGCAAGAAAAAGGAATAAAAGGAATCCAAATAGGTAACGAAGAAGTGAAACTCTCACTATTTGCAGATGACATGATTGTATATATAGAAAACCCTAAAGAATCTGTTGGAAAACTGTTAGAAACAATCAACAACTACAGCAAAGTTGCAGGGTACAAAATCAATCTACAAAAATCAGTTGCATTTCTATATGCTAATAATGAACTAACAGAAAGAGAGCTCAAAAAGATAATACCATTTACAATTGCATCAAAAAGAATTAAATACCTAGGAATAAATCTTACCAAGGAGGTGAAGGACCTATACAATGAGAACTACAAGACATTATTGAGGGAAATCTACGATGACATAAAGAAATGGAAAGATATCCCATGCACGTGGATTGGAAGAATAAACATAGTTAAAATGTCTATATTACCTAAAGCAATCTACAGATTCAATGCAATCCCAATCAGAATCCCAATGACATTCTTCACAGAAATAGAAAAAAGAATACTAAAATTTATATGGGGCAACAAAAGACCCCGAATAGCTAAAGAAATCCTAAAGAAAAAGAACAAAGCAGGAGGCATCACAATTCCTGACTTCAAAACATACTACAAAGCAATAGTAATCAAAACAGCATGGTACTGGTACAAAAACAGACACACAGATCAATGGAACAGAATTGAAAGCCCAGAAATAAAACCACACATATACGGACAGCTAATTTTCGACAAAGGTGCTAAGGACATGCAATGGAGAAAGGAAAGTCTCTTCAATAAATGGTGTTGGGAAAACTGGACAGCCACATGCAAAAGAATGAAAGTGGACCATGTGCTATCGCCATTCACAAAAATTAACTCAAAATGGATCAAAGACCTGAAGGTGAGACCTGAAACTATAAAACTCATAGAAGAAAATATAGGCAACACACTATTTGACATTGGGTTTAAAGGAATCTTTTCGGATGACATGCCTACCCAGACTAGGGAAACTAAAGAAAAAATAAACAAGTGGGACTTTATCAGACTAAAGAGCTTTTATAAGACAAATGAAACCAGAATCAAGATGAACAAACAACCAACCAGCTGGGAGAGAATATTTGCAAAACATACATCTGACAAGGGGTTGATCTCCATAATATATAAAGAACTCACACAATTGAACAACAAAAAAACAAACAACCCGATCAAAAAATGGGCAGAGGAAATGAACAGACACTTCTCCAAGGAAGATATACAGATGGCCAATAGGCACATGAAAAGATGCTCAACATCACTAATCATCAGGGAAATGCAAATCAAAACAACACTAAGATACCACCTCACGCCCGTTAGAATGGCTATAATCACCAAGACAAAAAACAACAAATGTTGGAGAGGATGTGGAGAAACAGGAACCCTCATACACAGCTGGTGGGAATGCAAATTGGTGCAGCCTCTATGGAAAACGGTATGGAGATTCCTCAAAGAATTAAAAATAGAGATGCCCTATGATCCAGCCATCCCACTACTGGGAATCTATCCAACGCACCTGAAATCAACAATCCAAAGAGGCTTATGCACCCCTATGTTCATTGCAGCATTATTCACCATAGCCAAGAAGTGGAAGCAACCTAAGTGTCCCTCGACTGACAATTGGATTAAGAAAATGTGGTATATATATACAATGGAATACTACTCAGCCATAAAAAAAGACAAAATCGTCCCATTTGCAACAACATGGATGGGCCTGGAGCGTATTATGTTAAGTGAAATAAGCCAGAAAGAGAAAGACAAACACTGTATGATCTCACTCATATGTGGAATATAAACCAACACATGGACAGAGAAAACTGGACTGTGGTTACCCGGGAAGTGGGGGTGGGGGGTGGGCACAAGGGGTGAAGGGAGTCATATATGGGGTGATGGACAAACAAAAATGTACAACCCAAAATTTCACAATGTTAGAAACCATTAAAATATCAATAAAAAAAAAAAAAAAATTTTCTACTGTAAAGTTTACTACCTAATCCTTGTAAGTGTATTAGCAAGAGTCAATTGAGAAACACACCAAAGAAACTGTTCTCCCTGCAAAGTGATTATAAATCAAACACTATTTGGGAAAGCAGATACTATGGATAAATTAAGATAAAAAGTGTTTCCAGGATAAACATTACCTGCTTTGAAATGTTTTTGAAGTGGTACAAATTCTTTGTATGAAAAGTAAAAATCACCTCCAGGGAAAGAAAAAAGAACGTGCAGTAACAAACCAATACACCAGGAGTAAACCAATTCTCCCGGCCCGATTCAAATCATTACTGACACATTAACTTCCAAGGTGTTGCCAAGTGGTCTTCTGCCAAAACTCAGAGTGGAAAAGATGGCCATAAAGTAGACCCTAAACCCTTGCTATCCCAAGTGTGGTCCAGGGACCCACATCAGCAGCTCTCCCTGGGAGCTTGTTAGAAAGGCAGAACTCAGACCTCACTCCAGCCCCACAGAACCAGACTCTGGAATTTAACAAGACCCCCAGGGGATCCACACACACATTACAGTTTCAGGAGCACTGCTCTAACCCACAAAACGCAGCAAACCCCATCTGGTTCAGGTAGACAAGAACAAATCTTGTTGGTTTAGTTAATCAGTTTACCTGCAGATGGGCCTGGCTTTGTGAAAGAGATAGGGTCCAGAAAAGTGGTATGAAACCGAGTTTTAATGAATAAAGAAAGCTTACTTAGAATGAATCAGGAAGAACACTATTAAAGAGTACACAGATGAAGGAGCTGGCCCAGTGGCACAGGGGTTAAAGTTCCACACGCTCCGCTTTGGCGGCTCGGGTTCATGGGTTTGGATCCTGGGCACACACCTACACCACTCATCAAGACATGCTGTGGTAGTGACCCACATACAAAATAGAGGAAGACTGACACAGATGTTAGCTCAGGGCCAATCTTCCTCACCAAAAAAAAAAAAAAAAAAGTACATAGATCAAGACCTTTTGCTAAAGGATCACATCCCCATAAAATTGTGATCAACACACAGGGCCGGCCCGGCGGCGGAGCGGTTAAGTGTGCGCGCTCTGCTGCCGCGGCCGGGGTTCGGATCTCGGGTGCGCACCAACGTACCGCTTGTCAAGCCATGCCGTGGCGGAGTCCCATATAAAAAGTGGAGGAAGATGGTCACCGATGTTAGCCCAGGGCCAGTCTTCCTCAGCAAAAAGACGAACACTGTGACAGATGTTAGCTCAGGGCTGATCTTCCTCACACACACACAAAAAATTGTGATCAACACACATGACACATTCTCAAAGCCACATTCGGTTGAATCATATGATGATCCTGCATGTTGAGCTGACTGTTGGACTCCTGTTCTGAATAACTTTCAAAACCAGTCCGAGGAGAATAACTGGATTCTCTCTCCAAGTGAAGTGAATTGCACTATATCCCCTCACATAAAAGCAAACACCCCTTGCTTCCATGCCCTTTGTTCGTGTGGTTCATTGACCCCAAACGCTCCCACTTCCCCATCTACTTCTAAAACCACACTTTCAGGAAGTCCAAGTCCTACCCGCCTTCCAGACCTCACTTAGATTCTCCCTCCCCTGCCAGGTCTTTCCTGATCCCCTACAGAGGATTCTCTCCCTTCCCTGAACCTAAGAATGCTTATTCAATGGCACTTAGAACTGAGACGATAGTTGTTATAGACATGTCAGCCTCCCCAGGGAGCTCGTGATCCTTCTGCAGTTAGAAAGTCTCTCAGTAGGGAGCTAAAATTGGCCTTTCTGGAACCTGACTGACTGGTTTTCGTTCTGCAGACCCTTCAGCTCACACTTTGGATCTACACTAGAGCTGTCCTTTACAACCACCTGACAGAAGCTCAGTCCTCATTTGTGCACTACACTTCCATCGAGCGCCCATTCTATACAATGCACTGGTTTCCAGATGATAGCCATCCAAACACCTGAAATTAAAAGGCAGTGCTCCCACCTCCAGGATAAGTGACAACACTGTTCCTCACACAACAGTCTCCTGGTCATGTTCCTCCGTCCGTGCTCCCGTCTGACCTTGTCTCTTTTAAAAGAACAGCAATGAAAACAGAGCAAACACACTTCAGGTGTGAGCTGCCCAGTGCAGAGGACAGCGAGATTGCTGTGGTCCTCTGCTTGGACACTCAAATCCTCACACTGCTACTGGAGAACACACTGGCTTCCTTGACAGCTGCGTCACTACCCAGACCGTGCCTTTAGTCAACGCTCCTGTTCCTTCCCACTGGACCTGAAGCTACGTCATCGTCACCACAACAGGTACTGGTACACACGGATTCTCTGAAACAGCACTTCCCACGTACTCATCCCTCTTACACTTAACTCGGTTAGCCACAGCCAGAATCACAAATGAACGCTCAGTGGTTCACCATTTCTTCCCTGAGTCTTCATCTTACCTCCAAAACCCTCAGTAAGGTCCTGTCTCTTTCACTCAATCCTGCCTCATAAAGGCCAAATACGTTACTTGCTGAATATATAAAATGCACCAAAAGAACGTGATTGTCTGAGAAGCTAAACTAGAGCTGTTCTTAAAATGAATTTCAACATGGGGCCTTCCACTCAGATTTTGTTCATAAGAGTAATTAATAATAACAAAATAACACGGATTATCTACAGAATGCCAATCACGCAGTGAGAACTCGGTCAGCACTTCACAGACATCGCAGCAGTCATCCTCGCAGCCGCCCACAAGCTCGGGACCATTATCCCCAATTGACAGGAAAACTGAGACTCGGCGAAATTCAGTAACTCCCAATGGGACAGAACTAGTATGAAAAAGAGCCCAAACGCCAACTCATTCTAATTCCAAAGACCATACTCCTTCCACAGGGCCCCAGATCCTCTTCCCGAAAGGGACAAGGCGGCTGTAGAGGCCCACGCAATCCGGACTTGGCACCCTGAGACACTCGGGATGGGTCTGTGCAGGGCAGCACCTCAGTGCATACCCAGGGCAGTTCCAACAGCATCTAACATCCGGCTTGAAAAACAGTGATCTGATAGCAAAGTGCGCCCCCTCCTGACTGACACGCCCTCATCAGCAGCAGGCTCATACGGGTGCCTCCATCAAACGGCTTTATGAGAGTTAAATACTCATCCTGTCAACTCCAGCATCTTGAGACTCTGTCTAGCTACGGAAATCAGCTCTTCTAATGCCATGGCATCTTCAGAAATATTGAACAGTTTATAAACTCAACTGAATACTAAGTTCTTTAATTGAGGTTTTCAAACTACAGCAGAGTTACATTTTTGTTAATATTGATTATGTACATTTGAAATAATTTAAAATAAAATCGATCTCACCTTTTGTGCAAAATATGAAATAATGTGAGTGGCTCAAATTTTTAAAAATTCATCAAGAAACGCAATTTAAAAACTGCGTCTACCCACTGCCACATGGGTTGGTAAACAAAAATATCAGCCAGACCTTCTGAGTATCATGTCAATTACCCTAGAATTCACCACGAACTTCTACAAGTGATTTTGGTGTGTCCTGTGCTGTTATTTTATACACTCACGGTTACTTATAAAGTATTTTTATATCACATAATGATATCATCCAAGTCTTACTAAGTGGTGGTAATAAGACTAGTGCTTAAAAATCTGCCCCTAAATCAGTAATTATGAGACAAAGGTTAGATGTAATAAAATCTTTTAAAAAAAAGTCAAATGACCTCATTTAGATAAAGGAATCAGAAAAATATTAGAGATAATGCTCAGAACTAAAAAACATCATTAAAGTAAAAACATGCTATAATGAAGGTACATGTGTGCACTCTAAGAACTCATAGGCCTCCCTCACCTTACGTTTATTCCGATGAAAAAATATTCTTGAACTGAGTGTATGCATCTGTCCCATAAACATTGTTCTTTCTTTTCAAAAACGCCATTACAAGAAAGAGAAATAACACAGAACATAAAGCAATATGCTTAAAGGTACATTTCCCTCCACCACATTCCTTCTTTTCCTACCCAGTAATGAAAGCAAGGCTAGCACGGCTTTCCAGGGACCTTGGAAGGGGAGAAGGGACACTGCGAAGAGGTGGGAAGATGGAAAATTGGAGAAAATGCCTCCCTCCTAATGTGAGCTATAAAAAGCTATAAAGCAAGACATACCCCCACTCTCCACTTCTGGGTGACTGGATTTGACCAACCCTAAGAGCACAACACACCCCTAAGCGGGGCTTGGCCCGGGCCCTGCTCCTTCAGTGATAAACCTATGCCTTGATGAGCTTTTTAAAAAAAAAACAAACCATGGGCTGCATCCATTAGTAGGCCATGAAAGAATTAAATGAGCTGTGACCAGCATTTTTCAACAAGGAAATAGAATAGGGTAAAATAACAAAATATCAGAGTAAAGCACATATTAAGAGTATTAACTTTTTTTACATATGTTTTGGGTGGCGATGTAAGTTTATTTTTACTGTGGATTGAGAATCACTGCCATGGCTAATAACACTGCACTAACCATTGCTGAGGGGACACATTTCCCCCAATACCCCTCCCATACAGGCCATCTGGTACCCAGAAGATTTATTAATCAACTATAACTGCTGACCAAGTCAAAAGGACTATCTGACCTTGAAGGGAATCTCAAGGCAATACAACAAATTTTTCTAAGTCCAAGTAGGACAATAATTCATCCCACTATTTCCTTCCTATGAGTAATAAATACTAGACACCTACTGTTTCCACAGTGTGCTCTGAGATTATTTCCAGAATTGAGTAGATTTTCAACATTAAACATCTTCAGCTAGAATCATTAAACGAATACAAAAGTGAGTTGCATTGCCTGGACCTCTTCTCATATCCAAATTTATAACAATGGCATTACTATTTTTTAAAGGCAAAATGAGATATGATATGCATTTACATTTAAGCTTGAAGGATATCAGGAAAGAATAAGATGAACCAAGTCACAAATATCCAAAAAATGGAACTTAGCAGAAAGACCGTCGGTAAGTACACAAGGCTCTTATACCCAAACAAGAACCTAAAAGAAAAAAGGATAAACACAAGCTGTTAGTGAAAACAAATATGATTCATATTAACTTTAGTTCTAAATTCCCTTAACTAATAATAATAATAATGATGATCCCTTAAATAACTACAACACCCTACACTTACTGCGTGCTCACCATGTGCCACTTTCCATGTGGCAATAGAGTTATGTACCATCATCACCCCATTTTACAAACGAGAAAACTGAAGCACAAAGACTCTCAAGAAGTGAATGTTCTAGTTCTTATAACTTATACATCATTTCATTCCTTTATATTACTTTATATTTTCAATGAGCCTTTTTTATTTCTGTTGATATATCCTATTTGTATTTCTTTTTTTGGCATATCGTATTTTCAAAACTCCAAAATGCAGAGATTTAAATCCTTAGAGATTCACCTTCACATTTAACAAGCTCTCTTCTAGAGGCTAGCAGTGTATTTCTGAAACATACAGATGCACTTTCATCTCACAACCAGCTTGAGAAGGAGACACTCTATTACATAAAAAGATACATAAAGGTAGGGCCGGCCCGGTGGTGCAGTGGTTAAGTGCGCGTGATCCACTTCGGCGGCCCGGGGTTCACAGGTTCCGATCCCGGGCGCACACCAACACACCGCTTGTCAAGCCATGCTGTGGCGGCGTCCCATATAAAGTAGAGGAAGATGGGCACAGATGTTAGCCCAGGGCCAATCTTCCTCACCAAAAAGAGGAGCATTGGCAAAAGATGTTAGCTCAGGGCTGGTCTTCCTCACAAAGAGAAAAAAAGATACATAAAGGCTACAAGTGGCACTAGTCATCAGAACACTAACCACCTCACTTGGGTAACAAGCAACTTGGAAGTCTACATATAACCTATTCAAATGCTTATACTGTAATTTCAAAAGAAAAAAATCTCTCTTTTACATTAAATAATATAGTAAATCTAAGCATGAATATAGTTTATTTGGATCTATTTTAAAATTTGTACCAGGAAAAAACAATGGTTGATGATGGGTATGAAAAGGGTTTAAAAAAGCCATCAAGATCACAAGCATAACTATGATAAAGTAATATCTGAGAAGAACTAAAGATCCCAAACCTCAGGCACCCAGTATGCTGCCAGAACAGGCCAGATGGAGCACAGGCAAGCCCAGGGCGTGACCTGTCTGAGCCGCTACAGCAAAGACGCATGTGACCGGATTAAGGAGTGCAGTGGACTACCTAACTTGTAAGAGCCTGCTACCATGACCTGTCTCCTTCTGACAGGCTCACATTGCAGGCTGCGTCCACAAGCAACCACCCCTGCAGCCTAATAACTGTAGAATTTTGCAGCTGCTTACCTCCATGAAATTGGGACTCTAGAGGAGTGGGGGAGAAAGGAAAGCAGCATAGATAAAGTTGCCATGTGCATTTGTCTCCTATTTGAATGTGGCCACACGCCAAGCCTAGCTAAGGAAGCCCTCAACTCACTGTCATCAAAAATAAACGTTTTCATATAAATTTTTTACAATGTGGGTTTCTACGAAATCAAAAAAATCTCAAATGCCACTATCCTAGTTAAGTAGATATTGCTAAGCCTTTGCTTTCTCTCTGAAAAAAAACCAAAAACCAAAAAAAGTGATGATTATGATTCCTGGTGATTTGGCTTGAAATTTATTTGGAGACTAAGTCAATCCAATTAGTGGAAAATGAATGAATATCTCTAAGTTACAAGTTTTCTGAATAGTAGATAATTTTAGGCATTTTGCTATTTTTCAGAAATTTGAGCTTTTACTTTACTTTTAAATTCTAATTCATTTCCAGCCAACTGTCCCGCTCTTAAGTGACCAAGTGGCAAGATTCCTCTAATACTTTGTTTTTTCTTATGACAAAAGGCGCATGCTTATTCCAGAAAATGCTGGCAAGCGAAAGAAGAGCACAGGAATATGCATGATCACACCTGGAGGAGAGCAACAGCGTACCTCCTTCCAGATCCTTTTCTAGGGACCATCATCACCACATTTTTCTTTCATTAAGTGAATGAGAATGTTCAACGTGGCGTAGTGGTTAAGTGCACGCTCTCCGCTGCTGACAGCCCGGGTTCGGATCCCGGGCGCGCACCGACGCACCGCTTGTCAGGCCATGTTGTGGCAGCGTCCCATATAAAGTGGAGGAAGATGGGCACGGATGTTAGCCCAGGGCCAGTCTTCCTCAGCAAAAAAAGAGGAGGATAGGCATGGATGTTAGCTCAGGGCTGATCTTCCTCACAAAAAAAAAAAATGTTCAACAGGAGAGAGAGGTTTCCTGCTTGTCTGGGCCATATATTCCAGGAAACAGTGATGACACGCTATGAAGAAAGTAAATCAGTGTGATGTAGCAGAGTTCGTCAGGAATGGCCTTACTAAGGAGACGGCACTGGAACTGAGGCCTGAACGCGGTCTCCAGATAAGCAAGGATGTGGTATCAGCCAAGGCCCTGGTGGGAATGAGTGTGATGTGTTCTAGAAACAGAAAGGAGCCTGGAGAGCAGTGAAGGGAAGAGAGGAAAAAGATGAAGTCAGAGCGGAGGGAATGAATTACATAACACCTCATAAGCAGGGAGTTGGGTTTCTGAGTATAAGGAAAAGCCACTGAAGGAGGGCTTTAAGCAGGGAGAAATGACAGAAATGGACATACCTTTCAAAAGACCACCCTGATATAAGTGGGGATGAACTATAGGGGATAAGTGCTGAAGTCAGGACGCCAGTTAGGAGGCTGGGTCTAGGGCCTAGGGTGCCAGGCGAGGCGATGGAGAGAGCAGACCAATTGGAGGGAGAGCAGGAAGGACTTAGCAATGGGCTAGATGTGGGAAGTGAAGAGAAGGGAAGAAGTGAGGACGACAGTAATCCAAGGACGATACTCATTATTCACATGAGGAAACAGATGCTGTCTTACTAAGAAAGGGAAGCGAGAAGAAGAGACTGGGGTGTGACATGACTATTGAGTGCTGTGTGTCAGCCAGGGTTCTAACCATTGTATATGTATTGACCATGAGGCAGGCATTGTCACAATTATCCTCATTCACAGACGAAGACATTGAGGCACACAGAGTTTACGTAAAGCAACTTATTCAAGGTCACACTGTAATGTGGTAAAGCTTGACCTGAACCCAGGCAATCTAACTCTTACCCACTGACTATACATAATCATGCATAAATATTTTCCTAAAAAGAGAACTATACCATAGTTACTATTTTATCTCCTATGACTTAATTAGCTTGTTTCAACTAAAAAACATTAAGAGCAAAAAATAACTAGCTTAAAATGAATTTAGATTTAGAAAAGGAAAAAACAAAATTTCTGAAAAACGGGCAAAAATGCTTCAGGATGCAAAATATTTATAAAAATCTTCCCATTATTCACCAAAATTAACAATTCAAAAAGTGAGCTAGGATATTTATTTTCCACCAATTGTCAATTCAATCAAATTACGGGGTTGACCAATTTGCTTTCAGACAAATCATCTGCTACCAAAGCCCTTCTCTCCCACCACCCTGAGGATATTTCCACATGGTAATAAGTAACATTCATAGCTCAATAAAAATCTGTGATTCCAGCTAACTGACAATAAAAATAAGCAATCAAATTGGAAATTCAATAACCAGCCTTGCAAAGACTAGTATACACACCTTGGAAACAAAGATGTCAGAAAAAACAATGTTACTAGAAGACATCCTTTTAAAAGCCAAGAATCTGAATTGAAGTCCAGGATGTATCCAACAGCCCACATGGTAATCACACAAAGCATCAGCAGCAGGAAAAGCTATCAAGAGATGCAGAATTTCAGAACTTTATGGATTTTACCTCCTACGTATCTAATAATAATTAGTGTAATAGAAGAACCACCTCCTAAATACATAAAAACAATACAACGGCAGAACACAGTTTTTCTTCAAAATTGCTGATTGATAAATTTGAAGTTCGAGAAATTACAAATCTTAGAAACAATCTTTTAAAAGGCTTACATTTTAAAAACATTGCTTAAACATATTTGTTTTGCTTTCCCCCCCTTTCAAGAAACAGCGTTCTTTTAGAAAAGTGCTAATGATAGCTCACATTTTAAAAAATAATTTCTTTCAAAAAGTATTGCATGTCAGAAAGCATAAAGCAAGACAAAGGGACCACAGAAAAATCAACACACCCAAGACTTAATGAGGACAGTACAAGAGTTCCAACCTGGGCACCAGACGGTGCCATCCTCTAATAAAGAAAGTCAGAAGGAACAGGTCTGCAGAAAAGATGAGTTTAGTTTAGGGCATGTGGAACTTTAGATGCCTATGGACATCTAGGAGAAATTCAGGAGGCAGTCATAAAACCAGGGCTACGACCCAGGAGAAAACTTGGTGTTCATCAATAGCAGGTGGCAACACCACAGGTGAACAACATCCCGGGACTGTGTGCAGGCAGAAAGGGGAAGAATCTCGGCCAACACAAACACTGACAGGCTAAAAAAAAGCTAAGTCCCCAAAGATAACTAAGAAGGAGTGACCAGTGTGACCAGAAAGGCAGATGAGAACCAGGAGAAAGGTTCCAGTGAAACCAGGGAAGAGAGTCTCAAGAAGGGAGTAGTTTCTTGGTGCCAAATGTCACACGGAGGCCAAAGACTGAAACACATCCACAGGACGCTAATAATTCAGGTTTTTCTGGAAAAGTTAAAAGAATAAAACGTCTATGAACCAAAAGTGTGACCATCGGCCAGGCATGACGTCTGTGCAATGCACTAACTGCAGTCTACACGACCTGGGGAGCAAGCCGGCTTTTGCAATAGCAAAGGGAGGAAATACACTCTGCCCTATCTGCTTCAATTTCTACTTCTCTAAGCCATACTCCGAGGGTGGATAATTTCAAATGATATCAAGTCTTTAAAACGTTTCCAATTTTAATATGCATGATAACACAAATAAGCAAGTTTAGATTTTTTTTTAAAAGTAAATTTAGAATCTACAAGCAACATAATCTCAGAACAGAAATAAGAATTAAATATGGATCTTAAGATTTTAATCCCAGATATAACACTCAGAGATGAGTCACACTATTTACTCATTCAACGAATATTCCAGTGCATGTTGTATGCTAGGTGCTGTTATAGGCACTTGGAACACATCAATGAATTTAAGGTCTTCTCTCACGGAGCTTAAATTCTAGCAGGGGAAGACATACAGACAAACGTACTAGTGAATTTTACAGTGTATAAAAAGCTGGATCACACAGGGCCTTGTAAGCCACCGTAAGGACTTTGGCTTTTATTCTGAGAGACGGGGGAGACAGTGCAGGATTCTGCGCAGATGAATGACAGGATCTGACCTACATTTTAAAGATCCATGTAGCTGCAGTGTTGAGAATAGACTAGAGGTGATGGGGGTGCAGAGAGAAGTCAGACAACTGCAGCAATCCACATGAAAGATACTGTGGATGGACCAAAATGCCACTGGTGGAGTGGGGAGCAGGAGTCAGATTCCGACATAAACTGAGGGCAGAACTAGGCAGTATGTTTTTCTGATGGACTGGATCCATGGCAATGACAAGGAAAAGGCAAAGACGGCTGGAAAGCTGGAGTTGCCACCTGCTGAAACGGAGAAGGCTGTGGATGGGATAGTTGGGAGGGTGGGAGAAGATGAGGAGTTCAGGTGTGGATGTGTTACGTCGGAGATGCCTGTCAGACACTGAACCAGATAAGTCAAGTAGGTAACTGGATATATGAGTCTGGAAAGGTCTCAATTAGAGACAAATGTGGGAGCTGTCAACATATAGATGGCTTTTAAAGCCATGGAAGGGCGTGACATCACCAAGGGAATGAACAGACAGAAAAGAGGTCCAAGGACAAAATCCTGGGGCCCTCTGCCAATAAGCGGTTGGGGAGAAGCAGAGGGGTGGCAAAGGAGACTGAGAAGTAACCGTTACTTCCTTCTCTCTCCCTCCACACACCTAAATGTAAAATAGGTGTAGTACCCACGACGACCCTCTGCATAGAAATCTAGTGTCTGTTAATCTAGAATCATTCTGAAAGTGTAAGCACTAATTATTTTTAGATAAGATGATACAATCTATCATATTTGAAAACATTAAAAATAGTGGAATCAATTCAATTCCCCATTTTAACAATTTGAATTAAATTCACTATTATGACTTAGATTTTTGTTAGCCGTTCATAAGAACAAACTGAACTTCCTAACTTTTTCTAGTGCTCAGTTCACTTTTAAGGACAGAAGAACACCACTCAGAAGACTGCTAAGTTAAAAAATGAACAAAATTTGGGTTTCACCTCTCAAAATCCCAGATGTTTTTTATTTTATGAAATGACATCACATCCTTGAAGTCTGCAACATTGTCACCTTTCAAGTCTAACTCCTCATGATTCTAACAAAACACTCTGAATGAATTTTTCTATTGAAAAAAATTTTAATAAGGAACAAGCTCTTTAAGAAAAGCTTCTATAAAATTCCTTGCAACAAAGTATTTTTCTTTTCACTTCTCTAAGAATCTAAACCATTTTTTGTTTCAATTCACTCACTAAATACACGTGGAAATATGCCACGATATTAAAAAAGTAACATGCAGTTTTAGAGCCATCTAGCTGAGGACCAACGATAAACTGCCAATCAAAGAGCGAAATCTCTGCTGTTGAGGTGTGGGATGCACGGGAAAGATACAATCGGCAGATATAATGCAGCACTAAGCCAACTCCCTGGTTTCCCCTGATGCCTTAAAAAACAAAATAAATAAACAAAATATTCTTAGCGCCCACATATGAAAATACCTCGCAGTTCCGCAGCCACCTCCAAAGTCTGAACTTTTCGTTGGCTCTCATTTTGGCTTCCATTTTTAGCAAGTGAATAATGAGCCGATTTTTGTTTTGTAGAGCCATATCGAGAGGTGTGTCTCCCTTTGAAAAAGAATGAAAGAAAAAGTTCAGTTATATTTTCACTATATTATGAATGCTAAACATTTTATAAAAACTCACCAGAATCATAGCCTCAACACATTTATTGCGAGGGTAGCCAGCTATCATTGTTTATATCTACCTTGTGGTAAACTGAAAACGTATATTGCTTATCTTTATGTTAGTCTACCAATCTTCTAACTGAAGATATAATAAAGGAGAGCAACACCTGGTCATACCTTAACATTTCGGACATCCAGGCTAGCACCAGCTTCCAAAAGTTTATCGACGGCATTAATGTTTCCTGCTGCAACTGCCCAGTGAAGCGGAGTGTTCTGGTGTATTTTATCAACCACATTGAGAGCAGGATTAAACTTTAAAAGAAATCCAGTTGGTTCTGGCCTGTCTCAAAACAATAAAATACCAAGGGGTATTAACAGAAATGATGATTTGAAGGGTAAATGCAAATAATGAAACTTTTAAGCTAATTCACCAATTAACCAATCAGTAAGTATTCCAAACAACTGAGAAACTTCTTTGTGCAGAGTTCTAGGTGCTAATAGGAGAGATCCAAAAAAAAAAAAAGTGACAGTCTGCTATATAGATAATAGAATTATTTTAACACCAATACAGTGGAATAGCTGCTTTTGTTTTTCAAACTTTTACTTTCATCTTGTTCTATTGGTTAACATCTTTTTTAAATCGTAAATTTACCTCTGGCCAATATTAAATGATACGTTACTTATCTATTTAAAGACTAAATGTACAACATTGTAGGTAAGGAGATAAACCAAAAACCAACTTCACATTCTCCTTCCAACTAATTATTAAATAAGTCAGGTATAAATAATGTCCTAAAATATTTGTGTATCTTAGAAAATTATAGACTGGAAGAACAGAATTCAATATTTTTACTTTACCATCAATACCTTCCCTATCTTCATGACCACTCAAGAGATTCTTTTAATAAAACAACATCCTACGTTACTTATTCTATCAAGATCTTTAAACACTATACCCGACTTCAGAGTTATCAGCAAAGACGACAAAATGTTTAACAAAATTCTACCCCAGCCCCACCACTCCACTAACAAAAAAGAAACGGCATTAGAATTAACTCAGTTCCTTGCAGAGAAGTCCTAAGTAAAACCAGAAACAGACATTAAGTACAACAATGGAAACAAACTGTAAAGGGAAAACTGTAGCATGTATTTGAAGAAGAAGAACACTACATGCTGGATTATATGGTGGTCATTAATCACACATGTTTATAAAATAAATACACGGAAAAACTTAAATATGTAAGTACCTGATATGAACATATAAACAGACTCTTTTTACGGATCAGCTACATTAATATTTTCAGAACAGTCAACAATGTCAGAGAACCTTAATATTTACTGTTTTCCAGAAACCAGATTTATCATCTAGATCTCAAATTATAAGGACATTTAAACATGCCATTTTTTCTTAACACAAACTAAGAAATCTAAGTCATGTTAACAAGTATATGCTATGGAATCTCCATCTGTTCAATAAGGAAATTTTTTTATTATTAGTAGCTTTCAAACTTTCCCCCAAAGCTACCAGAAAAGAGAAAATTTACTTCAATGGTGCTTTTCTAACTACAACTACATTAAAAGAGCATATCACAGTCACAGGGTGGAAAATCTTATTTTCTTCCTCAGAATGCAGCATCATCTCACATAGACTGAGATACTTAAAATTATATATATGGAAAAGAAACTGTTGGAAACAAGAATCAAAATGAGGCAACTGAATTAAACTCACCCAAGTACTTTGTGAGCTGCTAACATGAGAGGTGTCTGCCCATTTACATCTGTCATATTCACACTCTGGTCAAAAAGAAGAGTAAATCAGCATAACTAAACACAGTCAAAGTTCTCTTTCTTCTCTTAACAGGAGTATCTCTTTAATACACTCAATACAACCATTGTGACCACAAGAAGGGTTCAAATATCATTTGAATAAAAAAAAGTTCTGCTTCACATCCCTATGGTAAAAATCCACTAATTTCTACAAAAATGTTTTTGTTTTTCCTGAGGAAGATTCACCTTGAGCTATCGTCCGTGCCAGTCTTCCTCTATTTTTTTAGTATGTGGGCCACCAGCACAGCACGGCCGCTAACAGAGCGGTGTAGGTCTGAGCTCAGGAACAGAACCTGGGCTGCTGAAACAGAGTGCACTGAACTTAACCACTAGGCCGCAGGGCTGGCCCTCTACAAAATATTTTTAAAGGGAAAATCTAAATATATGATTTAAAGTATTGTATGATGTGAATGGAAGAGAGCTAAGGGAAAGAGAAAAACGTTGATAATCACCATCAAATAAAACAGACTGCAGCGACCATAGAAATCATCTAGCTCAGACCTTAAGTAACACATTAATGCATACTATCATCCTACACAAAGTCATCCAGGCTCTACTTAAACACTTCCAGTAATGGTAAACTCTTTATCTTTTGAGACAACTCATTGTATTTTTGGACTTATCATATTATGTTCCAAATAGTAAAATATGAAAAATTCTATTTTCTAGAATACAGAAAAAAAAGGAAATCACATCACCATGAGGATATGCCCCTTTAATAAAAGGGGTCCAGGTTTGAGGTGTACAATAAGGGTTCCAACAGAGCCAAAGAGCAAGCTTTAGTTACTAAAGAGTCTCCCGGGCCTTGGAGGAATACAGCGTGGGAAGGAGCCCAAAGAGAAGCAGTAAGGACTCCTCCTCACACCTCTTTCCAAAATGAGACCCAGGAGGTTATAATTATTCTATTTCAATTGGCTAAGTCTGAGAGAAAGTGATTATTTAAAGAGAGTACAATCATTCCAACAGCACTTGTGCAAACATGTTTCCACACGTTACAGGCGAGTCTGCTGATACATAAACGGCTATCAGAAAGCATACCCCAGGCAGTGAAACTCCCATTGCCAATAACCTATAATTTAACCTGTGCCATAAATGGATGCCTCTTAAGGTAAGTCATTTTTCATAGAATTACTTTAGAGAACAATAAGAAGCATACATTCAACTTGGTCTCCCATTTGGACTCAAATAATGAAAGCAAATAACGGGTTAATTTAGCGATGTGACTACCATTTCTACCTTCAACCAGAAGAAAAATACAGGCTTTGAAGCCACATTTTTAAAAAACTCTGCAAATTACTAGGCTCATAAGGAAAACTATTAAAGACTTACAAGTTTCAGAAACATCTATCATACATTACTGAGCTAAATGACCTGTCCTTTTTGCACCAAGGAAGCTGGAAAAGCAGTATTCAACAGCTAGACTTACTGAGGCTAATATCTGAATATGTGGATATCTATAACTTCTACTTTAAAAAATGAGGACACGGGCCGGCCCGGTGGCGCAAGCGGTTAAGTGCGTGCGCTCCGTTGCGGCGGCCCAGGGTTTGCCGGTTTGGATCCCGGGCGCGCACCGACGCACCGCTTGGCAAGCCATGCTGCGGCGGCGTCCCATATAAAGTAGAGGAAGATGGGCACGGATGTTGCCCAGGGCCAGTCATCCTCGGCAAAAAAAGAGGAGGATTGGCAAATGTTAGCACAGGGCTGATCTCCTCACACACACAAAAAAAAGAGGACAGACTACTACTAACCATCTTCCCAACCTCTCAGATCTACAATAGCTGGAGCGTAAGATACATTTCAAAACATACCTGTCCCTTTGCGATGAGATACGCTATAACGGGCATGTGCTGAAATAACACTGCCAGGTGGATGCTGCTGAATCCCTCCCCGTCGAGGAGACTGGGGTCTGCACCACACTGCAGTAATAATATGACCATAGGTAAATGCCCTTGTCTGTAAATAGAGGATAAAAATCATACTGTATCCTGTAGCATGCAGAAAAAGAAACAAGTCCAGGGAGAAACTGATATCCCTAAGATATGAGGGATTTTGACTAGATATAAACAGTATTTCCTAACAGTAAGATTTTTAGACACTGGAGATTGTCTAAACATCTTTTACTTAGATGCTCCAAACTCAGAACCATCTGGACAGCCCTTCTTGAGTGCAGGTGATAAACATAACCTCCCAATCCACCTTAAACCTTACGTTGCTACCAGAGCATGACTAATGCTAAAACTGGAAACTTCAAAACCACTCAACTTCACTGCTGCTAATTAAAAAAAATGATGATGAGCCAGGTATGTGGGAGTATAACACTGACAGACTGCAGGCACACTGCGAGAACATTACTCTTAGAAACTACACATTTTTATACTTGAATATGGTTCACTTTCCATGTAAAGCACTGTTGCTCCAGTAGCTTAAAGGGGAGGAACCAGCCCTAGATTCGTCAAAACTCTTGGCTATGGAGAAAAGACTCAACTCCTTGCCTTAAATGAACAACGATTCACTTTAGTTTCAGGTTCACGCCAACCCCACCAACCACACAGAGTAGAGTTAAAATGAAAGATGAAAAAGTACATATTAACTTCAGCTTCAGACGGTCAACACACAACGGAGAAAGAACTGATTGAGTTTACAGTTCACTGCACTGTCACTTTTATCCATGTGACCAAATAGAAAAGATATTTATTGGATTATAAAAAAGAAAGTATAATACACATATTTCAGTTTGAGCATCATAGTGGAGCCCTAAATTAAACGCAAAAAATATCGTCTCATGGGCCGGCCCCGTGGCTTAGCGGTTAAGTGCGGGTGCTCCGCTGCTGGCGGCCCGGGTTCGGATCCCAGGCGCGCACCGACACACCGCTTCTCCGGCCATGCTGAGGCCGCGTCCCACATACAGCAACTAGAAGACTGTGCAACTATGACATGCAACTGTCTACTGGGGCTTTGGGGAAAAAAAATAAATAAATAAAAATTAAAAAAAAAAATATCGTCTCTGCAAACTCTAAACTGTAATCTTTTTTGAATGAAGGGAGAAAAGAAAAAGAAAGTCTTTCAAATTGTCTTTAACTGCAATTTCCAATGTGGTGGCCACTAGCCCCACATGGCTATTTAAATTTAAATTAGCTAAAATGAAGTAAAATTAAAACTTCAATTCCTTAGTTGCACTAGCCACATTTCACAATTCACATTTCATACTTCACTAGCCACACTGGCTAGTGGCTACTGTAATGGACAGCATAGAAGGGAACGTTTCCGTAATTACAGAAGATTCTGTTGGAAAGTGCTGATCTATAATGTTCAGAAAATGAACTTAAGTCACTTGATTTTGAACAGCAATTTCAGTGTTTATAGAAACCTTTACCTGACAGCCCAGTGAAGAGGAGTTGAATTTAAATCTCCACCCAACTGATCTACCACAGCACCTTTTGAAATATAAAACCTGTTAAAAGCAGACATAAATGAAAATAAGATTTAAAACTTGAAATTCATAATGAGAAAGAAAACATTAATTTTTCTTAGTAACAAATGAGTTGAAAAACAGAAATTATGATAATAATCTTCAAATCTGCAGAAAGATTCACACAACAGCATCAAACAGACCCCTGGTGAAATAATTCTTGGCATGTAAGTAATTACTCCTGCTGTCATGAGCATTCCATAACTCACATACCACACACGTGATAACTACTCCCTGCATATTCTAACTACGATGTTCTCGAAATGGTTTGTGTTCAAAAGGTTTAGGATCACACAGATATTCTACTTAACTTGCAAGAAGAAAGGTCAAATTATGTCACTTTTAAGTTTAAAATTAGAATTATTATGTGGGAATGAATTGTAAAAGTAAGTAGTAAAAAATTAATTCAAAATCCCTTCAGGAAAGTTAGACATTTTGAGTGTTTTGCTTTCTATTTTGGGAGCACAGACTGACGCACTGTACACAGTGAACCTATAAGGTAAAGAGACTTATTTTCTTCTGTGGTTTATAGGAATTCGTCTCATTATTTCAAAGTTGTGCCTCACGTATCATATTCTCTAAACAATACACCAGTTTATTTCCACAGAAAAGGAGTTTTACCTGTGAGTATAATATGTGTTAGAATATTTTAAACTTTAGTATATTTTTATTTTCTTAAACCTCAAGGATTTTAAACACGTATAATACAAAACATATACACATGTATATTTTACATGCTAAGGTATAAAACAAAGAAAGAAACAAAAAAAAAATGGGTAGGCAGTAGTGCTTTAGGAAGGAGAAATATTTTATACAATCCAATACATGCCTACTTAGAAATGTATTCCATACTTAGTTAAAAAAAACTGTCTATTCCTCCTGGCATTATCACAACAGAAAGCATTTCAATGTTTCTTTCTAAAACAGATGAAACTTTCTGTTCTATCCTGAGGAAGTCTGTTATGCTTTTTCTTTTCCAAAAATGTGCACTTTCATTTTCAGGTTCGTTTCCTGAACTTTATTCTTTATGATGGGCCCCCATGGCTTTATCTTAAATTTTCCTTTTTGGGCCAGTGCGAGTCTCTGAGGTCCTCTTCCATGCTATCATAACCGATGGGTGTGACACAAAGTTCCAGATATTCATTTACAATAAAGGATTACAGATGGTTCAACATCCATACTTGCACTTGAAGAAAAAGACAAATGAAGGTGAGGTCTAGAATTATAAATACACACTTAATTAACACACATATATGCCATCTTACTTTACAAGATCCAGCCTGTTGTTAATAGCAGCCCAATGAAGAAGCGACACATTTTCTTTGTCTGGTTGCCTGACATCATATCCTGCTTCCACCAACTCTTTACATCGTTCAAAAATCCCATATCTCAAATGAGAAAAAAAGAGAGGCATAAATGACACCATTAAAATAATTTCAAATAGCAAAATTTCTTGCTTTTACCATGTCTTTATCCAATCTGTCTTTCAGCCAACACAGGAACATGGTAATTAACAAAGATGTACACAAAGAGGACACAGTGTAAAGCCAAAAACAAAAGTAAACCTGGTTTACTAAATTGATAGATTAAGCCATTTGATGGTGAATGTGATTTTCTTAAATAAACTTTAACATTCACATTTGCCCTCCTTCGATAAATTTCAATTGATCTTTCACTATATGCCAGGAATACATGGTGCCAATTCCTGAATCAAACTAAGCCCATGCAACGACCTCACGATAACGGAAAGCAAACCTGGAATGGGATAAACTCAATAATAAAATATGGACATGGTATAGTGAGAGCAGACGAATGATTAGTCCTTTCTAAAGGAGATGAAATATAATAAATGAGCTATATTTTACAGAATAAGAGAGGGCATCTCAGGCAGAGGGAATAGTATGTATAAAAGTCAGAGATGTGAAACGGCATGGATGTTCAGAGAAAGATAAGCAATTCAGCACTGCAGAAGCATAAAGCATAAACGAGGGAACGGCAAGAGATGAGGCTAGAAAAGGCAGGCAAAGATTGCATGGGCCTTCCATGCTATGCTATGAAGTTTAGACTTTATCTATGGTTCAAAGGGAAACCACTAGAGATTTTAAAGAAGAAAATACTCAGACTTTGAGTCTTAAGGATGATCACAGTAGTGGCAGTACGGAAGCTGATTAGAGGAGGGTGAGGCAGAGACTGAGAGAACCGTTTAGAGCCTCTTGCAATAAACACAGATAAATCTCAAGTAAGAGGGGCAACAGGAATGGAAAAGGAAGGATGGACTTGAGAGTTATTTACGAGTTATTTACTGACTATCAGAGCGAAACACAGGAGAGAAATACCTCTTTTTAATGCTATAATAATTTTTTAAATCATTTATTAGCAATATTTCCTTTCAACAGAAACTCTTAAGTCCCAGCAAACCATTCAGCATTTTCTTTGAAACATTTCTATTTAGAGGGACCCATAAGTTTCAACAGGCCCTCAAGGGTCAAAATCAAACCAAATGGCAGAATTGTCTCTGTTTCCCACACTGTTAAATTAAATAATTTCTGCCTGACCAAAATGTGTGCCTTTGCCTATCTGTCTGTCCATCTTTATGGCATTTTTTACAAGATAGAGATACCTGTTTGACAATGCTAAGTGAAAATATTAATAAGAAGGAATTGTTGATAATGATACATATATTTATATCCTCCATCTTTTAAACGTCAACTTCAACATTTTACTGGAAAAGAAATATTCCCTTTATTTGAGAAATATAAGAGTACACGCTAACTAGAATTTTTAGTGGTTTAGAAAATGCATGCACACCCACACACATCCTAGCTCTCTTTTGCCCTTCCCAAATACTACCTAAAGATCCTCCCACAACCACTCGAGTAGGTCCAAGACCTAAAGGAAATTTTAGGAAAGATATAAAATGTGAGTTCTGGGCCGGCCCAGTGTCGTAGTGGTTAAGTGCACGTGCTCTGCTTCGGTGGCCCCAGGTTCGCAGGTTCAGATCCCGGGAGCGCACTGAAGCACCGCTTGTCAAGCCATGCTGTGCCGGCGTCCCATATAAAGTAGAGGAAGATGGGCACGGATGTTAGCCCAGGGTAAATCTTCCTCAAAAAAAAGAGGAGGATTGGCATCAGATGTTAGCTCAGGGCTAATCTTCCTCGCAAAAAATAAAAAAAGAAAAAATAAAATAAAAAATGAAATGTGAGTTTTTACTGAGATTCCCTGTAAATGTAGCCTAATTTCTCACATTTATCATAACAGAGCTTTACTGGTAGCAGAGAAACATTTAAATGTTTCCATTCTAATCAAAGCAAATATTTACCTTAAGAACACTCTCATCTTCACATAATAATACAAACAACATCAAATAATATTCACCTAAAGTAGTGGTTCCTAAGGCCTCTGAAGTTCACATAAATTAGGAATTAGAATACTCAAATAATTGTCAATTATTTTTTAACTAACATAATAATACATTAGTCTACATTAAGCCAAACAGGCCAATTAATCGCTAAATATCTTTGCTTTTGACAGAAATTACATCAAGTTAGTGTGGTAACATTAGTTCTTTTCACGCTGATTAGAAACTCTGATGGGCAGATTTATATTCGTTTACTAAGAAATGCATTACTAATTAATGTAGTCTGATAGGCAATATATTTTAAAATACATTCAATGGCAAGAGGTGGGGTGGATGTTGATAATCAGTAAGATCCACGAGGATGAAAATGTTGGAAATGATTTAACGCAAATATGGAGATCTCAAGAGGAAATTTTCAAAACAAAACTTTCATTTTCAGTGCAAGGAAAACCAACTACCATATGTTTCGAGTGGTGAGAAAATCTATTTCTACTTCACTGCCTTTTTTCTGGTGCACCTAGTATAACAGATAATAGAAAGTAATCAATCAACAAATCTTTAAAAGATCCATAAATGTGTGAGGTGATATTTTTCCATCCCATCTACATATTTAGGTTGTAGTACTTTTTAAAAGACTCAGATTTGTGTTTCAAAGTCTAGTTTTAGTGTCATTTTAAATCATTCATTCACTCGACATTTATTGGGCACCTAATTCAAGACAGGAACTGTGCAAAAGAACTGGGGATAAAAGATGAAAAAGTCATGCTTTTGCAAAGGAGCTTCTCACAATCTAGTGGGAGAGCCTGGTGATAAACAGCTGAGGTGCACTGCACTAAGTGCTCTGACGCCCCTACGGCAAATACCCTAGTGCCGGAGCAGGAAGTAAGGATGGGATCCACTGGAGGGCCATGAACTGCACACGCAGGATTACAATTCAGCAGAACGCAAGGAGAAAACAGTGCACGGGAAGACTTACTGAGTAGCTTTGACAATGTAAACAGTGCACGGGAAGACTTACTGAGTAGCTTTGACAATGTCACAGTTACTAGAGTCCTCTACAAAAGGCAGAGCTTCTCTCGCCTTGGCAAGTTCTTTGTTTCCATGTGCACAGACTCCATGTCGACCAAATCCTGGCGGGTGGGGGCCATGGCTGTGATTCCTGCACTGCGGAGTAAGAGCAATTTGAGAAAGCATAGCAAGAGAATTAACGTCACGCTCAATTACATAACAAAGCATTTGCTACTATCAACAATATCTATGTTATTAATTAGAATTTTTTTTTGTCTTTGAGGTGTATTCTAGGAAAGATTTTCATCTTAATTCTGTTCACTAGAATTAGATGCTTAATATTAGAAAATTCTAAATGACATATTTTGTCACAAAACAAAGGTCATCTGCAAAGGCACAAATGGACCTCGTTACTTGTAGTAGGTGGACGGTGATGGCTACTGACAGAGTAGGAAGGTCACCAGGCCTCTGCTTTGGGGGGTTGTGGCAGACACACTCTGAGGATACCCTCTAATGAATCAAGTTCTTAAATGTGTATAACTGGAGTCCCAGGACAGGAGGGGGAAATATTTTTTTGATATCTGAATAAACAATAGCCAAAAATCTTCCAAATTTGGTGAAAATTATAAGCCCACAGCTTGTAGAAGCTCAACAAGCCCAAGCAGGATAAACCTCAAAATCTTGCGCCAAGGTATATCATAATCAAATCACTAAAAACCAACGATAAAGGGATAACCTTAAGAGCAGCATAAGGAAAAAGAAACATTATTCAAAACAACACAGATAAGAATGAACTCAGACTTCTCATCAGTGAGCGCAAGCCAGAAGACAAAAGCACAACAGTTTTAAGGAGCTGAAAGTAAAAACTGTAAACCTGGAAACACCAGCAAAACATTCTTCAAAAATGGGGGCGAAATAGAAACTGTTTCAGAGAAACAAAAGCTAAGAAAATTCCCAGCAGACTTATACTACAAGAAACGATAAAGGAAGTTCTTCAGGCTAAAGGAAAATAATACCAGATGGAAATCCGAGTCAATACAAAGGAATAAAGAGTGCCAGAAATGCATGGGTAAACATAACAGACTTCTTCTCATTTATTAATTTCTTGGTGATAGTAGAGAAATGGAAGTATACTGCTGTAAGAGATGCTATAACAGTATTTGCAGGTAGACAGTGATAAAGTGTATAGTGTTAGCCTAAGAGTAACTTCTAAATAAAGGAAAGAGGTATAAGTGACAAGCCAATAGCAGAGATACAATAAAATACTTAAAAGATACTCAATTAAAATCTTTTAAAAATTCAGGAAAAGTAGGAAAAAAATGAACAAAGAACAGAGAAGAGAAAGGAAAACATACAAGATGATATATTTACACTGAACCAAATTGATAATTATGCTAAATGCAAATATTTAAAAAAAAACAATGAAAGACATTGTTAGATTGGATTTTAAAAAACTACAACTATATGCTGTCTACAAGAAAACCATTTTAAATATAAAAACATACATAGGTTAAAAGTAAAAGGACAGAAAAAGGTATGCTGTGCAAAAACAGTAAGCATAAGGAACGTAGTGGCTATGTTAATATAAGATAAAGTAGACATCAGCACAAGAAATCCTACCAGAAATGAAGAGGGACATTTCATAATATTAAAGAGGCCAATTCATCAAGCAGACATAACAACCTTAAATGTGTATGCACCCAAAAGGAACTTGAAAATTCATGAAGCAAAAACTGATGGAACTGAAAAGATAAACAGAAAGATTCACAATTATAGTTGGATATTTCAACATTTCTTTCAGTAACTGATAGAACGAGTAAACAGAAAACCACACTGGATAGAGAAAAGGATAGGAATCAGAAAGGGACAGAGAAGACTTAAAGAACACTATCCACCAACTTGATCCAATTGACATTTTCATAAAACTTTACCCAACGAGAACAGAATATTCTTTTCACGTGCATACGGAATACTCATCAAAATAGACGATATATTGGGCCATTAAATAAGTCTCAACAAACTTAAATGGATTGAATTCATACAGAGCATGTTCTCCGACCAGAATGGAATTAAATTAGAAATCAATAACCAAAGGATATGTGGAAAATTCTCAAATATTTGGACACTAAACAACACATTTCTAAATAACCCACAGGTCACAGAAGAAAACAAAGAAAAACTAGGAAATACTTTGAATTGAATGAAAATGAAAATGTAATGTATCAAAATGTGTAGGATGCCACCTAAGCAGTGTTTAGAGTCGATTTTTAGCTTAAATGTTTACAATGGGAAAAAAGAAGAGTTTAAAACAAATGATCTAAGTTTTCACCTTAAGAATCTAGAGTAAGAAAATTAAACCCAGAACATCACTGAAACCAAAAGCTGGTTATTTGGAAAGAATAAATCAATAAAATCGATAAACCTCTAGTCAGACTGATAAGAAAAAGGATGTCAATGACAAATAGATTTTAAAAGAGGGACATCACTACAAGATTCTACAAACATTAAAAGCATAAGAGAATATTGTGAACATCTTTATGTCCCAATTCAACAACCTAGAGGAAATGCACAAATACCTCTAAAGACACAAGTTATCAAAATGAATTTAAAAAGAAACAAGTAGCACTTTATTAAAGAAATTGAATTCATAATTAAAAACATTCCCATTAAATAAACATACCAAAACTACTCCAGGCCCACATAACTTATAACTTAACTGGTGAACTGTATCAAAATACTTAAGGAAGAAATGATACCAATTCCTTCAGAAAATAGAGGGAATGCTTCCCAGCTCCTTTTAGGAAGCAGCATTATCCCGATACTAAAAACCAACAGACATTACAAGTAAAGAAAACTATAGACCCAGTATCCTTCATGAACATAGATGCAAAGATCCTAAATAAAATATAAGCAAATTGCATTCAGTAATACACAAAAAGGACAGTATACATTATTACCAGGTTTAAACATTTCAAAATAAATCAATACAATTCACAATATTAACAGAAAAAAGGAAAAAAAATATATATATATATATATACTCATTTCAGTAGAATAAAGCATTTGACAAAATTCAACACCCATGCATGATAAAACTCTTGGCACACTAGGGAAACATGGGGAGTTGCTCAATCTGATAAAGAGCATTTATAAGAAATCTACAGCCACCACACACTTAATGGTAAAAGACTGAATGCTTTAACTCTCAAGACTGAAAACAAAGCAAGGATGCCCACTATCCCCACTTATAATCAACAATGTACTGAAGTCCTAGACAGAGTAACAGCGTAAGAAAAAGAAATAAAATGTATACAGATCAGGGAAGAAGCAAATTCATCATTATTTGCAGGGAACATGATCATTTACAAAGAAAATCCTAAGGAGTCTTTTAAAAAATCTATAATAGCATCAAAAACACTCAAAATGTTTTTATGCTGCATCCAGTATTTTTAGTTGCATTCAAATGGGAAGTTCACATCAAATACCTAGCAAACGACTCTTAGAAATCAAAACCAGCTTATTACTTTATAATCCCATCTTGTTCTTTACCATAAAGTTGTTACCCAGCTTTCACCAACCTTCTTCACCAGACCTGTCACGCAACAACTTTTCACTGTTGGAAAAAAAATCATTCTCAAAGAATGAAAACACATTAATAGAAAATTGAAGATATTTGAAACAATGTGCCTAAGTCAATTCTCCAGGAGATCCAAAAAAGGTTTAAGAAATTACAGTTTTACTGAAATAAGTCCATAACCCCTGAATGGGTTACTCTGAAGAGGCAAATGCCTTCTTTAAAAAAGTTAACTTGGGGCCTGTCCAGTGGTGTAGTGGTTAAGCTTGCGTGCTCCGCTTCGGCAGCCTGGGGTTCATAGGTTGGGATCCCACGTGTGGACTTACACACCGCTCAATAAGCCATGCTGTGGCAACATACCACATACAAAATAGAGGAAGACTGGCACAGATGTTAGCTAAGGGCCAATCTTCCTCACTAAAAAAATTTTAAAAATAAATAAATGTTAACTTACAGTAACACTGATTTTTTTGGTATAGAGTTCTATGAATTTTAACATATGTATAGAGTCACATAATCACCACCACAATCAGGATACAGAACAGTTCCAAAACCTCAAAACACTTCCTTGGGATATCCTTTGTAGTTATACCCCACCTCTACCCCATCTCCTGGCACCATTGATATGTTCTTTGTCACTAGTTTTATCTTTCCCAGAATGTCATAAAATGGAATTATACAGCATATAACCTTCTAAGACTGGTTTCTTTCACTCAGTATAATGCTTTTGAGATTCATCCAAGTTGTTGCATGTTATTAATAGTTCCTTCCTTGCTGTATAGTATTCCATTATATGAATGTATCAGTTTATCCATTTAAACAACCCATGTGGGTTGTTTCCAGCTTTTGACAATTATAAATAGAGCAGCTATAAACATTCACGTACAAGCTTTTGTGTGAACATGTGTTCTCGCTTCTTTAAGAGTGAGACTGCTTGATGTGCCATTGTGATTTATAATAAGAAATACATATTTAGTCTTCAACTCTGTTTCAGGCACAGAGCTCCTAAAACTCTTGGAATTTCCTAAGTGATGAGAGCTATAAAGATGTCTTGTTATGTTAATGACACGACTTTTGGAAAGCACAGAAAGATGAGGGCTGCTTGCCAAGAGAACCAACTACTCGATTAAAGGGCTGGAACTTTCAGTCCCACTCCCCTGACCTCCGGGGAGCTGAGAGGGGCCGGAGGTCGAATCAATCAATGGCCAATGATTTAATCAATCATGCCCATGTAATGGAGCCTCCACAAAAACCCAAAAGGACAGGGTTCGAAGAGTTTCCAGATTGGTGAAGACGCAGAGATTTGGGGAGCATGGCACGCTCGGAGAGAGCATGGAGGCTCTGCGCCCTTTCCCCATACCTTGCCCTATGCATCTCTTCATCTGGCTGTTCCTGAGTTATATCCTTTCATAATAAACTGGTCATCTAGTGAGTAAACTGTTTCCTGAGTTCTGTGAGATGCTCTAGTAAATTAATGGAACCCAAGGAGGGGGTCGTGGGAACCTCTGATTTATAGCCAGTAGGTCAGACGCATGGTGGTCTAGTGGTTAAGATTCAGCGCCCACAGCCCAGGTTCATTTCCCAGTCAAAGAACCACACCATCCGTCTATTGATTGTCATACTGTGGTGGCTGCGTGTTGCTGTGATGCTGAAAGCTATGCCACTGGTATTTCAAATACTAGCAGGGTCACCCATGGTGGACAGCTTTCAGCAGAGCTTCCAGACCAAGAAAGATTAGGAAGAAGGACCTGGCCACCCTCTTCCAAAAACACTGCCCATGAAAGCCCTATGAAGAGCAGCAGAACATTGTCTGATATAGCACTGGAAGGTAAGAGTATGGCGCAAAAAGACTCGGCAGGGTTCTGCTCTGCTGTACATACGATCACTAGGAGTCGGAATCGACTCGACAGCACTAACTACAGAAAGCTCAGAAGCACAGGTGACAACTTGGACTTGAGACTGGCACCCGAAGTGGAGGGCAGTCTTGTGACACTGAGCCCTTAACCTGTGGGATCTGATGCTATCTCTGGGTAGACAGTGTCAGAATCAAGTTGAGTTGTAGGACACCCAGCTGGTGTCAAAGAATTGCTTGGTGGTGTGGGAAAAACTCCTCCCCACATGGTAATCAGAATCAGAATTGTTACTTGACCATTAGGTAAGTATATGTTCAATTTATAAGAAACTGCCAAATGATTTTCCAGAGTGGCTGCACCACTTTGCATTGCCACAAGCAACTTATGAGAGTTCCAACTGCTCTGCATCCTCCCCAGCTCTTGGTACTGTCAGTATAGTAGATGCGTAGCAGGATCTCATCACAGCTTAATTTTCATACCCCTAAAGGCTAAAGAGATCGAGCATCTTCTCATGTGCTTATTTGCCATCTGTGTATCTTCTTCGGTGTCTGCTCACGTCTTTTACCCATTTTTTAATTGGGCTGTTTGTTTTCTTACTGTTAGGTATTGAGAGTTCTTTATATTATATATTCTAGATACAAGTCCTCTGTCAGATATGTAGTTTGCAAATATTTTCTTCCAATCTGTAGTTTATCTTCCCATTTTTTTTCTTTTTTTTTTTAATTGATGTTTTAATAGTTTTTAACATTGTGAAATTTTGGGTTGTACATTTTTGTCTGTCCATCACCATATATATGTCTCCCTTCACCCCTTGTGCCCACCCCCCACTCCCATAGCCCCTGGTAACCAGAATACAGTTTTCTCTGTCCATGTGTTGGTTTATATTCCACATATGAGTGAGGCCATACAGTGTTTGTCTTTCTCTTTCTGGCTTACTTCACTTAACATAATACCCTCCAGGCCCATCCATGTTGTTGCAAATGGGACAATTTTGTCTTTTTTTATGGCTGAGTAGTATTCCATTGTATATATATACCACATTTTCTTGATCCAATCGTCAGTCGAGGGACACTTGGGTTGCTTCCACTTCTTGGCTATGGTGAATAATGCTGCAATGAACATAGGGGTGCATAAGCCTCTTTGGATTGTTGATTTCAGGTTCGTTGGATAGACTGCCAGTAGTGGGATGGCTGGATCATAGCGCATCTCTTATTTTTAATTCTTTGAGGAATCTCCATACTGTTTTCCATAGAGGCTGCACCAGTTTGCATTCCCACCAGCTGTGTATAAGGGTTCCTGTTTCTCCACATCCTCTTCAACATTTGTTGTTTTTTGTCTTGGTGATTATAGCCATTCTAACAGGCATGAGGTGATATCTTAGTGTTGTTTTGATTTGCATTTCCCTGATGATTAGTGATGTTGAACATCTTTTCATGTGCCTATTGGCCATCTGTATATCTTCTTTGGAGAAGGGTCTGTTCATTTCCTCTGCCCATTTTTTGATCGGGTTGTTTTTTTGTTGTTCAGTTGTGTGAGTTCTTTATATATTATGGAGATCAACCCCTTGTCAGATGTATGTTTTGCAAATATTCTCTCCCAGCTGGTGGGTTGTCTGTTCATCTTGATTCTGGTTTCGTTTGTCTTGTAGAAGCTCTTTAATCTGATAAAGTCCCACTTGTTTATTTTTTCTTTAGTTTCCCTAATCTGGGTAGGAATCCGAAAAGATTCCTTTATGACCAACGTCAAATAGTGTGTTGCCTATATTTTCTTCTACGAGTTTTATAGTTTCAGGTCTCACCTTCAGGTCTTTGATCCATTTTGAGTTAATTTTTGTGAATGGCAATAGCAGATGGTCCACTTTCATTCTTTTGCACGTGGCTGTCCAGTTTTCCCAACACCATTTATTGAAGAGACTTTCCTTTCTCCATTGTATGTTCTTAGCTCCTTTGTCAAAAATTAGCTGTCCGTATATGTGTGGTTTTATTTCTGGGCTTTCAATTCTGTTCCACTGATCTGTGTGTCTGTTTTTGTACCAGTACCATGCTGTTTTGATTACTATTGCTTTGTAGTATGTTTTGAAGTCAGGGATTGTGATGCCTCCTGCTTTGTTCTTTTTTCTTAGGATTGCTTTAGCTATGTGGGATCTTTTGTTGCCCCATATGAACTGTAGTATTCTTTTTTCTATTTCCGTGAAGAATGTCATTGGGATTCTGATTGGGATTGCATTGAATCTGTAGATTGCTTTAGGTAATATAGACATTTTAACTATGTTTATTCTTCCAATCCACGTGCATGGGATATCTTTCCATTTCTTTACGTCATCATAGATTTCTTTCAATAATGTCTTGTTGTTCTCATTGTATAGGTCTTTCACCTCCTTGGTAAGATTTATTCCTAGGTATTTTATTCCTTTTGATGCAATTGTAAATGGTATTATCCTTTTGAGCTCTCTGTTAGTTCGTTATTATCATACAGAAATGCAACTGATTTTTGTAGATTGATTTTGTACCCTGCAACTTTGCTGTAGTTGTTGATTATTTCTAATAGTTTTCCAACGGATTCTTTAGGGGTTTCTATATATAAAATCATGGCATCTGCAAATAGTGAGAGTTTCACTTCTTCGTTACCTATTTGGATTCCTTTTATTCCTTTTTCTTGCCAAAACCTCTGGCCAAAACCTCCAGTACTATGTTGAACAGGAGTGGTGAGAGTGGGCAGCCCTGCCTCGTTCCTGTTCTCAGAGGAATGGCTTTCAGTCTTTCCCCACTGAGTATGATGTTGGCTGTGGGTTTGTCATAAATAGCCTTTATTATGTTGAGGTACTTTCCTTCTATTCCCATTTTGTTGAGAGTTTTTATCATAAATGGATGTTGTATCTTGTCAAATACCTTCTCTGCGTCTATTGACACAACCATGTGGTTTTTATTCTTTGTTTTGTTGATGTGATGTATCATGTTGATTGATTTGCGGATGTTGAACCATCCCTGCGTCCCTGGTATAAATCCCACTTGATCATGGTGTATGATCATTTTAACGTATTGCTGTATTTGGTTTGCCAATGTTTTGTTGAGGATTTTTGCATCTACGTTCATCAGCGATATTCGCCTGTAATTTTCCTTCTTTGTATTGTCTTTGTCTGGCTTTGGTATCAAGGTGATGTTGGCCTCGTAGAATAATTTAGGAAGTGTTCCACCTTCCTCTATTTTTTGGAATAGTTTGAGAAGGATGGGTATTAAATCTTCTTTGAATGTTTGGCAAAATTCACTGGAGAAGCCATCTGGTCCTGGACTTTTATTTTTTGGGAGGTTTTTGATTACTGTTTCAATTTCTTTACTTCTGATTGGTCTATTCAGATTCTCCATTTCTTCTTGGTTCAAAAAGTTTTGGGAGGTTGTGGAGTCTAAGAATTTATCCATTTCTTCTTTCCATTTCTTAAAAGTCTCTTTCACAAAGCGAAAGTTTTTAATTTTGCTGAAGTCCAATTTATTAGTTTTTTTCTTTTACGGATCGCCCTTTTGGTGTCACTTCTAAGAACTACTCTCTTGGGACCACAGTTCCTCTGTTCAATGAGGAAGTTCTCCTCCCTCAGAGTTTCAGGTGCCTGTGCTGCCAGGAGACCTCTTTCCTGCTCCTTGAGCCTGACCTAGCACTCCTGGAGTGTTCTTGTCTACAGTGATGCTCCCCTCCAGGCTTGGGAGGGAGCACAGGGAGCAACCCAGACGGATTGAAGGTAAATTAGCTCCTGGTTCAGGGGTTTTTTGCATTCTGGTCTTCCTCTCAAATCTACCTGCTACCACCTACTTTTCAGAATCCTTAAATAGCTGCTACTTGCATTCTGCCCAGTTTAGTCAGTGGAACACACAGGGTGGAACGTGCCTACTCCATCTTACCCAGAACCAGAACCACAAATGCTCTTGTGAACAGGTAAGTTCTGATTTATCTGGTAAATCAACCTCACTACCTGACACTCTTATTTTACATACACTTAACACTCACATACAGCTAAAAGTAAAGACAGGTAGATTAAAACATAAATAAGAACATTACTTTAGGATTCTTTTCATCATGTCACAGTAATTAGAATCATATCCAATTGGAAGAAGAGAAGAGGTGAGGAAAAAGAGCTGAATTATACTCAGAATTTCTGGGTGTCAAAAAGTAGCAGATGTAACAAAAAGTACAGCTAAGATTGAAAGAAATTAGTCTACTTTTAATTAAACAATTTTTTACCGGAATTTTAAAATTATAAAACGATTCATATTCATTTTAAAGATCTAGCAATACAGAAGTGAATAAAGGGTGAACAATCGGGACTCTTTCCCCTCCAACCCAGCACCACCAGAGATACTATTAACAGTTTAGTGTATCCTACCTCATTATGTATACATACTTTCACGTATATAACATCACACAGTATACATACATATAAGTTTTTATCCTTGTCTTCTTCTTTAACAAAACAACCAGATCAAGTTCTATAATTATTTGTCAACTTGCTCATCTCACCTAACAATACATCATGTACAGCCCTGCAGGTCAGTAATACTGGGATATTATTCCAGTGTACAGACCTAGCATAATGTATTCAACCCACTTCCCTATCCTTAGAGATGCAGGTTGATTTCAGCCTTCATTTCTATAAAAACAACCCTATAATTAACATTCTGTACGTTCTATAGCATTGATTCCCCAAAGTAGGACGGCTGGGTCAAAAAAACATGCATTTTAAACATAGATACTGACCAATTACCTTTCCCAATGCACACCCCCAACAGCAAGTGAGTGTTCTTTTTCCCTACAAACCTCCCCAGAACTGAATATTACCAATCTTTTTACACTCTTGCCAATCTGATGGCTAAAAAATGGCATCTTGTTTTTCATTTTCATGCCCCTAGTTGTAATGAATCTGAGGGGTTTTTTTGTTTCATGCTTATTGGCTCTCCATATTTTCTCTTTTATGGAGTTCCTCTTCGTAGTCTACTATTTTTCTAGTGGATTGTGTATCTGTCTCCATTTGTATGTTCGGAAGACTAACTCTTTGTTTATATAGAGATTTTACATCACAGAAAATTGACTCATTCTACAGACACAAATTTGTTGTCTCTCATAATGCCTTAAGGACAATCAGCCTTATTTTTCACATACAAAGTTGAGGAGGATCTCACGTTTCAACGTAAAGAATATCCACAATTAAGAGCATTCATTTATTCAGCAATACTATGTATTTATGATGCACCAAGCATTATGTTAGAGGCACAGAAGACACGGGTGTCTATCCTCCAGGAGGTGAAGTCTATTAGGGCAGATAAGTCAGAGACAGACTAAAGCGACAATGGAAAGCAGTGTGTGATTAAATGGCAAAATGGGCAGTAAAGACTAGAGAACATGAGGTACCTTCTGTTCATGCCCTCGTTTTTTGCCTAATTCCAGATCAGAGTAAAACCTAAATATGATTATATAAACTCAAAGCCTGTTTTCAAAGTCAACAGTCTCCAAAGCGAGGCAAGTGCACTCAAGGCCACATATGCAGTGACCCATTAGGTAACTGGAGAAAATGTTAAAACTTCTATTATAATGACTTTTATCTTTTTTTTAAAAAAAGGGGGAAAATCACAAAAATTTACAAATTTGGCTTCTTTAAGCATTACTAATTTTCAGCACTGGCAGCCCCACTTGATCTGTATGTCAAGCAGGTCACTCCTTACAGCCTGTTTACAAGGTAACCTCGGGGCAGAGTAAAAGTTCCACAACCCAGAGGGGCTGACGGAGGGACCTTCAGCATATTACAGTATACATCAGGTTACATAATTTTCAAGTTACAATATCTAATTTTAACTAACTTACCCCTCCCAAAGTGAGCAAGTGGGTTAAACTGATTCCTACAAAGAAGCCTGAACTGAGAATAATAAGAGCATAGTACAAGCAAACAAGAAAAGGGCAGAGCTGACACTGCCATTCACAGCAGGTGCTCTTCATTAGTCACATGAGGTAAAAAACAAAGACAATCTAACCCAACCGAAAAAAAAGCCAGCCTCCCTCCAAAAAAATTCAGAATTATCAAAAGGGCTGATTTGAAGCAAATTGATATCTACTATCTTTAATTCAAAGTCTTACCACGTGTACATATTGACCTATTGATTAATGAATGTGATTTAGAAATATACTGTCAATTCTTACAATAACATGCCCCATGACAATATGAATTTGGTGAGTGGCTCCTGTCCCCACCCCTCATGTACATCAATCAGAGGGGAGTTGAACTTCTGGCGTCCTAGCCAACCACATGACACAGAATCATCCCCATCAATGCGTAAGTTAGAATGATCAATTGCCAACAAGTGACAGCAAACTGCAGGCAGGCCCTGGACGATGCTGACTGTGCGGCTGGAGCCCTGAGCTCCCAGGCCGCTTGCAGTGCAGGCTCCATCCACCATTCCATTAATCTCCCAGTACAAGACATTTTACAAAAATGAAAACTTTGGATCCTACTTTTCACATTACGGTGGGGTTTTACTCTAGAGGTGCAAGCTCAAAATTGTTTTACTGAGAGGAATGCATGATCAGAAAAGCTCAGAGACCACAGCTCTAAGTGATCTCCTTTACTCTAGACATTGCCCCCTTCCAAAATTTTACCAGAAGAGCTACATAAGGTGAGAAAGGAGATGACCTGCTTTGGAGGAGGTAACTTTGACTGGAGACAGTCACATAAAGATGTTTAAGGAAAACAACCCATTCCCATCACAAAGACTAAAGCCAACTTTATGTCATGATACTAACTCCTTCTTAGAAATTACTCTCTAGCTATCAAAAAAATTTTAAGTATTCTCTAGTCGTTTCATTTTTACCATGCTAAAATATAAACTCCTTGAGAACAAGGCCAAAGTTACACATTTCATGCTGGCTGTATGATGGTGGCTAATCATCTACATACACTATCTTTGGCTTCAGTTCCAGTTCATTTGTAAAATGAAAGGAGCAGGTCAATATAGCTATCAAGTTCCTTCCAATTCTACGTTGTATGGTTCTAAGAGGAGCTATTACAATGCTCATTATTGCCATGTACACTGGTAGAGACTTCATAGCATAAACAAACATCCTTTATGGCAACGGAAGCTTAACTGCTACATAGCTGCCTACAACGTTAAGGTAACAGAATAGACTAAGCAAATTCTCATGACACCAGCAAACTCGTAAGAGTTTTCATTAATCATTCATTCATGGAAATGTAAAGAACACCTACTACGTACCAATCACTGTACCAGGTAATTAGGGATAAAAGATGAATAAGACACGATTCCTGCTACAATCCATTCATTCATTCATTAGATATTTACTGAATGCCTAGACACAGGCATATGGCAATGAACACAACAGACAAGATCCCAAAAAGGGAGGAAAGGGGGATAGCAAGAAAGAAACATCAGCTAGATATGTATCTAGCTGAATACTCTCCTCCACAGGGGAAAAAAGTAGAACAAGATATCATGAAAATTATGTAAGAGAGATATGAATGCAACTGTGGTAATTTTTACAACAAAACCCCCAAATTCTTTGATACTTGTTCATCAAGAGGAGTGAGTCTATGTCCCTCCCTCTCAAATCTGAGCTCTCTGACTGCTTCACTAAGATAATACCGCAGAAGTGAGGCCACCAGTTTGCAGGCCCAGGCCTTAGAAACTGGCAGCTTCCTCTTTCTGTCTCTTGAGACGCTCACTCTTGGAACCCAACCACCATGCTGTGCAGAGGCCCAGGCCACATGGAGGTACTCCTGCTGAAAGTCAGCATCAACTGCCAGACGTGTGCATGAAGACACCACCAGATGACACCAGTCCCAGCTATCGAGTCATCCCAGCTTACAAGTCTTTCTAGAAGAGGCTCCAGACATGGTGGAGCAGAAACAAACCATCTTGCTATGTCCTATCCAAATTCCTGACACACAGTCCAAGAGCATGACAATGGTTGGTTTACATCACTATGTTGTGGGGTGGTTTGTTACACAGCAATAGATAACTGGAACATATTTAAGATATAAGGGATCATATCTCTCACATAGAGATATCATGAATCAAATTATTTTTCTAAATACTGAATAAGTACTGTTGAAGTTACAGTGGATATTAATTTAAGAGAAAACCACGATCTAGAAAATCATACTCAAACTCTGATGAGGATCACTATCCTGCCAGGCTATCAAATAAAACAAAAAGAAACAGAGAGATCTGACAGACAGCCATTAAAATTTCTCACAACATTAACAGAAGTATCAGAGTTAAGTTTCCAAGTTCATTCACTGGATGATTATTTACAGAGTACCCACCAGTGCTAGGCACTGTTCTAGACACTAGGCAGACAGCAGTGAACATCACAGATAAAAATCACCATCCTAGCAGAACTCACATCCAGCGGAGGGAAGGAGACAACCAACAGGACAAAGAAGTTTGTTAAATGGTATTAAATGCCGAGGAGAAATATAAAGCAGGGAAGGAGGCTAGGGAATGTTGCTGGTAGTGGTGATGATGGGGAGGGTTTGCCACACTGAGGTGACATTTGTCAAGACCTTAAAGAGGTGGGGGAATAAGCCATGTGGGTGTATGAAGAAAGAGCATTCCAGACAGAGCGAATAGTAAGTACACAGGCCTTGAGGCCAGCATGGCTGGTGTTGATTGAGCAAGAAAGGAGTAAAAAATGCGGTCAGAGAGGAAATTGGGGGCCAGATGGTATGGGCAAATTCCGGCAAGAACCCATCAGCGCTGAAGTTGGAATCAGGAGAACTAAATTCACCCAGAGCAGGAAGGTTTTTGTCTGCTCTGGTCACTGATTTGTCTCCAGCACCTATGACAATAAGGAATGAAGTCCCGACTCTGTCTCTTAGCAACTATTTGATTTTTAACAAACGACTCCAATTTTTTGAGCCTCAGCTCTAATCTCTAAACTGGAATAATAATCCCTCCCCACCTTACGAGGTCACAGTGATGATCAAGAATGGGGAAGCATTTTGCAAACTGTCTAGCACCATATATAGGGAAGATCTTTACATTATTATTGGAAAACTTAACAGCAATTATTACTAACAACAACAGTGATCTCTCTACTTTGCCCTATTAATTTCAATCGCTGAATCACTCTCCCTCTATCTGTCATGGAACTGGGGCAGAGCCATCTTCCCTACAGCAGGAGGAAGTGAACTTTAAGCACTTGAAGGTCTTTGTAAATGAGTGGCAGTAATTAAGATAAGATAATTACTCCTACCATTTTTTCCTTGAGACTCTGAGAAAAAAACCAAGACACAGTTTCCATGTGAAGATTCTACACCCTTTTATAAAATCCAGTCTGCCTGCAAACCATTTTTTTCTGTCAAAATGCAGGAACACCTAATAACACCTGATAACTTCCCCACATGTCTGAGAGCTGAAAGAAGGGAGGGAAAGGGGGGGCATGAGAAACACTCCCAAGATTGGAAAGGCTTTTTTATAGAGGCCAACTAATCCAATCATCTCCTACTGCCTGAATCTCACTAGGAACAGAAAATCTACCTAACTCCCCTCAGACTGGAGACAGCTTGTTTTCTCCTCTGTAAATGCGGATAATATCACCTTCTTAAGGATGCTTCAATTCTGGAATAAAAGCAATGCATATACAAAAGCATCTGGCATACGCTAAGCACTCACTAAATGTTGGCTGAATCTGGATAGTCTTCATTTATTCAACAAATATAAGGCGAACAGCGACACTATGCCAGTCTACTCTAGGCACTGGGAAAGAGCCATAAGCAAACGGACAAAATTCCTGTTCTCTTGGAGCTAAGGTGTACCCCCTGTAACTCCCCGCACTGGCTCGTTCTGGTCTGGAACTACATCTGGCTCCTGGAAACACCTCCTCCAAACAATAGAGTCCTTCGGGATTCTGCAGATGGCTATCACGTACCTCCCTTTCCACCCGCTTTCTCCAGCCTAAACAGCCTCAATCCTTTCAAGGAGTAAGCAAGGATGTGGAACAAGACTAAAACAGGGCTGAGTGGGGAGGAGGCGGGTGCCCAGGCGCCCAGACAGAAATCAACAGAACCTCCCAGATTCCAGGCCAAGGTCAAGATGGGTTGGTCCAACTCAGGTGTGTCACCTGACACCTCTCCCAAGAACGGCCGCCCTCCTCTCCCACGCCCCACGCGTCCCTGCCGAGCACCGGGGTGCCGGCCACGGGGGGCGCCCTGCCCCCCGTGGATGGAGATGCAGGGCCGGCAGGGCTGTCCTCGCCTTCCTTCCCGGTCGCCTCGGAGAGAATCCCAGCACCATTCTCGATGTTTCCAGTGTTCCCCTCCCAGGCCCCTCCGCCCGCGGAGGCTCCCCCGGGAGCCGCCTGACACCCACGCCCTGCCTCTCCCCGCAGCTCCGGGCCCCCAGGACGGCCAGCGCCCGGCCGCACTCACCTGCGAGTCCAGCCCCGGCCCCTCCATCTCCCCCGCGGCGGCGGCGACGCTGCAAAGTGGCTGCCGCAGCCCGCTCGCCAGCCCGCCTGGAGCAGCTCCGCGCCCACTTCCTGCCCGCGGCCCCGCCTCCGCCGCGGCCCCGCCTCGCGCCCTGCGCCGTCAATCGGCCTCGGGAGAGCCAATCCCTGCCCTCCCCTCGGCTGGGGGCGGGGCTTTCTCGCTCCAGGATGGCTAGTGGGGAACCGCGAGCCGGAGGCCCCGCCCCCGGCCCGCCCCCGCCGGACTCTTCCAGCCCCCGGTCAAGGATGTGCGCTGCTCGCCCAGGTGGGTGTGACCCTGTCCTTCAAGCGTCAGACTGCCCCCGTACAGGTCTAGGTTCAGGCTGTTATTCCAGCGTCAATCACCATCTACTGAGAGCAAATCCGGACTTGGCTACTTAATAGCTAGATGACTTTGCAAAAGTCTCTTACTTTACCTCAGTTTCCTCATCTGTGAAAATGGGGGAAATAAGGGTACCTGCTTCACAGAATTGTCAGGATGATTAAATGAGAAAAAGCACGCAAAGCCCCTCAGCCAACGTTTTACATATAATAAGGAATCGACAAATGTTAACTATTAAAAACATTTGCCACTCCACCTCTGCCGGTCTTGGGCAAGTCACTTCCACCATCTGGGCTCTGTTTCCTCACACACAACAGAAAATAGATGAGTTCCGCCGCTCAGGCAGAGGATGGTTGGGTAAGAGCCCCCACCTGCGCTCCCCGCGCTCTCTTGTGGCCCGCACAAGGGGCTGGCGTCTTAGCTGGATTCAGCTTGAAGGATAGGTATGAAGAGTGAGGCTTGACTCTGCCCTTGGGGAGCTCCGGGGGGCCATGGGGCTCTCCTCCCTCAGCCCCCAGAAAACCCTGAAGCTTCTCTAGTGCAGCGCTTAATACAGTCTTTGTAATTATTCCTTAATGCATCTGTTGCCAAGCTGAACCAGGTTCAGACCTTTAGATGTTAAACTGGAGAACTGAAAGCATTATGACTCCCTTATTCTATAAAAATAATTCTAAATCATAAAATAACTGTCTAGAAATCCAACAAAGTGCTGGGTTTTTCCATGATGAATACTATAATACAATGTAATTGTAAAAATTTTTAATTTTTATTATTGTTATTATGATAATAATGCCCCTGCCTGTTAGGCACACCAGCCCTGTGTCGCCCCCAAAGCCCAACCCCTCTGAGGGTGGGACCATGTTGTACCCGTCTTTGAACTCCCAGTGCCCGGCACAGCACTGGGATGGGGAAAATGCTCAGTACAATTTTATTGAGTGGATAGGTGGATAGATAGATGTGTCATCAACTTCTATGATACAAGGAAGGACAAATTGAGTGACAAATGGAAGTGTGAGCAACTTCCTGCAAGAGCCAGAGGAGCGAGCTATGAATCTGAATGGGCTAGGATGAGACATTGGGCAAGGCTTCACAGAGGACAGAGCCCTTGGGTATGGTCATTTTGCTTAACTAATAAGATCTGTTTATTGATCACTTACTGTGTATTGGTATCTGTGACAGTGTTTTTGCATGTATTGTGTCTAATCCATTAGATGGGTGTTATTTTCCCTGTCTTCCAGAAGAAAAAACTGAGGTTCAGACTGGTTTCATAAACCCCAAGTCACTCAGCTGGTAAGTGGTTGAGAGAAAATTCAAACCCAGGTCTCTTACTGCAAAGTGCTTTGGCTGAAGTGGTTTGGTTGTTTCACTTTCAAGGACTGAATTAGAAGATGTTTTTGAACTTGAGGGAGGCTTCAAATCTGCTATTTCAATGCTTCTGCATTGATATCGTAACACGTCCGAAGATTCTGGAACAAATAAATCCTAACACTCTATCTTTAGCAAGGCTCTTGCTCCCCTCTGCTCATTTGTTTTATGCCTCCACTGAGCTACTTCAGATTGGGATAAGAATATCCATAGCTAATGGCTACCTGAAAAGAAACCCAGTGAGGCCTCGAAGTGCCATCATCACCTCTCATCTTTGGAAATGCCTTTGGCCTGTAGACATAGCACAGTGTGATGAGCATGATAGGTAGGAGCACGCTCCTGAAGCAGACTGCCTGGGCCTGAATCCCAGCTCCAGCACTGAGAAGCTGTATGCTCTTGGGCGAGTTGCTCAATCTCTGTGCTTCAGTTTCCTCATCTGTAAAAATGGACAATAATAGGACTTACTTCACAGGGCAGTGAAGAGAATTAAATGAGCTAGTGCATGTGAAGTACCACGAGAGTGCCTGGCACATGATAGGCACCTACATGGGTTAGCTGTCATCATCAGCGTCATCGTCCTCGTCAGGAGTGGGCGTTGGGGAGAGCACTGAGCGAACCAGCTGGGAGGCCTCATGTAAAGGGCTTAGGACAGAGATTCAGCAGACCCGGCTTCTGGTCCTAACTTTGCCATCACTTACTGTGTGTATTAGTTTGCCAGGGCTGCCATAACAAAATACCACAGTCTGGGTGGCTTAAACAACAGAAATTTATTTTCTCACAATTCCAGAGGCTAGAAGTCCAAGATCACGATATCGGCAGAGTTGATTTCTCCTGAGGCCTCTCTCCTTGGCTTGTAGATGGCCATCTTCTCCCTGTGTCTTTACCTGGTCTTCCCTCCATGCACGTGTCTGAGTCCTAATCTCCTCTTCTTGTAAGGACACTAGTCATCATGAATTAACATGACCTCATTTTAATTTATTTACCTCTTTCAAAGACCCTACTTTCAAATGCAGTCACATTCTGAGTTACTAGGTGTTAGACTTCAACATATGAATTTGGGGGGGACAAAATTCAGCCCATAATTCTGTGTGACCCTGGACAAATCTACTTTCCGTCTCTGTGACAGTCTCATCATCTTTAAAATGCGGCTGAGCACGGTGGCGGAAAGCACTAACCTCCGTGGTCCCTGAGGCTTTGATCATGTAATCTCCCCCGCAGAGACTAAGCTCTACCTCTGCAGTCCCCATAGCGCTTTTTTGGTCTCTTTTAGATGTCACTGTTTCCCTCATTCTGCAAATATACGTTGAGTTCCTATTATGTTCCAAGCACCATTCAGCACTGGGGATTCAATATTGAGCGAGACAGAAGATCCATTCCCTGGCTTCCTGGGCGTCCTGTCCAGCAGCAGGAGACAGACTTGATCAAACCGGCTCACAACTACTGACCTCTTAGAGTCTGCCTTGCAGCCCTTGGGTAGATCCTCTTTCCTCTACGTGGCCATGGGCTCCCGGCGCACGTCCATCTTTATGTCCCTCACCATGCTTTGCACAAGGTCTGGCATGTGGTGAGGCCTAATGAGAATTGCTGTCCAAACAAAGGAGCAAATGAATGAATACAGCTAAGGTGATGGTTGACAAAAGGAAACCAAAGGCTGTTCAATCCCCTAAACCACTCTGAGAAGTGCTGACTTCACGATGTTTAACAATTCTTGGCTTTGGAAAAAACTTCCTCATTAGGGTTTGCTAATCCCCACTCTCACACCATGGGCAGCAACTGACTTCTGACTGAACTTTTGATTCTGGCTACGTTTCCTCCACGGAAAGCTGGGGAGTGTTTTTTTTGAAACAGGTTCTTGTGGTTGTAATTATTTCAACGTTGGCACCAAAATGACCCTTTGCAGTGTCAACCCCACACATCTGTCAGCACAGAGCTTCTCCCAGACACAGGTTGGGAAACCCCAGCGCTCTCTAGTGCCCAGCCAGAAGGGCTGGGGTGGGGGTGAGAGCTTGCAGAAGCACTTCAGGCAACAAAGGTTTATTGAACTCCTAGTGTGTGTCAGGTACAGGCTACATCATACAGGCACAGTGGTAGACAACCCAGTCTCTGCTCTTCTGAAGGTCAAGTCATTTGAGGAGGGTGAATACTGATAGAGATAGATAAATAGATAAAAAGAAGTAGAGACGATGATAAGTGCTAACCAGGAAAAGTGCCAAGAATATAAAACAGGGATGCACTTCAGCCTGGGGGGATCCGGTAGGGTAGGGGGTCCTTTTCATAAATTCATAAAACTAGCTCAAAAGGACTTTTCCAACTTTCTCTACTTATAGATGGGGAAAGTGAGGCTCGGGGAGGGAAGTGACTTGTCCAAGATCACCCTGCAAGTTAGTGGTGAAGATAGGATTAGGGCCGCTCTTCTGACCTCCTCTATGGCCATGTCACCGGCCCTCAAGCTGCCTCAGCTTTCTAACCATAACCAGCCTCATTGATTCGCAGGGCCGGGGGGTTGTGGGATGGGGCGGGGATTGCTTAGAAGTCTTGCTCAATCTCTTGTATTCTATCTGTGAAAGCTTCAGAGTTAAAAAGTGAAAGTGTCTCTTTCCCTTTATTTTGTATACAAATCATCAAGATCTGTTAATGAGATACTCTAAGAACAACAGTTAATATAAGCTGGGTTAGGAGACCATGGTGTACATCTTATATTTTACTTGCTAGATTAACCAGATTCATATGGCTGTGTGTGTGTGGGGGGGGGGGGTGTGAGAGAGAGAGAGAGAAAGAAAGAGAGAAGGAAGGAGAGAGGGAGAAAGGGAGAGACGGTAAAGCAGAAAGTAGCCCTATTATTTTTTGCTGGTTACTATTTTGAGTCTTAGTCACCTGCTTGCAATCACACATTTAAATAACTAGTCTTAGGAAAATTTTCTGGATGTGTCCAAATTGTGACTGCGACACTCAAGATTGGATAATAAATCTACCTTGACTCTAGTATAGGTGTGGCAAGACTCCATTCTTACACATACCCATCTCCTTAGTCTCTATGCTCCTAGAAGACACTTACATACCACTCCCTCGGAAAGGCCTTCCTGGACTCCTTGACCAAGTTAGGACCCCCTGTTAAGTGCCCCCATAACACCTGTAATTCTTCTCACAGCACACACACAACATTATTGAATTCACTTTTTGAGCATCTATCTTCTCTGCATACTATGGCCCCTTCTCAGACACAGATGCATTCCCAATGCATAGCACAGTACCTGGCCCATGGGAGTGACTCGATATTCAGTTGTTGAACAAACAACCCTATATTATTTGTTTTTACTTATACACCTGGCACCTAGCACATTTTCCAAACCAGGCTAAGTACTTAAAAAATGTTGACTTGAGTTAAAGAATCCTATCTATGGCTCTATACAGTTTGCAAAACACTTTTGCTTTCATTTAGATTGAAACTCATAACATTGCTGTGAAGAAAGCAGAGTAGAATTGGCATCCTGCTTTATAGACTGTGGCTAAGGGAGCTTAAGCAATTGTCCCAGAGTATCCGACTAGAGACTTGAAAGAGCCCAGGCCCACAACATCTGATGACAAGGGCAGGGCTGTCGCCTGTGTGTCTAGACTGTGGCCTTGCCAATACAGTCACTGACAAGAACTAAGTTCAGGGCCTGGGAACTAGCTACAGGTTCAAGGCCACAGGTTCAAAACTTCATACAGGTATTTTTTCAAAGGTATTTTCAAATGCCCACCTACTTGGGGGAATCAAGGTGGGACATGAATTTTAGAGGCTCGCTTTCTGTGTGCTCCTAGCAAGAGATCTTACCACTTTGAGCCTCCATGCTCTCACCTATAAATGGCAGTAGTAATAGAACCCACTTCATAGAGTAGTTGTAAGGATTAAATGAAAGAATGTATGTAATGTGCATACAATAGTGCTCTATGAATTTTGGCCCTGACTAGGTACAGAGGCAGCTGAGAAAAACTGAGATCTTAGGGAAAACTCAGCCTTAACATTGATCATGATGCAACTCTGAAATATTTATGACTTTATAGGAAATATAACGACCAAGTTTCCACTGGCCAAAATTTATTCCTTGTTTCAACAAGGACATTGGTTTGATAGGAGTAATTGTTCTCTCTTTCCACCACCACTATACCCTATACAATAAAATATTGGTGTTGATGAGAAAAGCTGCATTCCCCTTAGCTCTGCCTTCACTAGAGCACAAGACACTGGTTAAATCTGCTCTTAGCTGCTGCCTGTCAGGCTCCAATTATAGCGACAAAGTGGTGTCCATGGTAACCGGCCAAGCTGGCTCACTGTGGTACAAGTTGTTCAAGAACACAGTAGGGACCATTGGAGGCCTAATTGGTTAATTGTCATTTCAGTTTCTAAATGAAAGAATTCTGTACTGTGCTCTTGATAGATGGTGAATCCAGACAAAATCTGGATCTCCCAAGCTGAAGGCACTGAGGTAATTCCCGCGGTCACTGAGTTCCTGATGAATCTGACTGCTGAAGGTATGGATTGTCAGCAAGGGCAGTAGCTGAGATAGCAGGAGAGGCAGATCACCGAATAAAACGATAGAGTGAAATTCTGCCACTCCCTTGACCCTTCTGGGACTCCGTATTTCCTGCTGCAAAGTCCTTTGTGGGACTGGAGTTGAGCACTGAGACACCCTCAAGAACCAAGCCACAACCACTCTTTTCTCTCCTTCTCTCTCGCATCTCTGTGCCTATCGACATCTGTCCTGTTCTCTCTATGGAGTGGAGCCTTCTGCTTACTCACGGTTCCTGCTTTCCCACAGCTTCTGCTGGCACGTGACATTGACTCCAGCCCTGACTCTGCAAGATTTTACAGGCCCAGCCCCCCCATCTGCTTGTCACTGCTTGTCGCTGTGCCTCTTCGTTCAGACTGCTGAGAGAGAATCCACTTGGCTGTTAGTATGCAATGGCTCAGATGGCCCTCAGTCACTTATCTGCCCTGACCAGTCAGCTGGGCTAGAGCAGCTTGTTTTTGCCATGATCATCAAGGGATTTAGCAAGGACTGTAGGTGGGGACAATTTGCAGAGAAGGGAACCCATATTACCTGAAATTCCACGATTCAGAGGTTCACTTGCCCTGACAAGTCCGCACAGTCAGCAGGATGTATTAGTGTCCTATGGCTGCTGTAACAAAACACCAAACTGGGTGACTTAAAAGAACTGAAATGTGTTCTCTCACAGTTCTGGAGGCCAGAAGTCCTAAATCAAGGTATTGGCAGGGCCACGCTCTCTCTAAAGGCTATCAGGGAGGATCCTCCCTTGCCTGCCCCCAGCTTCTGGTGGTTGCTGGCAATCCTTGTGTTCCTCGGCTTGTGGGCACATCACTCCAATTCTGCCTCCTTCGTGGCCTTCTCCCTGTGTGTCTGTGTCCAGATCTCCCTCTTCTTATAAAGGCAGTCATCGGATTAGGGCCCACCCCGATCCTGTATGAGCTTGTCTTAACTTGATTACATCTGCAAAGACCCTGTTTCCAAATAAGATCACATTCACAGGTGCCAGGGGTTAGGACTTGAACGTATCATTTTGGGGGACAGAATTCAACCCACAACAGACGGTGAGGGAAGTAAGGACAATTAGTTTAATCCCGGTGCATCTCTCTGTGAGGTCCTGAGGAAACAGCAGTTTCGATTTGGGAGTAGGCCAACATGAGCTAGGGGTAATTCTGAGACTGGGACACTTCCTGGAGGGAGAGGCCAGGGTGGGGAGCATAATGAGGGCCTCTGGACACCCAGGAGGCAGTGAAGGGGCCTGAGTTCCTGGGCGGTTGGGAAATGAAAGTATCAGGAAATGGGAGAAGATAGACTTTACTTATTTCAAAACTTGATCCAGGACCCATGAAGCAGGGGTCACAGGAATCCAGAGCCAACTCCCCCTAACACCTAGGAGGGTGTCTGGTAAATAATAGGTACTCGGGGGATTTTAATGAGAAGGAGAAAGAGGGGAAGAAGGTGGAGGAGGCTGGGGGAGGAGGAAGAAGAAGACGAGGAGAGAGATTGGGTGTGCTGTGCAGAGCCCCCCATGATCCGGGGGCTGGGGGACTGCCGTCCTCCCCCTACGCTGGTTTACTGTGTTGTAACCGCTTGTTCATCTGTCCACCTCTGCCTCCGGTCTGTGGCTCTGAGTCAAGGGGCTGTATCCTTTCTGTGCACCATTGCGTCCTGGCAGCCAGCACAGCCCGCACGTGGTAGGCACGCAATAAATGCTTGGTGATTATAAGAGGGTGAGGGAGCCAAGACTGTCAGGAGCCCGGTCCTAAGGCCTGGGCCAACATGGTTGGGGAGGGGCAGAGGAGAAAGGGCTTTATGTTGGAGGTTAACCCAGGGCACAAGGGTTCCCAGTTTCAGTTAGTCACGCAACTCATGTTCAAATCCCACACGTGTCCTGCCTCCCTTAGGACTGGTTCAGGAGGAGAGCAGCCCGCAGGGCCCTTTGCTGGGGGCAGTGATGTGGAGCCCACCTCGCAGGTACCGCCACCAGCTGTAACAGGAACTCAAATGTCCTGAAGCCGTGGAGGCTGCATATAACCCGAACAGGAAGAGCTCTCAGGGCTGGGACATCCCTAGGGTGGGACTGATCAGAAAGGAGAATCAAGACAGGTGATCTGAATCCAGGGCACCAGCGGCCAGGCCTCCCGCTGTGATCAGAGCTGGGTCACAGACCCACCCTGAGGCAAGAGCCCTGCCTTTTCCTGGCTCAGCTTGCTCCTCCGTCACCAGATACCACTCAGCAGCCTGTGAAGGAAATGTGCGGGGCCGTGAGAGGAGCTGGGCCAGGAGTGGGCAGGTCCGGCTTTCAAGTCTTCACACAGCCAATGACTAGCTGCGTGGGCTCTGGCAGGACAGTGAAGCTCTGTAGGACTGACTTTCCCCACCTGCAAGTGGAACTGTGGCCACAGCACACTGAGTAGCACTTAGAAATACGTGCCGTGGATATATCATCCATATAGTTCCTCATATGCCACAGATGAGAGAGAAGGGAGTCCTGAGCTCCAAGTTCAAGTTAGTTTGATCTCAGCCCCAAACATCTATGGCCACTCTCCTCATGGAGGACAAACTGGACTCCTGCCTCAGGAAGGGAAAACAGTTCCACATCATTACTTGGTGCAGAGCCCGGGGAACGGACCCATGAGCGGGCAGGAGACAGAAGGAAGTGCTGACAAGATGCCCCCAGACAAGACTCGGACTAGACGCCTCCCACTCTGCCTTCTTGTCAGCCCCTCATCACATGCCCCATCCAGGGCCTTTTCCTCAGGCAATTCACTTAGAGTCTGAGGCAGAATGTTAAAATCAGTAAACATATTTTCAAATAAGCAGAGTCGTCTTCATTGGATGATAGATGTGAAACTAAAGACTGCAGAAGTCTGAGGCAGATTAAAATGCTTACAGATGCATGAAAGTTTGCATAACATCCCATAGTGTACCCACATTATCAATACATGTTTTTGTGGGGTTTTTTTTTACAACCACTATGTCATTTTGACTTACCTTTTTTTTTTTTTTCCCAATCAATTTACCATCTGGAGTTGACCTGGAATCTTGGTCAAAGATTGCAAGGATTCTAACTTCAGGAAATGCGGTGGGCAGAAAGTAGTCTAGATGTTGCCATAGAGGCATTTTTTAGATGTGATTAACATTTACAATCAGCTGACTTCAAGTAAAGCAGGTTACTCTACACAGTGTTCGTAGGCTTCATCCAGTCAGTTGAAGGGCTTAAGAGCCAAGATTGAGATTTCCCAAAGAAAAAAGAATTCTGCCTCCAGACTGCAACATGGAAACTCCAACCTTCAGACACAAGACTGCAACATCAGCTCTTACCTGAATCTCCACCTGCCAACTTACCCTACGGATGTCAGACTTGCCAGCTCCAATCATCACATGAACCAATTCCTTCAAATTGCTCTGTCACTCTATATATTGATGTATCCCATTGGTTTGTTTCTCTGGAGAACCCTGACTAATACAGAGGGGAAGAAGCAGAGCAAGAACGTGATTTCGTGATTTCGGCAAAGTCTGGTCTAAATCCGACCATGCCGTGGGGGGCTCTGGAGTGCAAATTACACCACGGAGCTTGCTCTGCCTTGAGGCAAAGGAGCTGGGTTTGCACATCTGCATCAGTCAGTCCCCAGGCAATCCTCCTGAGAAGGTTGTGGGTATGAGTTATACACATACTTCAACTATTGGGAATTTCTTTTTCTCTCTATTTGTTAAGGTCATGGTATTTTAATTCCAGAGGGTAACAGAGACTCCTTGTCTCTGAAGAATAATGTACAATTCCTGCATCATCCATTGACAAATGAGAAGGGATTTTTTAAATTAGAAAACTATCTGTGCGTCTTGAGGGATGTGAGGCTTGGCTTAAGGACCTAGGAGGTCTGGTTTCAGGTTCCAGCTTGGCTAACTCACTGTTTGACCTTGAAAAAAAGTGCTTGCCTTCTTGGAACTTTATCTCCTGAGTATACCGGAGAGCTAGCCAGGACAGTAAAAAGTTCTATTCAACCCAGTTCCCCCACTTACAGCCCCACATCCCTGCCCGTTGCCACTACCAGGTAAATGGCACTTCCAGAAGCTTCTCTGATCTCTCCAGGAAATTATGCACTTCCTTCTCTGTTCCCTCTTAGGATCCTGCATGCCCCATTATTACATTATGAACCCATAATGAGCTCCTTCCGTTCTAGGTGACCAATCATCCCAGTTTTCCTGGAACTAAGAGATTTCCAGGGACACAGGACTTTCAGTGCTAAAACTGAGGCTAGTTGTCACCCCACTTTTCTTTGTCCCTCACCAACAATGAATCCCTGGAGATGTGGGATCCTGTCCTACTCAATCTGGTGTTTATTTCTGTACAGTTCTCACACAGAGCAGGTGCTTAATTGTTTTGGGAGTTGTGAAGGTCAAGAAGGGACCTTTTTTCCTCCACCCGTGTTCAGAACCCATTAAGAGAGACACACACAAAAGTCAGACACATAGAGATAAAAATGCCAGTTTTATTAATGATGAAAACTGATATTAGAGAAAGGGGTTTAGGTCTGCTAGCCAACGGGCTTCTAATACTTCACCCCCTTAATTAGAGACTTACCCAGTCAGAACTCCTGGTGGTCCTGGACCATCACAAGCATCTGAGTGTCTGGGCACAAGGAGTGGAGCAGAAGGGGTGTTCCCTGCAGGCAGGCGCATCCCAGAGAGAAGAACAAGAGGCTGAGCTGAGTATGCAAAGCTTGGCTCCCAAACTCAGCCTGTGAGATAAGTCACTCCTCCTGTCTTTAGGATGGGGGAGGGAAATCAGAAGAGGGGAGTAGAGAGAAGCCAGAAGTGTTACTCCAACTCCCTCCATGTGAAAACACAAAGCTGGGGGAAAGGAGAATTTCCAAAAGGATTGGTCAAATGATTGAATCAACAGGCAAATATTGTAATGCTGCTCATTCTTCATCTACCATTTGATCTTGTGTTGGGGAGTCTGGAGCCGTTGCAGGGTAGAGACTGTCCACTATAGATAACCATCATCACCAGGCCTGCCACCAAGCCCAAAGTGCGGAGAGGATAACAGACAAGGGTGTGTGGATCACTGACTGAGATACCTCTCAGCTGCTGATTTGACCACATGAGAACCTTCCTAAGCAGTTCCTCTGTACCCAGCTGGCATGGATGTCATCAGCTATATGTCCCCAGGGATTGTCAGGGATTGTCAGAGTCACATTGAGCAAGTAGTCATCTTTTTTTAGGACTTTGCAGCTACAAAAATAAATTGCTGTCTCAAAAACAGGATACCCACCCATTTTCTGAATAAAGTATTGCATTTGCTTAGGATGGAGGAGTTCAGTGTTATTGGATGGTAATGAAGGCATATGATGCATCAGCTCAAGTGGGATTCCTTTAGGGTTTCTGCATATAAAGACAGCAGTAATTTGAGGTTGTGTTAGGCCAGAGAAGATTCGGCTTAACTCCAGGGCTGCTGAAGTCCTGCTTATTCCCAGTGTTCTGGTGCCCCAACACAACTTTAACCTTGTTCCCAAGGGTAATGGGTAGGGCCTAATAAACCACATCAACACACTCTAAACGGTACTTTTTTCTTACCCAGCCAAGTATAAAGCAGCCAGGTTCTTTTGTGTGTGTGTGTGAGGAAGATTGGCCCTGAGCTAACATCTGCCAATCCTCCTCTTTTTTTTTTGCTGAGGAAGTCTGGCCCTGGGCTAACATCCGTGCCCATCTTCCTCCACTTTATATGGGACGCTGCCACAGCATGGCTTGACAAGCAGTGCGTCGGTGCACGCCCAGGATCCAAACCGGCGAACCCGGGCCGCCGCAGCGGAGCACGCGCACTTAACCGCTTGCGCCACTGGGCCGGCCCCAGCAGTCAGGTTCTTAATCTCACTCAGTAAATGCCTGTTATGGATTAACTTGATTCAGCAAGTGCATCAGGAAGACTGGAGATGAGGCCCACACTGGCTTTGACGGGCAAGCAGAGTGTGTGTCCTGGGAGGCAGTAAGGTCACTAGGAAGGGCGGAAGCCTAGGAGGTGAGGTTTCTGCTGCACGTTAACTCAGTATAGACCACTGAACTTAGGTTCTCTAAGCCTCAGGCTCCTCAGGTGGGGAGGGGCTGGATTAAACACCTTCAGTCCAAGCAGAGGACCCAGAACTACTGGCCACCAGGGATGTCAGCCTGGTGAAAATCTCCACTGAGGCTCTTTTGACGATGATTTTTCTGAAAGCTACATATCTTCTGCATCTTCGTACAGCCGATGTTTTCTCCTGAGTGTGGCATGTGTAGAATATTAAAAAAAAAAAGTGGCACAGTTACTCATGATTTAATATTTGCATGGTGATTATCTATGACACTGTCTTCTGAACCCTTAGATATTAACATTCCAAACCTCTCCCGAGTCACATTTCATAACCTCCCCAACACACATTCATCCATGAATAAGATTTCATTAAGAAGAATTTCATTTCCCATAATGGATTTTGTTTCTAATTTAGGGTCTATGGCAACGTGCTGAGATGACATGATGTATTGCTTCCAGTTTGCTGGCCGTGGCCGGCTCTGCCTGTGCCCTAAGTTTATGGCACACTGACCTTCTGCTCCTTTACTGGCTTCTTCCAAAGGAGGAAAATCTACAGCCTTAACACCTGCAAAACAAGCAAACAAAAAATGCCCCCCGAATGTAGAGGCAAACCTTTCCCTTAAAACGAAAGGCTCACATTTGTTCAAAATGCTATTATCCCATCCATGGCCTATTGAAGATGGACTGAAGAAAATGTAAGACAAATAACTGTTCTGGTAGGAAATGGAGCAGACTGATTAGTTCTTTTTTTTTTTTTTCGTGAGGAAGATCAGCCCTGAGCTAACATCCATGCTAATCCTCCTCTTTTTGCTGAGGAAGGCCAGCCCTGAGCTAACATCTATTGCCTGTCCGCCTCCTTTTTTTTTCCCCAAAGCCCCAGTAGATAGGTGTATGTCATAGTTGCATATGCTTCTAGTTGCTGTATGTGGGACGCCGCCCCAGTGTGGCCGGACGAGCGGTGCGTCGATACGCACCTGGGATTGGAACCCCGGGCCACCAGTAGCGGAGCACGCACACTTAACCACTAAGCCACGGGGCCGGCCCCCTGATTGTTCTTAATCAGTATCCATGTAAAGGAAATATCCTTGTATAGTAAATATCTAAGTCTTAATAGGCATTAGATTCTGGCTGAAACATATCTACTCATAATGGAGATCTTTCCTATTGGCAACAGAATATATATGAAAATACATATTATTTGTTACATAGTACATGTGCATGTGTATTTTCCAGAGCTCAGAAAGATTGTGGAGAGAAAGAAAATTAATACTTACTGAGTGTATGACTGTCCTGTGGCTGCTGTAACAAATTATCACAAACTTGGTGGCTTAAAACAACAGACATGTACTCGCTCACAGTTCTGCAGGCCAAAAATTCGAAATCAGTATCACTGGGCTGAAATCAAGGTGTTGGCAGGGCTGCACAAACTCCAAGGCCCTGGGAAGAATCCATTCCTTGTCGCTTCCGACTTCTGGTGGCTGTCAGCATTCCTCATCTTGTGGACACATCTCCAAGTCTCTCTCTGCTCTATCTTCACTTCACCTTCTCCTCTGTGTGTGAAATCACTCTCTGCCTCCCTCTCGTAAGTATACACATGATTGCATTTAGGACCCACTTGGATAATCCAGAATGATCTCCCCACCTCAAGATCCTTAACTTAATCACATCTGCAATCACCACCACCACCCCTTTTTTTTGCCACATAAGGTAACATTCATGGATTCCAAGGATTAGGACATGGATATCTTTTAGAGTGTCATTTTCAGTTTACCACACTGAGCATTTACTGTGTACCGTTTCCTACCTTCATCTGTGTACCTGCACCTTCTGCCACAGGCCCTCTATGAGGAACGCATGGTGGGAAGAAACCCTGGGCTGGGAATCAGGAAACCAGAGTCCTTTAACTCAGCAGCACAGGTGCCATCACCCTCCTTTTCTCTGCCCAGGGCAGACATTGCTAATTGATCACAGTGCTAGTTTTTGCTGAACGCCTGGACTTGACCTCAGAACCCTCAATACAGAGTTCCAGGAAGTCAACGTGAATTGAAACCTATTTGCCATCCCTGTCTTGAACCCTCAGTTTCCTCATGTGTAAAGTGGGAACACTCCCTGCACATCTGCCTCGCAAGGACAGTGTAAGGATGAAATGACATATGGATGGGAAAGCACTTCATGAACGCTTAGAGCAGATGACTAAAGAAAATATCTCCCCAACAGGAACTCATGGGGAAAAGCTCAAGGAGACCCACGCCTAGAAAGGTAGAGGGCTCTCAGTGCAAGGAGATTGTGAAGGTCAGCTTCAGGGTAGTGAGTGTAGGTCTGAAACATAGATGACCATTCTTCTCTTTATTCATCCAATAAAACAACCTAAGCAAACACCCCTCGTGCATTCAGTAAGGATAGCTTAAAACTAACATCACTAAGCATGTAAATCCTGCCCTAGGCTTTGCTTGGCTCACAGTAGCCATCTGGTATGTATGGGGCTAAAATCAGGACTATACACTGGCCAGGCATCCAGGCACCACCCACTCTGTCTGTTCAGATTATATCAGACCTTCTGGGACTGTTGATAATACCCCTCTAGGAAGTCTTCCCTGACATGGCAGGAAGTGCTCTTTCCCAACTCCATGTGCATTTTTGTCACTTTGCATATGCATATCAAGGTTCCCTTAGACAGGACAGGGACAACACACCCCTGCCTCCACAGATGTTTCAGGGGCTCTTGCCAAAAAGCCTTTAGGTGAATACCCTAAATCTCCTTCCAAGACTTCAAAGTGTCTCCTCTTTTCCTTCCCACCTTTGGAGTCGGAAGACCGCCCCCGAACACTTCAGGAGCCCTTTTGGGTGACAGCTCCTGCTGGGATGCGTTCACTGCGATCCGGTTCTAGGCTTGGTTGTGTTACGGACCAGCTGTGTCATCCGGACATGCTCTGGGACTCAGCTTGCTCCTCTGTAAAATGAGAAGGGAGTGGAACACCTGCCCTCCCTGTCTCTCAGGGTTGTTAGCAATGACTAAGAACACAGGCTTTGTTGCATACAGACTGGCTCAAATCCCACCTCCTTCACATTCTAGCTGTGTGGCCTTGGGAAAGTTGCTAAACCTCACTGAGCCAGTTTTTTTCATCTGTAAAATGGGAATGCCTACCTTCTCGGATTGTTTGTAGGGGTAATACGTATATAATGCTTAGCACAGTACCTGACTTCTGATAAATGCTCAGTACACGTTAGCAAGAGTTATTTTAAAGGAACTGCTTTAGTTGAAAGAAGTGATATTGTCAAACTGAAGATTCAGCTAGGCAGGACAGAGGCGCCTGGGACCAGACAGGGAGCCCAGGAGCAGGCCGGTCTAGGAAGGGGGGGTCTTGTAGCCTGACGTTCAAGATCAGGCAGGCTGTGTTGAAATAATCCTAACTATCATAATTGGCAGCCACGATGGAATTATCCTAGGCATTTGCAACTCTCTTCCCGTTCCCTCACCCTCCACTCTAGTCTCCAGCTGTTTCTGGACCCATGGTGATAGGAATCAAGAATACAGACAATGTGGTTATCAAGTACAAGGCGAAGACCCTAACTGTGGTACCAAGCAAGGACTTGTTCTTAGAAGCTACCCAGGACCCAGGTTATCAGCACGGAAGTCCAAGGTCAGCCTCCTCCCTGCACCAAGGCAGCCATTCCCTGGTGAGAGTCAGGCTGCAACCCGTTCAGCTGTGGGTAATGCAAGGCAGACTGAGATAAATGCTCTAACAGAGGATACTGCTATTTTATAGAGGAAGAAACTGAGGCTCAGAGAGCTTAAATGACTTGCCTAGAGGTCACACAACCTGTAAGTAACAGAGCTATCTATCATATCCAGGTCTTTTGGGGTCTCATCTTCGGCTCTCTCTTCCACACCGCGCTGCCCTGAGATTCCAGGAAAGGAAGAGGTAGTCCCACTCCACGTCCTCCCCTCCCCCGGGCATTGTCAGTCCCTAATAGATTTACCACTTCGGCACCACTGTTCAGCCCATTTGGCATCTCTATGGGAAGCCTCACCTCACCTTTCAAACCTTTTCCTCCTGAGAGTCCCTATTGCTCACCAGGAGGCTGGGTGAGGAGGAGAGCAGCTATGGGGCCAAAGGAAAATTGGGGGGTTACGTTACTGGAGGTATATAAATTGGTACACATTTTCTGGCGAGTTGGTAGCAATGTGAATCAAAAGTCTTAATAATATAGATATGCTTTGATGCAGCAATTCCACTATTAGAAATTTATCCTGAGGAAATAATCAAATAAGTATATAAAAATACAAACAAGTGCAAAACAAAACAAAATAAAACAAAACAAAGTCTGAACGTTCTTAGTAAGGGATTAGGTAAAGATGCTATATCCATGCAGTGCAATGCTCTGCATCATTCAAAGTGATGGTGTCAGATTATATTTATTGTTACATAAATAAACAGCATGATACACCAAAAAATAGGCTGTATGTATAGAATGATCTCATCTTTTGTAAGTGTGTGTATACGTGTATTTGTATTCAGTGTGAACTCTCCTAATTGACATCCAACCACTTAGCTGACTCACCGGTTGAGTTAACCCCTCCCTTCCACCTGGAAAACCTGCAGAGCTGATGTTCAGGCCCACTGAAGGTTCTGGAAGGAAGGCTGTGTGCCTTTGTACCTACCCTCTCCTGCTCCCACCAGACAGCTCATGTGCTTAGCAGGTGTCAGTTACCTAGTTGTCTAACCTTTTTATTCCAATTTACATGTTACTGTAATTTCATAGTTAAATGTTATATAAATTGAAAAAAACAGCAAAAAAAGCTATTTAACAAAACTAAGTCAAATGCTTTGAAGAATTCAACTGCTATCGTGTTAGGGATAGGTGAGGTAGCTATAATGGATTGGGGGGGTTCATAAAAATTCAAGATTCTGCTCTCAGAATGCTTCACAAATGTCTCTAAGTTTTCTTTCTTCTTCAAAGAAGCCAAAACAAGAATTTGGAGACAAAATGTTGTAGTGTCTATTTAAGAAAGAGAGAGGCCAGCCCTGTGGCGCAGCGGTTAAGTGCGCGAGCTCCACTGCTGGCGACCTGGGTTCGGATCTCGGACGCACCGACGGACCGCTGGTCAGGCCGTGCTGTGGCAGCGTCCCATATAAAGTGGAGGAAGATGGGCCCAGATGTTAGCCCAGGGCCAGTCTTCCTCAGCAAAAAAAAAAAAAAAAAAGAGGGTTGGCATGGATGTTAGTTCAGGGCTGATCTTCCTCACCAAAAAAAAAAAGAAAAGAGACAAAGACGGACTCCCTTCAGCAGACTGGTAGTCACACGAAAGGCTGTAGTAAAACACTGACATATTTTAAGTTAAAATAAAAAATTTAAAGTATATATATATTTATTATTATTATTCCTTATTTCAACTAATTTTTTTGCTTAACCTACTAAAAACCAGTCCCAACGCTATCTGATAAAAAGGCTTCTGCTACATAAGTCTAGAAAAAGGAAGGATATAGTGGTATATCTGGAAGGATATAGTGAGATTTTGGTTGATTTTTACTCTCTTCTTTGTACCTTTCTACACTTTTAAAAATAAGAGTGTCTATTACTTTTATAATCAGAAAACACCACAAAGCCATCACCATTTTGGGAAAGGAATACAGAAAGGGACCTTCAGGATCAAGGGAACGCCATGCTGACTTTTGCAGGGTGCCCTGGGGAGACCCTGTCTGTCTTCCTCGATGACTGGAACTGTTTGGATTATTTTGTCATAAATCCTAATAGGATAATAAATTGGGCTCCTTGGTTGCGCCCCATCCTGAGGGTCCGGTGACGTCAGCTCTTAGACATCTCAACACACTTAATTACCGTGGGAAGTGGTACCGGCCTCGGGCAGAGCAGGCCTGGGGAGGAGAGACGGCGTTCCCAGGTGATGCAAGCCGAGGGGCCCTGAGTGAGCCAAACCAGAATCAGGACACAAAACGGAGGGGAGCAGTTCTGAGCACCTCAGGTTACTCTGTTCACAGAGGTTGCAGCAAGTTGCTAAAGGTCACCGCTAGCAGAGGTCGCGCAAGAAGACAGGCTCAACTTCCTTCTATAAACAAAACCACAATCTTTATTTTTTTTATAGGTGTGATTTTCTTTCCACAGAAACTTTTAAATAATTATTCATTCTTGACTTATAGAAATATTTGTTGAAAACCAACTTCTGACTGTAATAACTAATTCTAAAATTATAAAAAAGTTGTTTAAAGTCTTGGGTTAAAAAAAAGGAAACAAAAATCTCTTCTTATTCCAACACTTTTCCACAATACACTCTGCTTCAGTGCTGGAAAGACTGGGACAATCAGATAGAAAAAACAACTACCCGCCAGGGTCGAAGTCCTGCCCTTGGAAATAGGATTATTAATTGTGCAAGGACAGTCTGGGGGGATGGAATTTAGTGGCAGCTCAAAGAGAAAAGACTTGACACTCTTCTTGGAACAAATAGTCAAGGCAGGGTGAAAGCAAATGGCAGTCATCACTGCACACAGTCCAGCTGTGACTGGCACAGTGACACTGGCCTTAAGGAGCAATGTCCTCGGGGAGGCTGGAGCGTGGGGGCATGCAGAGGTGAGGCTGGATTCTGCCCTCCCTTCCCGTGTGCCATCAGGAGCAGTGGGGGACATGTCTCAGTTGGAGTTAGAGCCCTGATTGTGATCCCATTGCAGCACTATTTGGTGAATTAATTTCACTCCAAAGCCGAGTGACGGACTTTGGCGTCAGCCAGACCTGGATTCACATCCTGGCTCTGCCACATGTAGATTTTTAAACCAATTCAAAATAGAGGGCATGTTGGGGGGCACTTGTGCTAAAATTCAGGGTCAATGTGTGCCTCATCTTACATGATTGATGTGTCCCTGCAAGGTGGCATGCAAAGCAAGCGCTGGGTTAAATGCATGAGGGGCACGTTCTCTCTCTCACATTCACATACACTAAATCAATGTAACCCACAAGACTCAAATAGAAGAAACACCACTTTGTAAATTTTTCTAAATCAACTCAAATCTTGCTCAGCCCCCACCTGCCTGGTTGGGAGAGTCAGGAGATACAATCTTGGTCATTTTGAGGGCTGCTCCCTGTCACTTGGGATTATACAGGAATATGGACCTTGCACAGTCCAGGAATTCTGATGAGGGACCTAGATCCTCAGATAGCCATGCAGATGCTGATGGCCAAGTGTGTGTGTGATCCATTACAGGGTAGTGGCTCCACTGGTGGCATCCATGCCATTTGGGGCCACTGAACCTTCACAGGGCTCCAAGGGCATGGTGCTTTGTGCTTAGTCCCCAGGCAGCCCCATAGCCTCCTCCTCCTTCAGAAACTCTGCCACCTCCAAGGCAGTGGGAAGAGGTGAGTGCCAGGGCTCCTCAGTCCTCTGTTATCCCAGTCCTGCCATCCCAACTCCTCTTACTTTTGCACCCTTGAAGCCTCTAACCCCTCTCTTATGGACCCATCTACCTTACTCCCCCATCCTGGAGCTGAAGCAGAAAAGCCGTCACCCCCACACAACCATCCAGGTCAGGGGAGCCCAGAATTGATAACTGAACAAGGAAGGATCTTCCCGGGAGGAGACAGAGAAAATTTACCTTTCCTTTCTTTTTTTTCACTTCCTTTCTTCCTCTTTCTGTTTGTTACTGAGTCCATAACAACAAAAAGGATGACATCAATTAATTTCTCAATAACGCCATATCTTTTTTACAAAGAAACCCTGTAGCAAATCCACTAATAGAGTAAAAACACCCACCAGAGATTTGATTACTAATCACCTCCCAACACAATTGCTTTGCAGATAGTATTTTTGGTAAGTGACAATCAATAGCTTAAACATATGATTGGCCACATGGTACTTTAAAAATTCTAGAGGCAGCATTGGCTTTGAGGTCAGGGGCCATATGTTTGAATCCAATTCTGTCACTTACCAGTGTGTAATCTTGGGCAAATTACTTAACCTTACTGGGCCAGACTGTAAATACCAAAAAGGCAGTGACCATTTGTTTATTTTTGTATTCTCAGGCACAGTGCTTCGTAAGCAGAAGGCATTTAGTAAATGAACAAACTAAAGGCACTTAGCACAAGCTAGATGTTTCATAAGTACGAGGTTCCTTCACCTCCTCTTTCCCAGTCCGTTTTTCAACTTCTTATTTTGAAATGATTACCAACTCACAAGAAGTTGCAAAAATAGCGTAGATAGGTCTCATGTACCCTCACTCAGCTACCTGCAATGGTGGCACTTGACATGCCTGCAATGCATTACCAGTTGATCGGCACACATCAGTTCCCGCGTGCACTCACTTTGGTACGTCTTTGCATTTGTATAATTTGAAGAACCACCGCCACCAGCAAGACACAGAACCGCCCATCACCACAAAGCAGCTGTCACGTGCTGCCCCTTTAGAGTCACACCCCTCATCCCCTTCCCAAGCCCCTGGCACCACTTATCTCTTCTCCATCTCTATACTTTTGTCAATCAGAGAATGTTTTATAAATGAAATTATATGGTATTTAACCTTTCAAGATTGGCTTTTTTCACTCAGCATAACACCCTTAAGATACATCCAAGTTGTTGCATGTATCAGTAATTCATTCCTCTTTATTTCTGGGTGGTGTTCCATGGTAGGGATGGAACACAGTTTGTCTAACCTCCACCCACTGAAGGACACTTGGGTTGTTTCCAGTTTGGGGCTGCTACAGATAAAGCTGCCATGAACATTTGTGTGTAGGACATTTTGTGTGAACTGTGCTATGAGCTTTTTATGTGAACATAAGTTTTCATTTCTCTGACTTAAATGCCCAGGATTGAGATTCATAGGGCACAGAGCAAGTATCTGTTTAACTTTTTAAGAAATTGCCAGGCGGATTTCCAGAGTGTCCGTGCCATTTTACATGCCCACTAAGAACTTTTCAGGATCCAGTTTCTCCACATCCTTGCCAGCATTTGTTTTATCAGTATTTTTTATTTTAGCCATTCTGTTAGGTGTGTAATGGTTTCTCGCTGTGGTTTTAATTTGCATTTCCCTAATAAGTAGTGATGTTGAACATCTTTTCACGTGTTTATTTGCCATCTGTATCTCTTCTGTAGTGAAATGTTCAAGTCTTTCCCTCATTTTCTAATTGGATTGTTTGTTTTCCTACTGTTGGGTTTAGAGAGCTCTTTATTCTGAAATGTAATTTCAGATATGTAATTTGCAAATATTCTCAGATATGTAATTTTCAAATATTTTCTCCCGGTTAGTACTTACCATTTCATCTCTTAACGGAGTCTTTCACGGAACAAAAGTTTTTAATTTTAATGAAGTGCATTAGTTTATTCTTTTCTTTTATGGATTGCACTTTTGGTGCCATATCTAAGAACTCTTCTCCTAACTTTAGATCATGAGGATTTTTCTCCTATGTTCTCTTCTAAAAGTTTTAGGGTTTTACACTTTACATTTAGACCTACAATCCATTTTGAGTTTATTTTTGTATAAGGTGTGAGATGTAGAACGAGCTTCATTTTTTTGGCTATTGATGTTCTATTTGCTTCTGCCAAGTGAGATAACAGCTCCAGGTGCTACAGGAGTCACACAAGTAAGATAACACCCAGGAAGGCGGGATGTCTGAACAGTCCCTTGCAGGAAATTAATCCTCCCCACCCTCTCATGTGTATCTAGAATGAGCTTGATGCTGTGGAAACTAAACATTTCACCAGTGAGTCTTTCTTCTGTAATCATATTGTGCAACCAAATGCCGTTCGTATTGGTCCCTGAGGAGACTCCTGGTGCCCCTTGCATCAGAGCCTAGAATGAATTTCTGTTTGAAGCAGGAAGTAAGCATTGGAAATTTCTGTTGCACATAATATATCCTGTGTAAGGGTAGGAAAGGGTGTGTCCTGTAGAAACATGGTCCCAGAGGTGGAAAGTGCCCGCAGCAAGAATCCCTTCTATAGCTTCTTGCAAAGAAGGACAATCTTTCACTCAACAAATATCTATTGAGCAGCTCCTATGTGTTAGGAACTAGGCAATAAAGATGCAGAGTGAACAGAACAGACATGGTCCCTGCCCTCTGGTGGAGGGAGGGGGGTGAAGTGTTGGTGATTATATGTATACACACACACAATATTGAATGCCAAAAGCTAGTGATAGGAGGCAGAGGGAACATATGGCAGGGACATCTAACCCATACCTGGGGAGCCAACAATGCTTCCTGGAAGAAGCAATGCTGCACCTGAGATCTAATAGGTGAATAGCAGAGAGCCAGGTGGAGTGGAATGGGTGGGGTGGGGGTGGTAGTAAGAAAGAAGAGTCTTCCAGGTGAGGGGAATAGCGTGTGCAAAGGCCCAGAGGTGGGAGTGAGTGTGGTGGGGCATGGATCTAAAGCATCCAGTATTGCAGGTGTGTAAGTGCAAAAACAAAGGGCAAGGGATGAGGCTGCCCAGGTCAGACCATGCAGGGCCTTGAAAGTCGCGGTAAGGAATTCAGCCATTTCATGAGGACACCAGGAATCCGATGGAGGGCTCTGAACGGGAGTGTAGCAGTGTATTTTAGAAATCTCACTCTGGCAACATGGAGGTAGATGGTGGGAATCTAGGCAGCTGGATGGGGATTGGTTAGGAGACTGTTGCAAGAGATGATGGGACCAGAATGGGGGCAGTGGAGAATGGTTGATGCATTTACATCAGAGTAGGATCTGAGGCTTAAGGAGCGAAGATGAGGTTTTAAAGATTGCTTTGAGAAATGGCGAGAAAGAGCTATGCAGAGAAACAGAAGTGAGCAGCTGAGTTGAGGGATCAGTTGAGGTTGGAAGCTTTGCATGGACCTTCCTAATGAGGAAGAGCCAGCTTATTATTCCTTCCCCGGTGACCCTTCCTTGTTTGATGGTCCTGCTTGGGCAGAACTCTGCCTCCCTGTAACTGCCTTGCCTTGGTCCAACTTCAGCCCTGAGGAACCAGGCAGATGAGTCTCTCTTTGCTAGTCGACAGCAGCCCTTTGACCATTTTCAAGACAAGGGTCACGTTCTCTCAAGCTTTCATTTCAGCTTACTCACCCCTAGTTCCTGCAGCCACTTCCCATTTGGCGTCCCCTTCCTCTTCCCAGCAGTCCTTCCACCTCCCTCTTGTAATTTAATCATGTGGTGCCCGAACTCTGGATAGAGTCTCATCAGCCAGAAAATGGTAAGCATCCCCTTCTGGAGCCTGACGTTCTACCCCCAGCATCCGCACGCACTTCTGCCCTTGTCAGGAAGCTGCCTCCCTTCCCTGAACATTTGAGCCTCATCCTGCAGTGAGATCTGTGGTCACCCTGGGCACTGGGGACAGGCCTGGGCCCGGAGCCTCCGCTGGTGAAACACGTTTGACGAGGCTCTCACTGACTCACTTCCAACAGTAGGCAACCTGGGTCTGGAAACGTGACCTGGTTTCACCAGGAAATGGATTTCCTGCCTTTTCTCCTCTGGTGAGAATCAAGGCACCAGCAACTGCTCACTGACCACTGTGGGGTGTGAGGGTTACGCAGAGGAAAACAGAGGTGGACACTGGCTCTGTCTTCAGGAACCATGTAGCCTTGTTGGGAGAGAGAATATAGATTGGGTGGTCAGAGAAGGTGCAAAGGAGGTAGGACCACAGCTACGCCTCAAAGGACAGAGGGAACATCAGCTGGCCAGAAGAGTCAGGCAGTACACTAGGATGCAAAAGGAAGGATGCAGAGGTCGGAGTATCTAAGGTGGACCCGGGGAAGGAAAAGAAGACACTGTGGCCAGAGCAGAGACTCTGTACATGTGGACATTGAGAGAAAATGCTGTAAAGGGGAGTTGGAACCATACTGGGATGCCAGCAATAGAGGCTGGACTCTCCTCTAAGCAGGGAGCCGCCAAGGGCTCCTGAACCAGAGGAGGAGATGATTAAAGTGGCGGCTGGTTTGGTTTCTGGGTCTGGTGAAGCTAGGTGATGAATCCTACACTCTACAGCGACCCAGGAGAATGGAGCTCCATGATGTCTAGGAAAGATATAACCATTCCAGGAAGTAGTCCAGGGAACCCAGAGAGGCACCTGGTGGCCTAGTTCTAGCTCACCTTGAGATGATCTTTCTAATAGCCCTTCCTAGGAGGATAAGGACAGGGAGAACAGCGAACTATTCAAATGAGTGACCTGGGAAGCGCTTTGAGTAGCAAGAACAAAAGCTCTCATCTGGGAGTAGAACTGACTACATAATTTGTAGGCGCCTTGTTCACAGATTATTAAGAATTTCAAGATGGCAGCACTAAACCAAGCACCAAGCATGGGGCCCTTCTAAGCAAAGAGTCCCGTACGGCTTCACAGGTTGCATGCGCATGATGCTGGCTCTGTCTAGGGGTAAAGATGAGGGCAGGTTCTTATCCAAACGCACACAGTGGGTTTTCAGGGGGCTCCCATGCTCAGAATGCTCACAGTCAGTCGTTTCCCTCTCTGCACTGGGTACGTGCTAGCCCAGCATTCCAGCTCAGGCAGCTATGGCTCTTGGCCTCAGGAAAAGAACAATAGACTAGGGACAGGAAATCTGAGTTCCAAGTCTAGTTTTGCTTCAAAATTGACATGAGTCACTTAACTTCTGGACTTTGGTTTTATGGCTCATATTAAGTGTTCAGTAAGTATTGTTTCTCTTCCTTTCAATTCTAGGGATTCTACTATATGGCTTCTTGCTAGAGTATTTGAAGGAAAATGCAGGTTCAAATGATGGGTCTTTGGTTGTAGAAAGAACTCAGCGAAATGCATTTGTATCTGAGTAAACTCCAAATACTCTTTTGCATCCCAATACTTTCCTGCTTTACTAGAAAAGTCATCTTTGGCCATTCTCTGACAAGGATGAATGTGAAGAGACTTCAGGTCTACTCTTAGCTATTCTGCCAACTCTCTGTAGCACTACAGGCAACTGGCTTCATCCTCCTATGCCTCAGTTTCCTCTTCTGTAAAATGTGAGAATTGGACAAAGTGATCTCCAAGGTCCTTTTCTGCTCTCAGTTCTTCATTTCCTGGAATCTGTGAAGTAGCTGGTCCATCATTTGTCATCATATGATGTTGGGATGAACTTATCCAGCTCTGTTAATATAAAATAATCTTACTGAGGTCGAGAATGATTGTGCTCTATCTCTGGATCTCCAGCTCCCGGCACAGCCCCTTGCAGTCAGTTAAGTGTTGAATGGACAGAGCCATCAATGAATGGACAAGGTCTCTGGGGGAGAGACTTAAAACAAGTGAGCCAAGGGAGTAAAAACAGAGATATAATCAGAAGTGAGGCCCACTAGGAAGAAAGAGAATCAGGGCAACATCATATCAAGGGAGACTGAGTGCTGGGAGACCAACATCTCAAATAATACACAGGAAACAAGAAAATTTAAGGCTAAAAAACAAAGACACCAGATTTCATAATTAGGAGACCATTGGTGACTTCTGAGGGAAGTCAAGCTGCTAAAAGTTGAGGAATGTCTGGATCATGAAGAAGTGTGGACGGCAGGCTTAAATGAGTCCAGAAATTTGGTGGAAGAAAAGAGAAAGATAAGAAGGTTGCTAGGCATGTGGAAAAATCAAAAGAAGAAACATTGTTTGTTTGCTTTAAGAGAAGGAGACCCAAATATTTGTTAACCCAGAGGAAGGAGTGAAGAAGGAGGAGACTGAAGATTTCAGAGAGCAAGAGGGGAGGCAACCGATGATTTATGTCCTGGAGGAGTCAGGAGAGAGAAGGGACCTATAGCTCAGCTCTTTCCCCCGCCTCTCTGCCACCTGCAAGTCTGACAATTGTGTCACCAGGTGCTGTAGAGGGAATCCAAACATCACAAGGGGGTTGGGCAAGGTGACTCTCAAGATCCCTTCCCACCAATTCTGTGACCACCGTGTCCACCCATCCTTATTGTGCCACGTGGCCCACAAGCAGATGGTAGCAGACAATGTGAAGAAAGTCCGAAACACAGGCCAGTGCCTGCAGTATTCTTGACTTACCAACACTAGTAAGTGACCAAAGAGGAAATGAGTCCTTTGAGACAAACTCCACCTGTTTTGGAATGTGGCCCAAGGAGGGAGAGCGGCATAGTAGGAAAAGCACCAGACTGGGAGTCCAGAAGCTGGATCTCGTCTCTTCTTGTAATTCTCTATGTGCCGTCGGGTACATCCCTTCTGCTCCGTGAGTCGTACTTTTCATTGGAAAAACAAGAGTTTGAGATAGGTGACTGGTTTACTTCTGTGTGCTCTGACTCTTGAGTGTTACAGAGTCATCCTGAAAGAGGTGGCCCTTGTCTCTGTGGTTCTTGTGCAGTTCTGCACTTAACGTGGCCACTGTGGTACAAGGGGCAAAAAAGAGGGTAGAGCAAATAAGTCCTCCTTGGCAATTCCTACTCATGTCACTGCAGAACTCACAGTATTGGCATCAGCTCCAACAGGAAAACCCACATGCTTGTCAATGACATTCTGGAGTCTCCGTTTTGGGCTGTGGCACCAGCATAATTGAATCACATTTGACAAAGGAAGGGTCATGTCTGGCTGTGTGTTGATACTGATGAAACTCAGTACTGCCTTGGGGGACTGAGTTCCTGATTGAGTTCCAAGTACTGAGTTCAAAACTTGGTTTGCCCTTTGTTGACCAATCTCCACTAGGATTAAAGGGAGGTGGATGATCTTTGTCATCAAATATATCTTGACAAATTAGCCATTCATTAATTCATTCAAAAATGTGTATTGAGCAACTGCTTTATTCATTAAATGTATGTGATTTGGATGGATGGGTGGATGAATGGATGGATGGATGGATGGATGGATGGATGAATGGAAGGATGATGGATGGATGGATGATGGATGGATGGATGATGGATGAGGAAACCCAGAATCTGGTTCACAATATCACTCACCAGCTGGGCATATGAACTAGAATTTTTTCAGTTACAAGTGACAGAAACCTTCATCTAAATGGCTTAAGAGGGAATAAAAAAAAGAAACGTATTGACTTATATACCTGAAAAATTATCAAGAGTTTACAAAAGTCCTTCTTTTATCTTGCAGCTCTGATTTCCCCTTGTTAGCTTCGTCTTTCTCCCACAGTCTTTCCCCCAACCCAGTAGCCAGGTTCACAACCGGTGACTCCAGGCTTATGTTCTTCCAGCTTTACAACCCCAAAGGAAAGAGTGCCTTTCCCCAGGAGTTCTAGAAAAAGTCCTCAAGAGGGTTCTCACTGGCCCAACTTGGGTCATGTGCTCATCCCTGGACAAATCCTGTGGCCAGTGGGCGCACCACTCTGATTGGCTGGGCCTGAGTCCTGGGCCCACCCACAGAGTCTAGAGGTGATGTCAGCCCTGGTGAAACCCACGGACTAAAAGTGGGGACAGAGCGGCATTCCTGGAAGAGAAGGGAATGGATGCAGGGCAGGCAAAAACCTCAGATGTCCTCTCACTGGGTAACTATAGGCAATCCCTTTGCCACTTAGCCATTCATTGGATGGCTTGGAACCTCTCAGTCTCCTCCCCTAATCGTCCTCACTGCACAGCTTCCTGTGATGTGAAAGCCCTTTGACAGGTGGGTTATGCTTTTCACATGTCACTTCTTAGCAACCATCATGGCCCCTCCTCCCTCTTAAAGCCTTCCCCCACATCTTGGCCTCCAGATTCCTCCCATTTCTGACCTGGGCCATTAACTTTTCACACCATCCAATGTGACAACGGATCATCACGTGTACCTGGAGCAAAGGGGGTGCCTGGACCTTTGTCAGGCCCAATAAATGCTGCACTGAGTAAGACCCTCTCTCTCCACACAGGAACTCCCAATCTACTTGGTGACAAATCTTCTTGCAGTGTTCTCTAATCGCTCTGTGTGTATGTCTAATCTCCACAACAAAACTACCAGCTCCTTGTGGGCAAGGCCACGCTTCATCCTTTTGTCCTATTAGTCGCATCCCTCCAGAGCATCAGTCATGGGCCCTTGGAGCCCCCATCAGTGAAATGGTTGGGAGACTTACCCCATATGTCCCAACCTTCTTGCTAAAGGACCCTATGCTCCCAGCAGCTGGAACAGTCCTCCTCTTTGCTACCTCACACCACATGCCTTGGGGCCCTCGGTCACCACGTTGTTGGCACCCTCACCCCTAGCTTAACAGTGACTTCCGTCATTGGCTTCTGAAGTCAGTGGAGCTGTATGGCCCTGGTTGTCCTTTGGATCTAGCCCTCTCCGAGCTGAGGAGGGAAAAGATCCTTCTCTGGCCTGTATCAGACCATCTTGCAAGGCCAGAAACAGAGTGGCAGCTTCCTGATCTGCTCCATTAGTCAACACATACGTTCTGAGCCCAGAACAAGCACCGGGGAAGGTGGTGAACAGGCAGGCCGGTTTCTGTTCTCCAGGAGCTCAGAGACCAGCAGGAAAGACTGTTGGCCCCTCACCCAATCCTGGGAGAGTGAAGCTTCTCATGCCACACAGTGATCCCTTCTATCCATTCATTGGAAGGGGGAGGAAAGGAATTTGGTACCAGTACCCAAGGTGGCTTGGTTATGGTGCAGGGCAGTGGAGAGGGAAGGAGAGGAATGGTCCTCATGACGAGCTACTCAAAATGGTCCTTCTATGTCATCTGTCAGTCAGGTCCCTGGCTGAGCATGTGGACCCAGACCCACTCTCCCTCTACCTACCGCCAGGGAGCTGTTGGGGCAGCCACTGGCCACATGCTGGGGCATCTTAGCTTTGGCTTTAGCCATCTGTTTAAGGCAGCCATCAGGGCTCTCCTAGGAGATTCCTGTGCCTTCCTGCTTACACCAGTGTGCCCACACCTGTGATGGGTGCCCTCTGAAACCCTTGCTCCACTTACATCAGCTAGCACAGGCCTGTGTGCTGGAGACCGGCTCAAAAGACAACTGATGGATAAGTCTAAAGTGGAATGAAGCAAGCCAAACTGAAATGAGCCCAACTGAAGGAGAGTGCCTCCCCTAGGCTCCTTTTTAAAAGGAGGAATATTTCCTCATCCATCTGCTCTCCATTGAATAGCCCTTGCACTCCTCCTGAAGGTGAGCATTTCCCTGGCATATTTCTGCTCTTTTCTCCTTTGAACTCAGAGGTGAAATTACTCCGGGATCTCAGTCCCCTTCTCTCTCCCTCCACCTCTTTTTTCTGACATTAAAATCAGTCTCTGCCTTTCATATCTACACAGGAGGTGGCAGGGCTCTGCTAATGAATGTTTGAGGAGCCCTTTGAGATCTTGGATGAAAGGCATCTTATAAAATACAATTAAAAATAATAAGAGTAATTACTGGCTGAGCTAGTCCCTGTAGGATAATTAGAGAGTTTTCCTCTGGCAGATTCTGAATTCATGCAGAAAGGTTCAAAGGCAAAACTGATTTGAGATGCAGGGGCCACTGTCATGCCCCTTCCATTCCAGGATCCTATACTGGAGTCTTTTCTGGAATCTGAGGAGCTTCGCAGCAGGCCAGAGCTGGAAAGGATCTTTGAGATGATCTGCCCAACCTCCCTGGTTTGCAGATGAAGCCAGTGAGGCCCAGAGAGATGATGTGACTGGCTCAAAGTTGCACAGCAAGTGTGACAGAGCCATAGCTCTGGACGACCAGTCCCTGGATGCCCCAATTTGGGAGCCCCTGCCACCACACTTAATCAATAATGCACCCTACCCACTCTCTGCATACTGGTGACCTTCTATCGCACAGTAGAGCATCAGAAGAAGAGTCAGACAGTGCTGAGTTCAAATCCTAGCTCTGACACGTATGAAAGACAGTAACTGGCAAGTGAGCCTCAGTTTCCTCAGGTGTAAAGTGGGAATAATAACACCTGCCTTGTAGGGTTGCTGTGAGGGCCCAAGGAGCGATGCTCACGGAAGCACCTGGCATGCGCTGCAAGAACGCGTCTTGGCAGTGCTCACTGATCTACAGCCCTTGCTTTATACACCTGTGTTCAGTCTGTGTTTCGCGAGCATCTATTATGAGCTGAACACTGTGCTAAGCTCTCCAGTAGTTTATCTCATTTAATCATCACCACATCCCCGGAGGTTGGCTGCGTGAAACTGAGGTTCAGCGAGGCTAGTTAACTTGTCCAAGGCCACATAGCTGAAGAGGAGGCAGTTGAACCCATGCTCTCGGCCACTATGCAATGCTGCTTTTTCTCGTGAAAAGAGGCATGAACATTGTTGCAACCACAATGGGGCCCCCACAGGGTTTTCTGCTGTGATACTGGAGGGGGATGGAGGGTGTCGGGGAACAGCTGTAGCCTGAGATGAGCCAGTGAAGCATTTTTGCTTTCAAGGTTAGGAAAATTACACTCTTCTCCTTGTATAAGATTATTCATTCTGAGAGGCTGCACCGATGCAAGAAGTCAAATGATCTGCCCCAGGAAGGACAGTCAGTAGCTGAATTTGGAACCAAGAAATTTAGATTCAGGTCCTGGCTCTGCTCCCTTGAAACCACGTGCCTTTGATCAAGCCCCTTAACCGCTCCATCTTCAGAGTCTTTGTGTCCCTGGTCTGTACAACGGGATGACACTTCCCACTCTACCCCTCACGTGGGGTCTTCGGAGGCTCAGATGGCGACGAACACGGAAGTGCTGTGTCAGTTGCAACCTTCTGTACAAATGTAAATCGTTCCTGTTACTATCCATAGTTTAGAAGAATTTCAGTGTGATAAAGGACAGGGCTGGAGGTCCCGCCGGGGGCTTCAGGAAAACTGGCTGGGCACACTTGGCAGGCAGGGCACAAGACGCCTTAGTACTTGTCCTCAAAGCATAGTTCAGGGCATTCATAGCTCCGAGCTCAGATTATTGGGTTGGAAGAGGGCATTTTAGGGGACCAGCCCTTTGAGATTCAATTGCAAATCATAATGGGTTCCATTTATTTGAGGTTTCAATGTTTTTCCAGCTGAGTCCTAAGATGGGAACCTGCTGGGTCACATTCTCTACTTCTGCTTGTGTAGGAGAAACCAGGCCCCTGTGAAAGGTCACTGGGTGAGGCCAGCAGAGGAGGAAAGAAGCTGATCTGAGAGTTGTCAATCACTCCCCGATGATTTCCTCATCCATCGAGACTTTTCCAAATACCTCCCAAAACTAGAACAGCCAGGACTATATTCTTCTGAACTTCCCTGCTCAGAGTGGATGGCTCCAAGTCATCCTCTCCAGAGACTTCCAGGGCTGACCAAGAGAATGACGGCGCCTCAGACTATCAGAGCCAAAGGGAGCTCAGAAGTCCCCCTCTGCCAGCCTTTGGCCTTCTCGAGAGACAGTCATCTAACACCCCTGTGACGGGACACTCACTCCCTCACTTTGTCAGACACTTGCTAAAAGTTGCTCCATATCTCCAGCCACCATCTGCCTCCATGTAATTCTCACTCACTCCTCCAGGGTCTGTCCCTTGGAGCCACAGGGACAGATATGTCCCTCTCCAACACCACTGGTAATGTGTCAACCCTGAGACACCCCTTCCCAAGACAAAATTCCTCTAAGTGTTAGAGGCATGTGGTGGAATAGAAACAAGTGCATGGCTGTAGGCATCAGCAAGAAAGGCTTGAATTCAAATCCCAGCTCAACAACTCATTGGCTGTGTGACTTTGGGAAATTTACTTAACCTCTCTGAACCTTAGTGTGCTTATCCTTAAAACAGATGATAACTATCAACACCTTTTGGATTGTTGTTAGGATATGAACTAACATATAGAAAGTGTTTGCACATGGTAGGCATTCAATGAGCAGTAGTCTTTATATGGCAACGTTCCTTCGTTTTTAAAACGTTTATGGAGGGCATACTTTGTGCCAGGCACTTTGCTGGGTGCTGCACACAGGGGAGCAGAAAGAGAATGGGCTTTGCATCACAGACCTGGGTTCTAATCCAAACTCTCCCATTTCCCAGCCCCGTGACCACGGACAATGGACTGACCGAAGCCTCGTCGCCTCAACTCTGCATGGGCATCCCCGAACCTCATCATCTCACGCCTGCACAGGGACGTCGTGGGGATTAAATGAGAAGATGCCTGTCAGGCACCGAGCTCAGCGCCTGGCCCAGCATGAGCGCGCAACAGGGGGCCGCCATATGGAAAGAGCCTGGGATATTGAGTACAATGCAGTGGACGCAAGACCATGGACATTTTATTACATGGAATTTAAGGTAATCTTACTTAATTTTATGGTTCCTAACCCTGGACTCTGGACTGATTCCTTTGTCCACTTACTTTCCCAGGAAAATAGACCCTTGACTACAGAGGCACAAAGTCCTTTATCTGTGTTGTGCTGTGGACACCCATGGGAATCTTCTACGTGAGGAAGAAAACGGTTCCAGTAATCAGACAGGCATGTTCCGGGTCAAAGAAGAGTCTAGTCACGTCTCTGACTCTTGGGAAGTTTCTTTAATCACATTAAGGTATGAGTGGCTGATAGCTGAGGGTTTCCAGAGAGAAGGCTCCCAGCTGCAGTGAGAAGTATGGTGACAAGTTCTAGCCCTCCCTGAGAGTAGACGGGGTCAGGGCTGGGGCTCAGGGCCAGCTACAGCTTCTGATCAGAGCAGGGAAACTAATGCAGAAGGTCAGTCAAGTGGACGGGGACAGCACAAGGGAAGGGAAGGGAGCGGGTGGGAGAACTAAACTCAGGCTCGGACAGCACTGAGACCTGAGCCCACCCCCTGGGGGTCATTTCTGAGTCTGTCAGTTCAGGGTCTCTGTGGGGCTGGGAAAGGCAGTAGCTGACAGAGATGTTACTACTAATCCTGGTCTTTCTCTCCATTTGAGCCACTGGACCCAGGGAGAAGCAAGGGGAGGGGAAAGGAACAGTTTCGTTTTGTCCCTATGCTACAGTATCCAGGTAAAGTGCTATCCTAGTTATATACAGCATGGTGACTATTGTTAATAATACTACAGTGCAGGGCTGGCCCTGTGGCTTAGCGGTTAAGTGCGCCCGCTCCGCTGCTGGCCACCGGGGTTCGGATCCTGGGCGCGCACCGACACACCGCATCTCCAGCCATGCTGAGGCCGCGTCCCACATACAGCAACTAGAAGGATGTGCAGCTATGACATACAACTATCAACTGGGGCTTTGCGGGGAAAATAAATAAATAAATAAAATCTTTTAAAAAAAATAAAAATAATACTATAGTGAATAGTGCAAGTTGCTAAGAGAGTAGGTCTTAAAAGTCCTCATTACAAGAAAAAAAATGTTGTAACTATGTACAGTGATGGATGTTAACTAGACTTACTGTGGTGATCAATTCTCAATAGATACAAATATCAAATCATTATGTTGTACACCTGAAACTAATACAATGTTATATGTCAATTACACGTCAATAAAAAAAGAGAGTGAAAAAAACCCCCCAAAAACCCCAAAGCGCCTCTCCTACTTCCATTTCAGGTAACGTGGTAAAGGAAAGCATGCTTCTCAATCTATGTAAGTCACATGGGGTCTTCTAAAAACGCCAATTCTGATTCTGTGGATCCGGGTGGAGCCCGAAATTCTGCATCTCTGACGAGTTTCCAGGTGATGCTGAGGCTGCCGTGACACTCCGCCTAGGAAACATATCAAAATTTTAGAAACAAAATCTTTAAAAACATGCTTTTCAATCAATGGCAGAGACTTCAAGGAAGGGGAACCTAAGGCCAAGAGTGAAGCCAGACCCCAGTGCAAGTGGATACGTGAGAAGAAACGGTCACATATTCTGGAGGATTCTCCACAGTCCTGCGGCCTAGAACTGTTATGCACAGAACTTTGCTAGGAACAGCAGGGTGACACTCTGCACTAATTCGTGTGCCCATGCAGGGTGGGGAGGCAAACTGGAGACCCCTCCACATAAAGCCAGGGCTCAGGGCAGGCTCTACCCTGAGAAAAAGGGTGATCAATAAAAACAAAACAAACAAAAAAAAACCAAGGGAAAGTGTCTGTGTCAGCCTTGATTTGAGGTAATTGGGAACCAAAAAGTCCCCTGAGATTTGAGAGCTACTGGCTGACCTCTGCATGAGGTGGGAGTCTGAAATGACACTAGTAGTGTGCTCTTAAAACCCCAGGGTGATCATGAGAATTTAGGGTGGACCTGGTCTGTTATCAGTATGTTCTGGTGCCTGGCTGAAGCAATCACAGATCCCCCTGCCAGGAATGAGCCTCATGCCAGGCCATGTAGCATTATCATAGGATTCCCCCAAATAGATACTTACAGTCAAAATCACAACACATAAGGGAAACAGACCTCCATGAGCGAGAGGAGCAGAAACAGCAAACCGTAGGATCAGGACCACAAAGACTTCGGATATTGGGATTTAGACTATAAAACAATTGTTTAATATGTTCAAAGAAACAAAGAGAGAAACAAAACAGTGAGTAAAGAGCAAGAGACTGTAAAAACGACCAGGCAGATTTGAAAAAATAATCCAAGTGCCTACTAATGATGAATATGCAGCCCTAGCTTCCCATATTAAAGCCAACACACTTTCTACTAGAAAAAAATGTGGAACTTGTCCACCCCATCCCCGGCCATTAGATGCAACCGGCCCGTACCCGCCCTGTGTCAGCAGCAGGGAACATTATCGCAAATATGTTTCCAGAATCATCCCTCTGCCTGGCCCATCGCTTCTCGTGCTACTTCTCCTAGCTCTGGGATTCCCTGGCTTCCTTCCCCAGTTCCTAGCCCCTACTTCTGACCCTCCTCCTTATTTAGGTGACACCTCCTGGCATTCCCTGGGCCCCCTCTCAACTCCACACGAGTCCCTCTCTCACGGTGGCACCACAGTCCGAGTGGGAGGGGTCTCAAACACGACCGTGCTGGCCGCGGTTATAACCACGCCCCATTCTACCCCCACCACCCGCGCCCCTGTTTACAGAGCACCTTTCCTGTCCACTGGAGCACTGGCATCCTCACGGAGGACACAGGCTCGGAGTCATGGTCATTCAGCTAGAAATCGACAAAACCGAGATTCTAAACAGGACTCGCACCCACGCCTCCGAGGTGGCCCAGGGCTCGGTCTTCTCCTCCACAGCCACCTCCAGCTAGAACAATGATCAACAACCAACCAGCACGTTCTGCTCCTGTGTTGTGTTAAACCCTTCCCAGCCTTCATCAAACTGAATTGACATCTTCTTAGTCTTGGTTGGGAAATCTGTGGGTCATTGACAAACGCAGACTTATGATCAAGGAAATGTTCGTTTATGTCCCATATGTCTGAAGATCATCCTTCTCTGGCCACAGTCAGTGGGGACATGAGTACAGGTGCTCTCCAGCAGAAGTCAGCGTAAGCACGGCAGAGGGGGAAGAGGTGTGGGAGGGAGACAGGGTCCCCGTGAGCCTCCCCTCCCCCGTCCCAAGGTAACCTCTCGAAGTCCCACAGAAAAACACTTTTTAACTCTCATAAACATAAAAGACCAGGAAACATGACAGCATGTGCAAATCCTACACATACTAGGTAAACCCGTGAAATTTCAGTCGGGGTTCTATTTGTATTACGCCGGAGGGGATTGTCCAGCCAGACCCTGAAAAGGAAATTTATGGGCGCCCTCTTGTGGGCAGATGTAGCACTGCAGGGCCACCCCCACCCAGCCCTGCGCCTGGGAGGAGCCGAGGGACACAGACAAGGCGCTGCCGCCCTCGCGGAGTGACGCTCCTGTGGAGGCAGACGGGAGAAGAAGCAGATAGATGGACGAGATCCTCGCAGATGAGGAAAGGAAAGAACATAAAGAGGGGGATGTGACAGAGAGTGCCTGGGGGGGGCAGCCGGGTAGGGGACAAGTTGTATGTTCAAGCCTGGCTGGCTAGGGTAGGGGACGGCGAAGCTGAGCTCTGAAGGAGAAGTTACCAACCACGTGGGGGTCAGGGCCCAGCGTCCCAGGCCCGGCGAAGGTTCCCGGACAGGAGCGAGCTCAGCGTCTGAGCACAGGGAAGCCAGCGTAGCGGGCGGCACAGAGCAAAGAGCAGGCCTCCAGGGGCTGAGGGCGGAGGAGCGGGCACCCATCCGGGTGCATAAACGGGGTCTGTCGTACACGTTGAGGACGTCCGTCTCACCCCGCCCCACACGCAGTCCTGCAGCACACCCAGGGGGCGCCGACTCACACCGTGGGCCTCCCCCTCCCCAGCCACCGCAGCCCCAGTTACCCTCCCCTCCTGCAGCAACTCGCCAACTGATCCCCTCGCCCCCTGCAAGCCACTCTCCTCGCAGCAGAAAAGGGAACTTTTTTTGTCTGTGTGGGAGGAAGATCAGCCCTGAGCTAACATCCATGCCAATCCTCCTCTTTTTGCTGAGGAAGACCGGCCCTGAGCTAACATCTATTGCCAATCCTCCTCCTTTTTTTCCCCCCTTTTTCTCCCCAAAGCCCCGGCAGATAGTTGTATGTCACAGTACGGCACATCCTTCTAGTTGCCCTATGTGGGATGCCGCCTCAGCATGGCTGGCAAGCGGTGCGTTGGTGTGCGCCCAGATCCCAACCCGTGCTGCCAGTAGTGGAACGTGTCCACTTAACCACTAAGCCATGGGGCAGGCCCCAAAAGGGAACTTTTTAATGTAAACAGATAGTGTCTCCTCCTTGCCTAGAACTCCTCAATGACTTTGCAGTTAGAATAAAGCCAGCTCTTAGGCCTGCTGCTCCCTCCCTCCCTCTGCCACAAGCACAGTAGAAGTCAACCTCTTTCCTGCCTCAGGGCCTTTGCACTTACTGTTCCATTAGGCCTGGAATGCTCTTCCTCTGGTTCTTAACAAGTCTGGTTCCTTTTCATCCCTCAGGGCTCAGCTTAAACTTCTCGGAGAAGCCCCCGGTTTCCTCCAGATCCCATGGCCATGTTGATTCCTTCCATGGTACCCAGCACAGCGTGTAATTGTTTTATTTATTCGTTGTCTTCTTGCTTTTGTCTTTTTCATGTTGGGTTCTGACATCCTCGAGGGCAGAGACCATAACTCATTCACCGCTGGATCCTCAGTGCCTGGCCCAGCTCCCGGCATTCGAGTGATCTTTGTGGAATGAATGAACGAGCCCCAGGAGGTGGGAGCCAGCCTGGATCTTAGGGATGATCTAGCCCAGGAGCTTTCGTATTCTGTTTTCAGCAGAGAACCTCTTTCCTAATGGAATCTTACGCAGAACCTTAGAGGTCCTGGTTCTGTCTCCAGGCCGCTGAGGGCGCTGACCGAGCTGAGGATGCCATGGGTGTTGAGTTGTCATGAACTGCCCCTCAGCCCCCTGTTCCTTGGGCTGCCGTGCTCTGATCCTTAGAGCAGGGGCGGAATGGGACATGGCATTCTTTTCTTTTCTTTTTTTATCAGTTTTTTTGTGTGTGTGTGTGTGAGGAAGATCCGCCCTGAGCTAACATCTGCCAATCCTCCTCTTTTTTTGCTGAGGGAGACTGGCCCTGGGCTAACATCTGTGCCCATCTTCCGCCACTTTATATGGGACACCGCCACAGCATGGCTTGACAAGCTGTGCATTGGTGCGCGCCCGGGACCCGAACCTGGGAACCCCGGGCCACCGAAGTAGAGCGGGTGCACTTAACTGCTGCGCCACCGGGCCGGCCCTGGCATGGCGTTCTGAATCGTCATAAGCAATTTAGGAGGTGGTTAGAGTCCAATGTACTGGAGAAAAATTTCATGAGAAAATGTGTTTGGGAACCTGACAACTTACTCCTGGGGCGTGTGTGAGCTCTGTGGTTTTCACTTCAAAGCACAGCGAGTGATTGTGCCACGCGGGCTCGGGCACATCTGGGAGAGTCCCTGCAAGGCCTGTGTGTCCTGAGGAGGCAGCAGGGACCACCCCCACTCCCACTCCCGCCACCCCCACCTCCACCCTTTTCCTCCTGGAGAACAGTGACGCACCCTCTTCTGACGCCAGGCAGCGTAGCCCCGTGGGCCCAATGAAGGAGGAGTCAGCAGAGGCCTGGCTCATAGGGCGTCTGGGCTCTCTGGAAGCTTCCTAGGTGTGCCGACGTCTTTTACATTTCACGTGTCCTGGGCCCACCTCTTTACTTTGGCCATCGGTATGGCAACTGGCTGTGCAACAGCTGCACGGAACTCTTGTTTCTGATGGCTGCATATTAGCTGTGTGATCTTGGGCAAGTGCCCCGCCCTGGCCAAACGCTGGCCAGGGAAGCTGGAGGAAACCAGACTGGCGGGCCTCACCACTTGGCAGCCAGGCCTTAAGGAATCTGGGAGAAGAGGGTGACATGGAGGTCACTGGGGTCCCTGAAGCCAGAAGGACGTGGAGAGGAGCTGCCCTCTGCCGGGGCCTGAGGGCAGTGCGTCTCGCTGTTGTGCTCAGCCGACGTCCCTGTGCGAGTTGAGAGGACTATAGCAGCTGTAATGATCCCCTGCATCCTTATAGGGCTTTACAGTGTCCAGCCCACGTTCACACGGGGCGTCTGCTCTACAGAGACGCAGCCACCGCGGTGGAAAGTGGGGCTTCCCCTCAGTGGCCCGGCGGCAGAGGGAAGGGCCGGGTCCCGTCCGCCGCCCTGTCCCACGACGCAGGTGGCTGACGCGCTGAGTAGCTTAAGCCCCTGCTGGCCTTGGGGCCCTGGACTTCAGGAGCAAGCTGCAGAGGCCTTGCGGACGTCCGGGAAAGGAATGGGCAGATACAGATGATGACGAAGATGAGCGTGCTCTTGACAGACAGGGCTTGTACCACGGGCTGAGCGCGCACTGCGTCTCTGGGCATCTCACGACAGCCCAGAGGCGGACATCACCGCTTCACAAATCAGGAAGCGGGGTGCGTGAGGGTAAGCAACTTAACTGTAGGCAAGGTTAGGTTAGTTAGGAATCCTGTTAGATCCGGGATTTGAGACCGGAAGCACCATTCCAGACGTTGATTTCATAGACACTGCCCTGCACTGGCAGGAACAGCTGTCCTCACTGCCATCCGTGAATAATCATCCAGAAACACCACGAGTTCCCTTCACTATCCCACTCGAAGTTGGACCTCACCCCAAGCTTCATTGACTTGGGCCCCCTGCCGGCCAGTCAAGGGTTACAGCATCCCCACAAAAATCATTGACTGCCACCTAGTGGCGCCATGTGGAATGCCACATTTCTTTTCTATCCCTTCATCTGATGAGATTCTTCAACAACCGGAAGCCAAAATGTGAAAAGCTTGCTCTTTGCCTCTCTTTGGTTTAGCATCCCGAAGAACTACAGGTAGATGTAACTCCTATTTTGTGAATGGTGAAATGGAGACCCAGGGGAGGTAAACAGCTTCTTGAAGGTCACACAATGAGGATTGCATAGAAGTGAAGGGTTGGAATCCTGAGCATCATTCACTGAAAGCGTGACCTCAAGGGGGACATTTTATTATTTGTTTCTGGTGGACAGCCAACCATCTCTGCCACAATAACAATTTTTTTCTTGGCTTTATTTAATGAAAAGCTCCTCCCTTACCCGTTTATCTCCCAGGCTAGCTCTGCCATATGTCAAAGTTCGGTATTTGACTGACTCTGTCTCTGGGCTCTTTTCTAAACTACTGTCAGTTTGTCTGTCCCTAGGTCTGTACCATACAGTCTCAAATACCACAGCTTCACGATGGAGTGCAGGTCCTTTCTCCTGATGCTTATTTTCCAGAAGCATATTATCTATTCTTGATGTTTCTTTTAAAAGTTAAAAATCAGCTTATCAAAGTTTCACATAATCCTATTAAGATTTTTACTGGAGTTGGATTGAATATACAGTAGAGAAATTGGAGAGAATTCATATCCTTACAACATTAAATTTTCCTCTTCATGAACACGTGTATCTCTTCATTTATTTAGGGATTCTTTACTGTTGTTGAAAAAATTTTTTTGTTTCTTACATATACAGGTATATATATGTATATATTTAGATTTATTCCTAATTAGAAGATTCACCCTAAACTAACATCTGTTGCCAATTTTCCTCCTTTTTTCTTCCCCCCCCCCCAATAAAAGCCCCAGTACACAGTTATGTGTAGTTGTAAGTTCTTCTGGTTTTTCTGTGTGAGCCGCAACCATAGCATGGCTACTGACAGACGAGTGGTGTCGGTCCACGCCCGGGAACCGAACCTGGGCCACCAGAGTGGAGCACACCAAACTGATGCTAGGCCATCAGGGTTAGCTCCCTAATTACGTTTTTGACATTACAAGTCATTTTCTTCTAAAATTATGTTTTAATATTTTTCTATTAATATAGAAAATTTAATTAATATTTTTGTCATAATAAAAATAACTTCCGTATCCATCTTATAAGCATATAATATTAATATAACTACATTTTTTCTCTTTGGTTAGTGTTTGCCTGGTAAATCTTTTTCCATTCTTTGACTTTTAATCATTCTGTATCCCTGTGTTTTAAATTACTAGCTCATAAATAGCATATAGTTGGATCTCAGTAGATTGCATTCATGGCCTAAAAGAGCCAATAAAGAAGTATGTGGGAGTGGGGGCACTGCTGTTCACACAGGACAGAAGACCCCAAGATGGAACAGATCCAGCTCTGACTAGAATAAATATCCATCCACCACAGGAAGAACCTAACCGTGCTGAGGGGTGGGCCACAGAGGGGTCAAGATCAAGATCAAGATGACCATAGAGAGCTTGCCTGGAGGCCACCACTGGGAGCTGTGCTGCACCCCAGAGGTCAGGCTGAGGCTGGACACACACACACACACGTCATAAACACACACTCAGTGAGCTCCAGCTCTGGGGGCCCAGAAGCAAGGGAGTGTGCAGATTACAGCTGCCCCCTCTGAAGAGAGCCTCCAGCAGGGACAGACACTGAGCAGGACACATGGCAGCCAGTGAGCTCTGGGGTGAGTGACAGAGTTGCCAGGGCAGGAAGACGACAGAGAGGCAGCACTTGTTGCTGACAGCCAGCGGGATGCTCAGGTCCAGGGTCTAGGAGAAGAAGGTGGCCTGGACGACAACGTGAGGCACGATGAGAGCACTTCCATCCAAGAGTTCATGGTTAAGTGGAGAAATTAATCACACAGGGAGGGAGGAGTCATCAGCAGAGGATGGAGATGGAGAAGCCTATTCCATTTGCCACCCGACCACAGGAGGCAATGAGCTGAGTCAGCAAAATCCGGGCTCAGGACCCCAGGATGGCCATCAGAAGAGGCCTCATTATAGGGTCAGAGTGGTCAGGCCCGCCAGAGTGGCTGGGTCCATGGTCAGGACCTTCTAGCTATTCCTGGACATCCCTTAGAACACAAAAGCTGTGGAAATGCACCAGAATCTTCTTGTGACCATCTTCACTAAGTATATAGAGGTATTTATAAACATCAGACTTACTAACATGCTTTGCTCCATAAACCTCTGGTCCCAACAGGTATCCCTGGCCCAACCTCAAGGAAGATTCCTCCAGAGTCAGTGGGGCTACTGGGACCTGTTCTCCCCAACTCTTTCCCCTTCCACTTCCTTTTCCTCTCCCCCCACACTCTTGCTACCAAAGACCGGATACCTACACTCCTATGTGCTGTTTCCCTCACGGGGCCTGGCACATAGTAGGCACTCTGGAAAGTGTGTTAACTCAAATGGGCCTGGATGCACACCCTGGAGCTGACAGCAGTTTCAGGGAAGTGCCTGACACTAGGACTCCAGCTCCGGTCCAGCGGAAACTCTCCAGAGACCCTCAGAGCCCTGCCCCTCCCGTTTCTCCCATGGTCCTCACACACCTCTGAGCCCCTAGACTGAGCTCTTAGGAAAAGGACTGGCAGAGATAATCCCCTCAAACTGTTGGAGGTAGTTTGAGGGCCTGGGAGTGGGGCACAGAGAGATAGGAGTGACATACAGAACCGACGACAGAAAGAAGAAAAGCAGAAATAGAGCCAGGCAGAGATAGAGAGGGGACAATACAGTGAAAAACACAGAGGGAGGCGGATACAGAGACAGACAGACAGAAGCACAGAGAGAACCCCATCCGGTGAGGAATGGGTTGATGGCAGAGAGCCATCACCTTTATAGTGACAGCAAAAGGCTTCTTGGTCACATGTCCACTAGGGTCAGTCAAAGCAGCAGTGTCGCTGCTACTGTCTTTCAGAATTGACCCACCCAGGGGCTGGTCCCAATGCCTCCAGTGGTCGACCTCAGACCGTGCCCAGCATTCCCTCGAAAACACATTGCCTTTTCTGAAGAAAGTGAAATTATCAGGTCCCACCCCAGCGAAATTAGCCCATGGTGGAGGACTCAAAGGGAAGGGATTTGCAGTGGGTGGGGAGGCAGAGGCCAGCACCAGGAGGAGCCTAGAGCTCTGCTCCCTGCTCTGTGTCTGCTGGGCACGTGACCTTGACCTGGCATGTGCCCTCCCTGACTCTGTTTTCCCATCTGTAAGGTGGTCACTAAGATCACCTCCGCCTTTGAAATCTGGGCATCTGTGAGCTTTGGAGAGAAACTGGTGGAGTGAAAGAAACAAACAGGGGTCAGCACAATGCTGAGAGCTTCAGGAAAGGCAGGAACACCAAGGTAGAGTGGACGCATGCCTTCCACGGGAGAGAGCTGGCTGCCACTGAATTGAATACGATCCTATCAAACAGGAAATATCAACCAGAGTCTCGCTCAATCAATCCAGGCCTATTGCCTATGCATACACGGATCTCCAGAAGGTAATTTTAACAGGCACTGGGATTTTTGCCTGTGATGCTCACTTCTTATCCCCAGTGCCTACAACAGTGCCTGCCACAAAGTAGATGTTCAATATGTTTGTTGAATGAACTTACGTGATCCTTGGAGGAAAAAGGAATTTCAACTAGGAAGAATAGAGCATTGGTTTTCCCAATTCTTTCATTCCTAGAATCTCCCCAGGCCCACATCTCATGTTCCCTGACAGCAGATCTGAATGGCTGACAGATGGAGGACACAGAGAAAGGAGCTGGCTCTCCCCAGTCACATGAACTGCCTGCAGGCTTCCCTGATCACACAGCTGCTAGGAGCCCTAGGACTCCTGTCTCTGTGATCCCCTGACCATCTAAGGAACCTAGATCTTGTCTGCAGGAGCAGTTTGACCTAAAAGACAAAGGAATGGGAAGAAAAGAATTCGATAAGCCTTTACCTTCCTTCTCCTCTACTCCAGTAGAAAGTCAGCTCAGAGCTGCCTGGAAGCAGGAGGTCCTTCCTGGAGCCCCTGACTCTGAGATGAACTTCTGGTCCTCTGGCTGGGGAGAGCCGTGGGGAGTTTGCCGGCTTATCTGGTGTTATCAAGAGTCGGAGAAGCAGTGTGATTTCCTGTGCAAGGCCTGCAGACAACTGTAATTCAGTGAGAAGGGGCACAGTGCTCGCACAAGGGAGATTCTTACCTCCCACCCTCCTCAGCTCTCTCCAACTCAACTCCTCTTTCCCTCTCTGAAGCCTTGTGACTGTTCTTCCCTCCATCCAGCCAATTCAGGCCAATCTTGATCCATCTCCTCCAGCCCTCCATAGCTGGGCCGTGAAAGTCAACTGTCATTCTTATCACACAGCCATAGTCTTCCAACCATGATCAAGAAGAGACTAGAGATTGGTGAAGCCCACTCTCCAAGGGGTTTTTATAGAAAGGATCCTGTAACCCAGTGACTTTTCCAGCCCCAAGCCCAACCCTATCATATTCTGCTTCCACTTTCCTGGGCTCCTCTGTGATTCCCTATGTCACAGAGGCTTGCTCCTCTGTCCCCTCAAACCACAGCTTCCCACATTGTACGGGAATTGAGAAACTAATCTAATTCACCTACACATGAGTTCTGTTTCCCACTAGGGCAGTGCTTCTTAAATGTTGAGTAAATTTTAAAATGGACTTTATCATGTCAAATATTCTTTACCTTTATTTTGTTTTGCTCATCAGTTGACAGATGTTTCTCGCAGTTAAGCTTTAGAAGTTTTCTGCCCAGAATGACTTCCCAACCCTCACATCTCCAAGTCATCTATTCAATCATTATCTCATTCATGCTTGCAGACACAGATGCATGCACTTAAAAAAAAATTGCTGAGCATTGAATCAGGCACTGTTCTAGGCACTGGGACTCAAAGACAGGTTCATTATTCTCAAGGAGCTCACAGAGCAAAAGCAGAGAAACATGTCCTCAGATGCTTAAAGGACAGTGTGATAAATGCTTTGATACTGACATGTTTGTGGCTGTGTAAGCAAGGGAAAGATACACAAATTAAATTCTTTTTAGCAAAAACAGCACATTATTGGTTCAAATAACAGGGAGCCTGCAAGAGAACCTGGCTCCAGGCACACAGGATCCAGAGTTCAAATGGCATCATCAGATGCTCCCCCTCTCTTGGTTTCATGCATCTGCTTGGCTTTCGGCTGCTGGTGATAGCCTCATGGAGTGGAATGAGAAGAGGCCCAAACCCAGGGATGAGCCTCCCAAAATGTATCTGTGCAAGCTCATGTAGTAAAATCAGCTATACACACACACACTCCACAAACAAAACTATTCTTTACAGAGACTTTATAAATGATACTGCCCTGCATTCTCAACTCTAATGGAAAGAGTTCGTAACACAAATTTTGGGCCATGAAGAGATGCCTAGATTGAGATTGACGAGTATATCACTGTGATGAAAACAGGAGCCTCTAGGACCAATAAGGACCTGGTAGATGAGAGTCATCCTGAGATCAAGTCTGGCCTCAGGGAGAGCCCTGTTGAGGTCTCCACTGTCTTTGGTACAAAACAGATCCAAGGGGAGGGGAGGGAACACGAGGAAGAGAAGCCTCCACAGATACCAGGGATTTCTTAGTCTTAGATTCATCTTAGATGTTGGAAAGCATCTCATTTTACAGATGAGGAACTGAGACCAAACAGGTTCCACAATCAATAATTATCAATTGGAAATATACTAGATATTACGAAACAGCATAAATAGTTGGATCTTTGTGGGCATACACCAAAGTATTCTTGCAGTTGTTTCTACATAGAAGGATGATTAGAGATTTATATTTTCATCTGTATTCTATATCTTCTCCTCTCAGCGGCCTGAGGGACTTTTCAGAAGCACAAAGCTGATCAAGTTACTTCCTTGCTTAAATTCCTTAAATGGATCTCCTTGCTCTCAGAAGGAGATTCCTTTTTCCTGTTATGGCTACACGCCCTGCATGATCTAGAGGGACAGAAGATGGAGTTTTAGGACAACCCAAAGGCAGGAAGTCTAACAGGAGGGCCCCATGAAAAGTTGGGACCTCAAAAGACTAAAACCTTAGTGTATTTCTCATTAATGAGAACTAAACCACCAAGAAATTGCTTGAACAAGCTTGGCTCTGAGTGAAGTAAAACTCTCTCTGTTGACAACTTGTAGCCACAAGTCAGTATCACACTGTGGTCCAAATTCACACAACCTGTGGTCTCCCTAAAACTTCAAATGACAAGTGAGGTTTCTGGGGACATCCCAATAGATGAAAGCCATGCTGGGCAGTTCCTCCAGTCAATTAGCAAAAGAAAACACAAGTCCTCTCTAGAAGAATCAACTACAATTCAGGCCTCAAAGAGTTCCCCCAAATAAAGTCCCAAGGAAAGTGAGAGCTCATGGTCAAAAATCACAAAAACACAAAGAAAGAGGGCACCATATGAAAGTGATAGAAGAAGCAATAGACAGAAAAATCAGACGTTCAGAGACTTCAGCATTGGAATCCTCAGGTAGAAAATTACAATATTGCTGTGCTTAATAGAGTTAAAGACAAGAGAGAATTGACAGTGTGAGCAGCATCAGGAGACTAAAAATGATCAAGCAAATTTAAAAACAAATCTCAAACAGAACTTCTAGAAATTATGAATATAAAAATTGAATTTAAAATTCAGTGGATGGATCGAACAGAAGATTAGACACAGTGGAAAAGAGACTAGTGACCTAGAAGACACATCTGTAGAAATTACCTAGAAAGCTGCCTAGGAGACAAAGAGATGGAAAATAAGAAAGAGAAGTTTTAAGAGATATGAAAAATAGAAAAAGAAACTCTAACATATGTTGAATTAGACTTCCAGAAAGAGAATAATCAATATCATCATCCGAGCTAACAAATATATAGTACTTACTACGTGTCCGTGTTCTAAACTGTTATATAATTAACTCATTAATCTTCACAACGACCTATAAAGTAGGTGATGATGTCGTCCCCACGTTACAGATGAGGACACTAAACATAGAGGAGTTATGACATTTGTCTAAGGTCTCATAGAGATGCCAAGCCACCTGCCTCCAAAGTTTGTGTTCTTAACCACTCTACAACATTTAAAGAGATAGTAGCAGAAAATTGTCCAGAAATATTAAATGACGGTAGTCCTGAAATCCAGAAAACTCCACAAACACCAAACATGGTATTAAAAAGAAAGCCATGTGCCACATTCTGGTGAAAGTGTACTACACTGAGAAAAAGGAAAGCTCTTAGAAAGAAGAAAGGCGGATCATTGCAAGCAAATGGCAACTTGATGATGGCCAATATCTTGACAGCAATATTGGGAGCCAAAGGCGGTGGATCTTCAGTGTGCTGGGGGGAGGGAACTGCCCCCTACAATGCTAGGCCTGGAAAAACCATCTTTAGAAAACAAGGGTGAAACAAGGACATTTTCAGACAGAAAAACTGGAGCACTTACCACCCACAATCTCTCACGAAAGGAACTTCTGACGAATGTGTTTCAAAGAACGGAAAACACGAGATGCGAAATGGGAGGGTGAGCAAACACACTGGTGATTATGGGCATGCATTTTGAACACTGTTATTTAAAATAACAACAAGTGGTTAATTTCTCAGGGGGAATTAAGTACTGGGGCTCAGTAGAATGGGAGGAAGGAGACAGACGTTAAAGCTTTCCAAGGCTTGGTGTTGTTCATGGGGAAGGCAGGCTTCTGCCGGCAGTTGTACAGTTTGTCCACTGCACCAAACAAAGTACAAGGCAGAGGAGGGGAGAGGGGGCTGAAATACAATCCGCTGGGTAACCCTCGGGTCCAGGTGCAGGGCTATGACTACTGGGAAGGAGGGACACATTTTCCTTCACACAAAGGCAACATCAGGGCTGCCTCAGCTCAGAGAGGGCACGTTTTCCTAACTTGCATAAAGGAGCTAGAAATGGCCGCCTTCACAGGTTAAAAATACTGATCGCCTTTAGACTTTACATAAATATGTTAAACAGCTATGGTAATTGCCTGGAAAACAAGTATAGAGTGTAAAACTTCCAAACAAGTCAAGGAGAAAAATACATGAAGCCACTGATGTTCTGGGCAGTCCAGAAGAACTTCCTATTCTGCTCTCATTTTTTGAGAAATCTTTTTAAAATCGGAAAATTTAGAGACCAGTTTCTGGTAAGCTGATGACTTTAATGACCGTTGACTAAACTGTCAGGGTTGCCGCAGTCTCTCTTTCTGGTGTGGGTGTGTGTAAAGTCTTGACGTGAGCAGCTTCCCTTTTCAGCCGAGTTTTGCCTGGGAGCGCAGAGCACGAGAGCCTCTTTGCTCACGCTCTCTCCAACACGGGTTATCGGGCTTTAGGATATCTGAAAATCTGAAGGTGAAAATATCTCAGTGGAGTTTCAATTGCCATTTCTCGTCATGAGTATGTTTTAGCATTTTTTCTCGTGTTTAAGAAACATGGAATTTCTAGGAACTGAGTTGGTCATTTTCTTAGTAGGTTGTTAGGGTTCTTTCTTAGTGACATCTAGGAGCTCTTCATATATAGATATATATTTAGGTTTTTGTCCGAGACATGCGTTATAAATATTTTTTGTAGTGTGTTGTTTGATTGGCTTATGGTGGTTTTTTCCATACAGAAAAATTATTTTTAATTTTTAATAGTTTTTAATCAACATTTTTATTTATGGCTTCTGAGTTTTGTGTCATGGTTAGGAAGACCTTCCCCAATCCAGGGTTATAAAAGAATTTTCCCATGTTTTCTTCTGATTCTTTAAGCTTTCCTTATTTATATTTAAGTATACAATCCATTTGAAATTGAACATGGTGTAAGATCCCTACTCTACTTTACTCCAGATGGCTTCCCAGTTGCCCAATAACATTTATGAAATAGCCCGTCTCCACCTCCTCCCTTTTGAAATAGCCCCTTTATCACACACTGAATTCTGTACGCATTTATGTTTGATTCCTGGGACTTTCTACCCTGCTCCATTGACCTCTCTGCCTGTTTTTACGTTAGCACCACGTGGTTGTATTCACCGAGGCTTTAAAATATGTTCTAATATCTGGTAGGGCTGGTCAGTCCTCATTGCTTTCTTCTTTTCTCCGGAAGTAGTTGAGGTTTCATTTTATTATATCTTCTACCTTTTTTTTTCATATATAGGAAAGCTATTGTTTTCTGTAGAGTAATTCTGTACCCAGCCACCTCTCTGAGCTTTCTTCCTTTGTGGTAGTTTCTCAGCTGGTTCTCTGGAGTTTTCCAGGTATAGTATCACACCCCCTGCCATTCTCTCCTAAACCCACTCCTTCAACCTTCCAGCTTCACCATCCACTGGAACCACACCTGTCAAGATGGGCGATGACTCCATATTGCATTTCCTAAGGTCAGTTCTTACTCTTCATCTTACTCACCTCTCAAGTGGGATTGACGCTATTGCCCACTCCCACCTTCTAGAATCAGTTTTTCAGTTCAGTTTCTAGGATACTACGCTGTCCTAGTTTACCCATTCTTCAGTAGCTGCCTCCTACTTCTGTGCTCACTGGATCCTCCTCTTCCTCCAGGTCTCTGGAGGTTGGAGGCCCTAATGCTGAGTCTCGAACTCCTCCACCGACACTCACTCCCAGGGTGAGCTCACCCAGCTCCTCTGGAATGTAAGGGGCATAGTCTTGAGTGTTATTCATCACTTTATCTTCACTGCCTGGAACAGTGCCTGGCACAGCATATGCACACAATAGTGTTGGGTAAATGAATAAATGAGTGAATAAATTTTCCTGAAAGTTTTAAATGCTTCATGGATAAGTTTTTAAAAGAAATAACAAGAAACTCAATTTGGCTGCAGCGTAGGCACATGAAAGGAAATCAGAGGAGCTAATGCTGAATATATTGTTTGGCTCTAGATGATCTGAAAATAATCCAGCCCTTTTGTAGAGGAAGAAAGGTGACAGTGTGTATGCTGTGCTAAATTCCTTATCTTTTATAAGGGAACTTAATACACTCTGTCATTGTATTGATAAATCAAAAACAGAAATGTAGTCTTATCATGCAAGGCTATAAGATAACTTGTAAAAGAATTAAGAATGGAAACTGCAAACATTGGTTGCTATTGAGGAAGGAGATTAGGAGAGACTTTACATTTCATTTTATACACTTTGGTGTCATTGGAAATAAAACTAATGTGCATATATTACTTCTGTGATTAAGTTTAAAAGGATCAGGTGAGCCAGACCATGCAGGGCCCTGAACGCCAAGCAAACTGTTCTCTAGCTATGGAAGCTCACATTGCTTGGTGGGTGGGCTTCCCGCACAGGCTCACAGTGGGCAGCGGAAGGCTCCAGAACAGCCGTTCCTCACAGGGAGGGGGCCCGGAGGCGGTAGGACGGGGAGAGGCCGAGATAAGTACTGGAGTCACAGCAAACGAGAACCATCTCGTGAGGTCGCCTGTCTCACGCATCTCCAGAATCTCATTTGGCAATGCCCTCTTGCAGGAAATCACAGGGCCGGTCCAGCATCTTGATAAACCTCTACTCGGTCACCAGATTTCACTCTGCTCCTGCAGGCGCCTCCCCATCCAGAGGTTAGAAAAGCCTCTTCGCTGTTTGTCACCCCGGGGAAGCTCTTCCTTTTCTCCTCTCCACCTCCGAGAGGAAGAATGGCGCTAGGGTAAGAACTTACTCAAGAGCGATCTTCTTTCAGAGACAGTTTGGTTGTCTCCCTCTTAGTCCGCGCGCCCCCGAATTCACCTTGGGGTGGGGCGTGCGGGAGCCACGGGCACCAGCGGCAGGAGTCGGGAGACATGAAGCTCCCTGACTGATGCTCTGGGTGCTGGAGCTTAGGCTGTGGGAGAGCCAAACGGGGTCAGCCAGTTCTTTCCACGTCTGTTCTATCTCCCTTTCTCTCCAAACATCCAAGTCTGCAACTAAGGAGAGAAATATTTTGCTAATTTTAATTTAGGGAGCAAGATGGCATGCAGGCATTGCTTTCCAAAGCTTAATTGTTGTTAATAACGTCAGGATTCACAGATTTGCTTGTTATTCAAAGGTTTTTTTTTTCCTTTGTATCCCTTATCTGGTATTGTGCCTGTGGAAAACACAGGGCACAATCTAATGGGATATTTGAAGAGAGTTTAATAAAGGGACTGTGTACAAAGGTGTGGACAGGACTGAGGGAAATCTATAAAGGATGCTGAAGCCCCCAAAGACACGTCATAATAGAGAGCTGTTACCATGGCTGGCCTGAAGGAGAAAGGGAAGGAAAAGTCACCAGAGCTCGGGGAGGGCTGTGGCTGTAGCTGTAGCTGTCGCTGTGGCAGTAGGAAACGGCCACCAGACGAGGACTCTGCCCTCAGGTAGAGCAACACCACCACTGCCAACTCACAGCCTGGCAGGGAGAGCACCAGGAAGTTAAAAACCCCAAATCTTCCTCCTCCTGCCCTCCAGTCTCCTGTCAGGGTCTCTCTTTCACTGAAAGCAACCAGGAGCCAGAGGGAAGGGAGCCCACTCAAGAGGCACAGAGATGTCTCCCCCACCCCGCCCCCAGGGCGCAGAGGAGGGCAGAGAAGGTGGAAATGAGATTTGATGGCAAATGGAGAAATCCATCTCTTCCTATAGCCTCCTGACAGTCGGTATTCCTGGGACTCTCTCTCTCTCAGAGTGATTGGTCAGTTTCTCATTGTGTCTCCTCGGTTTGTCTGTTTGTCTGATTGCTTGCACGTCTCAATCTGGTGTCATTTCTTTGGAATAATCTCTCACTATCGTCATAAATGCTGTGAGAATGGAATGTAGCTTTTTTTTTTTTTTTAAGGTAGGGGTACATAGGTATTTATAGGTATTTTAAGTTTATGATTTTGGCTGCTCTAGAAAGAAATCCATTATAAGAGTGACTGTGTCCCCCACACAGAGCTAGGCCCTGGGGACACAGCAGTGGACAGGAGAAAAGCACTTCCTGTCCTCATGAAGCTGACACCCTGGGCCATCTCTAGCCCAAGAGGCCTGGCTGTACTCACACCTGTCATAGCGAGAGGTCACATTCTCTTCATGACCCAAATCATGATCTCCTTTCTCCCTGGTGGATGGACTGCTCTCAGTCACTGAAACTGCCCATGGCTCATGCTTGGGGCTTCCGACTTCCTGCCCCCAAGAAGAGCCCATTGTCCCAGGACAGAAGGTAGGCCCAGAGTCCTGTTGTCACCCCATATAACCTGTACGGACTTTTCTCCTCCTGCCTCCCACAGACATGACATGGTCTGGGAGGTTGACTAGAGGTGTTTGGACCCTAGAACATTCCCATGTCAGCAGAGGGTCTGTGGTGCAGTAGAGAGAGGCCAGGCTTTTAGTGTCAGAGGGAACTGGGTTTGAATCCAGGTTCCAAGACTGTGTGGCCTTTGGTAAGTATCTTAATCTCTGGGAGCCTCCATTTCCCTCCTTGTAACACGAGGACAGTAGTTCCCACGTAGCGGGGTGGCCGTGAGAATCAGTGATCATACAGCAGGTGCTCACATCTTGTTTCTGTTCCCAGGGGCACCAGTGGAGGGTTTCTGAGCATGGATCCAACTGTCACAGCCTGGGGGACCGAATACACAGCAGTGAATGGAAGTGGCCAGGCTCTACCTCAAACTTGCAGCATGGAGACTGTGGTCCAGGCCTCGCTGACCTTCATCATCGCCCTGGTCGGGCTGGCAGGAAACGGGATTGTCCTGTGGCTCCTGGGCTTCCACATGCGGAGGAACGCCTTCACTGTCTACATCCTCAACCTGGCCGGAGCTGACTTCCTCTTCCTCTCCTTGCTGATTATACGTTCCCTGGTGTTACTCACCAACTTCTTCCGTTCCAGCTCCATCTCCATCCCCAAGTTTTTGACCCCTGTGTTTACTTTTGTCTACATTGTGGGCCTGAGCGTTCTCAGTGCCATTAGCACCGAGCGCTGCCTGTCGGTCCTGTGTCCCATCTGGTACCGCTGCCGCCGCCCCAGACACACGTCAGCTGTCATGTGTGCCCTGCTCTGGGCCCTGTCCCTGCTGCTGAGTGTCCTGAGAGGGGAGTACTGTGGCTTTCTATTTAGCGATGGTGACGTGGGTTGGTGTCGGGTAATTGATTTCATCTCCGCCGCGTGGCTCATTTTCTTATTTGTGCTTCTCTCCGGGTGCAGCCTGGCCCTGCCGACCAGACTGCTGTGGGGCTCCCAGCAGGTGCAGCTGACCAGGCTGTATCTGACCATCGTGCTCACAGCGCTTGTCTTCCTCTTCTGTGGCCTGCCGTTGGGCATCCACTGGTTTCTCGTATTCTGGATTCAGGGTGGTTTTGATATGTTCTCCTTACATCTTTATCTGGTTACAATGTTCCTGTCCTGTGTCAACAGCAGCACCAACCCCGTCATTTACTTCTTCGTTGGCTCCTTTAGACGGCGGCAGCGGCGGCGGCGGCAGCGGCGGCAGACCCTCAAGTTGGTTCTCCAGAGGGCTCTGCAGGACACCCCTGAGGTGGCCGAAAGTGGAGGCAGCTTTCCTCAGGAACCCCTGGAGATGTCCGGAAGCAGTGTGGTGTCCTGATTCAGTCTCTGCTTCGGTCAGACCACTGTGGCTGTGAGGGCCCGCTTTGTCCCTATCAGTTTGGGAGGTTTTCTTGACTTCTCTCAGTCTCTGGGCTCCTGATCTGAAAACAGTGAGGATAACAATCCTCCTCGTGAGGATTCAGTGAGATGGCGCAGCCTCTCCAGGACTGCCCCACCCAGGACCTTCACCCCATCCCCACGGGAGCTTCGCGAACTCTGGGGGCCAGGACTGCTCTCACTTTTGAAAAACCCCACCTTCAGCAGAGGCTGAAAGCAGTGCAGGAAAAGTCTAAATTTCTCTGGTCACTGCACTTGGTAAGGACTAAAAGAACATTCCATTTTTGACAAGTTTTTGTGGTCACTTTCCTACCATCTGTCTCGGTAAGATTAAAACAAAGTTTCATCTAATCTCAAAGAGCAGTCTTCTTTGATTTTGGCAGGCCTTAGAGTGTCTCCCCAGCTTAATAAATGTTTATGGAATAAAGGGCTTGATGAATGAATCAATGATGAACTTTGAAGTCAAACATGTGCTAAATCTCCATTTACCAGATTTGAGTTGCTGTCTTTAAGTTTATTGCTTTCATCATTTTCAACTTTTGCAAGCACGAGGTAAAGTTTTATGACCAGATAAGTCAACGTCAAAGCATAGTTAAGGTTTGAGGTAGGTGATCTTCCCATGCTTTCCTTTCACTTGTCCTCCAGTAGAATCCACGTGCACCCCTCCTCATTCCCTCCACTTTGCCTTTGCCCTGGCTCTCCCTCTCTGGGGGCTCATCCTTCACGGCAGCTTTCCAATGGCTCTTAACTAGCCTCCACGTGCTCTGAGGACAGATCTACGTCAGATTCACCTTTTTCTCCAAAGAACTCACAACACTGATTTTATTCATCTAATCACACAAAAACATTTTTAAGTTACATGTTCTGTAAAAACAATATATTAGGTTTACATATTCCATTTTGTAATTTTTTTTGGTGGAGGTATAATTAAGAGAGAGTGACTGCACGGCTTCTAATTGTACAGTTTGATCAGTTTGGGGAATAAATACACCACGTGACTCCAACTCCAGTCACGAAATAATACATTTTCATCACCTCAGAAAGTTCCCTCATATCCCTCCCACTCATGCCTCCTGCCCCAGAGGCAACTATTTTTCCTACTTCTGTCACCAAAGATTAGTTTGCCTGACTTTTGGCTTCATAGATTTCAGATCACACAATGTACTATTTTGTTCCCTCCCCTCTTCCACTCAGCGTGACGTTCGGGGATTTACCCACTTCAGTGCGTTATTTGTGCTTCTCTCTGGCTCCAGCTTGTCTCTTTTAGAAAGCTGAGTACTATTTCATTGTTTGAATGTACCACAGTGTATTTTCATATTGATAGATGTATATGTAATATTCCATTTTTGGCTGTTGTGAATAAAGCTGCTGTAAGCATTCTTATTCAAGTCTTTTTCTGGACGTATGTTTTCATTTCTCTTGGATAAATAACCTAAAGTGAAATTGCTGGGTCATAGGAAGGAAGATGTACACTTAACTCACTGAGAAATTGCCAAATTCTTTTCTAAAGTGTTTGTGCTGTTTCGCATTCCCATCAGCAGCGTATGAAACTTCCTGTTTCTCCACATGCTCCCCAACAAGCGTGGTATTGCCAGCCTTTTGAATTTGAGTCATTCTACTGAGTGTGAAGTGGTATCTCCATGTGTTTTCATTTGCATTTCCCAAATGACTTATGAAATTGTGCATCTCTTCATGTGCTTATTGGCTCTTGTATTTTTTTTGAAGTGTCTAAGTTTTGCCCATTTTTGCTAGGTGTTTCCCCTTTTAATTATTTATTCGTAGGAGTTTTTACATGTGCTGAATGAGTCCTTTGTTAGTTATGTATATTATAAGTATTTATCCAGTTGGTGGTTTGCCTATTCATTTTTAATAGATTTTATATTTTCGAGCACTTTTAGATTCATAGAAAAATTGCACGGAAAGTACAGAGGGTTCCCATATCCTCCCTCTCCCCATCCCCACTCTTCCCCACAGTTTCTCCTATTACTAACGCCTTCCATTAAAGTGGCGCATTTATTAAAACTGACACACAAATATGGATACACTGTTATAAACTGAAGTCATAGTTTACATTAAGTTTCACTTGTGTTTTATAGTTTAATGGGCTTGACAAACGCAGAATATCATGCATCTACCATTACAGTATCGTACAGAATAGATTCTCTATCCCCAAAATGAATTGTATATGTAGGTATAGATTTTCTTTTTTTTTGTATTTATCCTGCTTGGTGTTCTCTGAGCTACCTGTATCTGTGTTTGGTGCCTGCCAAGAATGTGGAATATTCTTGACCATCAGTAATTCAAATATTTCTTCCGTTTCTTCCTGTCTTTCTTCTCCTTCTGATATTCCCACTACATGTATGTAACACATTTTGTAATCATCCCACAGCTCTAGAGCATTCTATTCTGTTTTCCTCAGTCTTTTTTCTCTTTGCTTCAGTTTGGGAGGTTTCTATTAACATATCTTGAGGTTCACTGATTCTTTCAAAGGCTGTATCTGGTCCTCTGATGAGCCCAGCAAAGGTAGTCTTCATTTCTGTTACAATGTTTTTATTTCTAGCATTTCCTTTCTTGGAGTTTCCATCTCTCTGCTTATATTGTCCATCTGCTCTTCCATATTGTCCACTTTTCCCATCAGAATCCTTAGCATATTCGTCACAGTTATTTTAAATACCCAATCTGATAATTCCAAATTCTTGGCCATATCCTAAATTCTTTACATCTTGTTTGGGCAGGCAATTGATTCTGTTGTTAATACTGACAAATTAAAAAATAGAAATATGATCCTCAACAAAATATTGGCAAACCGAATACAGCAATACATTAAAAAGATCATACACCATGACCAAGTGGGATTTATACCAGGGACTCAGGAATGGTTCAACATCTGCAAATCAATCAATGTGATACGCCACAGCAATAAAATGAGGAATAAAAACCACATGATCAGCTCAATAGACGCAGAGAAAGCGTTTGACAAGATCCAACATCCATTTATGGTAAAAACTCTCAATAAAGTAGCTATAGAAGAAAAGTACCTCAGCGTAATAAAGGCCATATATGACAAACCCACAGCCAACATCATACTCAATGGGAAAAAACTGAAAGCCATCCCTCTGAGAACAGGAACAAGACAAGTGTGCCCACTCTCGCCACTCTTACTCAACAAAGTACTGGAGGTTTTAGCCAGAGCAATTAGGCAAGAAAGGGAAATAAAAGGTGTGCAAATTCACAAGGAAGAAGCGAAACTTGCTGTTTGCAGACGACGTGATTCTATATTTAGAAAACCCTAAAGAATCCATTGGAAAACTATTAGAAATAATCAACAACTACAGCAAAGTTGCAGGGTACAAAATCAACTTACAAAAGTCAGTTGCATTCCTATACTCTAATAACGAACTAACAGAAAGAGAACTCAAGAATACAATCCCATTTACAACTGCAACAAACAGAATAAAATATCTAGGACTAAATTTAACCAAAGAGGTGAGAGACCTATACACTGAAAACTGTAAGACATTATTGAAAGAAATCGATGATGACATAAATAAATGGAAAGATATTCCATGCACATGGATTGGAAGAATAGACATAGTTAAAATGTCCATATTATCCAAAGCAATCTACAGATTCAATGCAACCGCAATCAGAATCCCAATGACATTCTTCACAGAAATAGAACAAAGAACCCTAAAATTCATATGGGGCCAAAAATACTCCAAATACCTAAAGCAATCCTGAGAAAAAAGAACAAAGCTGGAGGCATCACAATAGCTGACTTCAAAATATACTACAAAGCTACAGTAATCAAAACATCGTGGTAGTGGTACAAAAACAGACATGCAGATCAATGGAACAGAATTGAAAGCCCAGAAATAAAACTACACATCTACAGACAGCTAATCTTTGACAAAGGAGCCAAGAACATAGAATGGAGAAAGGAAAATATCTTCAGTAAAAGTTATTGGGAAAACTGGACAGCCACATGCAAAAGAATTAAAGTTATCTTTAATTAAAGATAATTAAAGATAATTTTAAAATTATCTTTCACAATACACAAAAATTAACTCAAAATAGATTAAAGACTTGAAGGTAAGACACGAAATCATAAAATTCCTAGAAGAAAATGTAGACAGTATACTCTTTGACATCAGTCTTAGCATCTTTTCGAATACCATGTCTACTCAGGCAAAAGAAACAAAAGAAAAAATAAACAAATGGGACTACGTCAACTAAAGAGCTTCTGCGAGGCAAAGGAAACCAGTAACAAAATGAAAAGACAATCCACCAACTGGGAGAAAATATTTGCAAAACATATATCTGACAAGGGGTTAATATCCAAAATATATAAAGAACTCATACAACTCAACAACAAAAAAACAAACAACCCGATCAAAAAATGGGCAGAGGATATGAACAGACATTTTTCCAAAGAAGATATACAGATGGCCAACAGGCACATGAAAAGATCTTCAATGTCACTAATCATTAGGGAAATGCAAATCAAAACTACAGTGAGATATCACCTTACATCCATTAGAATGGCTATAATTACAAAGGCAAAAAATAACAAATGTTGGAGAGGATGTGGAGAAAAGGGAACCCTCATACACTGCTGGTGGGAATGCAAACTGGTGCAGCCTCTACAGAAAACAGTATGGAGATTTCTCAAAAAATTAAAAATAGAAATGCCATATGACCCAGCTATCCCACTAGTGGGTATTTATTCAAGGAACTTGAAATCAACAATTCAAAGAGACTTATGCACCTCTATGTTCGTTGCAGCATTATTCACTATAGCCAAGAAGTGGAAGCAACCCAAATGCCCATTGACTGGTGACTGGATAAAGAAGATGTGGTGTATATATACATATATATATATATATATATACACACACACACACACACACACACACACACACACAGAACGGAATACTACTCAGCCATAAAAAAGACAAAATCGTCCGGTTTGCAACAACATGGATGGATCTTGAGGGTATTATGTTAAGCAAAATAAGCCAGACAAAGGCAAACACTGCATGATTTCACTCATATGTGGAGGATAAACAAACACATGGACAAAGAGAACAGATTAGTGGTTACCAGAGGGGAAGGGGGTTGGGGGGTGGGCACAAGGGACAAACGGGCACATGTGACTGACAAAAAATAATGTACAACTGAAATTTTACAATGTTATAAACTATTATTACCTCAATAAAATAAAAAATAAAAATAAATTAAAAAAAAGAATGTCCCCCAAAAAAGAGATACATTTACTATTTAAATATATAATCATAACTAACAAAAGAATTTAGAAGAAAAACTGAAACAAGTTGTTGCTTCTGGAGGATAGGATTCAGGAAGACCTTTACCATTTATTTAATACTGGTCTACGTCAATTGGAAAGCAAATGCAAACCTACATGTGTTACTACCATGATAGAGAATAGGCCATGGCGAGGGCGAGATAGGCCATGGAGATCCTCGAATGCAAGTCAGGAGGGTGTGCTTTCTTCTTATTACAGAGCCTCCCAGTGCAGGCTCACATTGCTTGGCATTGCTGCCCAGGCTCACAGTTGACAGCAGCAGGGTACCTAACCACAGTCACTTTCAGCGACGGGCACCGGATGGGGTGGGGATGAGCAGAGGCTGAGAGCGTCGGACCAAATGTTGAGAAACATTTCATGAGAAGTCATGACTCAGAGAACTCCACGCTCTCATTTGCCAACAGGTCCCTGGATAGGAAATCACGAGGCTGTCCAGCATCTTGATAAGCCTCCCTCCAGCACCAGATTTCACTCCTACTTCTTCAGGCACCTCTCGAAGGCAGAGAAGTGTTCTCTAGCAACTGTCAGTTCCTGGAAGTTCTTCCCGTCAGCACGGGTCAGCTTGTCACCTCCATCGGGGAGAATGGAGGAAAGGTAGGTTTATCAAGTATTTATTTCCAAAGCCACTGTTGGGTTTTTTCTCTTAGTACACATCTAAATTAGTCCACCTGGGAGTGGAGTATTCAGGGAGCCACAGGGGTCCAGCAAGAAAAGAGAGGGAAAAAAACATATAAGCTCCTTCCTGGCAACTTTGGGTGCTGGCAGCCTCAACTGAGAGATCTGAATTAGTAAACCAACACCATTCCCCCTTATTAGACTCTTCCCATTCTCTCCTCCATCCCAACCATTCAGATGTGTTGTTATGGTGAGAAATCCATTGCTTTCCTTAAATTAGGAAGCAAAGTAGGGTACATGCGTGCTTCCCAAAGCTAAAGGGCTGTGAAGAACCCAGTCATCTGTTTCACTCCCTTTTTGAAAGTTCTTTTCCTTTCCGTATCTCTCACAATCCCAGCAGAAAAGATGGCCTAATATGGAATGGTTGAAAAGAATTTAATTAAGAGACAGTTAACGAAATAGGCAGATTTAGAAAAAGTTACACGGAGGCGTGACCTCTACCCCCAAAGGAAAGTAATAGGAGGGAACCTGGACATCACCAGGCTTGAAAAACAAGGGGAAGGAGAAGTTACCAAAACTCAAGGAGGGCTGTGGCTGTAGCTGTAGCTGTTGTTGTGGTGGCAGGAAAGGGTCACCAGACAGGGACTCTGTCCTCAGGTAGAGCAACACCGCCACTGCCAACTCACAGCCTGGCAGGGAAAGCACCAGGAAGTTCAAAACCCTAAATCGCCCTCCTCTGGTCTTCCAGTCTCCTGTCAGGGTCTCCCTTTCACTGAAAGCAACCAGGAGCCCGAGGGAAGGGAAGCCCACTGATGAGGCACAGAGACGTCTCCCCCTGCACACAGAGGAGGGTAGAGAAGGTGGAAATGAGATTTAATGGCAAATGGAGAAAACCTGTCTCTTCCTATAGCTTCCTCATGGTCGGTATACCTAGTACTTTCTCTCTCCCTCCATGCGATTGGTAAATTTCTCATTGTATCTCCTCAGTTTGTTTGTTTGACTGTCTGTACCTCTCAATCCAGTGTCACTTCTTTGGAATAATCTCTCACTATCATCATAAATGCCTTGAGAATGGAATGTAGTTTGCTTTTTTTTTTTTTAAAAAAAGGTGCAAGTACATGGGTATTTATACGTGTTTTAAGTTTATGATGTTTTCCTCTAGACGAAATCCATTATAAGAGTGACTTAAACAAGAGAGAAGTTTTAGGACTGGACTGGTGACCCCAAGGCATCAGACACCAAGGTCCTTCCAATGTGATGCTCCCTATCCCTCAAGAGGTGACTTCATCTTCGGGGTCCTCATGGCTCCTGGACACAACAGCATTAAACCCAGAGGAGAAGGAAAGGCATGACCCAGGAACTGGTCACATCACTTCTGCTCACCTCCCATTGGCCGGCACCTGGTCACATGGTGTCGTCCAGCATTAAGGGAGGCTGACATTAGTATCCTTTCTCTGGTCTAAAATTCTCAGAGTTATTATGTGAGAGAGGAAGGAAATGAATATTTGGAGCAACTAGCAGCTTGTACACACCTGAATCTCTCTCCCATCCTGATCTCGCATGAAGACTTTTCTCAGAGCTCCTCCCGTAATGAATGACGTGGCAGAGAACAGCGGGAAAGCCTCAGGCAGGGCTCCGGGAGACCAGGGCTGGTGCTGGGCCTGCTAGTCACCATGTGATCTCAGGAAAATCCTTTGACACTTTAAACCTCAGCTTCCTCCTGTGTTAAATGAAGATGTTACAATAGACGGTCTCTCAGGGACATGTGCTAGATGCTGGGGATACAATAGTGAACAACATCAACCAAAACAACCCAGGCAGGTGTAGGCATTATTGATCTTTGATTTTGATAAGGGAGACAAAAGAAACAAAAGGACACGTGCTTAAAAATCGGAGCCCCAAACTATGTTCAGTGCTGTGAATAAAAAGTCCAAGTTGCGCTGACAGAGAACAACAGAGGTTGTGGTTTTCCTCCACGTCCTCATCAAGCCAACTGGACTGCAAGAACTAAGAGAGCGGGTGACAGTCATTCAGTCCTTGATGCTAACTCTGCGGCCAGAGGGCCCTGCCTTCCTCCACTCCAATACTCCTTGCCCTGTGTGAGTCCCGGCCGGTCTGGACTGACTGGGCCTTTCCAGAGGCAAGAAGAGGCTCCCAGGCATTGTGGTCGGTTCTCAGCTGTCCTCCACCCACCTCATCTGTGTTCCATATTCATGGGCTTCACTTCCTTGCTGTTTACAAAATTTGTCTATTCTGGTTTAATAAAACCCACAAGTGAATTGCTGTTTTAGGTTTGTCCCTGATGGTGACTTGCTTCCTCCCCTGACTGCTCTCCATGCGTAGGGGACGCACCATCCGGCAGGGGGGCTGCAGGGCTGGTGAAGGACAAGGTCTGACACAGACCTGGGGTTCAAATCCAGGCTCTACCACTTTCTGGCGTAGGACCCAGAGTATATCACTCAGCCTCTTTGTGCTTCTGTTTCCTCCATGCAAGATGGAAATAATAACGGTACTTGCCTCATACGGCTATTCGGAGGATTAAAAGAGGTAACACCAAGTAAGCACTCGACCAACTGCTACTGTTACGTGTGAGGTAGTCCTTGTTTTTCACCTGAAATCTGCAAGAGTATTTGTATCTCTTTTCACCCAAAGCCCTTCAAAAAGCGGAAATAAGCTCTTTAAAGAAAATTCCTCGCCAGAGAATTTTCTTCAACAAACACTTTAAAGAAAACTCTACTCAACATCGCATGGGAGGACAACAGGGAGTTTTATATTATACATTTTACAGAAAAATCAGTGAATAATCCCGCTTCTCTATTTCTGTGCCTCAACTACTGCTATTCAGATCCATTGAATCTCTCTCCTTTCCCAACCTTGCTTCTTATTCCTCTAAAATGCAGAGAAATTCAGTTGAGCTCTGAATCCTCTCCCTAAACTATGTATTTAAATCTTCTAGGTGCTCACAAAGCCATATACTGGCCCTCTCAGGTCAGCGGCATCCCAGTGGCCATCAGTAGTTGTTCGTGCAGGCATAGGAATTCTTTCAAACACACCAGAGCTTTCCACAGAAAGAACAGTAAGGAATGAAATTTTCTTCATTTCTTTATATGTGTGTTTTCTGGTGACTAATTTCATTAAAAAATTTTTTATGTTACATGGAACCCAAATTTTCCACTACCCTTAGGCTCCCCATTCATTTATTCACTCATTTATTTGTTGAAAAATTTCTTGATTATCCATTGTGTCACCCACACAGAGTTAGGCCCTGGGGACACAGCAGTGGACAGGAGAAAAGCACTTCCTGTCGTCATGAAGCTGACACCCTGGGCCATTTCTAGCCCAAGAGGCCTGGCTGTACTCACACCTGTCATAGCGAGAGGTCACATTCCCTTCATGACCCAAATCATGATCTCCTTTCTCCTGGTGGATGGACTGCTCTCAGTCACTGAGACTACCATAGCTCATGCCTGGGGCTTCCAACTTCCTGCCCCCAAGAAGAGCCCATTGTGCCAGGGCAAAAGGAGTGCTAGACTCAAAGTCTTGTTGTCATCCACACCGCCTGTCCACACTTATCTCCACCTGCCTCAAGGGGACATGACATGGCCTAGGACGGTGAGCGGGGACGTTTGGAACCTAGAACATTCCCATGTCAGTAGAGGGGTCTGTAGTGCAGTAGAGAGAGCCCAGGCTTTTAGAGTCAGAGGGGACTGGGTTTGAATCCAGGTTCCAGGACTCCAAGGCTGTGTGGTCTTTGGTAAGTATCTTAATCTCTGCGAGCCTCCATTTTCCTCCTCTGTAACACGGGGACAGTAGTTCCCACGTAGCGGGGTGGCCGTGAGAATCAGTGATCATACAGCAGGCGCTCACATCTTGTTTCTGTTCCCAGGGGCACCAGTGGAGGGTTTCTGAGCACGGATCCAACCATCACAGCCTGGGGGACCAAACTCACAACAATTGACAATCACGAGTCTCTTCCTAAATGTGACACAAAGACCGTGGTCCAGGCCTTGCTGACCTTCATCATCGCCCTGGTCGGGCTGGCAGGAAACGGGATTGTCCTGTGGATCCTGGGCTTCCACATGAGGAGGAACGCCTTCACTGTCTACATCCTCAACCTGGCCGGAGCCGACTTCCTCTTCCTCTGCTCCCAGATTGTCCTTAACCTGGAAGGACTCATTGCCTTGTTCCATTCCATCTCATTCTCCATCGCCAGCATTTTCATCACTGTGTGGAACTTTGCCTACTTTGCAGGCCTGAGCATTCTCACCGCCATTAGCACCGAGCGCTGCCTATCAGTTCTGTGTCCCATCTGGTACCGCTGCCACCGCCCCAAACACACATCAGTTGTCGTATGTGCCCTGGTCTGGGCCCTGTCCCTGGTGCTGAGCGTCCTGAACAGGTACTACTGTGGCTTCCTCTATAGTGCATTTGAGGATGGTTGGTGCCCGATATCGCATTTTTCCAATGCAGTGTGGCTGACTTTTTTATTTGTGGTTTTCTCTGGATCCAGCGTCGCCCTGCTGGTCAAGATTGTCTGTAGCTCCCGGCGGGTGCAGGTGACCAGGCTGGGTATAACCATCCTGTTCACAGTGCTGGTCTTCCTCTTCTGTGGCCTGCCCTTCTCCGTCCACTGGTTCCTCGCAATCCGGATTCAGAATGGTTTTAATACGTTCCTCTGTTATCTTTATATGGTTACAATTGTCCTGTCCGGGGTTAACAGCAGCGCCAACCCCATTATTTACTTCTTCGTTGGCTCATTTAGGCATTGGCGTCATAAGCGGAACCTCAAGTTGGTTCTCCAGAGGGCTCTGCAGGACACTCCTGAGATGGATGAAGGTGGAGGAAGCCTTCCTCAGGAAACCCTGGAGACGTCCACAAGCAAATCAAAGCAGTGATGCAGAGCCTCTGCCGTGGTCAGTCAGAAGTGACTCTGAACGTCAACGCTGCCCTGCCAGACTTGGCAGTTATCTCCTCTTCTCTCACCCTCGTGCCTCTGAAGTGCGTCAGTGATTCCCCAATGTTTTTCAATAGATTGTTTTTAGTCTGGCTTTTCTAGTTTTTCTCAGAGAAAGCATTAGTCTGAAAGCTGTACCTCTCTATCTTTCTTGACGTTACCAATAAATTTCTCATGTTATCTTCCTCTGAATCTTCCTTAATGAATGCTTTTTCTTTGTAATTTTCATTGCAGTGGAAAGAATACCTGTCCCAAACCATAAAACCCTTGTTCGTAATTGTTTTCTACCTGGTAGCATAAAAAAAGAAGATTCTTTATTTTTCTCTCAGGCTGTGTTCCCCTAAGGTTTACATTTGGTCCTGTGACTGGGGGCATTCTACAGGTAGAAAGCTTAAATAAGTGGGTTCTGCTGCCTCTAATCTCACTGGGTTCTCTGGGTTTTGGGAAAAGGATGTCTCTAGACAAACTCTTTACCCACGTCATCACAGTCCAGGAAATCAGGTTTATGAAAAGTCCACTGGTGGCATTTGTCTACGGCATGGTGATAAGTTGGCCTTGGGTTCTAGAAAAGAAGACCATGGCCTTTACCTTTGAGAACTGATGAATGCTTATTTAGTTTTTGCCTTGACCAGTGTAGAGTCTAGAAATATGTCCTAGCAGTTCCAATTTGGCTACTGCAACCTCAGTGTCGATTTCAAAATAGAAATTATCTTGGAAACCATTTATTATTAGCTTACACATATTATATTTTGGAACACTCTGTAAACCTCAAGATTTTGTACTGATTGTTCTGGCTGTGACTTTTAGTCAGTTTCATGGCAAGTCCCCATAAGGAGTAAGGTTGAAAACATCTGATCCTTCCCCAGTCATGTCAATTGTATTGACAAAAATTTAGGTTCAGTACAGAATTCTAGACTATTCTCTGCCAGTGATTACTCATTCCTCACAGAACTCAGGCAGACAGGGAGGGGCCACCATGAGATGGTGTGACAACACAGTGGGTTATCTGTTCTCAGACAGTGAGGCTGCCCCTCAGATTTACCCTCAAGGAGGGGAGCTGACAAATGAACTCTGAGTATTCAGGAGACAGTACAAGGTAGCTCTGAAAACGATAGATACTACGTTCAGTTTTTGATTTTTCCAACCAACTATATCTATGATTCCTATAACGCAGCTCAGTACTCAGAACTCAGGTTCCCTTACTCCAGATCCACTGCTCTTCCCAGGCCAGCATTCTGCTGATTCTGTATCCTACATGCACCCTTTGATTGCCAAATGCTGTAGTAGGGCTTGGTTGTAGGTGAGGGCTTCATCAGCTGGACTGCAGGGTGCTGGTAGCCTATGCACCAGGCAGGGCACTTTGATGTCATGCCAACAACTTAGACTGAGGGTTCTTATGAGAGTCAGCTCTGAGAGTCTTGTGAGTTCACCAATTGTACAGCTTTGGCTGAATCTGTCCATCATGAGGAGCACTGTAGAGAAATCTCATCTAGTGTTTGAACCAAAGAGTATTGGGCTTCACCTGGGCCACTGGTTATTTTGATGTCAGTGGCATTCCTCTTCACATTGGCTACAAGAAAACTTAGAGCTCCTGGATGCTTAAGCTCAGACACTGCTGTCCACACTGAACTCGGCCCCAACATTCCTCTATTACAGCATGTTAAAAATCAAAATTCAGGGGCCGGCCCAGTGGCATAGCAGTTAAGTTTTCACGCTCCACTTTAGTGGCCTGGGGTTCGTATCCCGGGCGTGGACCTATGCACCACTCATCAAGCCATGCTGTGGAGGCGTCCCACATACAACATAGAGGAAGATTGGCACAGATGTTGTCTCAGGGCCGCTCTTCTTCAAGCAAAAAGAGGAAGATTGGCAACAGGTGTTAGCTCAGGGCCAATCTTCCTCACCAAAAAAAAAAAAATCAAAATTCAAGCTATCCCCCTGCTGGGTATTTATCCAAAGAACTTGAAATCAACAATCCAAAGAGGCTTATGCACCCCTTTGTTCATTGCAGCTTTATTCACTATAGCCAAGACGTGGAAGCAACTCAGTGTCCATTGACAGATGATTGGATAAAGAAGATGTAGTATATATATGCAATGGAATACTACTCAGCCAAAAAAAGACAAAATCGTCCAATTTGCAACAACATATATGGACCTGGAGAGTATTATGTTGAGCAAAATAAGCCAGACAGAGAAAGACAAACACCACATAATTTCAGTCATATGTGGAAGATAAACTAACACACGGACAGAGAGAACAGTTTGGTGGTTTACTAGGGGGAAGGAGGTTGGGGGATGGGCACAAGGGGTGAAGGGGCGCATTTCTATGGTGAGTGACAAACAATAATCTACAACTGAAATTTCACAATGTTATAAACTATTATGACATCAATAAAAAAATCAAAATTCAGTGGAGTACACTTGAAGGTCTAATTGGCTTTACTAAATGATTCATGAAATGGGCATCATCTCATCAGACAAGTGGAGAGATACTCCAAGGGGTTACACAACATGGAAAGCTTTTACAGTACAGAGGGCAGGACAAGGAAAGGACGTCATCAGCAAGGAGAAAATGAAAGTTCCCTGGAGGAAAGTCCAGGTGATGACGGCTTCTCATTGGCTGAGCTACAGCATTTTCCATTGGCTGGTCTTGTTGTTGGTCAAGAAGGAAGTCTTCCTTCCTCCTGCTGGAGCAGTAGAGTAGTTGCACTTTCTGTTTGGGAGTAAGATACTCTCTTCCTGTTGGAGTCTGTAACTGACACTGTAATTAACCGATGCTGTAATTGATGGCTTCCTGTCTGGTGTAATTGACATCTAGTGATATGGTGTGAGAGCTTCCTCTACAGGCCTTCCTGACTCCAATTTTAGTTGAGGTTTCCTTTATTAATTTTAACAAGCACTTATAACACTGTACTGTAATGATTCCTTTGTATGTCTCCCTCCTCCACCACACTGTGAGGTCCTTAAGAACAGATAACATCTCTGTGAATTCCTAGTGCATGGGACTTGGCCTGCAATTTAGAGGATGTTCAGCAACCATTTTTCTCAAGCAGCTCCTGCCTGAAAATCACAGTGTCGTCCAGCTTTTTGAAAAAACTGGCTCAGTCACCAGGTCTCACTGTATCTCCCACGGGCATCTCCGGCTCAAGAGAACAGAGAGTGTCCTCTGGAGTGAGTCAGTCTGAGGAGGGCTCTTCCCTTTCATGGCAGGTCTGCTTGCTGCTTCTGGGGAGAATGGAGGGGAGGAAAGGGTTTGCTCATGAGCTGCCTTCTTTCCAAAGCCAGTGATAGCTTTTCCTTGTAGCTTTGCCTTGGGGTGGATCATGCAGGACATCCTGGAGTTTCCTCCAGGAAGAGAGAAATGATATGAAAGTCCCTTATGGCACCTTTTGAGAGCTGTCATCCGCAACTATTTATTTATGCATGAATTCAACAAACGTTATTTACGACTACTTGATCAAGCACTGTGCTATTTCTATATAAAGCAAACACCTTTTAAATAAATTTCTGGTTAATAAACTCTATCTGTTTAACCAACCCTCTCCATTCCATCTAGAAAATATATTGATTGAAGTCCAGTAAACGCTGAGCCCTCAGGGCCATTCACCGATTCTCTCATACGCCTGGACACTAGAGCAGAGTCATCTGCTTCACAAGAACCAGCTGGGTCTGTTTCCAATCCTGCTTGTGCTACTTGGGCTTATTCATGAAATTACCTAATTTATGAAAATACAATGTAAATCAATGAAATATGAGTACGAAATGAGAATTATAGTTTCAATGAAAATTAATATGAATACTTGAAAGAGCAATAAAAGCTAGTCTCAAAATTATTGTCATTGAATTAGGTATGAGCCTGACAACTCTACTAGACTGAAAAAATTTAGCAATATTGAAAAATATTCCCATGCAGAATGCTATACTTATGATATTAAGATCTCCACTTTGATAAATCCAAACTGCAAACCATAGACAATGCTTAATGGAAGTGCTTTCTGCAAGAAACATAGAGCAGAACTCTATTTGCTGACTCTACTCAAAGGAAAGCCCTTCCTTCTGTTACTGGGTGGGCTGGTTGGTCTTTCCAGGTTCTTGTCAAGCGTCGCAAAAGAATTTGTGAGTGAACACACGAAGTAAAGTTCAAAGCAAGAAGGGGTTTATTTGCAAAGCAAAAGTACACTCCAAGAGAGGGAGCGGGCAGGCTGGAGGTGAGCGACTACACCCGGGCTTGCCTAATTTTTAGGTTATATAGGTGCTGGAGGGGTATAGGAGGGGATTGAAGGGGGTCTGTCCAATTGGCTTGTTGCCCCCTCCCTCATGTTGGGAGGGGGAGTTTTTTCCCTTAGATGGTCCTTGGTGGATCTGTCATTGCTTCTATCCCCTGCAAGGGGGATCAAAACCGCAATGTAAATTTATTATGATTTTAGTATAATGAGGGTGAGGTTAGGGGGCAGCAGGTGGAAGCTAGCTCTGTGCATGAGCAAGTTGCAAAACAGGACGTTGTGTGTATTGAAGCGGGGCCCTCCGAGGAGGCTGCTTCTATTGTGGTTTGTCGCTTTTCTCCCCTCTCCTGCTCACTACCTGCCTACAACTTTTCTCCTTCATTTTTGATGAACGAATTCCAGGTAAAAATAAAATATTTATATTACAAATGTATCCTTTTTTATTTTTTATTTATTTATTTTTTTGTGAGGGAGATCAGCCCTGAGCTAACATCCGGGCTAATCCTCCTCTTTTTGCTGAGGAGGACCGGCTCTGAGCTAATATTTATCGCCAATCCTCCTCCTTTTTTTCTTCCCCAAAGCCCAGTAGATAGTTGTATGTCATAGATGCACATCCTTCTAGTTGCTGTATGTGGGACACGGCCTCAGCATGGCCGGAGAAGCGGTGCGTCGGTGTGCGCCCGGGATCTGAACCGGGGCTGCCAGTAACTGAGCACGCGCACTTAACCTCTAAGCCACCGGGCCGGCCCAAATGTATCCTTTTTTATAATTGCCATTTAGTAGAACTTTGCAATTAACCTATCCACTTGTAGTCTTGAATATACCATTAAGTGGGCTTTTCATAGCAAAGTTACCCAGTCATTCTTCTGTTCGTTCTGTAAATAATAACTGAGCATCTTCTGTGTTGCAGCCCCTGTGCGAGGCACTGGAGATTCAAAAACAGCATACCCATCTTCAAGGAGCTCACAGTCTGTGGAAGGAAGGAGCCTAGTGCAGGACAGACTGCCACACAATGCGATACATGCTATCACAGAGTATATTAGGGGGTCAATGGTGCTCAGAGGAGAGGTCATCTAAAAATTCTAAGTTGTCTCGCTTCTGTCTTGAAAAGGAATGTCACACTCAACAGTCCAGATAGAGCATGACAGTATGGATCCAGGTGGCTCTCATGATGGACAACATCCTCAACAAAAGTTTTACAATTGCTGACATCATTAGACCCACCATGCTGAATCTTCTAACAGACCTCCGTCTACTCTCTGGCATCACACCAATACACAATTCGTGAAAACATTTCTCAAGGAGAGTGCCTGCAGCTGCTTAGGCCACAGGCATGAAATGCTACCTATTCCCACCATCCCGTGTTCCAGCAGAGGAGCCCCTGCCTCCAGCCAAGCCTACTTCAGCATCCAGAAATCCTGGGATATGCAGGGATACAGACACACAAGTGCTAGAGCAGGAAGAGCACTGGACCTGGAGTCAGGGAAACTGGATTCTCATGCTGACTCCATGAGCAACTTGGGTCACAAGCCCATCCCAGGCAACCCAAGCATATAGTGAGGTTGTGGGATTGCTCTGTCTGAACCTTATGCCAGTTGTGGTCAGGTACTTGTTTTCAGAATAAGGTGATGGGGTTTGGCTTTACCACAGACGTGGACTGAAGGTAACTTCTGCTGCAAGTCAGGCAGCTTCAGAAGTTCATGTCTCTGCATTCTGACTATAATCCTGAGCATATACTCTTCTCATCTGAAGCAATATTTGGCAGCTACCTGGAATTCAGAGAGGTTGCCTAATGCTCTTTCTGTATGATGGTAAAGTCTGTATTGGGCACCAATATTGTCAATACACCAATGCTGGTCATAAAAATAGATGAAAGTTGGGTCCTGTTCTTCAGGAGCTTACAGTCAAGTGTGGAAGAAGAGATCTCCTTACACATGCCTATCATATTGGTAAATTGGTTCTGAATCTTTCTAGGATACAAACACAGAGATGGGGAGCAGAGAAGAAGAAGATCTCATTAATAAGTGTGTATATGGTGGCCAGTGGATCATGGCAAGATTCTTGAAATGCTTGGAATTTGAACCGATGATTCTACAATTTACAAGGCAAGTACCCTGTGTCACCTTTGCAAGCCACACCAACCTTTTGAGGTAGGCAAGGAAAGATAAATAGAATCTAAACAGATGGAAATGGGAGAAGAGGCAATTCATAGTGACATTGTTAGTAAAAGCACAGAGGTTGTTTAGAGAATGGTGATCTGTATGCAAGTAAGTTTCATTCCCTGTGACGACCCACGTATTTGGTCCTGGTTGCTAGATCCCTCTTAAGAAGGATCAGAAGGCTGGAGTGCCGTGAACAATAAGCAATGTCTGTCGTGGCCTTGAAGTGATAGAGGTTGGCATAAGTTTTGCAAAATTAGTTGGAGTCAACTCTACAATACTGTCAAGCGCAGAGACAGCCAGCAAGGTCACCCCAGCAGGACAAGCCAAAAAGGCAAGTCCTGCCCTCCTGACCTTCCTCCCTGGATTATGTCCAATTCTACCCAGTCAGAAACCACAGCTAGAAACAACAGGGAGGTGGAACAGGAGAAGGGGGGAGGGGGAAGAGAGAAGCAACAGAATGCACCCCCTTCTCCGCTACAATCTTTTTGCCTGCAAAAGGCCAAATTGGGAGCAAGGGAGATGGTTCATCTTTAAATTAAAGTCAATGTTTTATTCCTCACATAGAAATTCAACTCTAAATTTTTTGTGGCTTTGATATGGATGATGGCTTAGGCATTGGTGACCAGTTATCAAAAATCTCATATTTAAATTCTGCATGTCATCTTGTACCTCTTTCAAAATGTATTATCTATAGTATTTTGATATTTAGATCAAAACTTCCATTTAAACATCCTGTTACGGGGCGGGCCCCGTGGCTTAGCGGTTAAGTGCGCGCGCTCCACTACTGGCGGCCCGGGGTTCGGATCCCGGGCGCGCACCGATGCACCGCTTCTCCGGCCATGCTGAGGCTGCATCCCACATACAGCAACTAGAAGGATGTGCAGCTATGACATACAACTATCTACTGGGGCTTTGGGGAAAAAAAGGAGGAGGATCAGCAATAGACGTTAGCTCAGAGCCCGTCTTCCTCAGCAAAAAGAGGAGGATTAGCACGGATGTTAGCGGGGCTGATCTTCCTCATAAAAAAAGAAAAAAAAAATCCTGTTACGCATGTGAGAGAATAATGCATATCAACTTCAGAAGCTCTGAAGAATCGGTGAGAGAAGAGATGCGGGTCTGGGCCTTTAGTTGTATCTGTAAAATTTTATTTATTCGATTTCGAAGAGAGATTGGAAGCAAAATAGGACAAAATTGTAATATATGTTTAATTTTAATGGTGGGTGTGTGAATGCCTATTGTATTATCTTCAGGCCTGTGTGCCTGGTATAGAGACTTCTCTCCAGCATAACCCCATCCTCATTCTGTGACTTCAGTATCCATGTAGGGAGTCCTCCAAGAAACCGTCCTTTCAGTTGTCTTTAACTTTTCACTCTGAATTAATTATAGACTAACAAGGAGTTGCAAAAATAGTACCGAGTTCCTGTGTCCCCACCACTCAGCCTCTGCCTACGGTGACGTCTTACATAAATAAAGTGCTTTATCAAAACCAAGAAATTGACATTGGTACGACACAATTATTTACACCACAGATCTGACTTGAATCTCACCAGTTTTTGCATGCACTCACTTTTTATGCCATTGTGTATAATTCTAGGCCGTTTTATCACATGTATTGATGCCTATAACCACCACTACATTCAAGATTTGAAACTGTTTCTTCGCCACAAAAGAGCTCCCCTGGGCTGCTCCTTTATAGTCACACCCACCCCGTCCCCCTCCCCAAGCCCCTGGCAATCACTGATCTGTTCTCCATCTCTATAATTTTGTCATTTCAAGAATGGTATATAAATGGAATCGTACAGTCTCAAACTTTTTGAGTTTGGCTTTTTCCATTCAATATAATTCCCTTAAGATCCATCCAAGCTGTTGCATGTATCAGTAATTTGTTGTTGATTTTTTAAAATTGCTGTGTAGTATCCCATGGTATGGATGCACTTTCTTCTGTTTCACTATTCACAAGTGGAAGGACATTTGGGTGTTTCCAATTTGGCTATTATAAATAAAGCTGCTGTGAACATTTGTACACAAGTTTTTATGTGAACATAAGTTTTCCATTCTCTAGGATAAATGCCAGGAGTGGATTGCTGGGTTGTGTGGTAAGTGTATGTTCAACTTTTTAAAAAAATGCAAGAGTTTTCCAGCGTGGCCATACCATTTTATCTTCCCACCAGCAATGTATAAAAGATCCAGTTTCTCCAAATCCTTACCAATATTTGAAACTAGCAGTATATTTTTATTTTAGCCATTCTAAGAAGTGTACAGTGGTATCTCATCATGGTTCTAATTTGTATCTCCCTGATGGCTAGGGATGTGAAACATCTTTTCACATGTTTATTTGCCATCCAAATGTCTTCTTTGGTGAAGCATCTGTTCAAGTCTTTATCCCTGATTGAATCCCACTCTCTGCTAACTCTATGCCCGTTCCCAGGGAACTGAGTGTGGCTAGAAAACAACACACAACCAGGCACAGTGGTTTCATTTTCAATTTATGTTCACAAACCTCAAGTATCCACTTAGCTCTGCTGAGTGATCATGTCACTTTTCCATGATTACCGTCTCTCCAAAGGAAACCCTTCATGCCATTTCTCTCCTGAAACCTCCTTCTCATTCTTTTATCACTCTCAAATGATGCTCTGCTGAAAATTTCCCCATCTCCCCAAACCAAACCTACCAACCAATCCACCTCTGAGCTCATTTCTCTGCCTTTCCTCTCATGCCAGGGAGTGGCTCTGCACTCCTGTCCTAAACCGTCCTTTCCACCTGTGTGTCCCCACCCCTCTCCTACACAGAAACACTTTGTACAATTATTGCCTCTCCCACTTGCGACTTCAATGCTCCTTTTTCTGTTGGATCATCCCAGCACCGTACGAACATGCTACCCTATCTCCCGGCTTAAAGCACCACCCAAGTCTACGTTCTCCTCCATCCACAGCCTGATTTCTCTCCGCTCCTCTATAGCAAATCTCCTTAAATGAGTTTTCTATACTCATTTTCTTCATTTCCTCACCTTCCAGTCTCTTTCTCTCTCTCTTTCTCTATGTCTCTCTCTTCTCTATCTCCTCCCCTCCTCCCCCTTCTCCCTCCCTCTTTCTCTCTCTCCTCTATTTATAATTCTATCTCCCTCTCTTGGCTATATCATTAAATTTATTTTCCTTGTTTTAAAAATTTATTTTTGAAACAGCAATACATTCACAGCTTTCAAAAAATATGTTTGATGCGCACATTGAAAATTGTTATTCCCGGGGCCGGCCCGGTGGCGCAAGGGGTTAAGTGCACGCACTCCGCTGCGGTGGCCCGGGGTTCGCCCGTTTGGATCCAGGTGCACACCGACTTGCCCTTGGCAAGCCATGCTGTGGCGGCGTCCCATATAAAGTGGAGGAAGACGGGCACAAATGTTAGCCCAGGGCCGGTCTTCCTCAGCAAAAAAAGAGGAGGGTTGGCAGATGTTAGCACAGGGCTGATCTCCTCACAAAAAAAAAGAAAATTGTCATTCCCATTCCAGGCCCTCAAGCATCTATGCCTTCTCCTCAAGTACAAATCCAGTTATTATAGTTAGTAGTGTTTTAAATCTTTCCAGAGATATTTAATGCTAAAACAAGCATATATAGATACATTTGTATGAGGATGAATATATATATAATACACATATTATATATTATACATATATATGTATGTATGTGTATATATATATTTATTCCTTCTCATACAAATACATACTGTTCTGCACTCTGTGTTTTTTTTTAAACTTATATATCTCAAAGGTCCTTCCAGATCAGATTTGTTGCTCTTTTTATACAGTTACACAGTATTCCATTGTATGGATGGACCATAATTTATACAGTATTGATGGCCATTTTGGCCGTTACTGATCTTTTTCACCGCAAATAATCCTACAGTTATTAACTTTGTACTTATGTCTCTTGCACATGTGCAAATATATCTCTAGGATAAATCCCTAGATGAGGAATTACAAAGAGAAAAAGTATGATACTTTATGTATGTTTATATATGTTGCAAATTGCCTTCCGTGGGGGCTCTATCAACCTTGCCCCCACCCCAGGAATGTGTGACAATGTCTCGTCCCACACCATCTCCCACACAGAATGCTACCAAACTTTTGGATCTTTTATATTTCAGTGAGTAAAATATAACTCTGCATGATTTTGATTTGCATGTCTTTTATTATAAGTTTGGTTTCTCTTCTCTCCATATGTTTAGGAGCCATTTTTATTGTCTAGAAATTATGAATTCATTACCTATAGTCATTTTCTTATTGGCTTGTTGGGTTTTGAATCATCATTTTCCAGGAATTTTTACAAATAGGGGGAATTAATTTCGTCGATGATATGTTACCAATATTTTCCCAACTTGTTATTTATCTTTTCATCATAATAGTTCATGCCATGCCAAAACATTTCTTTATGTTCTTGTCTTTATTAATCTTTTCTTTAACGTCTTCTGAATTTTGTGCTGTACTTTGAAAGTCTTCTCCCACTTTGAGATAAAAAGAATTTTCCTATGGTCTCTCCAAGTGCTATTATATCTTCATTATTTATTTTTAAGTATTTAACATATTTGAATTTATCCCAGAATCATATGCAAGATATGTTTTCACCTTTATTTTATTTTAGATGGCCACCAGTTGTCTCAATCTCGTTTATTGACTAGTTCATGTTTTGCCCACTACTTCTACATACACCCTGTATCATATACTAAATCCCCATATGCCTCTGTGTCTCCTTCTGAGACTCTTCCCCCATCAGTTTTCTATGGATGGATCAGTACTGCAATGTTGTACTCCTTCAGGCTTTATTGAGGTTTTAATTGCCCTCAGTACTTTTCTTTTTCAGAAGACATAATTGGGGTTCATATTCTATTATTTCTTCTAACTGCTTATTTTTGTATGGAAAAACATGGTTGATTGTTTATACAATAATTTGTGGCTCAGCCACCTGTCCTGACTCTCTCCTCGTCTGTGGCAGAGTTTCGGTTGATGTCTGGGGTATGCAGGTGTCCCATCCCACACATCATTCTCTCTTACACTCGCCCCACCTAGTCCTCCCGGCCACTCTTCCTCTGCAGCCACATCGATGAGACTGGCAAGGACTCCAGGCTGCTAACCCAAAAGGTCAATTTCTCAACCGCTCAGCTGCTACCAACACTACCTACTGACCAATTCCATCACTTGGGATTCTGGAACACCGCACTCTCTTAGTTTTCCTCCCTCCCCAACAGGTGTTCCTTCTCAGGTTTTACTTTGACATGCAACTTTTATCATCCACTAAATTCCCACAGGCATTTGTGTCTAATTCTGAGACTTTTGGTCCATTGATCAGTTTCCCCTACCACGGTTTTCTGGATCCAGCTTCTCCTCCAGACTTCTAATGGAGGGAGACCCCTTCAGACCTCTGCTTTTTTCAGTCTGTATTTACTTTCTGAGGAAGCTCATCCAGCCCTTTCAGGATAAGTTCCAAAAGGCCACGGTCTAGTTTATGGTTCTTGCTCACATTGAAACGCCGTTGTCTGAAATCGTGCCTAGGACACAGTAGGTCTATATGAGTTAGCTGGGGCCGCCATAACAAAGTACCACCGACTGGGTAGCTTAAACAACAGAAATTTATTTTCTCACAATTCTGGAGACTAGACGGCTGAGATCAAGGTATTGGAAAGGTTAGTGTCTTCTGAGGCCTCTCTTCTTGGCCTGTGGATGGAGTCTTCTCCTCCCTCTATCTTCACCTTGTCTTCCCTCCATGTGTCTGTGCCCTGATCTCCTCTTCTTATAAGGATGCCAGTCATGTTTGGTTAGGGACCACCCCAATGACCTCATTTTTACTTAATTACCTCTTTAAAGACCCTATCTCAAAATACAGTCATATTCTGGGGTACTGAGAGTTCAGATTTCAATGTATGAATTTTGGGGGGACACATTTCAGCCCTCAACAAAGTCTTCATTAAATATTTTCTGAATGAATCCACTGAAGATCTTTTCTGAATATTTGAAACAGTTGCTAATTCAAATGGCATTTTAAAAAATGACAAGTAGCTTAATTTGACTGTAGCATGAGGCATACGAAAGGAAGTCACAGGAGACAAGACTTAAATTTTTTAATATCTACACATAATGGAAATATATAGATAAAAAAATTCCATGTAGTGGAGGGAGGAAGAAAAATATGTTATGTGTGCCGAACTCCTTACATTTTATAAAGGAAGTCAATTGATCAGTTTAATTTATCAGTTAATGCTGATAAATTAAAAATAAAAATATAAGTTTACTATTCTGAGCTAATAATAATAAAAGAAATAAGAATGGAAAGTGTAATAAGTGGTGGCCTCTGGAGAATGAGATTCAGGGAGACTGTCACTTTGTATAAATTTCTCTACCGTTTGGACAGAAATTACAGATGTGAATGCATTATGTTAGGATAAAGAAAAACAAAAAAAGTGGGATCAGGCCATGGTGAACTTTCAACCACCCTGTGATAGACTTTTCTTCAGTTATAAAGCCTCACAATGCAAGCTCACATTGCTCACATTGCTGCCCAGGCCCACAGTTGTCAACTGTAGGCTCCAAAACAGTGATTACTTACTGAGAAGTGGACCGGATAGGGGAGGATGGGAGAGGCTGATGTGTGGGTGGAAGTGGGGCAAATGCTGAGAAATCTCTCGGTGAGGGATCATGTCTCAAACAGCCCTGGTCTCTCAATTGCCCACAGACTCCGCACAGGAAGTTACAAGGTCTGTCCAGTGTCTTGATAAGACTTGCTGGGTCACCAGCTTTGACTCCATCTCCTGTAGGCACTTCCCGATTTAGAGGACAGAGGAGTGTCCTCTGGTGTCACTCAATCCCAGACAGGCTCTCACTCTCCACCTCTGGCTGGAAGAATGGCAGAAAGGTAAGGACATACACCAAGAACTGTCTTATTTCCAAAGCCAGTTGTGGGTTTTGCTCTAAGTTCCCACCTCCGTGTTTCTACTTTGGGGTGCTACATGCAGGGGTCATGTGCATCCTTCAGGAAAACACAGGAGGCATGAAGCTCTCTACCAGCATCTTTGGTGCTGGCAACTCCGACTCTGGGAGATCCGAGTGGGGTCAATGGGAACATTTCTCCCTTCTGATTCATCTCCTCACATTCTCCCCCTCATTCAACCATTCGAATCTGCTGTCGTGGAGAGAATGCTGCCTCTTACATTAATTTAGGGAGCAAGGGAACGTGCTGACATTGCTCCCTGGAGCTGAACTGCTGTTAACCCACGTTTCATTGTTTACTGGCTTTTCAAAGTTCTTTTCCCTTGTGGGTCTGGCGGAGTCCTGGGAGGAAACAGCCCAAACTGGGATGGTTGAAGAGTGCTTCGTGAGGGGACTGTTTGCAAAGCTGGGCAGGATGAAGGAAAAGTGACAATGCATCGTGAAGCAGCCTGAGGTAAGCAGAAGTGAAGCGCTGTTTCCACCCCTAGGCTTAAAGGGACCAGGGAAGGAGCAGCTACCCAGAGAGAGCGTAGCTGTAGCCATAGTGGTAGCAGTAGGAGAGGACCACCAGACAGATGGACAAGCACTGCCATTGCCAACACAGCCCAGCAGGGAGAGAGACAAGAGATGGAAAGCCCAAATCTCTCTCCCTGCGACCCTCCAGTCTTCTGGTGTCTACCAATGGCTCCATTCAACCAGAAACCAGAAGGACAGAATCCCATTGATGAGGTACATAGGAGTCCTCCTCTTGGGATGCCAAACAGGATAGAGAAGGATGGAAGGGAAGTCCTCATGGCAAATGGAGACTATTTCTCATATCTCCTTATCCTCCTCACAGTTTTGTAATTCCTGGGCTTTTCTCTATCTCAGTGTCTTTGAATCATTTCTCATCTCATCTCATCTCCATCAGAGTTATTTTTTTCCTCTGCTTGCACCTTCTTTCTTTGGTATCACTCTTATGGAGCAACCACTCATATCCATCAAAAATGCCTTGCAAATGGAATGTAATTTTAGAAGGGAAAACATATTCCTTATTGGTTAGAGCATAAGTTTGGCTGCTCTAATTGACCCATTGTAATAAGGACTTAGACAGTGAGAAAGTCTAATTAGACCTTAACTGGAGGCTTCAAAGCCTTCAGAAATAGGGGATCCTTCCACCTTGCCGCCTCCTCTCCCCTAAAGAGGCACCCTCATCCTCGTGGTGCATGGCTCTCAGCCACATGAGCATTCAGCCCAGGTTGGGGAAGAGAGAAAGAGAGGGGAAGGGGAAGCCATGCTCCTTCTATTAAAAGCCCGACCCAGGAGGTGGTGACATCACTCTGCTTGCCTCCCATTGGCCAGCGCCTAGTCACATGATGCCACCAGTATCGAGGGAGTTGGGAAATGGGGTTCGTTCTCTGGTCTAAAACTCTCAGAATTAGTATGCGACAGAAGAGGAGAACAGATGCTGGGGGGCAGTCTCTATACACCCTGATTGTCTCTCACATTCTGCACTCACATGAAGATTTTTCGGGGGCTCCTCAGAAATAATGAATGATGCAACAGAGAACCGTGGGAAAGCCTTGGACAGGGCTCCAGGAGACCAGGGATGGTATTGGGGCTTCTCTTCACGGTGACATCTCAGGAAAATTCCTCTGACTCCTTGGGCCTCAGCTTCTTCTGTGTTAAATGAGGATATTACAATAGATGGTCCCTAAGGATCATGCTAGATGCTGGGGATACAATAGTGAACAACAACAGGTGTGACTTAGTCCTTATGGACCTTCCAGTTTGATAAGGAAGACAAATACATCACACCCTAGTGAATAGATTTACAAACAGTTAAGTGCTCTGACTGGGGGTAGCAGAGGTTCTGGTTTTCCTTCCATGCCCTTTCCTGGCCAATCAGGGCTGTGGGTCTTGTCTCTCTAAGAGAACGCACGATGGATGATTCTGTCCTTGATTCCTCCCTGTGCCCCACAGGTGGATGCGTCCTCTTCCCATGTGGAGGCCTCCCGCCCGTGTGAGTCCTCTGGATTCTGGAGCCTTTGTGAGGCAGGAAAGGGCTCCTAGATTCTGCTATCTGCTCCTAAATGGCTTCCACTCACCTCTCCTTGTTCCCTGTTTGGTTGTCTTCTCTTCCTCTCTCTGGGTTTCTGGAATTTGCTTATGTTAGATTTTTTTTTTAATCCACAATTTTGACTGCCATCTTGGATTTAACTTGGGGAATCCTTCTCTGCTTTTCTCCTGTCCAGGTGTAATCGACACTACAGTGGTGGTGGGGCTGCAGGACTGGTCAAAAGTGTAGCCCCTGAAGGAGCCCTGCTGGGTTCAGATCCACACTGTGACCAGAAGCAAAACACTCATCTTTTTTGCGCTCCAATTCCATCCTCTGTAAAATGGGAATAATACTAGTTCTTCCCTCATGAGGCTCTTGAGAGGATTAAAGGAGACAACAGCGGATAAACTCTCAAGTGGCCGCTGTTACTCCCCAGACGTGAGCTAGTCCTCTCTCCAGGTGAAGTCTGCATGAGCATCTCTCTTTACACTCCAAGACCTGCACTCTTTCCATTTCCCCTCAGATTCCTCTCACACAAAAACTTAACTCAGCCAAGCAAACTCTACTGAAGATCTCCTGGGAGGGAGAATGCAGTAGTTTGCATTGCACACACCACAGCACCCCACATAACAGTCTCCCATAGATACTCCCAAACTTCAAGTGCCTCATTTCACTGGCCCTCAGACCTCACCCTCACGTACTCTTCCTCCCCTGTATCAGCTCAGCCCCAATCCTACCCCCAACTTGTGCACCAAAGTGATTCTAGGTGCTCAGCAAAGCCATGTTGAGTCCTCCCTTCAAAGGCACACTTGTGGTCAGCATAAGTTATTTGGGCGCATAAGTAGTTCTTCTAAACACACACAGAGCTCTCCACAAAAAGAATTATGATGAGTGAAATTTTCTTCATCTCATTACACGTCTGTGTTCTAGTGTCTTTAATTGTGTTTTCATTTTTTTTACATTTAACTCAAATCTTCCACTTCATTAGGCTCCTCATTCATTGAATAAATACTTACTGAGAACACCCTGTGTGCTGCACACAGAGCCAGGCACTGGGAGTATGAAAAGTGCTCCTGTGTCACAGAGCTGACTCACTGAGCCATTTCTAGCCCACCTGGCCCAGCCATCCTCACACCTGTCCTAGCATATACCCCTCACGTCCCTAAAGCATGGTCTTCTTTCTCCTCGGTAGACGGGCCACTCTCAGTGATGAGGGTGGTCTGTGGTCATCTCTGTGTCTTTCTGAATTCCTGCACCTGAGAGGAAATTTCTGGCCCAGAACAGAAGTAACGTTGGGCCCATAGCCCTCCTGGTCTCTTAGATCTTATCCCAGACTTTTCTCTTCCTTCTTCAGGAGTGCTGGGGACATGACATAACCTATGGACAGTGAGTGGTGTTGTGGGGTATGATCAGACTACAGGACATTCTCATGTCAGTAGAGGGTCCGTGCAGTAGAGAGAGCCCAGGATTTTAGAGTTAGAGGGAACTAGGTTTGAATCCAGGTTCTAGGACTCCAAGATTGTGTGGCCTTCAGTAAGTATCTTAATCTTTGCAAGCCTCCATTTCCCTTCTCTGTAACATGGGGGCAGTAGTTCCCACATAGCAGGGTGGCCGTGAGAATCAGTGACCATACGGCAGGTGCTCGGATCTTGTTTCTGTTCCCAGGGGCACCAGTGGAGGGTTTCTGAGCATGGATCCGACCATCTCAGCCTGGAGGACCAAATTCACACCAATAAATGGAAGTGACCAAGTCCTTGCTTTCAACATGGAGACTCTGATCCCGGCCCTGTTGGTGGTCATCGTCGCCCTGGTCGGGCTTCCAGGAAACGCAGCTGTCCTCTGGCTCCTGGGCTTCCACATGAAGAGGAATGCCTTCTCCATCTACATCCTCAACGTGGTCAGAGCTGACATCCTCTTCGTCTTCCTCAGCTGCCAGATTATACGTCCCCTGGAGGAACTCATCAACTCCTTCCATTCCCTCTCCATCTCCATCCCCAGCTTTTTCACCACTCTGTCAAACTTTGCCTACATTGTGGCCTGAGCATTCTCACCCCCATTAGCACCGAGCACTGCCTGTACGTCCTCTGCCCCATCTGGTACCACTGCCACCCCAGACACATGTCAGCTGTCGTGTGTGCCCTGCTCTAGGCCCTGTCCCTGCTGCTGAATGTTCTGGAAGGAAACTACTGTGGCTTCCTGTTTAGGGATTGTGACCATGTTAGATGTCCAGTATTTGATTTCATCACTACCACGTGGCTGATTTTCTTGGTGGTGGTTCTCTCTGGGTCCAGCCTGGCCCTGCTGGTCAGGATCCTCTGTAGCTCCTGGCAGATGCAGCTGACCAGGCTCTACATGGTCATCCTGCTCACAGTGCTGGTCTTCCTCCTCTGCGGCCTGCCCTTTGCCTTCCAATGGTTTCTGCTGTACTGGATTCAGACAGATTCCAACATGTTCTCATATTGTCTTAGAAGGACTGGGGTGATCCTGTCTGGTGTTAACAGCAGTGCCAACCCCAGCATCTACTTTTTTTTCGTTCCTTTGGTCATCAGAGGCTGCGGTGGCAGGCCCTCAGGTTGGTTCTCCAGAAGGCTTTGGAGGACACGACTGAGGTGAAGAAAAGTGGAGGAAGCCTTCCTCAGGAAACCAGGATGATGTCAGGAAGCAGTTTCATGGGATGATTCTGGATCAAGCAGGGTTCAGTCAGAAGTAGTACTTATAGAAGATTCTATGCATAATTGTGAATTGTTTGACCCTACACCACTATTGTGGGTACCGGTTGAATTGTCTCTGTAATGCTGTTGTCTGTCTGATGCTGGAGCTTGACATCTGCAGGGCAAACCAGAATCCAGGAGCATGAGATAAATCCGCGGGAACCAACCAGAACTCATGTCAGTGTCTCTCAGTGCCTGCAATTTTGATGACATGAGAGTTCTGCGGGACAAGTGGGCTCCCTTCGTCATGGAGATAACACACACCTGGTCCAGGAGTCAGAGAAGCTGAAGGAGTGTCCAAAGGAAGGTGGAGCAGCTGCAGGTCCAGCTGCTGCCTCACGCCAAGGAGATGAGCCAACAGAGAAGCAACAACGTGCATGAGCATCCTGGTGCCCTTGCACCACCTTCCACACATAAAAACAATATCTCTGCGGCTTTGTTTCCAACCACCAAATCTTGTGCAAAATGTCTCTTCAAGCCCACTCTAACTGGAAACATACAGGGAAGGGAATTCCGGGAAATGTAGTTCAGCGTAGCCAAGTCGATACCTTCAAACCCATCGCAGTCTACCCCTTGTCAGCTTGGCACCTGTAACCACCTCCTCAAACCATGGTTAATTCCAAATAAGGATAATAAAGCAAAAGTAAGCTTCTCCCTAATGTGATACACCTATGTCACATACACCTGAAACATACTAACCTTTTCCCCACAACATGACACAGCTTTTCATGTGCTATTGACCATTTATGTATGTTTTTTTGAAGTATCTGTGCAAGTCTGCTATCCATTTTTATTGGGTTGTTTGTCTCTTTACATTGATTTGTTGGAGTTCTTTGTATAGTCTAAATAAAACTCCCCTGTCAGGTTTACATATTGCAAATATTTTTTCCCAGTCTGGGACTTGCTATTCATTTTTAAAGTATCTTTTGATGGGCAGAAATTTTTGTTTTTTATGAAATCTAATTTATCAATATTTTCTTTTATGTTTAGCACTTGACGCTTTCTAAGAAATCTTTGCCTACTGCCAAGGAAACAAAGGTATTCTCCAGTGTTTACTTCTAATGGCATTATAATTTTTGCCTTTACTTTACATGTATGATCCGTTTCAAATGAATTTTTGTGCAGTTTGAGGTAGAGGTCAAGGTTCATTATTTCCCGTACACTTGTCCGGTTGTTGCAGCACTACATGTGGAAAGACTTTCTTTTCCCCTCATTGAATTATTTAGCCCTTCTGTCAAAAACTATCCTCCTAAGTATGGGAATATTTCTGGACATTCTGATTTGTTCTATTAGTCTATTTCAGGAGTCATCAAACTATAGCTTATGGGTTGAATCCAGCTCACTGCCTGTTTTTGTAAATGAAGTTTCATTGGAACACTGCCATTCATTTATGCACTATCTGTGGCTGCTTTCATACTACAACAGCAGGGTGAGTAGTTGTAATAGAGACTATATGGCCTCAAAGACTAAAATATTTACTATGTAGCCATTTACAAAATAAGTGTGCTGATTTCTGGTCTATTCTTTTTTTTTTTTTTTTTTTTGGTGAGGAAGATTGACCCTGAGCTAACATCTGTGCCCATCTTCCTCTATTTTATATGTGGGACGCCTGCCACAGCATGGCTTGGTAAGTGGTATGTAGGTCCACACCTGGGATCTGAACCTGCAAACCCCCGGCTGCCAAAGCAGAGTGTGTAAACTTAACCACTACACCACCAGGCCAGCCCCTCTGGTCTATTCTTAGACCAACACTCGCTCTTCTGATGACTGTGGCTTTGTGATAAGTCTTAAAATTAGGTAGTATGTGTCCTCTAACTTTGTTTTTCCTTTTCAGGATTATTTTGGCTACCTAAGTCTTTTGCAGTTGCATACAAATTTTACAATAAACTTTCAATTGCTACAAAAATCCTGACGGGATTTTGACTGTGATTGTGTTGAATCTATTAATTAATTTGGGGATAAGTGACATCTTAGAATAAAGAGTCTTCGAATTCATAAACATGGTATACTTTGCTATTTATTTAGGTCTTCCTTAATTTTTCTCAGCAGCTTTTTGTAGTTTTTACTATACTTACTTACTTACTTACTAAGTCTTGCACACCTTTTGTCAAATTATTATTTTCTGTTTTCTGATGCTATTGTACACGATATTTTTTACTCCATTTTCTGATTGTTCGTTGTAGAATATAGAAATAGAATTGAGAGCAGGGTGGCTGAACAGGAGGCTCCTGACTTTCCCTCCTCCCATGGAGGATCAATTCCCTCTGAGAGAAATCCAGAAAAGAACTGAGTGACTCCTACACATCAGGCAACTGAGAAAATGTGAAGAGTTTCTTTTTGTTCGTGAGAAAGAAGGTAAGAAGAAGAGAAGAAAGAAGACAAGAGGAGATAGCAAGATGGCAGGTGGTTGGCTGGGTACCAGGTCAGGATCTTCTAAGGAGGGCCAGTGAGAAACCTCTAGTGAGGGAAGGACTGAAAGTATACTTTAGAACAGAAATGTGTAATGTTTATATATAGATTATGTGTTTATGTGATATAACATATGACCTCTTCCATGACCCTCAAATCTTCAATCAAGTCTACACCATGCTTACAAATAATATGGGTAGATTGGTGGGGGGAGGGGGGAGTTGTGTGTGTGTATGTGCTTATGGGTGTACGTAAATCAGGTTAGATGGGCTTCCCTCTGGGAAGATACACTAGAGTAAAAAGACATCAGCTATAAACCAGATCCCGGAGACAGAGGTGACATAAGAATGCAAGGCCCAGATGACATCTGGGTTATCCATGTCAGTATACGTTAAACATGGGGCAAAAAATAAAGGAAAGACACTCAGGAATGAGGCTGAAGTGCTGATCATGCAAATTCTGTAGGGCCCTGAGTTTTCTAGCAGCCAACATGGAGACCAAAGCCTTATCAGTCACACAGTCATGATATATAAATAGGCCAACTTCCCAGGAGAATGGCAATTGTACTTTGTACCAAGATCAGAGTATACTTTGCCTCCAGGACACCCTCATTACTCAATATTCTCAACGACATTCTGACAGAAGACACAAACGTGAGCCTCTGCAATGACTTCTGACACCAACTATCCAGAATTAGGCCAAGTTTCATAGGTGAAGGGCACAGTCCTCACAAGACTGCGCTCCCTTCAGACACCAGGGGCAAGTTCGGGGGACCCTTGGCCAAACTCACTTCTGACCAGCTGGCTATAAATTTAGTTGTTTCAATAACCCCTCAGGTTCAATAATTCTTTAGAATGACTCACAAAACTCAGGAAAGCACTATACTTATGATTAACGTTTTATTATAGCAAAAGGAGACAAATCAGAAGCAGCCAAAAGGAGAGGCACATTGAGCAAGGTCTGGGACAGTCTCAAACATAAAGCTTCCATCATCCTCAGAAATGTGTCACCCTCCTGGCACACCAATGTGTGGCAATATGCAGAGTACTGCCAACTAGGGAAGCTCACTTGAGCTTCAGTATCCAGATTTTGATTGGAATTACATTATGTAGGCATGACTCATCGGCCATGTGGTTGAACTCAATCTCCAGGCCCCTCCTCTCCCCAGGACTCAAAGATCCAATCCTCTAATCACATGGTTGATCTTTTTGGCATGGCCAGCCCCCATCCTGAGGTATGCTGCTAGCATAAATTTTCTAGGGCCCACTGTGAATCACCTCATTACCATAAACTATCAGGTGTGGTCTGAAAGGCCCACCATGAATAACAAATACTACACTCCTATCATTCTGGAAGTTCCGAGGGTTTAGTTGCTACCTCCCAGGAACCAGGGACAAAGGCCAGCCAAATTCTTTATTACACAGCCTCTCATGGGTTGCTTCTAACAACAGCCCTCAATCTGGAATGATGGCGTCAGACCAAAGCACAAATTAGAAAAAATCATTCTTAATGGAAGGATGCAGTTGGCTGTTTATGGTGGAACAAATGAAGCTCTCTCCCTCAAAATTCTTGGAAGGGAGCCTCAGCTTGCCCAGGACAGCATCTAGAAAGCAAAGTAGGAACAGGATTCCAAGTTAGCTCAGTGGAAAGAGCACTAAGATCCAATACTGGCCCCTCATCCACCAACTCTTTATGTAAACTTGGGTTTACCCTTCTCCTCTCTGGCTTCACCATCCCCATCCATAGAAGGAGGGGCTGGGATGACAGGGCCTCCACACACCTCCCACTCAGGGATTTGATGGTTCTGCACTTTCAGTGCTGGCAGAGAGAGCTTAGACCTTCCGGCCCTTTGTCTGATCTCCAAGGAGTCAAATTTCCTCTCACTTGTTCTTCACTCAACTCAAGGCAGCTCCTCCTTACACATACAATTACTCTTCTGGTTGTTGAGAGTAATTTTCTTTCTGGGTGGTTCCTTCTGGTTCTAGGTTTTATCCGCAAGGTCAAGCTGGATTGCAAATAAAGTTTCACACTCAGAAAGCCACTGGACAGCTCCCCAGTCTGGTCTCCTCAGCCTCCGTGACCTTAATTTCTCGGGTGACCACAGCCTCCAGTCACTTCATCCATACCTTAGCTCACCCAGCTGTGATCTGTAACATCTAACCTTTCTCCCTCACTTCTACTTCTACCTCAGACTAAATTTCATCTGTCTTCATCCTTTACTCTAGCGCAGGAACCAACAAACATTTTCTGTAAGCAGCCAGACAGGAAATATTTTAGGTCTTGTGTGCTGTAGTGTCTCTGTTGAAATTACTCAACTCTGCCATTATAGCAACAGTGAAGCAGCCATAGACAATACCTCAACAAATGGATGTGGCAGTGTTTCAATAAAACTTTATTTAAAAATACAGACTGTGGGCTGGATTCGGCCCCCAGGCTGTCATCTGCCAAACCCTGCTCTAGTGAAGCAGGTTCTGGGGGAGCATGGAATGTACATTTGTTTGGGGGGAACTAATGACAACAGTTACCACTTACTCAGATGAATCACATGCATCATATCATTCAATCCTCACAATTACCCTGGAAAATGAGTGGTGGAAACTAGAAAAGGCATTGAGCTCTATTACCAGGTTGGTATGACAATCATGACTGTAGGTAGATCCAGGAGCAAGAGGGCAGGGCACAGCTGGCATCTGGGATAATAATAACAGCTAACAATGATTGAGCACCTAATATGTGCCAGGCACTAGGTACATTTTTCTCAATTTATGCTCACAATAACCCTAAGAGGTTGCTGCTAACATTATCCTCTCCTTTGAGACAAAGAACTGAGGCACAAAGCATTAACTGAGGCCCGGGTCACATGGCTTTAAGTTCAGAGCCCAGATTTAATTGCAGACAGCCTATCTGCAGAATCTCTGACGGTAAGCACCATGCCCTTCTGCTGGGCTACACATGAAGAAAATGAGTTATCATTTCTACTCCCCAACAAAACAAGAGACAACGAAATGTTCTGTGAGTGTGTGTGTATTTGAGTGTCTATGTGAGTGTCTGTGTGTGAGTGTAGGTGAGTATGTGGGAGAGGAGATGGGGTGGCGAGGGAGGATGTCAGATCTATCAAAAGGTAAATTTCAAAAACACCACAGAAGAACGGTCAATAAAGTCTTGAACTAGAAATAGGTGGATGGAAGTCATTGGGAAAAAGAAACAGTGTCCAGGACTCTTTTTTCCCCAGAAATGCAGCCACAGAGAAATCAGCAAAGGACTGTCAGAGGAAGGAGGCCTCGGGGTGGAAAGACCATCATAGAGTCTGAGAGTCAAAAGTTGGCAGAAACAACGAAGGGCACATTATGAGATCCCTCAATGAGGCAGGGTCATTCCTTAGAGGACTGGCCTGCTCACCTACACTCCGCGATGTGAATTTTGATCATCCAGTCTGAGAGAATATTTCTGAGCATGCATAAGCTCAGAAATATTCTGATGTCCCCGTGAGCACAAAAAATAGGTGGTCATCTGCTGTATGAAATATTTTCCATAAATTATTAATCTCATTTCACACATTTGAATGTTTGGAGGGAACAAAGCAACACAGAAAGAGAGAAAGGTTCTGGTTACCCAAATCAGATCTCCCACAGTCGAGGTTGTCAGCACCCAGAGCTGTCAGGTGGAAGCTTCCTGTCTCTTGCCTCTTCCTGAGGATGTGCCATGAGCCCCCAGAGCTGTCAGATGGAAGCTTCCTGTCTCCTGCCTCTTCCTGAGGATGTGCCATGAGCCCCCACACACCCATCCTAAGGGGGAGCCATAAAAATGTGGACTAATCAGAAAAACTATCACTGGCTTTGAAAGTACGATAATTCTTAAGCAAATTCTTACCTTTCCTCTATTCTTTTCACCAGAGGGAGTGAGCAGACCACGCTGAAAGCGAAGAACTTGTCCGAGATCGGCAGAGGCCAGAGGTTAGCTCTTTGCCTTCGCAGGGGGTGACTACAGGAGCTGCAGTGGAAACTGGTGCCTGAGGGAGGCTTAACAAGATGCTGGGCAGCCCCTGTGATTTCCTTCCCAGGGGCCCACTGTCTGCTAGAGGGCCACATTCATTGGACACACAAAACCTCACAAGATGTTAATCAACCTTGAAGTCTGCCGTCCCCACCCATCCAGCAGCCTTGTAGAGAATCACTGTTCTAGGGCCTTCATAGCCAATGGTGAGTCTGGACAACACTGCCAGGTAATGTGAGCCCGTGCTGGGAGGCTCAATGACCAAAGAAGAAAGTGCACTCACCTTTGCTTGGCACTAAGGCCCTCCATGGCCAGGCCCACACTATCTTTTGTTTCTTTTTGTTTTGTTGGATTGTTTTCATTTAACCACAGAAGTAGTATACACACAGATTTTAAACGTTTTCTTCAAATGACACAGAATTACATAAAATAAAAGATAAAAGCCCTCCCATTCCATTCCCCAGGGGGAGTCACTGTTTAGTCTCCATTCTTAATTTTTAGTCGTTATCTTTGCACCTTTAAATGATAAATTTACACGTTGAGCTCACAGTTCTCAACATCAGGCACAATCTGCTGACCCTTCTTGTAAAATATAAGGGACTTAGCACATACTTCTCCCCACTCGCGATTCCTGTCTGCGATACTTTGAGTTCGTCATGTGCCGGGAAACATTTTGTGTCCTAGGTCTTCCCTGTAAGAGCTTCATGTTGCAGCCACGTTCAGCTACTCATCCTTTTTCAAAAATTTATTTAATAATTGAATATATTAAACTTTGAGGAAACTTCATTCGAGTTTGACAAGACAGACCATGTCCAGGTTCATGATACTTACAATCCCAATCAGTTTAATGAATTGAAAGCACACAGTGTATTTTCTCCAAACAGAAAAGAATTAAATTAAAAATCAATAACAAAAATGTATTTGGAAAATACCCAATATTTGGAAATGAAATAATGCGGTTCTAAATAACCCATGGTCAAAAAAGAAAAACTAAGAAAGTTAGAATATTCTGAACTGAAGGAACATGAAAACCACATATCAAAATGGTGGTATGTAGCTAAACCCATGCTCAGAGGGAGATTTAAATCAATGGAATTGAAACCAGATAAGCAATAGAGACAATCAATTAAAGCAAAAACTGTTTCTGTAAAAAGATCAATTAAATTGTAAACATGTGACTAGATGATCACGGAAAAAAGTAAAGATACAAATTACCAATATCACGAATGAAAAACTTCAGACCAGTGGTCCCTCATGAAAAGTGACGCAAAGATCCTTATAAAAACATTAGCAAATAGAATCCAGCAATATATAAAAGGGATGATATATCACAACCAATGTGGTTTATTTCAAGAATACAAGGTTGTTTCATCACTTAAAAAACAATCAATGTACAGAGCTGGCCTCAGGCTGGGCTTAACAAGGACAACAGAGAACCATTCTTGCCTCCGTACTAGCCTAGCACTTAGTACCAAACAACGGTAGGGGGTTGAACAAGGTCATGTATCGTGACGCTCTTTGTAGCACAAACATGGATGTATACCTGTGTGTGTGTGTGTGTGTGCGCGCGCGTGTGCGTGTGTGTGTGTGTGTATATATATATATATATATATATATATATATATATATATATCTCCCATCCTAACCACAAAGCAACAGCAGCCCACCATTACAGAAATTGGAAGCCTACCATCATTACAGAAATTGGAAGCCTACCATCATTACAGAAATTGGAAGCCTAGCATGCAGTAAAGGTAGCAACACCAGCAACATCACCCAAACATACTCAACTCCTGTCTAGGTTGACTCAACTCCCACATACTAATGGCCGGACAAAGAAGAGGCATGCCATTTCCACACTTCATACTGTTCACCTTGGTCTCTACTGTTCTACACAGGAAGTCCAGCATTGAGTCAAAAATTACAAGATGCATAAAACGGCAAGCAAAAAACACTCCAATATCTAGAGAAGCAGAGTCAAACATGACCCCCATGTTGGAACTGACAGACAGTAACTTTAAATATGTTAAATGGTGTATAGAGGACGACATCCTTCATGAACACATGGAGAATTTCAGAAAGGAGATGGAAACTACAGGAAAGAGTCCAATGGAAATGCTGGAAATAGAACATAGATGTCAGAGAGAAAGAATTCCTTTGACAGGCTCATCCATAGCCTTGACACATCAGAGCAAAGAGTCAGTGAATATGAAGATAGGTCAAGAGAAATTATCCAAACTGAAACACAAAGAGATAAAAGAGTGAAAAATAAGACAGAACATCCAAGAGCTGGAGGATAACAGCAAATAGCCTAAAGAACGCACCTAGAGTCCCATAAGGAGGAGAGGGAAAACAACCAAAATGAATATTTGAAGAGATAATGGTTGAGAATTTTCCAAAAATAATTGAAGATGTCAAAGCAAAGATCCAAGAAGCCCATAGAACCCCAATCAGGATAAATAAATAAATTTTAAAACACCTACAGATATCATACTGTCTGACTCAGCTTGGGCTGCCATGACAAAATACCACAGACTCAGGGGCTTAAACAACAAAAACTTATTTCTCATAGTTCTGGAGGTTGGAAGTCCAAGACCAAGGTGCCAGTTGACCGAGTTCTTGGTGAGAGCTCTGTTCCTGGCTTGCAGACAGCTACCTTCTCACCATGTCTTCACTCGACCTCTCCTTGGTGCATGCACACAGAGACAGAAAGCTCTCTCTCTTCCGCTTCTTGTAAGGCCACAAGTCCTATCAGATTAGGACCCCACATTGATGACCTCATTTAACCTAAATTACCTCCTAAAAGCCCTATCTCCTTGGAGGCTAGGGCTTCAACATATGAACTTGGGTGACACAATTCAGTCCTTAACACATACTACGCTGGAAACCAAAGATAAAGAGAAAATCTTGACGGCAGCCAGAGAATATACAAACATCATATAAAGAGAAACAAAACCAAAGGTGAAGTTTACAAAAGACTTCTCCTCCGAAGCTATGAGGGCCAGCAGGCAATGGAGTGACACTTTTAAAGAACTGAAATTAAAAAATTCCAACCCAGAATTTTACACCCTATGAAAATAGCTTTCAAGGAAGAAGGTAAAATAAAGACATTTTCAAACAAATAAAAGCTGGAATAATTCATTGCCAGCAGATTTTCACTACAAGAAAAGTTAGCCAGAGTTCATAACAAAAATTCTATGATACTAAATGGAAATTCTGATCTAAATAAAGAAATGAAGAGCACTAGAGATGGTAAAAATGAAAGTAAATGTAAAAGACGTGTTTTCTTATTTTTAATCACTTTTTAAAATTAATCGATATAATTATATTAACAGATTAAAAGAGAAAATCATATGATCATTTTAATAGATGCAGAAAGAGCATTTGGCAAAATTCAATACCCATTCATGATAAAGAATATGTACATCAGAAAAACAATACTAGAACGTAACATCTAAATCTGATAAAAGGCATTCATACAATATCTATAGCTAACATTATACTTTGTAATGATATACTGAATGAATTTTTACTTCTAATTTCAGGAACAAGACAAGAATATCTACTCTCATGACTTTTATTCAACAATGTTCTGGAGATCCTAGCCAGTAAAATAAGGGAAGAAAAAGAAATGAATAGCACGCAAATGGAAAGGAAGAATTAAAGTTCTCTCTCTCTTTTTTTTTTATGGGAAAGATTCTCTCTGAGATAACATCTCTTGCCAATCTTCCTCTCTCTTTTTTTCCTCCCCAAAGCCCCAGTACATAGTTGTATATTCTAGTTGTCAGTCCTTCAAGTTCTTCTATGTGAGCTGCTGCCACAGCATGGCTACTGACAGACAAGTGATGTGCTTCTGCACCTGGGAACCGAACCTAGGCCACCAAAGCGGAGTGCACCAAACTTTAACTGCTAGGCCATCAGGGCTGGCTCAGTAAAGTTCTCTTTATCCCAGACAATGTGACTCTTTAGGTAGAAAGTCCTAAAAAATCATCAAACAGGCTACCAGAATTAATAACTGAGTTTAGCAAGATAACATGCTATATGATCAAAGAGAAAAAAAATCAGTTGTATTTCTATATGCTAGTAACAAACAATTGGAAAAAATGAAATTAAAATAAATGCCATTCTCTCATACATTGACACTCAGGAAAAAAGTATCAATTTCTTAATAAACTAAGCATACTTTACCACATAATCCAGCAATTGCACACTTGAGAATTTGTCCTACAAAAATCAAAACTATGATCATACAAAAACATGTACACATATTCACAATATCTTTATTTATAATAACCCAAAGCTGGAAACAATCCAAGTGTCCTTCAGTGGTCGAATGGTTAGACAAACTATAGTATATCTGTACCACGGAATGCTTGTCAGAAATAAAAAGGAATAAATTATTGATACATACAACTTGGATGGATCTCAAGGAGATTATGCTGAGTGAAAAAAGCCAATCTCAGAAGGTTAATTATGATGCCATTTATATAACATTCTTGAAACGACAAAATTCTAGAGGTGGAGAATACATTAGTAGTTACAAAGAACAAGGCAGGGGGAAGAGAAGGGGAGAGCTGTAACTATAAGGATAGTATGAGGGACCTTTGTGGTGATAGAATATGTCTGTATCTTGATTAAGTGATAGTTACACAAATCTACACATGTGATAAAATTACATAGAGCTTCACACACACAGAAATAAGTGCATGTGACACTAGTGAAATCTGCATAAGGTCTGTGGATTGTACCAATGTCAATTTCCCACTTTTGATATTGTACTATATTTATGTAAGATGTTACCATTGAGAGGAAGTGGTTGAAGAGTATGTAGGACCATTCCATACTATTTTGGCTGCTTTCTGTGAACCTATAATTACACTAAAATAAAAAGCTTTTTAAAAATACCATTCACAATAGCTTCAAAACCATGAAATATTTACAGATAAATTTAACAAAGTATGTGTAAGATCTGTACACTGTAAACTACGAGACACTGATGAGATAAATTAAAGACAACCTACATAATTGGAGAGATATACCATGTTCATGGATTGCAAGAGTCGATAGTGTTACAGTGTCGGTTATGCCCAAATAGATATGTAGATTTAATGGAATCTAAAACAAAATCAATCCCAGAAGACATTTTTGTTGAAACTGACAGGTTGAATCTAAAATTTGTATGGAAATGCAAAGGACCCAGAATAGCCAAACAATTTTAAAAGAAATGAACAAATTTGGAGGACTTATACCACATGATTTCAATACTTAATATAAAACAACAGAATCGGCATAAAGATAGACATATGGATCAATGGAACAAAATAGGATCCAGAAATAAACCCACACATACATTATAAACTGATTTTCAGCAAAGATGTCAAGATAATTAAATGGGGAAAAAAATAATCTCTTTCAACAAATGGTGCTAGAACAACTGAATATCCACATGGAAAAAATGGATCTTGACCATTACCTCACATGATACACAAAAATTAACTTGAAATGAAATATAAAAATTTCTAAAATAAAACATGAGAAAATATTTGCAACCTTAGACAGGTGTTATAGCCCAAATGTTTGTGCCCCTCCACCCCCCCGCCACATTCATATGTTGAAGCCCTAGCCCCAGTGCGATGGGATTTGGAGATGGGATCTCCAGAGATAATTAGAGTTAGATGAGGTCATGAGGGCAGGGCCCACATGATGGGATTAGTGCTCCTATAAGAAGAAACATGCAAGAGCTTGCTCTCTCTCTCCACCATGTGAGGACACAATAAGACTGTGGCCATCTGCAAGCCAAGGAGAGAGTCCTCACCAGAATCCAACCATGCTGGCACCCTGATCTTGGAGTTTCAGACTCCAGAACTGTGAGAAAATAAATTTCTGTTATTTAAGCCACCTGAGACTATGGTTTTGTTTGTTTGTTTGTTTGTTTTTATTCTGTCTGTGTTTTGTTCCCTTTTCCCTCTTTTTTCTGTTTTCTATTGGATTATTTTTTTTATTGATGTTTTAATGGTTTTTAACATTGTGAAATTTTGGGGTTGTGCATTTTTGTTTGTCCATCACCATATATATGACTCCCTTCACCCCTGTGCTCACCCCCCACCCCCCACTGCCCCTGGTAACCACAGTACAGTTTTCTCTGTCCATGTGTTAGTTTATATTCCACATATGAGTGAGATCACACAGTGTTTGTCTTTCTCTTTCTGGCTTATTTCACTTAAAATAATACACTCCAGGCCCATCCATGTTGTTGCAAATGGGACAATTTTGTCTTTTTTTATGGCTGAGTAGTATTCCATTGTATATATATATATATATATATATATATATATATATATATATATATATATATATATATATATACTACATTTTCTTAATCCAATTGTCAGTCGAGGGACACTTAGGTTGCTTCCACTTCTTGGCTATGGTGAATAATGCTGCAATGAACATAGGGGTGCATAAGCCTCTTCGGATTGTTGATTTCAGGTTCGTTAGATAGATTCCCAGTAATGGGATGGCTGGGTCATAGGGCATCTCTATTTTTAATTCTTTGAGGAATCTCCATACCGTTTTCCATAGAGGCTGCACCAGTTTGCATTCCCACCAGCTGTGTATGAGGGTTCCTGTTCTCCACATCCTCTCCAACACTTGTTGTTTTTTGTCTTGGTGATTATAGCCATTCTGATGGGCGTGAGGTGGTATCTTAGTGTTGTTTTGATTTGCATTTCCCTGATGATTAGTGATGTTGAACATCCCGAGACTATGGTTTTTATTATGGCAACCTAAGCTGACTAGGACAGTAGGAAAAGATTTCTTACATAGGATACAAAAAGCATAAATCATAAAAGAAAAATACTGATAAGTTAAACTTTATCAAAATCTAAGACTTCTGCTCTTTGAAAGACTCCTTTAAGAAAATGAAAATATTTACAATGCATGAATCTGACAAAGGATTTACATTCAGAATACATAAGAAACACAATTCAACAATGAAAAGACAAAGAAATTACAAAATAGTCAAAAGATTTGAAAAGACCATTCAATAAAGAAGATACACAAGTGACAAATATGTACATAAAATGTTCCACATTATTGTTCAGCAGAGAGATGCAAATGCAAATTAAAATCACCATGTAATACTACTAAAATGACTAGAATTAAAGAGAAAATACCAAGTGTTAGCAAGATTTGGAGAAACTAGAACTCTCATGCATTGTTGGTGGGGATATAAAATGGTGAAACAACTTTGGAAAAAATAGGTTGGCATGCTTTTATAAAGTTAAACATATACTTTCCATGCAGCCCTCCAATCCCATTCTTAGATATTTACCCAAGAGAAGTAAAAAAATATATCCACACAGACTTACTCATGAATGTTCAAAGCATTATTCAAAGCTTTATTCACAATATCCAAAGACATGAAACACTCTAAGCAGTCAACAACAAGTAAATGGATAAACAAATTTTGGTATATTCACATAAGTGAGTACAACTCAGCAATAAAAACAATGAAGAATGGATACATGCAACAAAGAAACAAGACCCAAAAGTTTATACAACGTAATAGTCCATTCTAAATCAGGAAAAAGTACTCTTTAGTAGCAGAATACAGATCAGAGGTTGTCTGGAGCAATGGCTGGGGGAGATTGACTGCAACAAAGCATGAGGGAAAATTTGAGGGTAACAAAAAAGCTCTATATCTTGACTGATGGTGATGGTTACATAGATGTATGTATTTGTCAAAACTCATTTTGATTATACATCATACACATAAAATGGGTGCATTTTATGATATGTCAATTTTAGTTCAATAAAGTCAATTAGAAAAATATGCAAAGGACAAACTCTAAGGATAGAAATTGTCCTTTTAATTGACTAAATCCAGCTTTACTGAATAACAAAAGATAATAATAGCACAGATATATAGCTCATATGTCTATACTAGCTCAGAAAGTTGTTAGGGAATTAAATGTGTTCACATACAAGGTGATTAGAACACTACTAGTGATACATAGGTGTTATTTATTATTATTATTAATCAAGTTACATTTTAGCTTTCTGCTATCTGATGAACAGTGGAACAAATCCCCATGGACACCAAAACTTAATCAAAGTGTATTACACTAATCAACCTTTTGTATGACTTGTTACATATGTGAGTTGTTGTGTGAAAACCAGAGGAAAAAAAGTGAAAACAGGGGCTCAGTGGAGAGAAGTGACCATGAGAACAAAGGCCCACAGTGACTAAGAAATTAAAAGCAAAACAACAGGGCCCAGTCTGGCGGCTTAGTGGTTAAGTTCCTGTGTACCGCTTTGGTGGCCTGGGTTCGTGGGCTCAGATCTCGGGCAGGGACCTACACCACTCATCAAGCCATGCTGTGGTGGTGACCCACACACAAAATAGAGGTAGATTGGCACAGATGTTAGCTCAGGGCCAATCTTCCTCAAGCAAAAAGAGGAAGATTGGCAACAGATATTAGCTCAGAGCCAATCTTCTTCAGCAAAAAAAATAAACAAATAAAAAGGCAACAATAGAGGCAGAGAGAAAAAGAAAGGTGGGGTCCAAGTTAAGTCAGGTACAAGGCTTAAAATTAAGACTGAGATGCCTGCACCTGTCATACTGCACAGTCATGTGGGACTGCTTCACACTTTGTCCCCTAGGTATGCAAAGAGCCCACGTGAAGACAGACTCTTATCAGAAACACAAATCCCATTGGCTATATTTTTTTAAAAGTCCCTCATAACCTTGTAACAGATAGGAATAACTATCATAACCTTGATCTCTGGGGATAAACCATTCTCCCCTGATTTTCCCAGAGGCTCCATATGCAAGGGAAATTTCTTTGCCACCTCCAGTTAGAAAAATCTCAGTGGATGATGCTCATTGGTCCAGCACCAGTCACATGACGCCCTGGACCAATAGACAGAAACAGGGTGTGGGGTGTTCTGAATGCCTCTGGTTTACTCACAAACCATCATCCCTTTTCAGGACAGCGGGACCTGTTACCAGCAAAAGGGAAAAAGGGGTGGAGGACAAAACATGGACACGGAGGGTTTGTGAGCCAGCCAGCCACACAAATTAGTCTCAAATGCATGCAATTTTTATTCAGATCTATGCTGCATTGCCCTCTTATTCGGAGGCTGCTTGGGATTTGGACTGATGGCACGTTGCACATTCGGCTGAATGGACAGCCATTCTCTCCAGTCATCAGTTGATTAATCAGTAAATATCAGGTATCAACACTTGTAAAGAAGTCTCCCTGACCCTGTGGGAGATGGAGAGAGAAATGGACAAGATATTGCACTAGAGGGTGTTCTCAGGAGGGCAGAGGAGGTTGGCTACCAATAACTACCATCCCAGAGTTAGCTGAGCACAGAGGGTGAGGTCGCAAACATGGGGCAGCTTCAGAGAAGGGCCTTTATACAACCATCTCTTCTGATCTTTTGATCCTCGTAACAATCCTGAGGTACATAAGTTTAAGACAAGAAAATTTTCAACAGGTGATGGGGAAAGCAGGCAGACACAGGACCATTTCAGGAACGACACAAACCTACTCAGGGAGCATTGAACAAGGCGAAGGTTTCCTCTCTCAGGTTAACACCAACTGATTTGTGGAGTGCTGTCTTCAGAGGAATTCTCCAGCTCCAGCCAGACTCAGTGTGACACAGCTCTGGGATCCATTAACCATGTCTTCCCTGGGCGGGGTGTTGGGGGATGATGCCCGAAAATAGGAGAGGGGTGGTAGTAATAAATGAAGATGGAAAGGTAAATAGAAGCCAGAATGTTAAATGTCAGAGGGTGTGGAAAGTTGATTAGACATTGTTTTCTCTCGTTGCCAGAGGTGCAAAAAAACACCATTTCTATTAATTTGGGTTACACCAAATTGTGGGACCAGGTGTCTGAGATTCATGCTTCTCTAACAAGTAAAATGAAAAATCAGGACCATTTTCATAACCACTGTACTCTGTTTGCCCATAGACTTATTCTCTCGGCTCCCCCTTCTGGAAAATCTGAGGTTCAGCATCACAGCGAATGTGCGTGAAGAAGGACTGAACTTGTCCCACAGTCGGGTGACAGCTGCAGTCACACCACGGAGAGGCCACTCCTCCTTGCAGCTCTCTGGAGGCCTCCATCAGCAGAGCGCAGAACAGCCCAGAATCCTGTCCTTACTGGAAGTTTTCACCCATACAACTGCCACAACAGAGAGATGGTCATTTGTTTCAATCATGTTCCCCAGGAGGACAACTCACAACTACCCAAAAGTCACGTCCCCAACAGTACTGATGTGTGCAGGTTCATTCTGGACTGAAGAATATCTGTTAATGAGTAGCAACCAGCAGCCAAGACTCTTCCCCTCTCTGGTCTCTATTCCACAACTCAGGGAATGACACAGTTCCTTAGATCAGTGGCAGGGCAAACCTGCACCATTTTATAAACACAGGTCCACAGTCTTTGGCTGAAACCCTCGGGGCCAAATATGATCACACGTGAAAGATCACATGTGCCTTGATGGCAGCCTTGTGAGACCCTGAGCAGAGGACCCAACTAAGCCATGCCCTGACTCCTGATCCATGGAAACTGTGAGACAATAAATACCTGCTACTTTTAGCCTCTAAATTCATGGTAATTTGTTATGCAGCAATAGATAAACTAATTAACAGGAAACTAGATATATGGCGTCTGGAATTAAGAAGTTCCAGTGGAGATATAAATTTGGAAATCATCAGCGTATAGATCGTATTTGTGCTGGTTATTGTCCATTTGCCCCCACCTCAACCAAGTCTCTACCCTTCTCTGTCTTTCTCCGTGCCCCAGGAGGCTACCTTTTATTGACTACAACACATGGGCTTCCTTGGTTCAGCCAATGGGAGGCACCAGCAGGAGATCAGAAAGCAGGAGAGAGTGATCAGAACATGTCTTCCCCTGCTCCCTCCCAGCTCTGGGTAGTACAGCTCTTAGACTTGGATAAGAGTGGCCCCTGCTGGGCCAGCAGTGCCATCTGAGTGGGGCTTCACCCTCCAACCGCCCCCCCACTCCTACCATATGGGGTTGGCCTCAGTAGAAACAGTGACAGTTCACCTACAGTAACAGAAGGGAAGAGACGGTTCACCTACAGCAACAGAAGGGAGGAGAAGGTACATGGTTAAAGACGCTGGGGGGTGAGAGATGTAGACGTGGAGCTTTGAGGAATTTCTCTCCTGATTGTTTCTATTGTCTCAGTAAAGGTCATCAGCTGACAGTGAGGATGATAGCGAAGGTGTCAGCAGCCTAAGGAAAGAAGAAGTCATGGAATAGTCATGTAGGAGAACAAGAGGTGAATGGACCAGGGAAATGTACCATAGTTACCCGACAGCATTGAGGATTCACTTGAGGCTGTCGGTCATGTTTAAAGTGACGTCATGCAGCAAGATTCCTTCTCCAGCCACACTCAGCTGTGAGGGTGCAGGTGCAAAATAAGCAGATTCAGAGTGAACTAGGGTTGAAGCCTGTCCAGGTATAGCAGACAGTGTTGGTGACCTGTCCAGATCCCTTGAGACTCCTTTTCTTATTTTGGTTCCATTTGTCCATCCACCAGCTGGTGCAGGTGCCACTGATAATAGCTCATACCTGCAACCTTCTCCAAGGGCTTGTCCTTGGGTGAATGGACCACCTCACCCTGAGATGCCTGTCCGAGGGGAAAGTTACAAAACTCCTTCCTTCTTGCCTCCAGATGGGGTAGACTCCACATTACAGTTTATACTCAAGATCAAGATGAGACTTGACTTGACGTGAAACCATTTCCATGCTTCGCTCTGCCCGTTCCATATTCTGCTTCCCTCACTTTCTTAAGGGTTCTCCTGAAGGCTCCATTACCTAATCACTTGCACAGGAATCCCCATTTCAGGCTCTGCTCCTCAGAACAGCCCAGAGGATGCTACCTCTACCAAGATGAAAAGGAATGAACGACGAGGGGGGCGTCAGCGTAGCTGAGAAGCTCCGCGGTGGCTGTCCTCTGCGGGCGGGAGCTGGCGGTAGGAAATCCTGTTACAGAGCTGGGGTCCCTGGTTTCAGTAGGGATGATAGGATTCTAGAGCAGTGGAGGCCAAATGGCAGCATTAATCACCAGAGGCAAGATGACCTTAATTACCACAACAGGCAGCAACGTCAGAATAGCAGCCAGGGAGCCTGACCTGGAGGACTCTATGGAGATGGAAAATGAAGCACCATATTCCTCAGGGCAATAAATATTTGCAGGCATCAAAGATATCACTTAATACATATAATCAAAAGAAATCAAGAATGAATACACAGAAGGTTGAGGTCAGCCACCTCCACAGAGTGTCATGATGCTTTTCCCAGTTTTCCGACCTGAGCCAGGTGTCAGACCCAGATCCCAACAACTGCAAGGGAGGCTGATGAGCCCAGGCAAGGAGGACATCAGAGCCTGGGGGTGAGGCAGACCAGCAGGATCCAGGCCTGCATGAGGAGGGTGTCCAAGCAGAGTGGGGGCCCAGCGGGGTCAGGTTGTTGGTCAAATTCAGGGGGATTCACAAATGGTAAATATATTGAGCATAATGGGAGCCGGATTTCTCACACCTGGGAAAGGCAAATACAAGTATCTACAAGGGAAGCTGGGAACTTTCTTGGATTGGTGTGGGATTGGAATTGGAGGTACAGGTGTGAGTTAATGGTTTTCAATATATACATATAGATACAGAAATATCCATATTTATCTGTGTATATGCAAATGCACAGATACATATGCACACACACATGCACACATACATATGTTCTAGCTCTGACAACTGGGGCGGCGGGGGGGCTGGAATCAGCAACACTCCAATAGATCTCGGTTTCTAAATACCACTCTCTATTTAAAGAAAGTAAGGCTACTTGGAAAAAATGGCTGATTCCAGGACTAGGGCAGGAAAAGAACAAGGAGACCTTGGAAAAATCTTATTATTCTAGAAAGTAAGGAAGTGCTCAAAGAATCATAGAGATGTATAAAACAAACACAGAAACCAGCTTAAAGGGACTCTTACTGGAATAATCTGGGGCAATATGAGCACCAAAATAAACAATGATAGTACCAGATTATAACTCATTGAATCATAGGAATCCCTGAGTCCACAACGACATAAACATATAAATGAAAAAAAATAAATGGGAAGGAAAAAAGTGTTTCCTTATGGTAGAATGTCAACTGAAAATTAATGGAATTAGGAAATCAACATTTGGGAATCATTAGAGTAATAATTAATTCAAGTAAGAAATATCAATGGATGCTAAAACTTGTGGATTAAAATGGGACTTAATATAGCCTCAAAGTATTTCCCCCACATAATTCCTACTATTTACAAAGGGGAGACAACTAAGTACAGTGGAGAACCATGGCGGACACCATTTTGATCAAGTGATCATATCGATACCACCAGTGATGGGACAAACCCACATCGTGTAGGATTGCAATGAGAAGGACACAGCATCACTTCTGTGGAATTCTGGCCAAAATGTATAACATAGGTCTAATCATGAGGAAATACTGGACAAAACCACATTGAGGGACATTCTACAAAATGACTGGCCCGTGATCTTCAAAAACATGCCAAAGTCCTGGAAGTTAAGGAAAGACAGAGGAGCTGTTGCAGATTGAAGGAGACCATAGAGACATGACAAGTGAATGGGACATGTGACCCTGGACTAGATCCTTTTGCTAAAAAAGGACACGATGAAATTTGAATGGGGTTTCTGGAAGAAGGTATACAAGATTTCTTTGTACTATTCTTGCCACTTCTCTGTAAGTTTGAAATTATTTCAAAATAAAACCTGTTAAATAACCTATACTTTAATTTTTTTTAAAGAAAGAAGGGCTCAATCCCCTTGGGGAAGAGGCCTGAAATACCACCGTAAGTGTATAGTAGTGATTCCTCCAGGCCTCCCCAAAATATTTGGGCAACTGCCAGTATTGGAGTAACTGTAGTGCCAATCTAGGAATATGGAGGTCTTTTGAGGGCTGTTATTTACAGAGTCTGAGCTGACACAGACCCAGGGACCCAAAGCACCATCATTGTCCCCTGCTAGGGAAGTGGCAGATGGGAGCCAATAATAAAGGGTGTCCCGAGCCAAGTCTATCTCACAGTGAACCCACTGAGTCCACAGACCAACTGGTAGTCATCCCCCCAGCTCTTAAATATATAATTGGAATGGCCTTACTTGGCAGATAGCAAAAACCCCATATTGGTCCCTAACCTATGGGGTAAAAGTTGCTGTAGTATGAAAGATCAAGTGGAAGCCCCTAAAATCATACCCTCTTCTAGTCAAAATAATAAATAAAAAACGTGGCATTCCAGAGGGAACGGCAGCGATTGGTACTGCCTTCAATGATTTTTTAAATGATGCAGGAGTGGCTGTCTCGATCACATGTCCATCTAGTTCACTAGTCTGGCCCTTGTAAAAGCAGATGAATATGGCAGATGACAGTGGACTGCGGACATCTACCAAGTAGCAGTACCAAGTACAGCCGCTGTGTCAGATTTGGCATCTTTACTAGAACACAGTAACACGGACTCCAGCAGATGGTGCTGCTTTTGATCCGGCAAATGCATTATTTTTAATACCCATCAGGAAGGAGGATCAGAAGAAGTTTGCTTCAGATGGGATGGGCAAGAATATACAACAATTCTGCTCTCTTTCACAAGTATTCTGAGGAGACGTGGACCATGTGGACATTCCAGAAAGTATCGTATCCATTCACTATATTGATGACACCATATTAATTTGACCTGATGTTCAAGAAGTGGCAAGTACTCTGGATATCCAGGAGATAAATATTACAAAAATTCAGGGGCCCGGTTGCCCCATCTGTCAAGTTGTTAAGGGTTTGGTGGCTTGGGGCATACTGGGACATGCCCTTCAAAGCAAAAGACAGGATATTGTACCTTACACCTCCTGCCACCAAGAAAGGAGGTCAAGGCTTGGTAAGCCTCATTGGGTCTTGGAAGCAGCATATTTCACAGCGGGGGCTACTGCTCTTACTCATTTATTGAGTGACGTGGAAGGATGCCAGTTTTGAGACAAACCCAAAGCAAGAAAGGGTCCTGCAGCAGGTTCGGTCTGCAGTACCAGCAATCCTGTCACTTAGGCCATATGACCCACAGCTCCATGGTACAAGAGGTGTTCTGTGGTAGAAAGAGAGGAACACTCATATTGGCTGGCAGGAACGTAAAATGGTGCAGCCACTGTGGAAAAGTTTGGCAGTTCCTCAAAATGCTGAACATAGAGTTACCATCTGACCAGCAGTTTTACTCCTAGGTATAGACATGAGGAAAATGAAAATAAATGTCCACTCAAAAACTTGTGCACAATGTTCATAGCAGCATTAATCATAATAGTCAAAAAGTGGAATTAACCTAAATGTACATCAATTGATGAATGGATAAACAAAATGTACATCCATACAATGGCTTTTTATTTGGCAACAAAAAATAAGGGATACTAATCCGTGCTACAACGTAGACGAACCTAGGAAACATTATGTTCAGTGAAAGAAGCCAGACACAAAAGACCACACATTATATGATTCCATTTATGTGAAAAGCCCAGAATAGACAAATCCATAGAGACAGAAAGTAGATTAGTGGTTGCCTGGGGCTGGAACAGGGGGAGGGGGAGAGGAGCAGGAATGGGGAATGACTGCTAAAGGGTATGGGGTTTCTTTTCGGGTTGATGAAATGTTCTAAAACTAGACTGTGGTGATGTTTGTGCAAATCTGTGAATATCCTAAAACCCACTGAACTGTACACTTTGTCTCATACATTAATGCCCACCAGAAGGCATCGACTGCAGAAGGGGCACAGAACAATCACGTGGACAGGATCCAGTTGATGTCAGCAGCCTCTGTCCTTGGCCAGCCTAATGTTGGGAAATGGGATCATGAGTGGAAAAGCCACAGTGACAGAGATAGAGGTTATGCACAGGCCCTACGGTACCATATCTCCCTCACCAAGGTTAATCTGGCTACTGATGCTGCTGATGTCCAACCTGTCAGCAACCAAGACCAACACTCAGGCTCCCAATATGGTACCATCCTTCAAGGAGGCCAATCAGCCACCTATTGACATTTGGGCTATTATTGGAACCTTCCATCCTGGAAAGGGCAGCAATTCATCCAGAGTAGGACTGACACATATTCTAGGTATTACAGTTTGTCTTTCCTGCCTGGAGTGCCTCACAGCACCATGATCTGAGGGTTCACAGAATCAGGGCCAGGACCAAGGTGGGGCAAGTGAGGCATCTGCGGTACAAAAGAGTGAGGGTCATCTTAAGGTTTCATCCCAGGCACCTCACTCGCTTCACCCGAGTCCCATCACTGCACAGAGTGTCTGATTTACCAACATGAAACTACAGACGTTGCCTTGGACCAAGGGACCCTATCAATGGCTGAAGAGGAATGCAGTGGGCACATGGAATCCACTGCTCTTACCACATATCACATCATCCAAATGTGGCTAGCCTGATAGCAGTGAAATGGCCTCTTAAAGATGCAGCCGAGGTGCCAGGTATCCTTAAACCAATGGCCAGTATAGGTGAAATGTCCTTCATGGGCAGAATGCTTGGGTCCAGGAACCAGAGATGGAAATAGGATTGGCCCCATTCACCTGTACTCTCAGTGACCCACTTAGGAAATTCCCATGCCTGCAACTCTGGGCTCTGGGACTCTAGAGGTCCTGGTCCCCAGAGAGAGTATGCTTATACCAGGGAACCAAAGAAGAGTCTATTGAACTTAAACTATGGCTGCCTCCTGGACGTTTTGTGCTCTTCGCGCCAGTATACCACCAGTCAAAGAAAGGCATCACCAGGCTTCCAGGAGTAATTGACTCTTAGCATCACGAGGAAGTACGGTTGCTGCCACATAATGAGGGCAGGGAGGAATATGTTTGCCACCAGGGCGTGTCTTCTTAGTCCTATGCCAAGTTTAACTGTAAATGGCAAAAATATAGCAACCATGGCCTGATAAGGACATGATAAAAAGGGGTTCAGATCCCCTGAGGGTCTAGGTCACTCCATCAGTCAAGCCACCTAGACCGGCAGAAATGCTAGCAGAGGTGAAGAGAATCTATAGTGGCTGGGAGAGAAGGGATGATAATTACCAGTTGCAGCCTTGGGGACAGCTACAGAACTGGAGCTAAACTCATCCCATATCCCTCTCTTGTAACTTTCACTCCAAACTGTGGCCATCCAGAATCCTGGAGAAGCCGAGACAACATGGAGTGAATTTAATATGAGAAGCAAGTGGATCTAAGTAGTGCGAGAGGTGGACTATAACAGACACTGCTGGTGTTCCTGAGATCTCTTTTTCCAGTTTGGTACACTCATCCCCCAGCTGAATTCCTGCTAACAGCTCACACTTGCAGCTCCACCAACAAATTGTCGTTGGGTGATTGGAGCCACCTCACAGCTTACATTACCCCCAACCCAGGCAGCCTATAGCCAACGATTGCCCAGTGTGGGGGGTGTACAGAAGCCCAGCTCCCTCGACTCAAGGTGGAACAAAGTCTGTGGTGCAATTTACACTCCAGAGCTCCCTGCAAGATCATGCCAGGGCTAGACTTTGCTGACATCATGTTCTTGCTTAGCTTCCTCCACTTCTGTGCCCAGCTTTCCTCATTCCCTCACAGGTTTCTCCTGAAAGCACCCCTTAATAAACACTGTGCACATGAATCCCTATCTTGGATTCTGCTTCTAGAGAACCTGACCTGAATTTACAAAAGTGATTTCAACTTTAATATGAACATGAAATTTAAATGAAGCTAAAATTGAGGAAATGACAAATGCAATTTGAAAGTCTAGAATCAACTCTAGACTCTAGACTCTAGACCAGTGATTCCCAGAGCTGTGATTGAAATCACAAGATAAATTTCTTAAAATGCCATTTCTAGGTCCTATCCTAGACCTCCTTAACCAAAACTCCAGAAGTGTGACCTAGGAGTCTCAACTTTTTTTTTCAGTTCTTCTAGTATTTAGGGTTATCAAGGTTTTGGAACCCACTGGTTTAGACAACTCATTTGTATTGGATGCTTTTGATATGTCTCTATATGAACTGGCAGGATGTGCAAGATGAAACTTTGAGGTCCCTCCCAATATTACACGTCTGTGATTCAGTTAACTGAATTGATTCATTACAAACCAATACCCCTCAATTGAAAAAAAAAGTGATCTTGATTTTAAATCAATCTTAGGATAGTTATTCATTACAAATACAATATGCAATTTGACACAAAAATTTCTGAATATGGTATGTTTGATTACATTTTATGAAATGTAATGATTCTTTTTAGCATATAAGCTACATGTATATAATATATAAGTTATATATAGTACAAGTATATAAGTTACACGTGTAAGAGTATTAGTTGGAATAGACTAGGTACTGCTGTGGTAACAAACATCACCAACGTCTCAGTCACATAACACAGTAAAAGTCTATTCCCTTTTCATACAAAGTCCACAGCATGTCTGGGCACCTCTTCAGGACAGCTGTCCTCCGGTCCACCGCTCAGCAATGCAGGAAGCTTCCATCTCAAGGCAGCTCCATTGCTACACAAGACTTAGAGTTCACTGTTGCTAAAAAGACTCGCTCTGGAAAGTAAATGCTGTGGCCCTGAGGCAACCCTGACCATTTCCATTGATCACACGGTTCACAACTTATGGGCCAGAATCAGTCATATGATCCTACAAAAAGTGCAAGAGCCAAGGAATAATAATCCTCAAGGAAGGGTAATCCTGCTGTATGCCCAGAATGAGAGGAGGAATGCACATTGGGAAGCAATTTCTACAACAGCTATTATTTAAAACATGGAAGATTCATGAAATTGGAAAAAAGAAAAAACTGTGTGTGTGTGTATTCCACCACTGTTATTGGGTTTTGGTTTATTTCCTCTGAATCATTGAAAATACAAGTTCTTTTGAATAACATTTTTATTTTAGAATCACGCACTCTCACTGTAGAATAATTTTAAAATACATCAATGCATACCAAAGAAAATTAAAACCTCTTGCAATCTCACCTCCAAAAGATAACCACAGACGATTTTTAATTTAAAATTAGAATCACACTGTTTGCGTTTATTTGTAACATGTTTGTTCTCCTTATTAGTATACACAAATTCAATTTTTAATTCCAATTTGCTACTGATCATTGATTGTGATTTCAGGCAAGGCTCTGGGTCTCAATTACTTTGTCTCTAAAATGAAGATGTTAGAAGAGCTCGCCTCTACGATGCCTTACAGCTCTGGTGATTTGTGCATATACGCCACTCCTGATGCCTGTACAAGTTCCTCTCTCTTCCCTCTTCTCTCCCACAGGCTACACTCAGGATTAATTGTACCTTGGAGAATTAAGACCTTGAACCACTTTCAGGACCCAGAACAGCTCCCAGTGGTAGGGTTCCTGCCTGTCAGGGTGATGTCTGGAGGCCACCATTGCTTTCACTCTGATATACAAATCTCCTTAGGGCCCCAAGTCCCTGGCCAAAATCATTGTTACAAATTTTTGTCAAACCAGACTTGGAATTGACGAATCTTAGAACCTCTGATTAGAAAAGAACGTTGGGGGCTGTTTCCCCCCAAGAAAATGTAAGCTCATAAAACAAGGACTTGGTTTTGTTCACAACTTGTACACTCTGTCACTTACAAAGTTTCTGGGACAGAGTAGGCACCCAGTCAGTATTTGGTCATTTGCATCAGTGAATCTAATCTTATTCCTACCCTTTTCTAGCATTCCCAAGAAGACTCCTGCAACACCTGCTTCTACACCTCCAACAAGTGAGAGCTGACTACCCCCTAGGATAATTAGTTCCACTGCTGCACTTGGAGAGGTGTAACTGGAGGACAGCAGTGTCAAACTCAATATAGCCTCTACCCCAACTGTGAAGTCAAGAACTGAGGGGCAGGGGCCAGCCCTGTGGTGTGGCAGTTAAGTGCGCGCGCTCCGCTACTGGCGGCCCGGGTTCGGATCCCGGGCGCGACCGACGCACCACTTGTCAGGCCATGCTGAGGCCGCGTCCCAGATACAGCCACTAGCAGGATGTGCAAGTATGACATACAACTATCTGCTAGGGCGTTGGGGAGAAAAAGGGGGGAAAAAAAAGGAGAAGGATCGGCAATAGACGTTAGCTCAGGGCCGGTCTTCCTCAGCAAAAAGAGGAGGATTGGCATGGATGTTAGCTCAGGGCTGATCCTCCTCACAAAAAAAAAAAAAAAAAAAAAGAACTGAGGGGCAGAGGGGCAGACGTGTCAAATGTGAAAAAGTTGGCTCTGAGAGTGTAAATACACACTTAAGAGACAATAAACTTCCAATTTCTAGACTGTGTATTACTTTACAGGACACTTATGGCCAGTTTTTAAATCCTACTTGGAGAGGCAGAGGCAGAGTTTAAGTTCAGTAAGTATTTGTTGAACGGCTGAGCCTTCCTGCAATTTTTACACAGGTCACTAGGAGGCGCACTTGTTGCTTAAATCGTCACAATCATCCCTGTAGCTGGGGACCTGCAGAGTCTGAGGGAGATCCCGGACTTGAAGAATAAACAGTCAGAGACATTTAGGTCCTGTCACCGGCCCTTTCTAGAAAGGAATGATGCTAAAAGTAAGATTACCTAACAAGGCAGATACCCAGGGCACGTCACATCTACTGAGAAGGGTGGATAGAAATCCTTCCTTCACCACTGACTAAACAGCCAGAGGAGAGAAAGCCAAGACCTACAGCTGAATGTCATGGCTTCCAGCTGAAGGGGTCCCAGGCCTTGCTGGTCTGGAAGTAGAGTCATAGAGACATCACCTGCTGGTGCCACCTATTCTCTAAATCTCTGGCAGTCTCCTTCTAAAATACTCAGGCTAGAAGAAACTACAAGAGCATCCAAGCATTTCCTCCACCCTTCTATTTTACAGGTGAAGAAACTGAGGCCCAGAGACAAATAAATTACTTGCCCAAGACCAAGTGACTGTCTAGTGGCAGAGCCAGAAGTAAAACCCAGGAGATCATTTCACTGAGTATTTAACAGTTTGGCTGGTGGGGGGTGGTCTTTAGAAGCAACTCTTTGGATTCAGGGCAACCTAAACTCGATTGCTGATTAAGATTGGTCTTTTTAGAAGGGGTTATCGATTATGACATCTTTGCTCAAAAGAGAAAAAGAAGGGAGAGAGGAATGGAGTGAGGGAGGAAGGAAGGAAGACAGGAAGAGGAAGGATGGGAGGGAGGGGGGAAGACAAGAGTTTTCTCAAGGCCTTGTCTCCAGGCAGTCTCGGCTGCTGCTCTCTCTTCCTAGCAACTGCAGTTATGCTGCATTGTTTGAAGTACTCATTTTTTTCAAAATCAAAAGATGAAGGATAAACTCCCAAAACAAGAGGCGTTTTTCTTCCAAGGGCTTAGATAAATCATAATTCAAGGACAAAAGAGTCAAGGGTGAGCAATCCCTCAAAAACCATCTGCAGAACAATTAAGCATTGTCAATAGCACAGTCATTTCTGAAGTGCAGACTTGGAGAGCTCGGAAGCCAGAACTAGGAAGGGCCTTGGAATCATCGGATGCAAATACCTCACTTTACAAATGAGGACTGTGCGGTTCACAGAGGGAAGGGAGAGAGTCATAACTCAAATGCTTTCAGAGGCCAGGGAAATGAAGCAAGCTGGGTCAGATAAGAGATATTTTAGATATGCTACAGGAAATATGTGACTTTCCCCTTTAGGAAAAACAACAGAGCAAGCATCTTGACAAATGGCAAATAACACCTACCCTGGGTAACAAGGCTAAGAGTGGGGACTGTGGCAAACTGGACACGCCCTGCCTCAAGGGAGCAACTGCTACCCGGCTCCATTGGTCACTGTCACGTAGGCATGCGAGTCTGAAGGTGCCACATATTCTGTTATTTTTTTTAAATATGGATTTGTACTTGAAATGTCCTAATTTCTGTTAATGGTGGAAACTAACTTGAATTAGTTGCAGGCGAAACGGAGCCCATCTGGAGTTCAGATTCAGCCACAAGTTTCTGGACGAGGGTGTCGTGGGATGGTAGGAAGGGGAGTTCTGGGAAGCCCTGGGCTCCAGTTTTAGCTCTGCCCCGGTCGGTGGACAACTGGAGAGAAGAAACTGCAGCTTGTCAACCAGTGAGTTCCCAGGACCTAGCACAGGCCCGACCCCTGACAGCCACTTGCTATTTGATGAATGAATCAATGAATCAACGAATGAGTGAATATATGAATCCTAGGTTAGCCAGTGGTCACTTCTGTGGCTTGTTGCCAGAGGCTCTGGCCATGCACTGCTCCAGGGTCGGGACACTGGTCAGCCAATAACTCACTGTGTGACCTCAGGCAAGGCATTTCTCCCCCCTGCACCTCAGTATACTCCTCTTAAAGTGGGGGACCTTGACCAGGCTGGTTGTTCCCAACCCTAGCCAATCAGCAGAATCATCTGGAGAACTTTCTTAAGATTGAGCCTCACCTCAATCCTACTGAATCAGATTTTCCAGGGGAGGAGCCTGGGAATGCATATTTTTTTAACAGTTCCCCTAAATGATTCTGAGATGCAGCCAGCTTGGGAAGCACTGGGTTACACAGCCTCTGAGGGCCCGCTGAGAGCAGAAGGGCTAGGAGCTCAGTGTTTCTCTGATGCTGCTGCTCTCCAGGGTACCCGCAGCTCAAGTCGGGATCTCATCACTCTCCCTACTTAGAAACTTCTGGTAGCTTCTCAGCACAGTAGAATAAACCCCAAACTCCTCCCACAGCATTCAAGGCCCGTGCAGCCTGGCTCCTGCCCTCCTCTCCCACCTCATCTCTCACTCTGGCCTTCCTGCTGTGCCGAGAAGAGAAAGTTCTGCCTGGGAAGCTCTTCTATGCTGCACGGCTGCTTCCTTCCTATAACTCAGGTCCCTGTTCAAATGCTCTCTCCTTGGAGAGGCCTTCTCTAAACACCCAATCTAAAGTGGACCCTCTCTACCTTCACCCCCCATCACTCACTCTTTTCCTTTTCTTCATTGCACTTACCACTGTCCGAAATTATCCTTTTGTTCACGGTTTTAACCTGGTTCACTGGCAGTGTGTCCCCCTGAAATGTAAGATCCACGAGAGCAGAGAAGCTGACCGTTCTGTTCTCTAACATGCACCCAGCTTCTGGAACAGCAGCTAGCTCAGAAAAGGCCCTCAATAAAATATTTGCTGACTGACTCTGCTTTGCAGGAGCCCAGAGCAGTTACAGGGAAGAGACAAAGTTCTGACTCCCACTTCTCCAGAGACAAGTGTTTCTGCTGTTTCTTCTTGAGATTGACAGCTGGGTGCCCTTGGCCTTCACCTTGAGCTGACAGGCTGGTGTCTGCGGCCCCCAGAGGCTTGGCCCGTATCTGTGGCCAGCTCCTACAGGAAGATGACAGCACACCTCCCACCCACACACACCCCAGCAAGTGTCTCTAGCTCAGGTTCTCCTCTGACAAACCTTGCTAACATCTTTGGTTTTTCACTCCTCAGGCGTGCGGCCAGGAAATACGACTCCAGAGGTGAGCTCCTAGGAACACAAGGATGTCCTCTCCCTTTAAATCAATTGCTTCAAACAAAAGCTCTGCTCTTTATTTTCCCATCTCCATCCCCATAGCATCTGTTCCTTGGGAATGGTACTTAGACTCCTAAAAGGATTACCTTCGCCGATTCAGGTGTGGGGAGAACGTCCAGCTGTCGTTGAGAGACCCCACCAAAACCAGCTTCACGAATCCCAGTTATGCATTTGCTGTAACAGTGACACTAAGGTCACTGGCCACACGACCCTAAGGGTCTACCACCAGAAAACCCTCCTGAAGACTCGCTCTGAGAGCTAAATGCTAGGGCTCCCTCAAATTCTTTATGGAAATGCTTAAGGGAAAAAGATAAAATAAGGAGGAGGGAAGGGAAGAAAGTATGAGCTAGCAAAAAAAAAGTGACCTACTTTGCCACTTTAGATATATTGGTGTGTTTCTTCCTCCCTGAAATAATCATTTATGTGTTCAACAAAAATTTCTTGAGTGTCTATTATACACCAGGCATTGTCTGTGACACTTGGGATACGTCAGTAATCCAAACAGACCATGACACCCACCCATGGGGACTTCGTACTCCAGTGGAAGAAGAAGGACAATTACACAGTGAGCACATTAAATAGACAGTTACCTAACATAATTCATAAATAAATGTATTAATATAGACTATATTAAAGAATACCTTGTTATATAAAATATATATGAAATATATAATGTAGTTTATAAACAAATTACCCCATATCTTTGATGGTAAAATGTGCCACCATGAAAGGAAACATAAAGCGGGGCGGGGGGACCGCTGAAGGCAGCAGGAAGGGGAAGGCTTGGGGATTCACTAGGAGGGTGGGCTTCACTGAGAAAGGGACATTTCAGCAAAAACCTGAAGGCTGTGAGGGACTCACTTCTACATAATGTTTCCCTTTCTTTTTGACATCCAAGAAGATCAGAACCGAATTTGAGGCTCAAGCCCAGTCCTGTAGAGGCCCCTGTGGTCTGCAAATGTGTGGTCTCTGGTCCCCCGGAAAGGAGGGGCTGGACAGAGGTTATAAGGGCATAAGTTCCAATTATCAAACTAGATTCAAACACCCGCTTCACCGCTTACTACCTACGTGACTCTGGGCCTCCTATTTCATCTCTCTGAGCCTCAGTTCCCTACACTTCAAAACGAAGATAATAACAGCACCTACCTCACAGGGCTCTTGTAAGGATTAAATGAAATAATGTACACAAATTCCTTTGCCCGCAGGAAGGACCCAATAAACATCAGGTGTAATTATTAAGCCGTGGTCTTGTCTCTCAAAGTTTATTTACCTTTGCCTCCATCCTGACTCCTTATCCTCATCGATATTTTAACATTGTTTTATGGTTTCTGCTCCTGGGTTAAGCTCCCTCAAATCCTTTGTGGATTGGGGTGAGTTATAAATAAGTAAGTAAATAAATAAAAATCTGGATGGGGAACATTTTCACTGAAGCAAAACATTTCATTACAAATAGAGTGAATTGCAACTGAGGCCAAAAGCAAGAAATATTGACTCATCTCTAACAGTCCATCAAAAACCACCAGGAAGACACTCTCTGGTTACTCAGAGCATCCTTCTCCTTCCCAAACCCCTCTTCCTCCCTCCATCAAGAGAGGGCAATGAGTCACACAAAATGACCCAATAAGCCTAAATCCTCTCCACCTCACAAGGACTTCATTGCCATGGGCCTCACAGAACTCTTCTTCTTCCCCATCAAAGGAGAGAAAGGAAATCACTAGGGTCACTTTCTGTGGGGATGGGGTTAGGAGAGAGGGGTGCTGGCTCGGTGCACAGAGTCAGATGTAGGTTGGAATCTCATCAGTGCCATTAATTAGTGAGCACGATGGCTATGGACCTCTCTGGCCCTCAGTCTCCTCGTCGTCGGTAATAAGAGTACCTCCCACCTAAGGTGCGTGTGCAGATGAGAGAATGCAGGGAAGCAACATGGATAGCTTATGTGTAAAGTCCTCAACAAATGTCAGACTTCCCTTCCTTACCTGCACCACAGGGTAACACTCAACGGACGACAGGAATCTGAACCTCTTCGGTGAGAGGGTGTACAGGGCAGAAACAGGGTGGGAAGGATAGTTTAGGAATATCCCTGTGCGCTAGAAGCTCCCTACAAGAAGCAAAGCAGAAGGATCACTTTTGAGCCCCTACTACTTTCTGGTATATTATCCCGCCTCTTCCTCGCAGGACCCTTTGAGATGGCCATTGGTATCCACGCCTGACAGCGGGGGCTGGGCTGTAAACCTGAGCACACAGCAGGAACGCTAGGAGGCAGCCTGGCCTTCCGAAGTTGACTCCATGAAGGGCAACGACCAGCTTCCCCCACAGGACATCACAGGCACCACTGACAAAAACCAGCGAGGTCCTGGCCCCCTGGGGTGCCACGCCTCTGCGACAAGAATCTGGGCCAGGCTGACCTTGCTGAGGCTCCCTAAGCCCCTCCCCTTCCCTCCATCAGCCCCCAGGGCCTTCCCTGTTAGGGGTCCTTGCTCTAGGAGCTCCGGCTCTGCAATGAGCTAGATCTGAAGAGGAAACACACCCCTCACATATCAACTGTAGGACCTTAAGTCATCACTTATTCTGTCCAGTTCCTCTTCTGAAAATGGGGATATCAGAATGCCTACCTCCCAAAGTTGTCACGAAGATTACATGGAACAGCGCACTGAAAACATACAGGCAGTGCCTGGCACACACAAAGCGCTCCTTTATGGTGGCTGTTACCGCCACATGGACGCCATCTGGGGAACATCAGCCTTATGCTGAATGACGGAGATGACACTCTCAAGGAGCGGGAGCAGGTCCTTGAGCCCGGCTGACACGTGTGCCCCCACTTCCACACAGAGCAAGCATCACGGCATGGTCGTCTAACAGTTGATCCTTCCCCTCGTCTCACAGGAAACTACTGAGGATGACAAGATGACTGAGCTGGGCTCTGTCCCCTCCTAGGAAAAAAAGACTAGTCAAGGCCCAGGCCAGGCCTCCCATTCGGTGCCCTTCACCCACAGACATGCACTGATGGTCCCTTCTGTGCCGGGAACTGGGGAGAGGAGAGACCCAGCCCCATCCCAGGAGTTCACAGTGCACTTGGGAAAAAAGATAAGGAGCTGCTTTTGCAGCAGATAGAAAGGAACGAGGGCTGAGTGTCCCTGGGAATACGAGGGAAGGCTCCATGGAGGAGGAGTTTGAACTGGACCTTAAAAACTAGGTAAGACATTGGGGTTGGCATTCCAGGCTGAGAGCACAACGTGAACAAAGGCTAGAAATGGGAAAATGCAGGGTTTGTGTAGAGAACAGAGTAGTCTGGTGCGGCTGGAGGACTGGGATGCCAGAGTACTCAGGTGAGAGCCGGCGGTGAAGGGCCAGTGAGCCTCAGGTGTTGGAACACAAAATCAAGGTCATGATGGCCACGGAGAAAATGGGGAAAGTGGGCCTGCAGTTTAAAATAGGATGGTCACAGAAGGCCTCTTTGAGGTGACACATTTAAAAGGTAAAGGAGCAAGCCATGTGATTGACTCTCTGGAGGAAGAGTTCCCAGGAAGAGAAAATAGCAGTGCAAAGGTCCTAAGGCCACAGGGTGGCTGCCATGTTGGTGATACATTAAGAAGGCCACTGTGACTGGAGCAGTAGGAAGTGAGGTTGGAGGGTTAAAAGGGAGGCAGTTCATGAGAGGCGCTGGAGGCCCGTCACAGGAGCTTTAGCTTTCATTCGGATGGGATGGAGAGCCACTGCAGGATTTCCAGCAAAGGAGCAGCGTGATCTGACTTACGTTTCAAAAGAATTGCTCACTGCTGTGTAGAGAATCAGCTGCAGGGGGCCAAGGGTGGAAGCAGGGAGACCAGTAAGCAGGCTATTGCAGAAGTCCAGGCGAAAGAGGATGGCGGCTGGAGGCAGGATGGTAGCCATGTGGTGGTGCGCGCCGGTTCCCCATGTAAACACGGAGCTTAGGGTCCCGGCCCTGTGTGCACCCAACGCCTCAAAGAGCCCCCATCGGGATGGAACGGCAGGAACCTCCGGTCAGCGGGGCGCCCGCCCGGGGAATGTGGGATTGTGGGGCGCGTGAGCAGCTCCTTGCGCGTCCAGGCCCTGGTGCCCACGAGAAAGCCAAGACAGGTGCGCGCCCGGCTACTCGCGTCAGGAGGGCGAGACCTGGCAGAGGGAGGTCTTGCTCCCCAGAGACTGAACAGGGAAAGGTGGGAAGGCGGGTGCCGCCTCCAAGCCCTGGAGCGGGTCCTGGGCACCGGATACCGTGTGCGCCCCGGTATGCTGACCACGCCAGTATGCTTGCGCAGGGGCGGGCATCAAGCTGCGAGCGCCACAGCACCCCCTCCATTCAACTCCCCCACCCCAGCTCTGACCCCTTTGTCTCGCCTGCCCCTACTTCCCATCTGTCTGCCTGTCCATCCCGCACCGGGTTCGGCGCGCGCGGCCCCGCCGGGGTCCCTCTGGCGGTCGCCGTAGCGGCGCAGCCCAGACCCGGGGCTCGCGGGAGGAGAAAATCATGAATGAAATGGATGCTGTGCTCGCGCTCCCCCGCCCTCCCGGTCCAGGCACCTCCGCGCGGGGGCGGCGCCTGCGGGAACTCCGAGCGGAGCTGGGGAAAGGGGGCGCCTGAGACCACGGCAACAGATTAGCGGTCTGCGATCCGGCCCCACTCCGGCCCGGGGCGCTGCCGGGGGTCCCCGCCCCTCTTCCGCCACCCCGCGGGCCCTGCGCAATTCCCGGGGCGGGGCGGGGCCGAGGCCGGGGGCGCCGAACCCACCCGCGCTGCGCCCGCCGCTCCGCAGCTGAGCGCATTCAGTGGGGCGTCGGGCGAGGGAGCGCGCACGGAGCGCGGGACAGAGCGCCGGGCGGACGGACCGACGGACGGACGCCCCCGCACACGCAGACGCACAGAGCTCGGCGCGGCCCCTGTCACACACACACACGCACACACTCGCGCAGACACACGCACACTTGCGCGCGCACAGCCTCCCGCCAGCCTGCCCGCCCGCTGGCCGGCGCCCGGAGCCCGCTCTGGCCGGTAAGTGCGGCGCCTCTGTCGGCGCCTTTGTGTGGGGAACCGGGAGGCGGAGGGCGCGGGGTCCCTCCCGGCGCGGCCCCGCACCGAGACCTCTTCCGGCCCGTGGGGCCGAGAAGCCGGCGTCCGCCCCCGCCACGCCCCCATGGAGCTCCCGGCGCCCCCGGACTGGGGGAGGGGGCCCCCATTCCGGGGAGGGGGCCCGGCGCCGGGGAGGGGGGAGGGAGCAGCAGCCACTCCCCGTGAAGCTCGTGCGCGGTTCCCGAGAGGGATCGGAATAGTGGCCCAGGGTCCCAGGCTCTGCGGCCGCGGCTAGTGCGCGGCTCTTGGCCGCATCGCCTCTCCAGGATCCGAAGCTCCGGAGGGAGATTGGAGATCGCCGCTAGCCTGCTGGCCTCTAAACCGCGGCTGCCAGCCTTCCCCTCGCTTCGCCTCCCCCGGACCGTGTAGCTCAAACCAACCGCTTCCCACCCTGCCACCCCCCGACCCCCAAATAAAAGCCCATCGTCGCGTTCCCCTCCCCCAGCAAGCCCCTTTTCCCTAGATGAGGCCCAGGCTCCTGCAGAACCTGGAGATTGCCCGGGTCATTGGCCGGAGGGGCTTACCTTACCAAGGATCTTGTGGTTTAGAGGGTCAGGACCAGGTGAACCTTAGGAACTGATTTAAACCCCTCATTTTACAGATGGGGAAACTGAGGCCCAGTGAGGTGGCTTGACCAAGGTCACCGGAGAGTTAGTGGCAAACCCTGCATTGGAATCCAGGGTCCCTGGCTTTCATACTCATTTCGCCCCCTATACGATTTGATCCTATCCCCACTGAAGCCCCGGAACCCCCAAATTCATCTGAGTGTACCGGGAAAGTCTGTAATTCCAGCTCTGCCTCCACTTGGAGCGGCAGGTGCCATTCATTTGCTACCATCCTTACCGTGAAATAAAGGGTTGGCCTTTAATTTGCCTCATTCGGCCTCAAAGGAGGGCTCTCTTATGCAAGCGCTCTAGGTCTGGGATCTAGTTTGGGAGAAGGAAGCAGCCCTGGATGGTTAGTCCTGGGTGTTAGTCCTGGTTCTCCCGGGAGTCACTGAGCCTCTGTCCTCAGCTGACCAGGTGATATGGCATTCACGGAGTCGTCCCCTTCCCCCACTTTGACCTGACTGCATGCCTTCCCAGTCACTCTCCCTCCTCCTTAAGGGCCTAGGCCCCTCTCGTCATCCCTTTGGGGAGGTCCCCAAGTCCTTCATGTCCAGCCACCTCTTCCTCCTTGATATCTGTTGAGTGCAGCCTCTCGGTGTTGCTGACGAAGCTGCTGGGTTAGCCTGAGTTACAGCCTCACTAGGCCTGGCTGGTGGCTCAAGGCAAGGCTCCCTCAAGGGCAGCTGGGTGTCCCCAGAGCTGAGCCCTATGCCTGGTGCAGAGACGTGCCCCAGAGGTATGTTGAGGGAGTGCAGGCTGGGTGTGAATGGGTGAAGTCAGCCGCCTTTGAGGAGACTCTGTCGGGTGGGCTGGTTGGCAAGCAGAGCAGCGTTCAGTCTCCAGGGGCCTGAGGCTCTTTTCTCAAGAGCTTCCTTCTTGAGTAAGGTGAACAGCCTGGCATGCAGCAGAGCTAGGGTGACCAGGTGGCATAACTCCAGGGGCCACCACTCACACTGTCATCCCCATAAATGACACTGTGCTCTGGAAGCGCCGTTCACATCAACTTCATAATGAGTGGTGGCCCCTGGGTTTTTGCAGTGCAGTGGTGCCCCCTGCCCCGAGAGTGAAGAGGTCTGGGTTCCAGGCCCGTCTCCTTCTCACTGGCTGGACAGTTTCAGTGAATGCTTGTGACCTCTCTGGGTCTCAGTTTCTCCATCTGAAAAGTAAGGTAATCGGATTGGAGAGTTTCAGGATATCAACTGTTCGGGAGGGTTGGGGGGGCAGCGCTTCTTTATATAACTGCTGTGGGCCTGGCTTTCCTCTTCTGTTACTCTGTGAGGGAATAGGATGAGATGAGATAATTTATGTAGGGTCCTTAGCACAGTGCCTGGGGCATAGAAGCAGCTCAGAAATTGGTAGCTATTCATGCTGTTTAAGGCCCCAGCGTTATGGACATACCCTCCACTTCTTCCCTTCACATTGCCCAAGGACATGGGATTTTAGAGCCGCATAGTCCCTCTCCCTCAAAACATTCCTCCCCCACTGCCCTATTCCTGGTCTTAGGGCTCAGCTAGCATAAGACGTCCATGAAACCTCCCTGGGAGAAGTCACATTTTTGTTTACCGGTTATTTCACACCTAAGCATGATTGAATTTAATAATTTCTATAGTGTCAAAGCTTTTCTTACACTCTGTCACTTATACTTAATCCTCATAACACGCCCGTGATGTCAGTAGTGCTGTTGTTCGCATTTTAGAGATGGAGAAGTTAAGACTCTGAGTTGAGCTGGTCTAAGGGCACGTTCTGTAAAAGTCTCAGAGCCGCAGAGCTGTGCCTCCAGCTCAGACCATCTGGCTCCAGGTGCTGAGCTCTTTCTTCTACGTGACGCTGCCTGTTCTTTCCGGAGACCTGCCCAGGAGAGACAGATGACCCCTCCGGAAGAATTGAGAAGGAGGGATTTTATTCTCCTGGAAGATCAGGAATGGCTTCTTGGAGAAGCTCGGTAGCACTTGAGCTGGGTCTCAGTGATCCGGGCGGTGGAAGAAATCATTAGTGGAGACAGCATGAGCAGAGAACGGGCTGTGGGGGCTTCTAGGGCCTGTGGAGAAACTGGAAGGTGGTTCATTCCAACTGGAGCAGAAAGGATAAAGGAGGAGCCGCGAGAAGGAAGGCTGGGTAGGAGGGTGGAGGCAGTTGCTGGGGTGCTGAGTGCTGAGCTAGGGGGTTGGTCTGTGGTTTGTGAGTGGAGGAGAGACATGATCAAACCTGGCCATTAGGAAACTTGCTCTGGCTGCCCCGTGGAGAGCAGACTGGAGGGAGAGCCTGCTGGTGACGGTGGTCTAGGTGAGGGTGTGACGGTGGTCCGGGTGAGGGTGTGACGGTGGTCCGGGTGAGGGTGTGATGGTGGTCTGGGTGAGGGCGTGACAGTGGTCTAGGTGAGGGTGTGACGGTCTGGGTGAGGGTGTGACAGTGGTCTGGGTAAGGGACAAGGAGGGTTGGACTGGGGGGTGGTTGTAAGAATGAAGAGAAAAGGACTTGAGGCAGGAGGCTGCAGTGTCTCGAGCACTGGGGGCAGATTGGGTGTGGGTGCCAGAGTGAGGGAGGAAAGAGAGGTGACGGCAAGGCTTTGAGCTGGAGGCACTAAGGATGCCAGTCATGAAAGAGCCCAACAGGAGGGAGAGTGGGGAGGTTAGGAGCAGGGCCGTGGGGCTGACAGGAAATCCGAGCGGCTCCTGCAAAGTGGGCTCACCGAGCACCCCAAACTGTCAAGAGCCAGTTCGTTCATTCATTCATTCATTCTCCAAATACATATGAACATGTGTTTCGTGCCAGGTTGTTCTAGGCTCTGGGGATACGTTGCTGAAAAAGATGAACTTCCTGCCCAAGCTCTACCAGGAGAGACAGAAAATAAAATGTAGGCAAAGACATAACACTTCAAGGGGTGAGCAATGCTCTGGAGAACAATAAAGCAGACTGAGGAGTGACTTGGGGGAAGAGTGGAGGAAGAGATTTACCTTACTTTTTTTTTGGGGGGTGGAAGATTGGCCCTAAGCTAACATCTGTTGCCAATCTTCCTCCTTTTTTTTTTTTCTCCCCAAAGCCCCAGTAAATAGTTGTATGCCATAGCTGTACATCCTTCTAGTTGCTCTATGTGGGATGCCGCCTCAGCATGGCTTGATGAGCGGTATGTCCACACCCAGGATCTGAACCGGCGAACCCTGGGCCACTGAAGCGGAGCTCGTGAAGTTAACCCCTATGCCACAGGGCCGGCCCCCAAGATTTACCTTAAAACAGAATTGTCTTTAAGGAGGTGATATTTGAGCGAAGATCTGAATGAAGTGAGGAGGAGACCTGGGAAAATAGCATTCTAGGAGGGCACCACCAGTGCAAAGGTCCTGGGGTAGAAAGAGCTTGGTGTTTTCAGGGAGCAACAAGTGTGGCAATAAGACACAGGCGGAGAGGAGAGTTGGAGAAAAAAGGGAGGAGAGAGGGGCACGGCCAGATCACAGGGCTGCTCATAGGCCTGAGGAATAAGAAACTGCACGGTGGCAGTGAGTCCGAGAGAACCTGAGTCCTGTTCTCCTGCTAGTCTTCATGCCTAGCAAACCAAGCCTAACACTCAGCAGTGGCTCGCTAAGTAGTTGTCGAATGAATGAATGTTGGAAACAATCATTTATTTATGAAATTTCATACCTTGGACTTACATGAACCACTAAATAAAGATCTTATGGCATTGTAAGGGCAGAGTCAGCTGTGGTGTGATCAAATGATAAAGCTCAGATGATTTGCATGTCTGTGTTGTCATTCAAGTATGAAAATTTGAGTCAAATATGCATATTTATTCAGTATGGCTTGATATTATAAATACTGCTGTTGACTAAGACTAAATAGTAAAACACACCTGAAATGAATGTAAAACAATTGAAATGGTAACATCTTTGGTCTTCCCTCATCCCCCGTCAGGCGCAAATACACAACCTTCTGGCTTCATTTCGGATTTTCCTTTGTGTAACTCTTGTGTCCTCGGCCATTTCCCTCGTAGAGATTTTAAAGAAACTCATCTCTAGTACCAAGGCCCATATTTGCAGGACAAGGAATTGTCATCCTCTCCAATGAATTGACAGAGTCCCTAAAAAGCAGAGAGGGCAGTGCGGAGGGAGGAATTATTTATAGAAGTATAAATTCTTCAGGCACCTAATTAATTGTTTAAATGGATCTACAAGCAGGAATGGAGAAACTCCAGAAGATGCTAATCCTTTAAAGCTTTTGTCTGCATTAAGGTGAACTCAGGGTACATGTGAACATTTCAAAAGGTGTGGCAGCCTTTACCGAAAATGTAACCACCTCTTCCTGGTGTGGGTCAGCGCAGCTGTCTGCAAGCACCCGTGTTCAGTCCTGAGCTTACTCGTGATGCAGTGACCTGGGGCAAGGCCCTTCCCTCTCCCAGACTCAGTTTCCCCGTCTCTGGGAGGTAGAGCTTGGGTTTCTGGGGCCCCTGAAGCCTGTGGCCTGTGATGTCTGTAGGCCCACATTGTTGTCTTCCTGGAGGACAGTGTCTACTGTCACCGTGTGGGGTGTGACACTCAGATGACACAGTGGATGAGAGGCAGACAGGCGATCCTGTCACAGTGCAGCGTATGGCTCCCTGTGGCACTTAGATGACATGGTGGATGGGAGGCAGACAGGCGATCCTGTCACAGTGTGGGGTATGGCTCCCTGTGGCACTCAGATGACATGGTGGATGGGAGGCAGACAGGTGATCTTGTCACAGATGAGATGGGATGCTCCCATCAAGCACGTGGAGCGAGATATGAGGCTGATGTGTGGTCTGAGTCTTCTTAAAATCATAGACTTTCTAGATGCCCTGGTCCAAATTCCACCTGATTCTGCTTCCCTTTTAGTTTTTGAACAGTGCCATCACCAAAAAGCTCTTTCTTACCTTAACCTAGGGCATTATGGAAAATAATAAGATTTTCCCCCATTCCTGAACATCCTCTCCGTCTTTTCCGCCTCTGGTGAGTTGCGGGACGATCGCCTTGGCCACCCCTGTCTGGCAAAGCTCCAAAATTCTCAGACTCTTAGACAGAGAAAAGGTCTTCCCACTGACTGCGGCACGTGGAGTAAAAGCCATCCTCCTTCCCATGTCTCCCTTGAACCAACTTGACTGCAGTTGCTATACCTAGGGTACAGCTTGTTGGGCTGGGGAGGGATCCCCTCGAGCTGGAGCAGGGGGTCCGCAATTTGCAGATGTGTAAGGGAGCGAGCATCTTGGTGAGAAGTTCTAATTTGGGGCTAATGAAGGAGATAAGCTGTTCTGAGCTAAATTTCCTGGTGTCTGTGATAGCAAAATGAAGCCCCTAAATTGCCCTTCCTTTGCATGGTAAGGTGGTTGTTGAAGTCACGAGAGAGACATACCAAGCTTCAACATGTCTTTCTTAAGAGTTGAAGTGCCTCCATCTCTCCCCCAACTCTCTGGAAGCCACTCCGGAGGGATTTGTGGGCCTCGGCGCTGGGCAGCACATGGGTGTCTGGAGTTACCTCCAAAGACGGTAGATTTCATCATCTGCCTAAAGGTGTTGCCCGGCCTTTAAAAAATAAATTACATTGTAAAAATAACACAACTGTACTGCAGAACAAATGTAAGATTAACCATGATTTTATGTGCTGTTCTGTTTCTTCTGTAGATCTGTATTTTTTAATAATTGAAATCAGTCCACATATAGTTTCGTACCTGCAATTTTGACTTAACGTTTTATCATAACTTCTTTGTTCACACATGATCTATCCTCAATGGCTTTACCATACTTTACTTGATCATTTGTTTATTGGCGGACGTAGTCAGTGGTGAACATCTTCAGGCACAACTTTTCCATCGCACATTCTCAGGGCATCTGGTTTAAGCCTCCCCGAGAGGGTATGACAGGACCAAGAGGGGTTAAAGAGGGGGCAAGGGAAAGAAAGTGTCAACTCTGCACAGATGCAGGTTGATTTCATGGACGCAGTTGACATGGCCCCGGGTCCTGGGGTAGAAGAGGAAGAGAGGACACCAGAGCTGGACCCAAGGAGAGGATAGAGAGGGAGGTCATGGGCCAGGAGGCCAAAGTCACAGAGCACTGAGGGTGTGACATTTCAGATGGAGTCCCTCCAGCGTTTTGTTTGTTTGATTTGGAATGCTTTTGAAAACTTATGGTGAAATACATAAAATTTATTATTTTAACCATTTTTAAGTGTACAGTTCAGTGGCGTTAGGTAAATTCACATTGTGTGTGACCATCACCACCATCTCTCCGTAGAACTCTTTTCATTTTGCAAAACTGAAACTCAGTACCCATTAAACAGCAACTCCTCATTCCTCCCCTGCCTCTGGTAACCTCTGTTCTACTTTCTGTGTCTATGAATTCACCTGTCCTAGGCATCTCGTATAAGTGGAATCACAGCCTTTCTCCTTTTGTGTCTAGCTTATTTCACTTAGCATAGTGTTTTCAAGGTCTGTCCATGTTGTGGCATGTATCAGAATGTCTTTCCTTTTTAGGACTGAATAATATTCCATTGTATGGATAGACCACGTTTGCTTATCCATTCATCCATCGAGGGACACTTGGGTTGCTTCCACCTTGTGCCTATTGCGAATAATGCTGCTGTGAACTTTGATGTGCAGGTATCTGCTTGGGCACCTGCTTTCAATTATTTTGAGTGTATACCTAGAAGTGGAATTGCTGGATCATATGGTAATTCTATGTTTAACTTTTTGAGGAACCACAGGGTGCTTTTTTTGTTAAAGGATTTTTGTGTACCCAGCATGAAAAAAACCACTGAATGAAGTCTTAAGAGTGGAGGATCCGGGAAGTAACCATTAATTTTTTAACATAAATTTTGTGTAGGCTCTGCCTGGCCTTGGAGGTAAAAGAGAGGAGAGAAGAGAGAACAGAATGCAAATGAATCCAGCCTCCATTTCTGAAGAATTATTGTGATTTGGAGGCATTGTGGGTGGAAAAAGAAAGCTCTCAGGAGAGATCTTAGTGGCTGGAATTCGTTCATGCGTGCAGGTATTTACTGTGCCAGGAAATCAACACAGCCACGAGGACCCTGCCCACAAGGAGCCTGTGTCTGCTGGGGGCACCAGAGAAGTAACCTGGCAACAGTGGTCCATGCTGATGTATGCTACGATAACAATAAGGACTAACTTCTTCTGAGTGCTTACTATATTATCTCCCCTAATCTTCATTAACAGTTCAGTGTGGACGTTTTTATTGCCCTCAGTTTATAGATGAGGAAGTAGCCTCAGAGAGCTTAAGTAACTTGCCAGGACATACAGCACATAGGTAGCAGAGCCAGAATTCACACTAGGCAGTAACTGTGCCCTGGGGCTGGGCCGAGGGCTGTGGGAACACAGGAGAGACACCTGCCCAGCGTGGAGGTCAGAGAAGGCTTCCTGAAGGACGGGGTCGGGCGAGCATTTACTGTAAGTCGGCTGTTCTTTTGCCCAGGATTTCAGAACACGGTTTTCTCTAGCGGTGGCAGCAGCGTCCAGCCCTGCTTCTGGTGACTGCAGTCTCCCAGGGCGCCCCGCCTCATCGAGACTCCGTTTCAGAGGGAGAGGATCACGTGCATTGTCCCTGGTGTTTACAGTGGGGCAGGGCGGCCAGAGGTGGCCCGTTTTCTTTTCCCTCTGACGTCTGCTGTCTCTGAGCACCCTGGCTGGCCTCCTCCCAGCCCCTTCTGGGGTGCCTTAGAGGGACGTCTCAGGGCCCCTCCTGGGCCTGGGCAGCTTCAGGCCAGCCTCGGACCTCCCGGGAGTGGCAGTGGAGGTCATGGTCCACCTCTGTGTCACTTCACTGCTCTGACATGCCTGAACCTTGTGGGCTTGCATCACCACCAAAGCCCCTCTTGCCCAAACCCAGATGAGGGCTTCTCTCTGCTCTGTAACCCAGGGAGCTCCCCGGGTCTGAGCAGTGTTCTCAGCGGGACCGTCTTGGCCTTTGGTTATGAAAACACCCGGCCCTATCCCCTAAATATTTGCCGGTGGCTCCTTCAGTGATTGTGACAACCAAGAATGCTCACACACATTTTTAAAGTGTATTTTACAGACAGGAAAGTGTACAGACCTTAAGTGTTCCGTTCAGTGAGTTTTGACGATTGAGTGAAGTCGTGTAACCATCACCAGGATTGGGAGGTAGAACATTTCCATCACCACGGAAAGTTCCCTTGTTCTCCTTTCCACTGAGTACGTGCCCTCGGGGGTAAGTGTTTTTCCCATTTCTATCAGCGTAGATGAGTTTTGTCTGTTCTCTGCCTTCATGTAAATGGAATCATACAGCATGTGGTCTTTTGTGTCATAAAGTAGCTTTTGCGATCCATCCGTGTTGTTACACCTCCACCCTCCCTGACACACAGATTTCTAAATGCTGACTAGAATGGCCATACCAGCCTTACTCCCAGAGAAAAATGGCCTGTGAGTTCAAGTCAGTATGTCTTTGTCTGATGCACGAAGGCCTCTGCCGTGCCACGTGGGTCCTCTCTCCTGCCCAGTCTCCAGCCACGTGGAGGTGCCCTCCTTCCCCAGCACGCCCTCCCCTGTCCCCTCTCCAGGCCCCTGTAGTGTTCTCTGCCTGGAATGCCCTGCCCACTGTCTGGTGAACTCCTGCTTGTCCTTAAGGTGCTCAGACATCACCTGCCTGTGAGCTTCCCAGACTCTCCCATAAGACAGCCTTAGTTGACGTGTAGCACGTTTCTGATTCTGCTCACTGAACTGGGAGCTGGTTGAGGGCAGGGACTGGGTCTTAGTCATCTGTGTATCCCAGTAGGCCCAGCCCAGAGCCTGATAGTAAAGAAATGGGCATAAGATTTTATAGCAGGTCTTGTCTCAAGGTTATCTTAGACACAAACTGGGTTTAAAATAACCGTGCAGGGCCGGCCCCATGGCTTAGTGGTTAAGTGCGCAAGCTCCGCTACTGGCGGCCCAGGTTCGGATCCTGGGCGCGCACCGACGCATCGCTTCTCCGGCCGCGCTGAGGCTGCGTCCCACATACAGCAACTAGAAGGATGTGCAGCTATGACATACAACTATCTACTAGGACTTTGGGGGAAAAAAAGGAGGAGGATTGGCAATAGATGTTAGCTCAGAGCCAGTCTTCCTCAGCAAAAAGAGAAGGATTAGCATGGATGTTAGCTCAGGGCTGATCTTCCTCACACACACAAAAAAAAGACGCTGTAGCCTCTGACTACAGATGGTACACGTAGAGTGAAACTCACTGCTGGTGAGGCAGAGACCCCCCACACTTCCCCAGAGGACTAGCATCATGGGAAATGGCATCGATGAGTACACAGTAATGCAGCTGAGGGAGCCAAGGGGACAGGGAAGAGATCAGAGTCAATCAGGAGAGGCTGCCTGGAGGAGGTGAATTCCAAGGTTTTCAAAGAGGAATCTGTTGATCCAGGGAATTACATAATCAGGGGGTAATTCACAGAGAGCCTTAAAGTATGATCCACAGCAGCCTATCTCATGGGCCTGATCTGTCCTCTTGTGATCTGGTCCTGTGCCTCATGCATCTGCCCTTCCCTCCTCTTTCACATACCTTTTCGTTCCTTCTTGTTCTCCCACTTAGTCACTCCTTCCCATCTTCCTTCCAGCTCTGCGTGTCTAGGAGAGAGCTGGGTGCACATTGCCCACCTGCCAGCCCTCCTCCTCTGCACTGGGCTCCCCGTCGTGGGCAGTGTAGAAGGAGGCCCTCCCTTGCCCCTTCTCAGCCTGGGCAGCTCCCAGGAGTCAGGGTTATGGCAGGAGAGCCAGAGAGCAGCCCGTGGTGGGGCGCAGTCTGGCCAGATTCCAAGTCACAAATCAAACCCTGAGGGGAGAATTCAGCCAGAAGAGAGGTCGGCGTGCACTCGACTCACTGGGGAGGCCTCCTGCAGGAGGCGTGAGCGGATGCCTTGGAAGGGCAGGAGGCCAGAGCTCAGAGAGGAGGAGCAGGGAGGCCTGTCCGTGAATGAGGAACAGGGGCCACAAAGGCTGAGGATCAAGAGTGAGCGTGGCTGGGAGGTGGGGCAGTGTTCCTGGCAGAGGAGGATTGCGGGAATCCTAGGAGATTGAGGTTTCAGTTCTTAGCCCGCCCCTCCTCAGGGCTCTGGGTCTGACTGAGGGACCTGGAAACAGCCCGGGGCTCTCCAGAGAGGAGAGGAGCCAGTTCTGCTGGGAGGCCCCGCTCATCCTCAAGCTCTTTCCCGCGCTGTTCTCATCAGCTCCGGGAACACCTGACAGAGCCTGAGGAAATAGGAAACAGACCTCTGTAGCTGCCGGCTCTTCCTGCTGCAGAGAGCAGGAGCATCTCCCTTGCTGGGTTGACCTGGGGGAGCCGGGAAAGGAAGCTGTGAGCCAGGTCAGCAGTAATGACGAGGAGGGTGTCTGCCTCAGGTCGCCTAGTACTCTCTGTGCTTCAGTCACTTCCGCCGTCTCTACCATCCTGGGCAGGCAGTTCTTAATGCTCCCATGTCCCAGAGGAAGAAACTGAGGCTCAGAGAGTTTCAGACAGCAGCGGGGGGCCCCGTGGAGAGGAGGTGGCACAGTGCGGTGTTTCAGCCAGGTCTCGCTGCCTCTGAGTCCATCCGTTATCCAGAGGACCGTGGGTGCCTTAAAGTGTGCGACCTCAGAATGGTCGGCCTGTCCTGTTTTCAGGGATTCTACCCAAGACTGGGGACCTTTGTTGACAGCCCGCCCAGGCCCCAGGTTTCCAGCCGTCCACTGGCACAAGGCAGTGAGAGGATCAGCCATCCTTGGCCCAGGACCAGGCTCTGTCCTGTCTTCTCCATTGGCCACCTGAGCAGGACCAGAGTGACCACTCACCTGCTGCCACGTGGGTCCCTCACCCCTCTGAGTGCCAATTAGCTCCTATACAAAGTGCGGCAATGATGTCTTCTTCACAAGGTTGTCACAAGGGTCTAATGAAATAAGGCATCAGAAAGCATGTGGCACGTAGTGGGTATGCAGCTGAAATTTATTAAATCTGAATTTAGGAGGTCAGACCCTTTTCAGCCTTTACTCTTGGTCCCATCTGGCTTTTTTTTTTTTTTTCTTTCCCATTCCATTTGATGTTCTGTTCTCTTTCTTGGCAAAGGAGCCTCAGACCCAGCTTATATTTCCAAATGCAGCCTCTGCCTTGCCTCTTCCAGCCCCTGACTCAGTTTGCCTGACTCTGCCACCCAACCCTGAAGTGCCAGCATCTTCCCAGCCTGTGCTGCCACAGCTTGAGCTGGGCCTGAGCACAGAGGATTAAATCAGAGGCTTCCGGTGGGGCCTTGCTGGAGGACGAGACCCCCACCGTGGGGTAGGGTGGGAGCGAGGGGCCTACCCAGCTGCAGGTGGGAGCAAATCCAGCTCTGACCCTCGCTTTCCCCTCTGTAAGTGCTACAAGCCCCAAGGGAAGTCGTTTTGTAAACCGATGAAGAGCAGAGCAGATGCCAGAGGCGATGGTCACGGACGATCTGGAGCAGGGCACAGGCGGCCCTGGCAGTCCAGGCCCAGGGTTGGCATCAGGGACATCTAGGGCTGAAACCAGAGGCAGGTAGAGACCAGAAGCACAGAATCGTTTGTGATCAGGGTGGGTGTGTAACCAGCATAGGCTAGGTCAGAATTCTAGTTCCAGGTGGAGGGGGAGAGCTGCAAGAGTGGACAAGGCCTCAGTCCTAGAAGGCAGATGACCAAGGCAGAGGCTCAGCCTGCCAGGACGTAAGGCCGAAGGCCAGGTGCTGGGATGGGGCCAGTGTCAGAGCCAGACAAGCCGCAGTGAGACTGAGTGTTGTTAACTCTTAACAGCAGTAATATTAGCTACACTTACAGAGTGTACTATGTGCTGGGCACTCTGCTCTTCTAAGAGCTTTCTGTTTACTTATCACAGCAATATTGAGTTAGGTACTACTACTGGTCCATTTCACAGAGGAGAAGACTGAGGCACAGAGAGTCGGGGTAAAGTTCCTCACCTCCTCCAAGACTGGCAGCATGACCCCTCACATTCATAGCCTGACATCAGCCATGGTGGGAGCATTTACACAGTGGAAATCAGCAAATGCCACAAATGCTTGTAAATTTTTTATTTAATTTTTTTTTCTAAGAACTAATTTACTAGCATACCACAAGACGCATCCTTGATTCTCCATGGTCCTCACCCTTATGGGGGGAAAGAAGGGCTATCTCAACTGAGAAGCAGGCAATGCCCCACACACAAGATAATGACAACTAACATTTTTAGGGGCTTACTTGGCCCTATTCTAAGCATTGTACAGGCATCTCGTGTAAAAACTTCGTGTGAGGATCAAAATTCATTTGGTCTCCTTGGGAACCCTCTGAAGTGTAAACACTGCTGTCCCCCTTCATAGGTGAGGAAACGGAGGCACAGAGAAGTCGAGTGTCTTGCCCAGGATTAGACGGCCAGTAGAGAACCTTGATCCACACTCGGGCAGCCCAGTCCCGAAGCCTGTGCTGTGGTGTTCTCACTGGGCCATTTCTACGTGCTTCAACTCTAGCCCACTTCTCTTTTATTTTTTCGAGAAATATGTCTTGAACAACTGCCTGCTGCCAGAGAGAATATTAAGCCTGGGAGACAGGAAGGTCCATATCAGAGGCTGTACCCCCAGGGGTTTAAATAGAGCCTGGGCCTGGGGTTGAGGCAAACTGAGTTTTAAGCCTGGTTCTGCCACTTCCCCACAGTGTGACCTTGAGCAGATGACTCAGTTTGAGTCCCATTCTCCACGAGTGTAGGAGGCGGATGGTAACTGTGTTTAGCTCAGGGGGTTATGGTGAGAGATGAATGATGTAATCCGTCCAGCACACAGTCAACGCTCAATAAAAGGGGACTGCAGTGATTGTAAACCGCAGGCTTGTGTACGCGTAGCTCCGTGTGAGGCAGGATCCAGGCACCAATAGATAATTACCGATGGGAGGGGTATGGGCAGAGAGGGAGGACCAGGTCCTCCTAGGGGCATCAGGGAGGCAACATTTCAACAGGGTCTGAAAGGGGTTGCCAAGAAGAGAAGGGAAAGGGGGACTTTTCCAGTGACAGGAAAGTACATCGCAAGACACCGTAGGTAGAAGCAAGCATCTAACTAAATAGAAATTCCAGAACACCCCACAAGCGGTGTGACCACGCCTTCACGTTTGTGATCGCCAGTTTTCTCCTGGTAAATTAAACTGTACCTGGGGGAGGGAGGTGTAGAGAGAGGGAGCAGAATGGAGTGTTTTCAGAGTCAGAGAGAACAGAGGGTTAAACCAGATGACCTTTGAACTCTGAGATCCTGCCCTTCCGATTTCTCTTCTCTTGGGCTGCTGTCCACCACACAGACAGGACTGTCCACAGCAGATGCTCGTCATCACGGCTGACCATGGCCTCCGTCAGTAACTGCCTTGAAGGTCTGGCAGCCTTTGCCCGGGCTCCGTGGACCAGGGCCCTGTTTCCCTGGCGCTGGGAGCACCCTCTGCCGGTTCCACCACCATCAACCTCGTTAAACCTTGACAGCCCCAGACCTGAAGGAAGGACCCTTAAAAGTCGTTAAATTTGGTTTCCTTTGGTGCCACTGAAATTCAGATTAGAGGGAATGACTGGCCCAAGGTCACGTGGTGGCCTGGGACTAGAGCCCAGGGCTGCTGGGTCCTTGGCCAGTGAATGTATTTGTCGATCCAGTAACGGAGCACAGCTACCACCATCACACACACTCCCCACCCAAGCCAGTCCCCCAAGGAGGGCTCCCTGGGCTGCTGCTTCAGGTGGAGAAAACGGGGTCACGGTCCAGGGCAGGACTTCCAGTCGTTCTGTTCCGGAGGAGGACACACAAAGCTAAGGGACCTGCAGCATGAGCTCCTTCAGGGCCCTGGGCAGGGGGACAGGCACGCTGGTGTCTCCTTCTGGCTCCGTCACTAACTCGCCCCGTGTGAACCTAGCAGAGTCACTTCACCCCCCAGCCTTACTTTCTTCAACTGTAAAAACGGGGATGCTGCCCCGTAGAACAATGGTCAGGACTTTTTAAAAGAACCTGAACAGTGCAGCTGCTGTGGTCTGCTGTTTCGTTAATGTCCACTCTCTTCCTATTTTCAGAGCACTGTTTTCACCAAAGCCTGAAGGCCAGAAGAGAAGAGAGCTTAGGAACATGGGCACTGAGGGGCAGATCTGCCCTTACTAGCTGTGTGGCCGGGGGCAGGCCGCTTCACTTCCCTGAATCTCCATTTTCTCCTTTAGAAGATACAGGTAATGAGAGTATGTTCCCTCTGGGGCTGTCATGAGGATTAGGGTCTGCCTTACCTCTGAAGAGGGGGAGGGAGAAGGAGAACAAGAGGAAGAGCCTCGCAGATGAGCGTCCGGGTCCGTGTCCCTGTCCGCACTCCGCGCGTCAGCACGAATGTGCCCTGCTTCCTCTCCCCTCCAGGCCCCTTCGCATGCCCTCCTTCTGCCTGGAACCCCCACCTGCCCCTCTCTCTCTCGTTGCACAGCTGCTGACCCCACTCCTCCTTCATATCTCTTCCGAATTCCTTCCTGGGAGCCTGGCCTGACCCCTCTGCCTTGTGAGGGGCCTCGCTGGTGCCTGCACTCTCCCCTCACAGGGGCCACCTGTGTCACCACGCCTCTTGCTTCCCTGCAGCCCCCACTGCGCAGTGAGAGCCTGCAGTTCATAGTGTTCCCAGGCCTCGTGCCGCGGCCTGCACATAGGATGTGTTTAGTGGACACTAGTAGAACAAATGGATGGTCCAGTGCCTGAGTCCGACTCACAGGAAACATGGGCAAGTGTTGCCCGAGCCCCTCCGCAGGCTGGGCCTCTGCGGCACCCTGCCTTCTTCCCTTCCCTTGGGTCTTTGCCACACCCACGCCCCCATCTCCCACCAACAGAGCAGGATGGAGGAGTCATCATCATTTATCTGGGCACATCCCAAGCAGAGAACACTCAGACCCTGTGTTTGGGATCCAGAACACTCCAAGTTTGCAGTCTGCTCAGACGTGGGGACAGATGGCTGGACAGTGGACAGCTGGGCAGGGAGGGTAGGCAGCTCGGCAGGATGGAAATAGCAGTGAACTAAGCATGGGGAGTCCTGGGCTCAGAGCCTGTCTGTTCCCGGGTTTGCTGCACGCATCAGTCTGGGGTCTTCGGTTGCCAGCAACAGAAACGGACTTTGAGTAACTTAGGCGGAAAAGCTACTTAGTAGAAGGCCTTGGGGTATGACACAGAATGACAGGTAACTGACCCCTGGTCTTGGGCCCTCCCTGTGGCAACGGGTGGGCAGGGCACCAGGCGGAGAGAGAGGTAACTCCCCAAAGGAAATCGGGATTTTGTTAACTACCTGAAAACAACTGTTCACACGCTGTGTGACCTGAGGCAAGTCACTTAACCTCTCTTGCCTCAGTTTCCCCATCTGGGTCTTCTAAAGCTGGGCTCTCTGCTCCCTTCACATCTCCAGGGTGCTTTTTGCTGAGGAAGCTTCCTGCCCTGGCCCCAGATGGCACCCTCCCCCATCCAGACACCTTGGGAATGAATTATGAGGGAGCCAGGTGAGTGAGGGCGTGTGGATCCCTGGGGCAAGGGAGGCAAGCCCTCTCCACCTGCATGCTCTGGGACACAGGACTCATTTGTGTGAGGCGCTCAGCCTGATGATTTGTTTTCCATGGAAGCAGCCTGTCCTCTGCCCCTGCATGCTGAGCGTGCGGAGGAAAATCTGGATGGCATGCTTGGGCCCTGTGCTGAACACCTGGGATGCAGAGGTGGCTGAGGGGGTGGGGATGCTCCCAAGTCACCGGAACCCAGGTCGGGGAGGCAGGTGCATAAACCGCTGGCAATAGCAGCAGAACACACTAGGAGGACGAGAAAAGTGTGGGCCAGGGGTGTGGAGGAGCCCAGAGATGGGAGGGCTTGATTCTTCTGGGAGATGCGGGAGTGCTCCCTGGGAGAGGTAACGTGGAGAATGAGTAAGATTCGGCAGGAGGGGAAAGGAAATTCCGGCTGAGGTAACGCATGAACAAAGGCCCAGAAGTGGGAGTGGAGAGGTTTGATTCAGGGGATGGAGGTGTCTGGTGGAACCGGAGCCTCGGGCGGGTGGTGGGAGCTCCATGCTGACAGCGAGGGATGTCTAGAAGGCACTGGGAGCCCAGGAGCGTGAAGCCCAAGGTGGGGGGCGTGTCTGCCTGGGGTTGGGTCAGGAGGTGCGGGGGGCTCAGCCTCACACCCGGGAATCCTGGCATCAGCATCCCAGCGCCTCACCGCCCACCCACCTGGGAAGAGGGCACAGGCTCCTCTGCCTCCCTCCCAACCCTGCCTGCTGTTTCTGTGTACAAGTCCTGGGCAAAGCTGGTATCCACTCCAGGAGGCTTCCCAACAGCACCTCCCATCCCCCATCCCACCCCCAGGCAGAGGTGAGGTGCACCTAGTCCATGGCAGGCAGGCCTCTGTGAGAGCACTCCACTTACCTGCTCTGTGTCTCCCGCACGGGCCAGGAGCTCCAGGATGATGGGGTGGGCTGGGCCAGGCTGTGTCTCCAGCACCCAGCACTGGTCGAGTAGCTCCGGGGCGCACATTACCTTCACACACCTGGACAAACAAATGACAGTGATGACATTCAAGCTGCAAGGGTCCCAGAGTCCGACCATCTTATTTTATAGATGAGGCATGAGGGGCCCAGGGTGAGAGAGGATTGCCTAAAAGCATGAGCGTGTGGGGAGCAGAGTTGCAAGAGTAGTACTATTCACAGTAGCCAGAAGGTGGAAACAACCCAGATGTCCAACAACCCAGTGGATATATAAAATGTAGTATATCCGTATAGTCGTTTATACAGCCATAAAGAGGAATGAAGTACTGATAGAGACTGCAACATGGATGAACCTTGAAAACATGCTGAGTGAAAGGCCATGTATTGTATGACTCCATTTATATGAAATATCCAGAATAGGCAAATCTATAGAGACAGGAAGCACCTTAGTGGTTGCCAGGGGCTGGAGGAGGGGACAATGGAAGTCACTCCTTAATAGGTACAGGGTTTCCTGTTGGGGTGAAGAAACTGATCTGGAACTAGATCATGGTGATGATTTCACAATATTGTGAATGTATTAAATGCCACTGAAGTGTACACTCTGGTTAAAATGGTGAATTTTATGTTATGTGAATTTTACCACAATAAGAAAAGGAATAGTTTGGGACGAGATCAGATGCCACCAGCCGGGTCTAATGTGCATTCCTCAGACACATGCCACTGGCCCCCTTCCTGTGAGCCACCTCCCCAGCCCAGGCCAGGGACGGGGTGGAGCCTGTGGCACCCCCCAGTCCGGGAGAAGCCCCGTGGTCAGGGGGAAGAGGGCTGCCCCACCCGGGAGGGGGGATTCCTGGCGGCTAGGCCTGCTCCCTGCTCCTGGGCCTCTGCCGAGGCCTAGTCCCCATCACTTCCCCATCCCACGGGCCAGCCTGCTTCCAACTAGTGCCAAGTATTCCATCCATCTCGGGCCTCTGGGCCTTGCTGTTTGCACTACGTAGCAAGTTCTTCCCTTGTGACCCTCGTCCACCTAGAAACATCCTTTAAGAACCAACTCCTGTCTTTCCCTTGAGAAGACTGCCTCCTCCCCCAGCCCCTCACCACATGCTGAGCCGAGCCCTTCCCAAGGTGTCAGTGCATACGTGGGTACAAATCATGTTCACGTGTGTGTCTCCCCAGGGAGACTGGGGGCTGTGTAGGGAGGAGCCTGGCCTGTTCGTCACTGCATTCCTGGGACAGCTCTGGAGCCTTGCTCACAGGAGGTGCTCAGCAGACGCTTGCTGAATGAGGCAATGGCTTTGCAAAGTTCTCTCCCCTCCCGGGCATTGTCATGAGGGAGGGACAGGCTGGGTGATGTCCCTTCGGCTCCGGGGTTCTCTGGTCCGAAGGGCCAGCCCTGCAAGTTGCTGCCTGTTGTCACAGGCCAGTTTTCTGCCCCTGCTGCCTGGCTGATAGAAGTGGGCGAGGAGTGAGAAGGAGCCTGCAGCAGTCCACTGCGAGCAGCTGTTGCTGCTCTTGGCGGGAAGGAAGGAGGGCATGACCGGAGACTGGGCTGTTCTACCCAGCCTGAGTGGACCATCCATTCCCTTTGGAAATTGAATTAAAACCGTCCTGTGAGCAGCCTAGACGTGCGGGTTCCGGCGAGCTTGCCTAGAGTCCTTCGACCACAAGGCCGAGCAGCGGCTCCTGCTCCGTTTTCCTCTGCAGTCGAGAGGTGCTACTCTTTCTGTTTCTCTGATTATGAAATTAGTCATTTTCTAGGAAGCTTATTTATAGAGTCCACTGCACACATGCAGCACTGAGCTATTCTAAACGCGGCTTGGGGCCTGGGAGGATTAAGGTGTGAAGGCAGCTGTGAGTCACACATGGGTCCCCTTCCAGAGGTACCTGGATACCTTGGTTATCTTTCTGCACCCAGCCAGGGGCCAGCCCTCATGACTGCCTCCAGCCGGGGTGCTCTTTAGGATGAAGAAGGAAAAAGTTCAGGATCGGGAGGTCGGGGGTAGATGTCTTGACCCCCATCCCTGTAGTCACCAACTTGTCACCTGGGGCAAGTCAAACCCCCATTCTTAGATTACTCCTCTGCAGAATGCAGGAAGTCTCGGATGCGTGATTTTGTGACTGTCTGGACAGCAGCTGTGGGGGAGGGTTCCAAGTGGCTTAACAAAGACCTGCCCACAAGGCAGCGCAGATTGTGGCTGTGTTTGAGGGTCCTGATGTTTTTTTCAGGAAGGTCAGGGCAACGCCCACTTATTCAAGTATTGATTTAATGAACTCCTGCTGTGAGCCAGGCACTGTGCGAGGCTTTGAACATACAATGGTAGATAAAACAAATGGTGGCCGCTGCCCTCATGTAGCTTGTGGTCTAATGTTAATCACAGAATGGCATAAATTACAATGAAATCTCAAACTGTGTCAAGTGCTCTGAGTAAAAAGTACTGGGAAGTAGAGCTGGGGAAGCTCTCCAGGCAGAGAGAAAAGCCCCCGTCCATTGTGGCCAGAGTGCAGAGGTCAAGGAGAAAAGGGGCATGAAAGAAGGTTGGAGGGTAAACAGGGGTCAGACCATGCAAGATCTAGTCAGCTATGGTAAAGGATTTTTATCTTTGTTCTAAGTGCAATAGGATGCCATTAAAGTATTTTTTCATAGGTTATATGATAAATGTTGAGTTTTGAAAGAATTGATTGTAGCTTAAGCCTGCCCCATCCAGTTGTGCAGGTTGTAAACTGGAAAACCTATGAAGCTATTTGTATTGGAACTGTATGGAGCATGTTTTGGAGGCCAGTCTTAGTGGATGCCGGAGACCAGTTAAAAGACTGCCGCAGTTGTCTAGACAAGAGATGCTGGCTTGGACCAAATAGAGGTGGTGGAGAGGAAGAAAGGTGGAGGGTCTCAGGAGACATTTAAAGGGCCTTGAAGGTAGCAGCCCTCTCCCTGCAGGAGAGCTGGACTCTGGGACTTAGGATTCTTAGAGACCCTGCCAGTTGGAGTGAGGAGAAAATAAAATAATGCAGTGCCAGGTGAGAGCAGAAGGTGTCAGAATGAAAAGGGTCACCCTTCACCTGGCCTGCCTGCATTGGTTGTTTCAGATCTGCAGCGGGGCCTGAAGTCGGGCTCAGGACCCATCCAAGAGGCAGGATTGCAGGACTTGGGGGCAGAGAGGCAGCTGGCCTCTAGACTTCTTGGAAGTGTATGCTAGTGAGGCTGTATTCCAGCTTCTTTTGACTGCCAGTTTCAGAAATCAGATCCCAGTGGCTCAAGCTAAAATGCTGGCATTTATTGGAAAGATCCTGGGGCGTCTCGTGGTCTTGACAGACGTGTTGCCTGGTCAGGACTCAGGATGGGCAGGAACGAAGCCGCTCCGAGGCCCTTGGCAGCAGGTGTTTTCGGACCTTCCCTCCAGGTCCCTGGGACTACCAGGATTCAGCACCAGCAGCTGCAGGCTCCAGGCCCTCCAGATGCATGTGACAGGTACAGGGCAGAGGATCTGACTGACCTTGCCTGGTCGGTGTGTCCAGCCCTGAGTCCGTCAGCTAACTGCCAGGGGTCAGAGACATGAAGGGTAGGCGGGGCCATTGGAGCCCATGCCTGCATTTCAGGCCGTTGCCAGAGAAGGGGAGCCCTGTAGGCACAGTTGCCCTCAGGATATGGGTACTCTATAGATACTTCGTGGGGTCTAGCTGATCCCCAGCAACATTTTTCCAGCTTATCGGGCAAAGGAAAAACGCTAGACCTCAGTATAGTCTTGGAGGGTACCCTGATGAGCTAGAAAGAGGGTTTTCTGATTTCAGAAAGAAATAGAACATTTAGAATATACAAAAAATATATATATATAGCTACTTTTTCTAGCTGTTTCTGGAGAACAGTTTTACATGCCACTTTTCACTGCTTAAGGCACAGGACACTTGCAGGCCTTGGGGAGCTGGACACAGACTGTGTGTTACCCACACCCGTCTTCTTGCTCACTCATGATTCAAACCTGGGGAGCTTGGAGGCATAACAGCACAGGAGTGAGAGCATGAGCCTGGAGTCCCAGACCATAATTTCATACGCAGCAGAACCCTAATGAGCTGTGTCACCTTGGGCAAGTTACTTAACTTCTCTGAGCCTGTTGAATGGTCCCTAATTCATGGGGTCTTGATGAAGTCTCAGTGTGATAAGTTTGTAAAGTGCTTTGCACATAGTGAGCCCTCCTTCCATGGTAGAGATGATGGTGGTGCTGGTGATGGCTGTCGTGATGCTGCTGCTGATTATGGCACATGGAAGACACCTGCAGGATTCTGCTCCTGCCTCTGCAGCTTGACCTCCCTGTAGGTTAGTCTTTCCCTCGGGTCCCCCTGATGGGGTGGAGTTATTCAGACGGACACAGCGCAAGAAAGGAAGACTTGTTATCTTTGCTCAGGGTTTTGTCTTGATCCTGGTTGAACAGCATCATCTCATGTTTTTCATCCTGCTGCAGGGGTGAGAGAGAGGACCACGCTGCTGATGACTCCGAGGGAGGGGCCCTGGACATGTGCTGCAGTGACAGGCTGCCAGGTGAGTCTTCCCTGCACGCAGGGCCCCCCAGAGCTCCACGTGGAGGGAGAGAGCCCGGGTGGCACTGGGGCTGGAGTCAAGCCTGGTTAGCTGTGAACGCACTGGAGAGCAGTGACTCAGCTGGTCCAGAGGTCTTCATTTAAAGGAGGCTTTGTTTTTCTGATCCCTGATGTCTGTCTGACCTGCTGTCATTTGGAGCTGCTCTAGGCTCCCATGCAGAGGAGAGCAGGCAGCTGAGGGTGTGCTGGGCGGGCAGAGGGAAGAGTGTGGAGCTGGGGAGTCCAGGGCTGATGGGGACATGACCACTGACCGGTGCTGTGTTGAGCAGCCTTCACGAGGTAAGATTAGGAAACGCAACCTGAGCGTGGCGTGAACCACGGGTCGGGGAGCGATGTGGAGGAGCTGTCGAACAGCCCTGTGAGAGGCCTGGCTGTGAGTGTCAGATTGTGCCGCTCAAGGCAGAGTGACCACACTCTCGGGGAGCTTGGCTGGCTGAACCGTGGCCATTGCAGCCACCACAGAGACATCACCCAGGACTCCTGCCCATGGGTGGCAGCATGTCCCAGTCGTAGACCAAATACCCAGGCATGGCAGGAACAAAGGAAAGGACGGTAGGGGAAGCTTTTTTTCTTTTTATGCAAGTTTTTATTGTTTTTTTTCCTTCTTATAACAAATATCCATTGTAGAAATATTAGAAAATAAAGACAAGTGAAAAAAGAAAAGAAAAATCACCGTAATTCTGTAACAGCATACATTTTCTTATCTCCTTGCAAACATTTTTGTTAAAAAACAAACAAAACCAGCCTTTGAATTCTAACTTTGAAGTCCCAAACCTGTAGCTTGTCAGAAACCTCATGATTGGCAAGGAACCTTCGAGTAGATGCTCTTGAACATAGCCGTTGAAAACAACTAGGGGTGACTCTAAAGCAATGGGTCTTTAAGTGGTTATTTCATTCACGCCGTGAGCCAGTGCCCCAGCTACTGAATGAAGCCCCTCGGGTGTCCTGCTGAGGATTGAGCCCTTTGGTGTAATTCACACCTTGTCCAGTAGGGGGTGCCATTGCTCAAAGCACTTTGGATGGACTGTTGAGATAGATGGTCTAGGATGGTTGCCACCTCGCAGGAGTCATGGTGAAGACCGAAACAACTAGCTTGAAGAAAAGAATTCTCCAGAGGGAAGTGAGAGCTGTCTGTGAATATCTGGAAGGCTGTCTCGTGGAGGGGGCAGAGCTTCAATCCGTGTATCTTAGGAGGATGGCATAAGCCCAATACATGGAAATTAAAGCGAGGCCTCTTGTCTCACAGGATGCAGAACTAACTTTCTGGCTCTCAAAGTGGTCCAGTCGTAGGACTTGATAATTCAAGAGGAAGACAATGAGTGTTCCATCACTGGACAATTCAAGTATTGTCTAGATAGACACTGCAGAGGAAATTTCCACAATGGGTGGGAGGTCGAGATGACATCAAAAGTCCCTTCCAACTATTAAACAGTTCGGTGATTCAGACATGAGTCATAGGATTCAGAGATGGCTCTACAACCAGGGATGGCCCCGCTGGCTAGAAACAATCTGTGGAAAATAGGACATGATGTATAGGATCCAGAGAGTTTCGAGGCCTGGAGGAAAGCGCATGGGGTTTGGTGTTTGGCTCTGGCTGTTCTGCTTACAGGCTGTGTTTATGGACAAGTCACTTAACCTTCCTGGGCCTCTAGTCCTCGTTTATGAATGGAAACAACCATGTGAATATCTATCCTCACAGCAGTATGAATATTTATCCTTACAAGGTTTAATAAATGTAATCACACAAGCATTCATTCAACAAGTACTTACTGAGCACCTATTATGTGTCAGGTGCTATACTAGGTGCTAGGGACATAGTGTGGATAAAACAAACATAGTTCCTGCCCTGCTTTGAGCTGCTTCTGGAAAATGGGATGAAGCCCATTTTCTCCAGTACTAAGCATAATACGTTTAATTCAACCCTCTCTCCCACTGCTCCCCAAAAGCCAACAACTAACATAGAATAGAAGAGCAGTATTGGTCATCTAGCAGCCGTGGTCTAGTGGTTAAGACTTGAGCTCTCACTGCTGAGACCTAGGTTCACTTCCTGGTCAGGGAGCCACACCACCCGTCTGTCGGTTGTCATACTGTGGCGGCTGCCTGTTGCTGTGATGCTGAAAGCTGTGCCACCGGTATTTCAAACACCAGCAGTCACCCATGGTGGACAGGTTTCAGCAGAGCTTCCAGACTAAGACAGACGAGGAAGAAGGACGTGGTCACCCACTTCCGAAAAAACTGGCCATGAAAGCCCTGTGAACAGCAGCGGAGCATTGTCTGATGTAATGCTGAAAGGTGAGAGGATGGTGCAAAAAAGGCCGAGCAGGGTCCCACTCTGCTGTACACAGGGTCTCTAGGAGTCACAATCCACTCAATGGCACTAACAAAACTAGTCATCTCCACTGGAGCTGGCACATCGCCTTCCTTGTGCCAGGCATTGCTCTAAATGCTTTTACACGTAGAGCTCGTGTAACCCTCTCCGCTGCCCTAGGAAGTTGAGGAAGTTGCATCATTTGCTCTCCACGTCTTATAGATGAGAAGACCAGGGCCCGGGGAGGTGAGGGGGTCTGTCCAGGGTCCGCCAGCTAGTGTTTGGTAGATGAGGATTCACTCCAGGCAGTCTCTCTGCAGAGCCTGTGCTCCTGGCCACTGCCTTATTCTGCCAGTTGTCACTGTGGAGCCACCATCATCTGTGGCACCCTGTGGACTGAGGCGGGAAGAGCTGAGGTGTGTCTGTCCCCAGGAGGGAGTTTGGAGGAGGGGATGATGTCACTGTGCCTGTCCCCACCTGTGTCCTTCCTCCAGAAAGCCCTGCTTGCCAGGGGCCAAGCAAGTTATATGTCCCTCTAGACTCCCACGATGCCATCTTGATGTGACATCGAAATAACTTTTTGTGTATTTCCTCCGTGGGACCGTGAGCTCTTGGAAGGCAAGTGCCTCTCTGTTTCATCCTCCATGTCCAGCATTCATTCACTCATTTCTTCATTCATTCACTAACATGAGAACCTCCATGTGCTGGGCACTCTTGTGAGCACTGGAGATTCAACAGTGAGCCAAACTGAGAAAGTTCCAGCCTCACAGGACAGGGTTGTGTCCTGGTCAAGAGCAGGGACTCTGGACCCAGCTTCGGCTCCACCACGTACCACTGAGGTGATCGTGGGCAAATGGCAGGAATAGTATTCCCTGCCTCGTAGAGTTGTTGGAGGATTAAATGGGTTAATAGAGCGCTCAGAGCAGTGCCTGCCACGTAGCAAGTGGAATATAGACGTTTGCTATTAAGGGAAAGATAGACAATAAGTAAATGAGTAAAATAGATAGTATGGCTGAAAGTAATAAGTGCTGTGGAGAAAATTAAAGCCAAGAAGTGGGGATGGGAAAGGCTGGGTGTGGTTTGGCATTATAAATAGGGTGGCCCTCGAACCTGGTGGGGAGCAGACTTCCACAAATCTTTGTCAGCCGAAACCACTCACCTGCGCTGCAACTTGGACATAAAAAGAGATGGAGCCATAAAGGGCAAGAGAACTGGGTCTCTAGAATGGTCCATGGGCACTGTAAGCACTTGCATGATGACGGTGCAAAAGTACAGCCCTCGAGTAATCTCTCCCCCTCCCGGTGGCCCTCCCCGCTGGGCAAGACGAGGCGAGCAGAGGGAGGGCCAGCCGTGCCTGGGTGACTCACTCATACCCACACGCACCACCAGGCGGGGGCGACACCACCGCCACGGTCACCTGGACCTGAGCGTGCCAAGCAGGTCATGCAGTCCTCCCAGGTTGAGATTTCTGGATGAAAACACCCTCGGGCATCGCCGACACCGCCAGGCAGCCCAGGGACAGGCATGCGCACTCACGCCCTGGGGCACTCCACACCTGTGCTCACACCCTCGTGTTTGTTCTCATGTGTCACAGCCTCGTGCTCACACATGCACATGCCCACCCACGGTCACCCAGGCACGCGCCCTCTCTCTCTGGCTCACACAGCCTTGCGGGGGCATGCGTGTTTTCAGCTCGCGTACCTGCATGTCGTCTTCCTCTCGCACAGTCAGGATCTCTTAGCTCCATCGCGCCATCATCCACCCGTGTCCACCAGACATGCTTTCAGAGGTGGACAGACCTGCTTGCTCTCACATTCCCTCTTTTGGTCTCTGTTTCTACCACCAGGCCGCTCCTCACGCGCACACACAGACAAGCAGGCACCCTCCTTTCCTCCCGCTCTCTGCCCTTCTCCCAGGCCCTGGGTCACGACAACCCCCTGTGTGTGGCAGGGCGTGGGCTGTAGCCGGTGCCTGCACTCCATGCGCACGCACGCACATTTCCTTCTCCCTGCTGCGCACACTCTTTTTCACACGGCCGTCTCCTTCTCTTCTCTTCTCTTTCACTCCCCCTTCCTTGCTCACTTTCTTGCTCCCGGTCACCCAAACACATTTAGACATTCACACTCATACTCCCCGCTCTGCTGTGTGTAGGTGTTCACATTCGCCAGAAACCAGGCAACCCTACTGAGCTGGGGCCTCAGCTCCTTCCCCAGCCGGCACCAGTGCGGACCTGGCCTGGGACCAGCACCTCCTGGAGGTACAGGACAGAGGGAGGAGGTAGGTCGGCAGCAGTAGCTGCTGGCGATGGCGCGGCATCACCAAGTGATGCCCACGGTGTCTCTAGCGGGCAGGCTCGTGGCCAGGCCTGCTCCTCATGTTTGCAGGGACGGAGGCCAGACTGGAGATGAGCACCTGGTAGTGTGCCGCCCCGCTCAGCCCTGCACTACAGGGGCCCCTGTGAGCATGCCCCGATGTGGGCACATCAGTCTGTGTGTCCAAGCGTCCCGCCCCACTAGCTGCTCCTTGGCCACCCCTCAAACCTAAAGACACCCAAGCGGGAGGTTGTGTCCACCCTCAGAAGGGTGTACCTGCCCCCATGCAGGCTTCAGGCCATTTGGGCAGGGAGCTCTAGTAGCAGGGGTCCTGGTAGCCAGAGCCTGGCCTGGAAAGGAGGGCCTGGGCACACCTCCTGGGCCCTATGGACTTCTCACCCCATGGGGAGTGGCATGACTGGAGGAGAGGGGGTGCAGGGCCGGGGGCTAAGGACAACACTGCTCTTGGGATAGGTGCTCCCACAGTCCTCCTACAACTGGCAGCTGGCTGGAGCCATGACAGTCACCCCACCCAGAGATTTGAGTATGTCATGATCAGCTTAGTCTATGCAAGGTTGTGAGTAGACACTGAAGGCCTGAGTAGGCCATTGCCTCTTTGGTAGGAACAGCTGGCCTCTTGGGCCGGTGGCTCTGGTATGCACTCCCCACCTAAGTCCCAGTGCCTGGAAAGCCCCCCTCTGCCCTGCCCAGGATCTGTATCATCGTGGTTTCAAGTGGGGGGACCAGGTGTAGATCTCAGCAAGAGGCCGCTGTCCATCCTAGTGGCCTGTTTTGAAGTAAAGGGGAGGCCTGTATTGAGGAAACCTGTGTTATCCTGGTCCTACAGTGACTACCCCTGGCCACCGGGGGGGTCAGATCCTAGCTTTCACGGCCATCCCACCATGACATGGGTAAGGTCTTGGGCCAGAAGCCAACAGGGGCCGATTGAAAGGCAACTTGACCCTTTTATCAATTTGACAAACTTTTATTAAGTGTCCCCTCTGTGCCCAATGCTGTGCCAGGCACTGGTGATACAGCAAAGAGCAAGATGGACCTGGTCCCTGCTCTCGAGGAGAACAGGGCGCTGTGGAAGGGTGCAACGTAATGTAACCTTATCTTGGGGGGTCAGGGAAGGCTTCCTGGAAGAAATGGCCTTTAAACTGTGACCCGAAGGATGAGGAGGCTCCTGGCTCATGTCTTTAGGAACTGGCTACCAAAGCACTTTAAGGAACAGGTTAACCTCGTAATGGGCCTTGTCCCCCATCTGCTAACCCTCATTCTCACAAAGCCCCCCAGTCTGGTGCCTAGTACTGGTTCAGACTGGTCTGGGAGCAGATGCGGGAGCCCAAATAGACAAACGGAGAGAAGACAGACGTGGATATGGTAGTGTTGCTGAGGTGTCACTCATACCTGTCAACTCCCAGTGGCTAGGTTTGCCTTTTATTTCTTTGTCTAATGATGGTTCTGTTTTCATTTAAAACTTTTAGTGCATTTAAGGATGTTTATTGTGGCTGATGGTCGGTGAGTTCTCTTTGACTTGAGTCTTGAGACTGGAAATCAAAGAAAAACAAAACACCATTTGGATGTGCTAAGCGCCCTGATTGGATAGCATTCTGTAATTATACCATTGTGTTGGGAGGAGAAGTAGCAACCCAGGTACTCACTGGTCAGCAATGGTGGAAGTTAACTATTCTCAAACACCAGGACAGATGTAGAGGCAGGAGCCCATCTAGCTGGGTCTTGGGGTGCTGTGAGGAGGCAGACAGACCTGGGTTCAAACCCCAGCTCCGCCGCCGACCAGCGACGTGACCTCAGGTAAGTTATCTGAGAGCTTTGAGCTCCAAGTTCTTCATTCTAAAATGAGGATGATAATACGTCATAGAGATTTTGTGAGGATTAAGTGAGTTGGTGCATGTAAAGTGCTTACTACACAGGGCTCCATAAATGGCAGCTAATAATGATGGCGAGGATTGTTCCAGGGTCTGGAGTATGAACAGAAAACCTGCGCACGTTCCCGGGGCCCAGGCATCAAGTCCCAGGCCAGTCCTTCAGCAGTGGAGTAGGCGGTTTAGCTCTGTGGATTTTTCATGACTGCCCTGCAAAGGCCTGGACCTCACAGAACCAGCACAGACACACACAGGAGTCTTGTCTACTTGCAAAGTCAGGCGGGAAAAGGTGCCAGAGCTGCAGAAGACAGTCATCCCTTCTCCTACGCCAGAATAGAAATAGTTCTGATATTCTAGGGAGTTACCTGGATGTATGGTGAGACCAGAGAGTCTTTGCAACTGGAGGAAGGGCCTCTGGTCCAGTCCCCTCCCTCCGCACAGGTCAGTGCCGACGTGCTTTCAGACACATGGGCATCCGTGCTGTTCCTAAGACACGCAGCGACAGGTGCTGTCAGCTTTCTCCCTGGCCTAGCCCAGGGGCTGTCACCCCAGCTCCCAGGAGGTCCTTCACACCTTGAAAATAATCTCATCCTCCATTTAGGCTCATTTCTTCTTTTCAAGTCCCATCGTCTATTTGGTTATCTGTTGCTACTAACTGTCTCAGAACTTAGTGGCTTAGAACTTAAAAAAACATCTCATTTGCTCCTGATCCGGAAGGTCGTGCAAGGCTCAGCTGGGTGGTCCTTCTGTTCGTGTGGCATCAGCTGAGGTCACTTCCTCAGCTGCCTTCATCTGGCGCTGGGCTGGGACGGAAGGTCCGAGAAAGCTTTTCTTACGTGACCTCAGTGTGAATACCCGGAGGGGGATGACTAGGGCACCTGGGAGGCTGTCTACTATACTGCTTGTAAGCTGAATCCTTGAAATCCAAAGAGGCGTTTTCTCGGGGTATGCCTATACACAGAATGATCTATGGAGGAGAAAACCCACCCACAAAGAAGGAAAAAATAGCAGAAAACATGTCAAAAGGAAACCAGTACCTTTCTCAGTGTGGTGAGATTATGGATGATTGGGTTTTCTTGATGCTTTTATAGAATTTTTTCCCTCATATTTTCCAAAATCATTAACAAAAGGATTGGGCAGGGGACTGGCCGGTGGCGTAGCAGTTGAGTGCGCGCAGTGCGCTTCGGTGGCCCAAGGTTCCCACGTTCGGATCCCGGGCGTACACCGACTCACCACTTATCAAGCTATGCTGTGGTGGTGTCCCATATAAAATAGAGGGAGATGGGCACGGATGTTAGCCCAGGGCCAATCTTCCTCAGCAAAAAGAGGACAATTGGCAACAGATGTTAGCTCAGGACTAATCTTCCTCACAAAAAAATAAATAAATAAAAAAGGATTGGCCGCCGCAAAATATTGACTAATCCTTGCCAGGCAAGAGTGGTAGCTGGGGGTAGTGGAGGCCCTCTGGGGTGAGTCACCCCTCCAGGTTGGGTTGCTTAGCCTGGCAGGACCAGAATCTGGAGCTGACCCAACCTCAGGGATCTTAGAGGGGCTGGTTAATCCTGCGGCGGCATCTGTGGAGACAGTCACCAAGCCCTGGAATCCCCCTCCCTGCAGAAAGCCAGCAGAATGACTCAGATGTCGTGATGGTGAACCAGCTCAGAGAAGAGGATTCTCGGGCTTCAGCCAAGTCCATGAGCCCTTCCCCCCTCAGAGGGTGATGATCCCAGGCAGCCAGGGCCTGCCTGTCCTCGGGCGGGAGGAGCAGTTCCTCCCCCGCCAGCTCTCCCAGGTCTAGGACGCAGACAGGATGAAGGACCCTTGGCTCTAGTTCATCCCTTCCTGTTGGACCTTGACCCAACTTCCAACTCAGTGATTCTGTTTCTTGTTTCCTGGGGGAGGGGGTAATGATTGTTTTTAGGTTTTAGAGTGGTCGATCATACTTCCGGGTGCATGGCCCATTATCTGCAGTGGTCTACACGAGGGCCCTCTGGTTTTATGCACTTACTTATTCTCTCTTACCTCCCACTGCCACGCCCCTTCTCTCCATAGTTAGTCTGTTTAATGTGATTTTTTTGTTTGTTTCTGTGCACTCAGGCAGAATGGGTGGTGATATTTTGTGTGCATATATTTTTAATCTGTGTCTGTTGTATTGTGTGAGATCTCGATCTTAGCACTCTGTTTCTGAGATCCTTCCGTGGTGCCGTATGTGCTCTGATCCTTTGCTCCTAAGGGCTGCGTAGTACTCCCCAGTGTGTCCCTGGACAGCCTACAGCTGCCCCAAGTGATGGGCATGCAGACTTCCCTACCCCACCACAGAAAGCACAGGAGAGAACCTCGACTCATGTGCCCCCTGAGGAACTGTGTGAGGAGTTCTTTGAGCAGAACCACCAGTTTCCAGACTTCTTCCAGACTGGTTCCAGCAGAGGAGGTTCCACCTCCAGGTTCCACCAGGAGGAAGGTGTTGTGGGTGGAGGCTGGGGAGATAAGCAGGGGACAGTGCATGCTGGGCCTTCACTGCTGGCCGTGACGAGGATTTAGGTCTTTATCCTGAGAACAAGGGAAGCCAATGAATTAAATGAAAGCAGGGGCTCAGATTTGTTTTTTAAAAACTGGCAGCAGTGGCTCTTTAGTGCTGGAAGGGCTCTTCAAGACCCCTAGTCACACTCTTTGGATTGACAGAAGGCCTCTGAGGCCCACGGGGGAGGTGAGATGCTCAGGGCCACACAGCTGGCAGAGGCAGAGCCGGGATAGGCACTCTGGCCTCTTGACACTTTGCCAGCGTCGTGAGCCTCCCTGCTTGCAGAGGGCCGTCTGAAGGTGGTGGCCTCTGGAGGCTTGGGATTTGTCCCAAAGTGGGGGCACTCGGGTTGCTCTTGCTCACTTCCCGTCACCTGGACTTGTCTAGAATTCTGAGGGCACTGACCAGGACCAACCGAAGAACCCCAAGCCAGACCCAGGCTTCTGCTGCCATGGGGCTCAGGCCTCAGCCCTTCAGATACCCCCAGGCAGTCCCTGGGAAACGTCTCACACTGGCCTAATGAGCGAGAACCGAACCAGAGGGTTAAAGACACACGTGCCGGTCCTGGTTCTGCCTCTTACTCTCTGGACCTCAGTTTCCTCCTCTGTGAAATGGGAAGGTAGAATAAGATGCTCTCTCAAGTCTGTCCCTTCTTCCCCACACTTTTGTTTAAGTCTCAGGTACCTGGGACCTCAGGTACCCCATCTCCCTGGGGCCTCTCTCTCAGTTCTTTCAGTTCTCAGCGGGGGCAGCTGGGCAGCTGCACCCTCCGAGTTTCATTGACCCTTTTCACCCCTGTGCTTCTGGCCTCCGCTCCGGAGAGGCACAGAGAACTGAGCCTTTGTTCGCAGGAACAAAGCTGTTTGCAGTTTCAGACAGAACCATTGTATTACATCCCATCCAAAGAGTACTTGAGTCGTGTTTTGTTTTGAAAGCTTGTTAGCATTCCAGATTTAATTAACTGGCAGAGACAAAGCTGCCCCACTTCCGCCACCCCCAGTCCATGCCCACTCCATCCACCGACCCCAGTTGCTAGCCAGCAGCCTCGAAGCGCCTGCCCACATGGGGCAGAGTACCCATTGTTCCCCTGGGGGCCTCCCCTGGCAGATGGAAGGGAAGTCCTTACTGCAGCGTCTCCCTCATGCTCCCCTCCCTTCTGTCTCCCCCTCCTTTCTCAATTCTGCCGCTAATATTCACTGTGTGCCTGGCCCCAGGCTAAGCGCTTTGTGTGTTTTACCTTATAGTATCCTCAAAATCCAACAGGCAAGTCTGAGTATATCTGTTGTCCACGGGAGACATTAAGTCAGTTACCTGAGGTCACAGAAGTAGTAAATGGCGAAGTCGGGCCCCATACCTAAGTCTGTGTGACTCCAAAGCTTTTGCTGCGAGCTCTTATCAAAAGCTCCCTCCCTGGAAACAGAGCCACTTGTGGGGACAGGAAGAGCTGCAATACGGACTTGCAGGGTCAGGTCCTAGAGATATTTCTTGTTACTTGGAAGTCTGCCTGCCGAGAGCATCCACACGCCGAGGGCACCCACGCGCCGGGGGCATCCACACGGGGTCCCGTTCTTGCCTCTCGCTTGCCCTCTTCCCTGGCACAGCCTCTCAGGTGTCTGCGAACAGTGTTCAGCACCCCCTGCCCCCAGCCTCCCGCTCTCCAGACTAAGCATCAGACACCCTTGGTTCCCAGACCTCTTCCCCACGTCCTCGTCCCAATCCTGCTTTTCTCAGCCCACCCCTTGCCAGGGTGTCACAGACTGTGTCAAGAGGAGAAGGCCTGTCCCCTCGGCTCTGGGACGGGCTGAAGCTCCTTCTCAGGCCGACTTCCCCTGACAGGGATGGGGAAGCAGCAGTGGAGGCCCAGCCTGGGGCGGGCAGCACGGAGTCCAGTTAAGAAAACAGATGCTGGAGCCCAGCTGCCTGGGTCTGAGTCCTGGCTCTTCTGTCCACGAGCTGCGATGGCCTTGAGCCAGTCCCTTCACCCCTCGGACTTCTGTCTTCCTCTCTGTAAAATGAGCACAGGCCTCTTGCCTGGCCCATGCAGTGGTCGTAAGGACTGAATGAGGAAGTCTTGTGAAGCAGTCACTGCGCAGCTTAGCGCTGCGCCTTGCTGGGCTTGGGAGGGGGAAGGACAGGATAGTTCTGAGGTGTGGAGGAGCCAGAGCTCATTAGCCTGAACTGCAGACCCAAAGGCTTGCACCTTGTGGTGCTGTGAGAACCAGGTCTCCAGCTTGAAGCAAGTGACTGAAGCGATTCCTGGAACATTCTCCGTCAGGCAGGAGGGAGACTAATACAGCTGCCCACCCCCTTCTTTGTGGTACAGCTCTCTCACCTTGCTCCAGGTGAGTTCCCAGAACAACGACTCTAAATGCAACACACAAAAGTCTCATACAGATGATTTTTTGACCATCCCGTTGCCCCTAAGGTGCAGGTGCCCTCCTGCCTCACTGGCCCAGCTGCCGAATGTCCCGCCTGATCGCTTCCATTCAGCGTTCAGAATTTCCTGAGCCCCCGCTGCATCTGATGCATGCACTCTCTCTCATCCTTACGCGCTCTCTGCGCTCTGTCTCTCTCTTCTCTCCACAAGGCAGCTTCAGGGCAGCTAGATTTTTTTACATGGCTGCTGAAGGTTTCCAGAGCAAGTGTCCCGAGAGAAGCAGCAGAAGCTACGTGGACTTTTCTGAGCTCAGCAGTCAGGCAGCATCACTTCTGCCAGATTCCCATCTTTGAGGCCATCCTCCAGGTCAAGGGGAGGGGGCATAGACTCCACCTATTGATGGGAGGACTGTGGAAGGAGTCACAGACACCATTGGAGACCCCCACGGGAATCAGGTTACAGGGAGGTAAACAGCTTGTCCAAGGCACGTCGCTAATAAATGGCGAGCACCTGTGTTCTATTCCAGAGTCCTCCTATGCCAAAATCAGTTTCCTTTTCCACTGCCGTCCTGCCTGCCTGGGGACTGCAGAGATGAACAGGACATGGGCCTGCCCTCAGCCAGCTTACCTCCCAAGAGGAATCAAGCGCTTACTCACTGCCAACCCAGGTCCTTGTCATCTCACTGCCTCCTTCTGGGGACTCATTCACCGTGTTGCTCGCTGATCAGCAGGACTGGTGAGGTGGAGGGGTTGTGGGGAGCCGGTGTGAATTCCCAGAGCCCCACACCCTCAGCCTTTGCCCAGAGGGGCTAGAAGTGTTTTCATCAGGGCTGTTCTCGCTCTGAGGAGTCCCGCTGGTAAGCGTCGGGATGGAGACGCATAGGTCCCGAGGGATAGAGCAGTGCTCAGGAAATGTTTGCCAAGTGAAACCGTTGTTGGGAATCTTCTCCTCCCCGGGAACGTCTCCTCCCCCAGCACCTACCCTCTGCCTCCTAGTTTTCCTGCTACACACCCCCCAAAATGTCACAGAAAATGGGGGCCACCACTCCACCCTCTCCCGGAGAGGACAGAGACCACAGCGGTGCCCCGGCCCAGCAAGGCCAGCTCTTCCTCTCAGAGCCCAGGGCAGTGCTGAGGAGTGTGATGATGGTGATGGCAGAAATGGCTGATCAAGCATATTCCTTCTAGATGTTTCCACCCCTTCTCAGTTCCCTTGGCAGCCCCTCACTTGGTTCTGCATTCAGGACTACCCAAGCAAAACTTCAAAATAGGCCTCGTCAGCCTGCCTTGCCCCATCCTCTTGTGGGTTTCCAGGAATAGCGGGAAGGTCATGGAATGTGGAGGCCCACAGGCCTGGGTTCAGTTCCCCATTCTGCCACTTCCTGGATCTGTGACCCTGGTCAAGTCGCTGGACCTCTCTCTGCCTCTGCAGCTCCACGTATGAGATGTGGGCACGAACGTTAACTCACAGCATGGTTGTGGGTATCGAATAGCATAAGGCTCGTGGTGTGCCCGGCTCAGAGCTGCCAGAGTAGGAGCGTAATGGAGGGTGAGTCTTCCCTGTTGGTTAACCCTCCCCAGGGAGAAGCTGGTAGAAAACTGCTCAGGCTTACCCCCCATCGTTCCCCCCTCTCTTCTGTACCCACGGCAAGGAGGAACAATAGTCCCATAAACAAGGGTCCATGTCTGATGGCGAGGTTTCAGACACAGTGATGGGCTGTGGAGCCCGGCACCATCTCCCAGGTGGAGGACGCCATACTTCTTGAGACATTGAGGGGCGGAAGTGTTGGAGATTTCTCAAAGATGCTGTGGCGTCGAGAGCAGAATTCCTGAGTGAGTCTTGTCTAGTGTGTTGGTTAATGGCGTGGGCTCTGGAGACAGACTGCCTGGGTTCTGGTCTTCGCTTACCCGTTTATTAGCTGACCTTGGCCGAGTGACTTGACTTCTGTGCCACAGTTTCTTCATCTGTAAAGTGAGCGTGAGTAGCACCTACTTCTAGAGTAGCAGCTGCTTCTAGGATTGTCGTGAGGGTTAAGTGTGTTAATATCTGTAAGGCACTTGGAGTAGCCTAGCACGTCGTAGACACTCAGGGTGTTAGCTGATGGGGGACATGGTAGCAGCTAACTTCCTGGCTCTGCCATTGGCTGGCTGTTGACCTTGGGCAAGCCACCTCCCCTCTCTGGGCCTCAGTTTCCCCATCTGAGAATTTAGCAGACTAGACCAGATGCCCCTCAGGGCCTGTCAGGCTCTGGCCATCTGTGGTTCTAGAAGCCCGGGCAGGACTGAATGTGATGTTCTGTTGGTCAGGGCCCCCTGTGACTATGTGGGCGTGGCTGGGAGGTCACTCCTGGCCCTGTTTGGGAAGGGAAGAAAAGCTGAATGGGACAGAACCTCCCTCCTCACGTAAACAGGAAGAGGCTGGGCCAGCCTTCCGCTCCCGTTCCAGTGGGCTGGCAGCCTGGCAGCGCCCAGGATGAGTCACTGACAGGAGCAGCCACGGGTTCTGGAGCTCAGGCAGCACCAGCCCCGGGGCACGCGGTTGCTGCGGAGTGTAGTGGTGGGATTGGGGCGCTAGGTGACAGGAGAGGGATCACGGTGTTTCCACATGCCCCAGGGAGGCTCTGGAGGCCGTTTGCCTGCAGGCTTACTCAGGGTCCCTAGAGATCTGGCCTGGGATACTGAGCTCCTGCCTTCCAGTCCTTCTTCCCTCCGCGCCGTGTAGCCTTTGCAGAGCCGTGAGCCAGGGATCAGGGACGAAAGCTGTACCACCACCACCCCATGCAGCTGTTAGGGTTCCAATTTCCCCCAGATGCAGGGACTCCCTCCTCCCCTGCCTCCCTCCCTCCCGGGCTCTCACCATCCTCCTGCCTTTGCTGCAGTAGCCTTTTCCTGAGAAGCAGTATGGCAAATTGGAAAGACCACTTGGTGTCAGGAAGCCCTGGGTTCAAATTTCTGGTCTGCACTTACTTGGGCAAGCCAGTTAACCTCACTAAGCCTCGATTTCCATGCCTAGAAAATCCCCTTCACCCTGTGCAAGAGGCGAGTCGAGGAGCCCGATGTGCAGTCACCGTCAGCAGCTGCCTCTGAGTCAGGGTTTCACGCGTGGCAATGCAGCTCGCTCGCTGTAAACTATTGAAAAGCCAGCCCTTGACACAAGCAGCCGCCTCTCACCGACAAAACGGGCTGATGATGATAATGTCTACCTCACAGGGCTGCCGAGGGAAACAGATGAACTGCGTGTGCAGAAGCGCCTGGGAACTGCACGGAGCCTGCCCGGAGAGGTGGCACTGCCGTTCCCAGAACAAGATAGTGAGTGGAAGGGTGAGCGGGCAAGGAAGAAGCTGACGTAATCTCTAGGAGTGAGACCAGAGGACGGAAGGACGAAGAGGCCCAGGACCATGGTGGTCCATGCAGGCACGGACTGTTTTGAGCCTAGCCCAGCGCTTGCAAGGTGTACGACTGCTGCTCGATAAATGTGTGTGGGACTCACCCATGAATGAGCAGGGACTGAAATCAGCCCAGCGCTCCACCCACCCCCTCCACCCCTGTCTATCACAGGCCTCTGCTCCTCACCCTGACCAGGACCAGGGCTTCTTAACCTGGGGTCCGTGGGTGCCCTCCAAAATTATATGCAGAATGTAGTATGTGTTTGAAAATGTATCTTCCTGAGTACAGAAATGTTACATTTCTGCCCAGACAAGCTTTTCAACAAACGCTGCTCTGACAGGTAGGCATCTCCCAGGCACTCAGTGAATCCTCGTCAGTTGGATTCATCTGGCCCCCAGGGCTGCCAGGTACCCTGTGGATTTAAAAATAAAAAAACAGCTTCCACCTCTGTCTCTGAGCTGTGCATACAGGGCCTGCCAGCCTGCAGTTTGCTCCACCCCCACGAGGCGCGAGGCGAGGAACCTGCCGTCCTTCATACGCAGGAGTGATGGTCCCGCATCATCGGGGGCCTGACTTCTGAGTGGCTGTTCTGCTGCTGGGTGGTCTCACAGAGCCACACACATGCTCTCAGTCTCTTATGACCCCCTTGTGACACTGAGGTGACAGGTGGGAGTCAGGGCCCAGAACCTGGGAGTATTAATGAGGCCTCTTGGTATCTGAACTCAAGATGGTGGTCTCTTTTTTAAAATACTTTTTTCCTCACTACAAATAAATATATCTATATGTGTATATATGTATATACTTATCTATGTGTGTATGTATGTATTGGAGGAAATTTAGGATATATAAACAATGAAAAAAATCACCTCTAATTTCACCCTCCTCCAAAGAAGCCTTGTTGTTACCTGGCTTCTGTTCTTCCCATTTACCATGTACGACATTTGTTAAGCACTTACTGTGTGCCAGGCATTCACTGGGCTGCATGCCCTGCCAGCACTATTTCGTGTTAACCTCCCGTCTTACACAGGGTCTTCTCCCCCTTTATATACGCACCGTTATAGTTTTCATTTTTAAGGCCAGGAGATCGTACTATTTTGTAACCTTGCCTTTCTCGCTCCATACCATTGGAATTTCTTCCCGGGTTATTAAATATTCATCTCCAGAGTCATCTGTAACAGTGGCGTGAGGTTTACTGCAGGCAGGTTCCGTGCTTCTCAGCCTGGGGTGCATGTACCCCCAAGGGCAAAGCCCAGGATAAGTGTAGCACATTTTCCTAGAGCATCAATTTGATTCAAAGCTTTGGGAGGGAAAAAAACATTATTTTAATATCTAAACAAGTACAGATATACCAGAGACTAGAACAGAGGGCACCCATGAGTTTTAAAATGAAGCGGCAAAGTCCAAGATCACATGAGCTGGCTGTTATTCCCCAAAGACCCACATCCCCTCTCCTCTGAGGACGGCAGAAGCATTTGAGAAGCACTGAATTCTAGCGCTAGCCCCTCTTCTCAGATAAGGAAGCTGCGATCCAGGAAGGGGAAGGGATTGCCCACAGGCCTCGAGTGTGTATTGCAGAACCAAGCCCAGTGGCCCCCCGGCCTGTACCCCTCCCACCATCCATGTTTGGCATCACCCGTGGACTGCTCTGTCCAAGGACGTGGGTGGAGACCTTGTCACTTGAGTAGTCACTCTCCGCTTCTCGGTAGTAGAAACTCTTGACTTCCTGCAGGATCCATCTCTTAGCAGCCCTTTTCCTTTTTCACCTTGCTGGCCGGCATCCGGGCCGGCTGCTCGTGTGGTAGTAACTGTAGCCTCCGTGGGCAAAGGTCAATGCCCTTAGGCTCCGCCAGCACTTGGAGTTTTCCCTTAATGCACTGTGTTGTGAACTTGTGTCTCCTGGGCTGCTTTACCCCCGGGACTTGGAGCCTTTGTTATTGTTCTGATTATCATGTGACATTTATTGAGCACCTGCTAGATGCCACGTGCCATGCTGGGTGTTTCATCGATAGTATCTCCAGTCTTCATCACAGCTTTTCAAAGAACGTGTTATTATCCCCATTTGTTTGTTAAAAAAACCGAGTAAAAGATTATCACTTGCCCGTCATCATTCGCTCATTTATAAGTGTTTGTTGCAGACTCACAGGCAGTACTTGCACTAGACGCCATGGACAGTCATGGGGAGCAAATCTGATACCACTCCTGCTCTCACGGAACTTACAGACGAGTGGGGGAGGTGGTATTCAACAAATAATTTCACAGACCGTAGTGGGTGTAATGTAGCCCAGAGCCCGCCTAGCTGCTTCAGTGTGAACCCCCCTCGACCGCTCATTAGCCAGGTGACCTTGGGCAAGTCTCTTAACCTCTCTGTGCCTCATCTTCCTCTTCTGTGAAATGAGGATAATAGGAGTGTCAGCTTTGTAGGTACAGTGAAGAGTGACTAAATTAACACATGTGAAGCCTCAGAGTAGGGCCTTGCCCATCCGGGTGTCTCGTTGCTGCTGGTGTATGTAGAGGAGGCACAGGGCACTAGGCGTATATGGCAGGAGGACCTACTTCAGGTGACTCTGATGGAGTACTACCAGATGGGTAGCAGTTGACTTGGCTAAGGTGGGGGGCCAGGGAGGGGAGCAGGGTGTTGGAGGGATGCTCCAGGCAGAGGGAATAGTATGTACAGAGCCCAGGGGATGGGCTCAGGTGAGGAACTGCAAGGAGTGGGGCTGGCCCACTGCAGGTGGGGAGCCGTCCAGGGTAAGCATCGGGGGAGGAGGAGCCTGTGCCAGAACCACCGCTGTCTCCAGGACCCGGGCTCCCTGCACTGCACTGTTGATCCAGGCCACCGGAGATGCTCGGTGACGTGTGTCTCGTGAGCAAGCAAGCACGCGCGTGGACAGACAGCTATGTTGGCCTCATGTGGGCTTGGCTATGGGTGTTCCATTGTCGCCCAACCAGAAAAGGAGGCCATTGTCCATATACACGGTGGTGTGTGGACAGTCCCACTCCCACTACACATCCATTTCTCAGGTCCCTCTCTTCCTGGCAATAGACGGAACCAGGTGGGTTTGGATGGGAGGCTCCAACATCCAGGACTCCCCAAGGTGGCTGCTGGTGGGATCCCCACGCTGCAACCAAGCCCTCAGATCTAAGCCAGTGGTGTTCTGACATTTAGAGTAGTGGAACCCTGCATTGAAATAATCCTAGAGGAAACCCAGTGTATGGAATGGGAATGAGCAGAACTTCCACGGTTGAGGCACAGGCATAGGGACTCAGCACACTTGGTAATTCCTGGTGCACCTGGGGAAACCCTAGGGCTCGTAACGCACAATTAGAAAACCAAGGGTTGAGGCCAACCCCCATTTTCCGAGTGTGGAAATTGAGACCCAGAGAGGGGGTGACTCCACCAAGGTCACACAACTAGGAACAGACCCAGAACTGGATCTCAAACATTTGGTACCAAGATTGTCCTCCACACCCCCCTGACCACCCCACCCACCTCAGTGTAGGGTGTTGAGGTGGGGAAGGGGCACGTGGCTGTGACCTTGTCAAGAGTCCAGCCTCCAGCCCCAGTCAGGACACAGACCACAAGAGAGAAAAAACCAGAGGGCAGCCGTGGGTGGACTGTTCAGGGTCACGACCTGGTTTTCCTCTCTCTTTTAATTGAGTTTGAGGTGGTGGTTTTTTTGTTTCCTTAAGAAATGGGAAAGAATGAAGCTGCGTAAACACAACGAAGTTAACTCTGAAAAACCTCCTGCCATTTTAACTCTGTTACTGGAGAAATAAAAGAGAAATAATTTGTCCACCCACACTGAGCTCTTTCTGACGAAGGTAGGTGAATATTGCTTTGCTAACCGAGGGTGACTGCTGGCGATGGAGCCGCGCTGACTGATCCCGGATTGAGGGGAGCACAGCAGCCCCGGAAGGAGCGCCCGCCCTGCTCGGCAGCGCCCGAGTCATCGGCCCGCGTGTCCGCCTTCCGCAGGTCTGCCCCAGCCGGTAGTGATGGAGGCGCTGGACCAGGCCGAAGGGCTCTCGGACTCGCAGAGAGAGATGCCACCGCCCCCAGCTCCTTCACCGCCCTCGGAGCCGGCTCAGAAGCCGCCACCTCAAGGCGCCGGGAGCCACTCCCTCACTGTCAGGAGCAGCCTGTGCCTGTTGGCTGCCTCCCAGTTCCTGGTAAGGACATCGCAGGCCTGGCTGGGCCTGGAGAGAGGGCGGGGTGAGGGACAGCCCTCCACTGCCTCCCAAGATGGCCGCCTGGGGATACAGAGGGATGAGGGGCCTTCTTGGTGCCCTTCAGTGACTCCCAGCCTCGAGCTGGTGTGAGGAGAAGGCGGGAGTCCTGAGCTACAGCCTCAATGGCTAAGCCTCTCACAGCCTGCCCTCCCCAAGCCGGGAAGCAGGAGCGCAGGCCCCTGCAGGGGTCTCTCTGAGGACTTCCTGTCTGTGGAGGCGGCTCTGGGAGACTTCCCCTTTTATGCGTGTACCTGGGGGCCCCCTCTGGAAAGGGCTTTCTCTTGGCTCCCTTCGGTTGGCTTTTCCCCAGGGAGAGTCCTGAGGCCTTCTCTGGGCACAGTACCTGGCCCTTCCCTCAGCGGAGCAATCTGGACCTTAGGGGGCCTGGGTGAGGCTGAAGTGCACTCTGGAGGGGGATGTGGGGGCAAGGAGCCAGGGCTCCGAACTCAGTCCGCTGTCCCTGGCTGCCCCAGCTTGCCTGCGGGATGCTCTGGCTCAGCGGCTATGGCCCCCTCTGGTCACAGAATGCCACAGACCTCCTCTCCTCCTCGCTCACACTCCTGGAACAGCTGGGACCCCTGGTGAGTAAGCCGCGGGAGCCCCAGGGAGGAGGGAGCTGTTGGGGGCCTCCAGTCCCGCCAGCCCCCGCACGGGGCTCCTCTGAGTTCAGAAGATACTTCCCAGCCCCTACAGCGCCTCTCCCTGCCCACCCCCCAGACCTGCTCCGAAGTTTCAGAGCTCGGTTCTGTCCCTGTTGAAACAGATGAGAACCAGGCCCCCACCACCACCCTGACCTGTTTGTCTGATCTCCTCCAGGCCTGGCTGGGCGTTGGGACCTGGGAAGTCCCCAGCCTGCTGCTGGTCTCTCTGACTGTGGTCCTCGTCACCACCCTGGTGAGGCGCCTCCTGACCCCACCTCGGGGCTCCCCTCCTCTGGCCCGATCCCCACCAGCTCCCATCTGACCCACAGACTAGACATTCTGGGTGGGGCTGGGGACGGGGTATCTGTCTCCTTTCGCAGTGGGCCCAGCCTGGGGGTTGAGTCACCTTCCTTCTCAAAGTTGGTTTGCAGTGTTCCAGGGGGAGAGGGGCTGAGGCGGGAAGAAGACTGGAGTAGGAACCCCACACCCCCCCAAGAAGACCTCAATGCACCAGAAACTGAGCGTCAGGGGAGGGAAGGGGCAGGCAGGACAAGGGGGGGTGGAGCCTCCCGTCCAGGTGAGGGGTGCTGCTGTGTAGACGGGGGCAGGGGCTCAATCCCATGGGCACCCAGTCACCAGGGGCAGCCGGCATGTCCCAGGTCCATGATGCCATATGCCCCCAACTAGATGTGGCACCTCCTGAGGGCTCCCCCAGAGCCACCCGCCCCACTGCCCCCCGAGGACAGGCGCCAGTCGGTGAGCCGCCAGCCCTCCTTCACCTACTCGGAGTGGATGGAGGAGAAGGTTGAGGACGACTTCCTGGACCTGGACCCTGTCCCCGAGACCCCTGTGTTCGACTGCGTGATGGACATCAAGCCTGAGGCCGACCCCGCCTCCCTGACCGTCAAGTCCATGGGTCTGCAGGAGAGGTGGGAGGGGTGGAGGAGGGGTGGGCTCCACGGGCCCTGGATCTCTCAGCTCCTGCTCAGGAGGGCAGGTGCCTGACTCAGACTCACCGTGCCCAGGACAGAGCGGACCTCATAGCTTAGCCAGCGTAGACACACACCCTTCAGGTCTGGTTCTGGCTCATGTAGATCAGAATACCCCAAGGTGAATGCTGAGAAATACTGTCGCTGCACACGAGCGCATAGGCATACACAGGTGTATACACGTGCACACTCACACACACTCCTGTGCCCAAGTAAGCTTGCGTACGTTTCTTTACTGCAGGACCTGTCAAGGCCTTTAACATGCTTGTGTTCGTGGTAAATCAACAAGCGGGTAGTGTGTGGCATTCCTCAAAGTCACTTGACCACAGAACCTGACTCCCGTATAGTGTCTCATAGTGTTCTGCAGAGCGCTCTCTGGGAGGTGTCCACACCCTCTTCTCAGAGCCTCACTGGGTAAGCCAGGTCACACCAGGTTTGACTTGCTGACATGATGTCATGGAAAGAGCACAGGATGGGGCCGGCCAGGTGGCGCAGTGGTTAAGTGCGCACGCTCCGCTTCGGCCGCCCAGGGTTCACAGGTTCGGGTCCCGGGTCCGCACCAACGCACCACTTGTCGAGCCATGCTGTGGCGGCGTCCCATATAAAAGTAGAGGAAGATGGGCACAGATGTTAGCCCAGAGCCAGTCTTCCTCAGCAAAAAAAAAAGAGGAGGATTGGCATTGGATATTAGCTCAGGGCTGATCTTCCTCACAGAAAAAAAAAAAGAAAAAGCACGGGATGAGGAGTCAGAAAACCTAGCTTCTTATTTCAGCTCTGCCACCGCCTTATGGTGAGAGCTTGGGCAATTCTTGTACTCTCTCCGGGACTCAGTTTCCCTTTCTATATAATGAGGACCCTTCCCGTTAGGTGCCTTTAAACCCTGAACACAGTAGAGTTTGTCCAGTGTAGACATCTTTGCTGTTGCTGTGCTGCCCCTGGACTTTCTTTCCCTGACGGCCAAGGGTCCTGGCTTTCCTAGATGAGATGTCCTTACCTCACTGGCAACCTCATCCCAGGTGGCCGGGCCCAGGACTGTGATACAGAGGGTGGAGCCCGGCTTCTCTGCTCTAGGCAGGTGCCCTGTCTCTGTGAGCTTCTGGGGGCCACAGGGCCAGGAACCGCCTCCAGCCATGACAGAGGAGAGTCCGGGGGAGGGCTGTGTTGAGGTTGTCTGGGATGGAACCTTTGCTCCTGGGGCCCCAGCCCTCACTCAGCTGCTCCACTGAAGGAGGCAGGAGACGGGGGTCATGTCAGGCCTAAGCCTCGGGCTCAGACTGTGCTCCTTACGTCAGGGATGCTGTCACACTCCCACTCCTCCTCGGGGAGCCCATCCCTCCCCAGTCCTGATCTTGCCCCCCACTCGTCTTCCTGCTCCAAGGCCCCCAGCGGATGCCCCTCACTGCCCCCGATACTCACTCCCCCTCTCCCGGTCCTTCCAGGAGGGGCTCCAACGTCTCCCTGACCCTGGACATGTGCACGCCAGGCTGCAGCGAGGAAGGCTTCGGCTATCTCATGTCCCCACGCGAGGAGTCAGCCCGCGAGTACCTGCTCAGCGCCTCCCGCGTCCTCCAGGCCCAGGAGCTTCATGAAAAGGCCCTGGACCCCTTCCTGCTGCAGGCAGAATTCTTTGTGAGTCCGCTAGCCCCCCTACGGTGGGCAGCCCTTTCTGCTCACGTCGATCACCCATCTCGCAAAGCAGTGGAACGGGGCCCCCAGAACTCAGCATCTGATGGCTTAGCATCATTTCGTTTTCAGCTCTCCCACGGTCTTGGGCAAGCGGCGTCATCTGGACAATGGGGATAAAAAAGATAGGCATGTTGCAAGGATTAAAGAGATCAGCAACGTGTGCAAGTCTGGGGGGTTGGTGTACAGCGGCATTCCCGACCTTTATTGCCCAGTGCTTTGCTTCGAGAGCCGCAGAAATGCTTCTCTTCGGATGGTCCTGTTTCCCCACTCTCTTCTCGCCCGACGTCACCACACATTGTTCGTCCTCCTTTGAAATCCCTCCACCTGGCTTAGGCTCTAGCTTAGGGTGGTCCTAGTCACCTCCCCCCCAGCCCTCTGCAGCAGCCTCCAGCTGCCTCCTGTTGGACCCTGAGGGGCCCAATAAGTGACACCCCGGCTTTACCTGCCTGAGCGCTCAACCAGTTAAGAGCTGAGACCTCGGAGATCACAATGTCACCTTTGTTTTTGTTGGTAAAGGCTGGCTTTGAAATGAGGCTGAGGTATGTAGCAATAGTGAGCTTCCAACTCACACTAATACCAACCGCAAAATTAACACTTTCCACCCACCCTGCGCGGTGCTGGCACATCGCCGGCCTCACCCCACGGGGCGCCCCTATATTCTTTCTTGGCAGGAGGGCCCTGAGGAGGAAGAAGGCAGGGGCTGGAGCCCAAAAGCCCAGTGTCTCAGTCAAACACACCCAGCAGGGAACTCGCCCACCTATGTGGGCAGGAATGGGCGAGAGGCCGTGATACTTGGGGGGAGTCCCTCCTGGGGGAAGCCAGAGGGGTGGGGAACCCGCGTGCCTCCCTCACAGCTCCCTTCGCCCCAGGACCCGCCCCACCCAGACCGACGGCTCTCCCCTCTGAGAAGACCGCCATCACCCTCTGACCCACTGCTCCGAGTTCTCCAGGACTTGGCTTGCCTGCCTTACCCGAGCTGGGCTGGCCCCAGCCCCCTTTCCAGCCTCGTGCCCCCCGAGCCCTGCAGGGACTATCCACTTCAACTGAGCCACCCCCTGTGCCTCTACTCACATCGTCCCGCCCTGGATGCCTCTGGAAAGCCTTTCTCGACCACCCCAGCCTCACTCCCTCTCTGAGTTCACATGCCATCACCTCCCCTTGAAGCAAGGGCTGCGTCCTCTGTGTCTGTCCTGTTCAGTGGATCCTGTCGACTTTGCCCAGAGACAAAGGGACATAGTTTGCACACCCACTCCAAGGGCACTTTTGCACATGTTTTTTATTTTTTCATTCTCACAACAATCCTAGAAGGTGAGTATATGATCTTCATTTACAAAGCCCAAACTTAGTGTGTCCCAAAACAATGAGCACTCTACAATTGTGTGCCATCAGGTGCTAACCTATGTGGACAGTAGAAGGGGAGTGAAGAGACGAGAGGACTGGGGAGTCGTCCTGGAGGACATGGGGCAGGCAGGGCTGGCGAGAGGGTGAGACCTGAGAGGATGGGAAGGATTTGGAGAGATGAAGAGCAGAGGGACCAGTGTCCCCGCAAGTGGAATGCCGTGCGCTCGGCCTGGGAGGCAGGACGGACAACGGCATGTCAGCAACAGGGAAGGGACCGGCATAGCTGGAGGGTGGGTCTCCTGAGAGCGGCTGGTGGTAAAGAAAGGGCAGATCAGAGAAGTCCTCACTTCTCTGTGCCAGGTAGAGAAGTTTGGACTTGGAGCTCTTGGCACAGAGAGTGATTGGGAGGAGCTCAGAAGGAGGCTCCTTTCCTGCTGGAGCATCAGGGAAGGCTTCTCAGAGGAGGTGGCATTTAAGATGGACAGGACATAAGAAGATGAGGATTGGGGGGACGTTACCCCAGAGTGAGCCCCACAACCCAAGGTCCTGAGGTGGGGATGCCCAGGGCGGGAACACGGATCAGCAAAGCCACTCAGTTTGGCTGCAGCACAGGGAGTGTGGAGGAAGGCAGTGACCGGCCAGGTCACTTGTTCTTTCGTTCATCAACCGTTTATTGAGTGTCTACTATGTGCCAGACTGGCCCTCAATGAACAATAGTAATAATAACATTTATTGGGGCCGGCCCCATGGTGTAGCGGTTAAGTGCGCGTGCTCCTCTACTGGCGGCCCAGGTTCGGATCCCAGGCGCGCACCAACGCACCGCTTGTCAGGCCATGCTGCGGCGGCGTCCCATATAAAGTGGAAGAAGATGGGCATGGATGTTAGCCCAGGACCAGTCTTCCTCAGCAAAAAGAGAATTGGCATGGATGTTAGCTCAGGGCTGATCTTCCTCACACACACACACTAAATAAATAAATAAATAAATATTTTTAAAAATAACATTTATTATACCCTCAGTGTGTGCCAGGCACTCTTGTAAATGGTTTTTGTGCGCACTAACTCATTTAACAGTGAATGTTTGTTGAATGAATGTGTGCACTCAAGCCAGCCCCTGGACTAGACACTGGGGGCACAGCAGCCCCCGGATTCAAACACCTGTGTGGGCCAGCCCTCAGCTGCTCACACCCCCATCTCCTCCTCCTACAGGAAATCCCCATGAACTTTGTGGACCCAAAAGAATATGACATTCCTGGGCTGGTGCGGAAGAACCGGTACAAAACCATCCTTCCCAGTGAGTACTCACTGCCCCGGGGGTGCGGGTGGCTCGCCCCCACCTGGGTGCCCCTCACCCTGAGGGAGACCTTAACCCCAGAGCTGCGCCTCCAGGGGTGATGGGACACTGGTCACTGGAGGACAAGGGATGGAGGGTGGGGGTGCCCAGTGCAGGGAGACACCTCACACAGCACACTCTCTGGACCCTTGCCCTGCCCAAGTGTTGTGCTGGGCTCTGTGGAAACCCAGAGAAAAGGTGACTATGACAGCAGCTCCTGGACAGCACATGGTGACTGAAATGTTTTCACACCCTTCATCTCTTCAGAGCTGGCAGATTTTAAGGAGAGGGAATTAAGGCTCAGAGAGGTTTCGTGGCTCATCCACAGTCACACAGCTGGGGAAGTACAGAACTGAGTTTCAATCCTGGGCCTCTGCAACCCCAGAATGAGGTTCTTTTGTCTGCCTTGAGTTCAGTTTGGTCAGATTATAAACTCTCTAACAGGCAGAGCCACCCCACAAGGGCATGAGCTGTCTGACAGGAAGTAAGCTCCCCGTCACTCAAGGTGTTCAAGCAAGGCTGCATGAGCAGTCCCTTGGAAGGTCTGAGAGGGATTTTCCCCCTTGGAGGGCGTTAGACCAGGTGACCTAATGTTCCTCTTCCAGCCCTGGGGTGCCATTTTCAGGTAACTTTCATCAAGCCCCTCTGTGCCTGTCACCCCTGCCAAGTTCTGGCCCCAGGCCCCAGGGCTGGCTTGGAGGTGACTTGTTGAAAGTGAAGCCCCACAAACCTACTCCGGTCGGTTTTTGGAGTAACGAGGCTTTAAAAAGGCAGTTTTGCCATCAGCATCTCCAGCAACATGTAAGATGTCATGACTTATTTTTAACTTTTAAAATATCGACTTGTGGTTGCTATGGTTACACAGTCTCTAGGTAGTTCCGGTTAAACAGAGCACCATTTAAGGCCAGGATGCATTATTCAGGGCTGCTCACCTCTTCCCTCGTCTCGCCCCCACAACCTAGCCCCACCTGGAGGGAGGGGCTCGGGTACCCCAGAACCTAGGGTTCTGCTGGCCACTCAGGATGGCCACTGGGAGATGGTGGGAGCCAGGCCATCTCTCCACCTGGTCCCCACTGAATTGTCGAGAGGCCTTGAGCCACCTCCAGCCCTGCCCTGAGCCAACAGTGAGTCTTCTCTGTGCCAGCAAGAATTGACCCTGTGCCCTCAGAGCCTGGGATGGGGAGGGGGTGACAAGAGGGCAGGTCAGGTGTGGCAGAGGCCGGTCAGATCCAGGACACCCTGAGGTTTCTTCTCTTATTTATTTGGCACATGTTTCCTGAGCTTCTGCCTCAGGGGCTGAGAATTCAGACATGAGTGAGACACAGACTGCGCACAGGGAGCCCACAGTCTAATGGAGAGACAGGTCCGTGGACAGTTAGAATGCAGAGTGACCAGTAACCCAGCTGGCAGCGCTGAGGACAAGATGCAGGGGAGCGAGTTCTGTCCATTCGCCACTGTGCTCGGGCACCAAAATAGTGCCTGGCAGATAATGGACCTTCTGCACCTGTTTGAGTGAGTGAGTGAATGAATGAATGCATGCATGCCTGTGTGCATATCCCTCAAATCGAGCTCTCTCTCTCCATCCTCACTGCCAAATACTGTTTGGGGTCAGGGCTGCCATGCTGCCCAATTCTGGGGCACCCTTTACATAGACTGCACTGACCTGATGCCCCTGGGGCATGCCGGGCAGGGTGGCCCTCCGGCCCCTGACACCTCTGATGTGGATCATTGCAGTCATCTCCTGCCTGGTCCCCTGACTTACGCATTCTCCCCTCCTGTCCGTCCTCTACTGTTGTCACAAAAATGATGCAAAACAGAAATCCAGTCCTGACATTCTTCTCCTGTCATTGTCACCCTTGTAATCCTCGGGTTTAGGTCCAGCCTTATAAGCGTGGTTTAGAAGACCCTTGGTCAGCTGGTTGCTCTCCAGCTCATCTCTCACCAACGTCCCCTGACCCTGCCTTGTGCACTGGAATTGGACAGAACAGTGTTCCTGACTCCTCCTCCTGCTGGTCCTTCAGCCCTAGCCCGGGTGCCACCTCTTCCAGGAGCCTAACCACCCAGCTGAGTCAGGGCCCCTCTGCTCCCTCAGCCCACATGCTGCCTGTCTGCCTGCCCAACACTTGCGGGCAGGGACCATGCCTTGTTTATCTAGAGTCCCTGCTCTCGGGCACAGTGCCAGGCACAGAGTCAGTGCTCAAGAGGGTCAGTAGAACCGTGACCACCCCCACAGCAGCTCTTTAGTACTGAAGGCCCCGGTGTCTGGACAGAGGAGTGCCCACTTCTGGCCCCTAATCTGGGCAGGCGCCGACAAGGAGCAGGGCGATGGCCCACGTGTGGCTCCCTGCTCTTCTCTTCTGCCGTCACCCCGAGCCTGCTTCACTTACCCTCCACTCCTGATGACACCCTTCTATGCCCCCTTCACCTGCCCCACCCCCAAATCACCTGCCAAAACCTCAGGCCCTAGAGCTGGCGCGTAACGGGGCTGGAGAGAGCAGCCTCGTGTGTGTCACCTCCCGTTCTACCCGGTTTACAATCCTTCTTTTTACCTGTTAACCTGCAGTGGAACTTGTAAGCATGGCAGTAATACAGCAGCGATCTGCTGCATAGAGTGTGTCCTGTGTGCATGGCTAAGTTACTGGTCTATGGCTTCAGTGACGTTCACGCATTTACCCTCTACAAGATGAGAGAGGTTGTGATGGGGGAATGTCCCTGGTTTACAGATAAGGCACAAGATCAAGTAACTGGCCCCATTGACACTGTGAGTGAGTTGCAGAGCCGGGACCTGAAGCCAACTCTCTGGCTCGGTGGTGTGGACTCTAGCTGCTCCCCAGTACTGCCTTTGAGAGCCCCCTGCTGTGCGCGCCGGAAGTGCCGTTAGTCTAGCCTCCCTGTACAGGAGAGAGACCGAGGCCCAGAGAAGGGATAAGGCAGTGAGCTGGGGACAAAGCTAGACCAGGGCCCCAGGCCCCCAGCCACCTTCCTGCCCCCCGCACCACCCCCCGCTTCTCTGGCCCGGCCTCTGCAGGCTGACAGAAGAGTCAACACAGAGAGGCTCTGGCTGGAAACAAATTCTACCCCAGGAAGAGGAGCAGGATGTTAAGAGAATCTGTTACAATGGGATTTGACATGTGAATAGACTGGAAAGGAAAAAAACCCTTTGTGTACAGGTGTGTCTGCTGCTAAGACCCTACAGTGTCGTGTCAGATGTGGAAGCTTTGCTTCTTTCATCCTAGTGTTCTCCCTCAGCTTTCTGCCCCCAGGTCTTAACAGCCCTGCGTATTTATAAATACTTTACGGTTTACATAGCACCGTCGCAGCTGTTCTCTCAGTTATCTTCCCAACAACCTGAGGAAGTAGGCATCTTTGCCCCCATATTACAGATAGGGAAACTGAGGCTTAGGAAGGCCGTGTGCTTTACAAGCGTACACAGCACATCAGTGACAGCGTAAACTCAAACTCTAGTGGTCCCCGCTGTCCAGGATATGTACTCTAAGTAATTCTCTCTCCTCTCCAGAACGTGAGACACAGTGAGTACAGGGCAGCTCAAGGGACACAGGCAGGGGCAGGCATTGATGCTACAGAGGGAGTGACCCAGGGCCTCTCTCTCTCCCCTCCTCTTCAGCCCAGGCCCTCACCTGCCTGAGTGGGCCGCGGGGATGGGTCAGTGTTTTGCTACTGGGCAGGGAAAGGAGGAACTTCAAGAGTCACAGAAGAAATGTGGGTGTCCTGAAGTGGGCCAGACAAGGTGGGCTTTGCACCAGAGGGATAGCACACGTCACACCCCAGCCTCACCTGTCTCCCCCCACCCCAGACCTTCACAGCAGAGTATGTCTGACCTCGCCAGACCCTGACGACCCTCTGAGTTCCTACATCAACGCCAACTACATCCGGGTACGTAGCCCCATCCCGACGGCCTCTCCCTGAAAGGGAGGCCAGAGCCGATGGGATCCAGCCCCCAGGCTTGTCCCTAAGCCGTGCAGCTCCTGCTAGCCCCCAGGAAGAGCCTAATGTGGGGACTGGGCCCAGGAGCACTGCCTCTGAGCCTGACAGCCTGGACTTGGCTGACCACAGGGCTATGGTGGGGAGGAGAAGGTGTACATCGCCACTCAGGGACCCATCGTCAGCACGGTCGGCGACTTCTGGCGCATGGTGTGGCAGGAGCACACGCCCATCATTGTCATGATCACCAACATCGAGGAGATGAACGAGGTAGGCCCTGTGTGCTGTTGCCAGGTGCCTGCCGCTGTGCGCCCTGCGCTGAGCATCTTGTTTCCCTCGTATTAACCCTACAACAGTCTCGGAGGCTGGTGGTGGTCACTCAGCTGCCAGGGTGAGGCTCAGCGAGGTGAGCTCATTTGGTCAGAGGCAGAGCCTGGCACTGGCCTCTCCACCTCCAGTGCCCGTGATCTCAGACACAATGCTCTGGTGCCTCCCAGCTGGGGCTGACACTGGCTACGTCTGTACCCATAATAGCCCATTTCATTGAACCTCCAGAAAAGTCCTTTACAATGGGTATTACTTCCATTTTCCAGATGAGGAAACTGAGGTTCAGAGAAAGAAAGTAACTTACAGCTTAGGAAGCTGAGATTTGAACCTAGCACTCTAACCACAGACCTGTTGCCCTTCTGTGTCTCTCCCCGCTGGCCCTGGAGGGGCGTGGGGAGAGTGTGGTTGGGAGCTGGGAGTGTGTCGCAGCGTGGTCTGGGCCCCTGCAGAAGTGCACCGAGTACTGGCCGGAGGAGCAGGTGGTGTACGACGGTGTCGAGATTGCCGTGCGGAAAGTCATTCACACTGAGGATTACCGGCTGCGGCTCATCTCCCTCAGGGTGAGGCCTGGGGCTGGGCCAGGCGGATGGGGGACAGGGGCCTGATTGGAACTCCACAGAGGACAGGGTCCCAGAGTCCACTGTAGTGGAAATCAAGGCCTGTGTCACTGCCAGGACTCACTGATAAGCAGGGACAAGGGAGGGGTGATTGGGCTGGGGGCCAGAGGCAGGGCCAAACCTCAGTTGTGATTTATGCTATTGGGTTCTCTCTCAGTCTACGCTGTCATTCATGATGCCTTCCAGCTCTGTTTCACATGCACCCAAGTCAAGGAGTGTTCTTAAAACTGAAGGTCCATTGTGACTTTGAGACCCTGCCTAGAAACGTCCCTTCACCTGGGATGCTGGGCTTCTGGCCTGTAGTACCCAGTCTGTCCGCCAGAGGGAAGGGACTCCTTGCTGCATTTGGGTTGCACAGGGAGGTTGTGGTTACAGAAAAAGGTAAAAAAAAAAAAAAAAAAAAAAAAGGAAGACGTACAAAATATGAGCAATACACAACAGCCCAGAAGAATGGGGGGAGGTATCCTCCCACCCTGAAGTTGTGCTTCTTTCAGGCTCAGCATAATAGAAGAGACGATTCCTTTGGAATCAGGAGAATTAGTGGGTTCCGTTTTTGAGAAATGATAAGACCCGTGTTTGGGGAAGGTGGAGCCACTGTAATGACCCCAAAGGCTGGAGGAGGTGAGCTGGGCGCCAGGAAGCTGACACCCCATCCAGAAACAGCCTGGGAGGCCCACTGATGTGGCAGCCACAGGGCCCTCCTCAAGGCCTGGTCTTGTGCCTCTGAGCTGCCCCCTCCCACCAGAGAAGCTGCAAGGCGGGGTGTCAGGGAGCACTCAGCCCCCGAAGGGCAGTGCCCACCTGACCAGCTCCGAGATAGGGGTCTTGCTGGAGGACAGAGGGGCCAGGAGGTGGAAGGTGGAGGCCATGATAGCTGTCCCAGCCAGATAACCCAGGGGCCCAAGGAGCCAGCTTCCTGTTTCCTCAGAAAGAGAGGCTGAGGTGAGGTGGGGCAGTGCCACGGGCCTGCTTAGAGAAGGACCGGGGCAGCTTAGGATCTAGGGGTATTTACTTCTATCCATGAGCGTTTCCAAGCACCTGCCCTGGGCCTGATTCTGGGTTGGGTACTGGGAACAACAGAGCTGTCCAAAGGCTGGACTCTGTCCTCAAGGAGAACCCATAAAATGGTAAGTACTGAGCTAGAAATAGGTAAGAACACAGAAGAAGGACACTCTACCAGCTGGGGTGCTCAGGGAGGGCTACCTAGAAGTGGTGATACTGAAGGGGTTTTGAAGGATGAGTAAGAGTTGGCCAGGGGGCAAACAAGTGGGGAGAGCATTCCAGGGAGAGAAAAAAGTAAAAGTGAGAGCATGGAAGATAGAATAACTTTGTGTGTGTGCGCATGCGTGTGCACACGCATGCATGTGCCTGTAGCAGAGATCTTATCTACAAAACATATGGAGTGTGGGAGCATCGATTACCAGTACACAGGGGCAGGAGATGGGCCTGGAAGGGTAGACCTTGTACTGTGTGTCTTATTTGCCAGGGTGAAGACTAAGGAGAGTGGGATGTATTCAGAGAGCCAGGAGAGCCATCGAAGGGCTCTGAGCAGGAGGGCAGCATGTCAGATCTGTGCTGTAGACAGAGCATTTGACCGCCATGGAGATGGGGCAGTCGGGGGGAGGGAGAGGTCTCACCCGGTGGAGAGACGATCAAGGCCCATGTGGTGGAGAGGGGAGATGGAGGGGAGGGGAAAGGACCGCACTTGCCGGGGGTGGGGGTGGGGGTGGGCAGGCAAAGCATAGTGAGGTGAGAGGAAGGGTCCCGGGCTCTGGTTGTGTGACTAAGGGGTGACTGGGCTGTTTAAGACGAGGAACGGGGGAGACAGGAATGAGTGGAGAAGGGGCTCTTGGCCTCTCTGGATGATCCTGGAGTTGCTGGGGCAGAGCTCACGTGAAGACCAGTGCCAAGGCTGCTGACCAGCCCCTGCTACCACGCTGGCTTTGGGCCTCTGGTGCCACTGGGCAATATGGGGTAGAGGGCAGAGGCCAGGGGTCCCACTCTTGTGTCCTCCCTCCTGTGTTCTTCCCCTCCCATTCCATCTCCATCTCTGGGCTGGTTTGTGGGCTCTGAGTTCACGTGTACCTGGGGTGGGCCTCTGTCTCCTGGACAGAGCGGGACCGAAGAGCGAGGCCTGAAGCATTACTGGTTCACGTCCTGGCCTGACCAGAAGACCCCAGACCGGGCGCCCCCCCTCCTGCACCTGGTGCAGGAGGTGGAGGAGGCAGCCCAGCAGGAGGGGCCCCGCTGCGCCCCCATCATCGTCCACTGCAGGTGGGTCCCCTCAGCCACCTGCTAGGGCAGGGCAGCCTTCTACAGCACCCCCCACCCCAGGCTGCCCCGCCCCTCACCCCGCCCATCCCCTCTGCCCTCAGTGCAGGGATTGGGAGGACTGGCTGCTTCATTGCCACCAGCATCTGCTGCCAGCAGCTGCGGCATGAGGGCGTGGTGGACATTCTGAAGACCACGTGCCAGCTCCGTCAGGACAGGTCAGCCCGTGGGTGGGGGTGAGGCACATGGGGTGGCACAGAGGGACTGACACGTGCAAGGGGCAGGAGGACACAGCAGGTGTGGACTGACTGGTGGACAGGGAGTAGGGGGGACAGATGGGTTGAGGGGCTGGGTCCAGGCAGTGGTGGCTCAATGAAGAGGGAAGAGAAACAGCTGGTGGGCTGCAGGACGGGCTGAGTGATAGCACACGTCATCTCTGTCCCTCCTATCTATGCCAGAGCTGGGAAGGACAAGGGGAAGCAGAGGGGAGTGGCTGGCAAGGGTTGGTCTCTCCAGGCTACACAAAGACAAGGCCCCTCACAAACGATCGGTGCTCCGCGGGTTTGAGGGGCACCCTCCCGAGCCCATCCCTCAAGACCCAATCCCCACTGAGCGTCTCTGCCCGGCAGGGGCGGCATGATCCAGACATGTGAGCAGTACCAGTTTGTGCACCACGTCATGAGCCTCTACGAGAAGCAGCTGTCCTGCCAGGCCCCGGAGTGACCACTCCTCCCCCGAGGTCTTCTGAGTCTGGGCCCCCACTCCAGCCACACGCAGGGCCCTGCCTTGGTCCTGGCCTGCTCCCTGCCCCTCTTGCTTCCTTCTCTTCAGTCTGCTCCCTCCCTCCTCCGTCAGCCTCGGCCTGGCCCCTGCCCCCCAACATAGCTCTTCCTACTGTACATATTGGGGAGTGGGGCGGGGGGGTATGGATGTGCCAGGCTAGGTCTGGGGCCCCAGGGCCTGACGCACACCATGCAGACCCGGGGCCTTGGTTTTTAACAATGGTTCCATGGCTACTTGATCCACAACGTTTCCAGGCCGCACTCCAAGTGTCCTCCCGCAGCGTGTCGTCTGTCAGTCCATCTCTGCCGTCTGTACCGGACACTGTGTCTCCTCAGCCCAGAAAGGGGGGAATGAGCTCCAGCCCCAGCGCAGCCCAGGCAGAGGTGCCAGCCTTGGGCCCCCACCCCACTTCTCCCAACAGGCAGACTGCATTTTGCTCCCAGTTATGGGGACCAGGATGGGGAGAGGGCCTGGGGACCTGGAGATCAGGCATGGGGGGTTCCTGAGTGGGGAGAGATCCCAGCTGAGGGAGAGGTCTCTGGGTTGGGGGTGTAATCACAGCCAGAGTAGCCTCTGGGTACCAGATGCCCTCAGGAGGCGGTGACCAGCCTGTGAGGCATTGGGGAGAAAGGGGACATTTGGGGACTGTGAACCCAGAGGCCCTGGGCCCTGGTGGGGGTGGGAGAGGGGGAGCTCGAGGGTGGGGTGGGGACCTGGCCCCAGACCTGTGTGAAACATGTCTCTGTGTCGCTGTGGGAGAGCCTTCCCAGGGCCTCACGTGTGTAGCTCTGCGTGTGTTCCCGTGTCCATGCGTGTGTTGAGAGCCCATCAGCAGGGCATGCATGACTCTCTGGCAACATGCGTTATCTTGGAGCCACGTGTTTTTATTGCTGAATTTAAATATTTATTCCACGGCAGACAGAGACATTTGGTGTCTTTTTATAATTTGCTCGTGGTCATTGAATAGAGCAATAAATGGAGCATTTGGAGCAAAACTAGACTCCCAGGTCTGTGTGATTTCCTTTGGCCTCCACTCCCTGCCTCCCGGTACCCCAGTCTTCGTGCGCCCCCTTCTAGTACAGGTTCACTCGTGGGTGTGCACGGGAGCAATACACACACACACACAGCGTGGCCCTCAAGATCTCTGGCGCCCCCTTGTGGATGTTTGGAGTATGGCGCGAATGCGGATTTGGGAAGCCAAAGTCCATTTGGCAAGATTCTCACACACTCTCACCCACCCCTGGAGTGGGTGGAGCCATGGGGAGCCTCAGGGACAGGTGTGGGAGGCTTCCAGGAAAGGCAAAGTGGCCAGCAGGCCACCAGCTCTGACAGATGGGCCAGAGAGGCCAAGGCTGGGGCAGGAGGACGTTCAGGTCACACCCAGGCCCCTCGCTGTTGGCCAGCCCACTTCTCCCGTGTTAGCCCTACAGGTCCAGCAGCAGATGCCACCCAGCAATTTAAGGCCAGGGCTGAGAGCAACCCCTCCCAAGGGCCCGGGGACTCTGCCTGTGGGCTCAGATGCTGAGCCCTCTCAGACACTCCTGCTCTGTTCTTACCCCTGCCCCCAGGGATGCAGGAAAAGTAGCTGTCATGCCACTGCTGGCAGGCAGGGGTCACCCCAGGGCCAGGGGGCGTCCAGGGCAGGGCTGCTGACCAACCAGCAGGCCCTTACAAGGTACCAGAACCCTGTGTGGGCCAGTCAGGGTCCAGGCAAGCAGGTATGCTACAGACGACGACGAGAGAACAGGGAATGTCTTGAGCAGCTGGGATGGATGTCCTGGAGAAGGGGGGCATGCTCTCCAGCCACCCTCCAGCAGGAGGAGGGGCCTTCCTACCTTCTAGCCAGATTAGGAGGAGAGGGCTGGAGGAGTGGGAAGGGGGCACAGGCTGACATTGCCTTCTCCTCCCCCAGGGTGGCTCTGTGAGGCCACTCAGGCTGTGCGTGCATCACACGTGGAATGCGACACCAGTGGCATTCCCTGGATTTGTGCAAAGGGACAGACCTGCTTGACCCTCCCCGACTCACCCCCTCCCAGTCCCTAGAAAACACAGACCTGTCACATTGCTCCCCAAGCCCTGTAGGACTGTGTGTGCACACATACGTGTGTGTGTGCATGTGTGCGTGCGCCTGCACACGCTACGCTGAGCCCCTTGGCTCAGAGACGTCCCACTCAGCAATGAGAACCAAAACCTCTGCCACAAGGAGAAGAAAAGTACCCCTGGACCACCCCCCAGCCTCCAGCCCCCCTCCTGGCAGTTCCTCCAGCCCTGGCTCCAGCCTCACCCCCCCACCCCCACCCCCCTGTGCCCTCCCCCCACCACCACCCCACAGTGTGCCATCTTGCTGGGGCAGCTGAGCTTGAGTAAGGGATCTCCCCCAGGGGGCCAGACACTTAGGGAGCTGGTGACTCCTGGTGGCCCCACTGCTGGGGCAGAGGAGGAAGGAGACTGGCCAGTCTAGAGCCCAGGCGCCAGCTGCACCTGCAAAGCCGTGCACACAGCGTTCGAGGGTTAGGAGGGACTGGTCACGTGAAGGTAAGGCTTCCCTCTTCCCTCAGGAGGCAGGCAGAGCCTGCTACCTCCCGAGCCCAGAGGGGACAGCAGGAGCTGGGACAGGGGAGTGGTCTCAGAAGCCAGAGGTAGAAGCAGGCCAGGCAGAAATATATCACGGGGGGCGGGGGGTATAAAGTTCCGCCTCAAACTGCCTGGGACAGAAGAAGGCTTTTGGGTCCCCTGGAAGGGCACTGGACTGGGAGTCAGAGGCCAGGAGTCCAGCCTGAGTGAACTTGGACAGGTTATTTCTCTCGGACATCAGTTTCCTAATAGATGAAGTAGGAGTTAAAGAGTGCCACACTAGTGAGCTAAAAGCTGGTATGTACATCCATTCGTTGACAGACTGTGGAGCTGGCAACAAGACTGAGGGCGCTCTCTCTGAGCCAGTGTGGAGAGCTCCAAGATGGATTAAGGGAACGAGAGGGGCTGAACGGTGCATATCATGGGCTGCCTCACATCTAAAGAGGGGACGAGGACAAAAACGTATTCACATTTCATGATGCAGCTTCAGAACGTGCCTTGAGACCACAGGTGGTTACCTGTTGGGGAGGGCTAGGAGATGGAGAAGCGCGGGAACAGTAGTGAACCTCTTCATTTAGATGTTTCTATTTTATTTTTTAACTATGTGACTGAATTACCGATTCAAAAAAAATAGTATAAGAAATAAAAACTCAACCTCTGTCATTACCATGTCACAAATGAAAGAAGGGCTGTAGAAATGTGCCGTCATCTGTCTTAGCTTTCCACCAATGCCAGGGTCCCCAGTGCCGAGGAAAGAGATCCGCAGTTTCCTTCCAAGGCTCGCTCCGGTATGGCTTAGTCAAGAAGTCCCTTCTTAGGTCTGACTTCATTTTCTCCTGCAGAAACAGCCAGCACTGCCTCCCTAGTTCCATGTAGCTATCAATAGGTATCTTCAGCTCCCTCTGGGCCTCACTTAGTTTGCTGGGTAAGTCTAAGCCCTACATCCTCCCCCTCTGAGAACTTGGAGTGGTTTGGGGTTACTCAGTGGGGAAGAGGCCCATTGGTTCTTGTAATCAGCCACGGAAAGGGAGATACAAAGGGAAGAAAAGAGAGGCTAGAAAGCAGAGGCTTGCTGCCCAACCTCTCCTCACCCTCTCCTGTGCACAGCCCATCTCCCCTACACACGTAAGAACATCTCTGAATCGCCCTCCTACTCCTGCCCTTGTCCTTCATGGCCTCATCCTCTCCCTGGTCCTCCCAGGTGACTGCCCACGCCTGCTGTCACCATGACGACCATTCACCACAAGCAGATGCTGCAGGAGCACGTGTCCATGGAGTTCTCCAGCTCTGCCACCCACCAGCAGACCTTCTCCCAGACAACCAAGATAGTGGGAGGCAAGTAGAGTGGGGTGGGGGTGGGGCGTCAGGAAGGGGCAGACTTTCTTCCTCCAGTCTTTGCGACTCTGGGGCCCCTCAGGAGCCCAAGACAGCAACAGCAACCCACTCCCAACGGGTGCTCCTAATCTGTGCTTTGATGAAGCTTCAGCCAGCCGGATGTTCACCCACGGATCAGATGTCCAGGAAAACAGCTTAAGAAAAATCAATCACATGGATGTGTGTGAGTGCTTGATGAACTCTTAATCGCTTGAGGGCATCAGAGCCCTAGGCAAATGCATGTATCTCTGATGGTAGAATTTCAGGCATGGAGGAAGTAAGGGAGGGAGGGAGCTACCTTAATTACATATGAGTAATGCTGACCCTGCTCCACTTAAGAAATAGGAGACTTGGAACTGCGGAGGGGAGAGAGGATGAACACATCAAGTGACCTAAGCTTCCAGGCTCTCGGCCCTTGGGGGCCAGACTCGGGGGAGGGCAGATCCAAGGGACAGCTGAGATACAATCTCAGAGCAGAACAAACGGTTTTAGTCCTTTTTAGTCCCGTCTCTAGAGGAATGTGATTAAAAGATGGCCAGGAGCCAGGATATTGAATACCTGTCCTCTCGGTCATTGCCCTCCCTCAGAGTCCTCTGTGCACAGAGGTCAAAGCCAGATAAACACTCTATACCAACCTCGTGGTCAGTGAGGCAGAGCGAGTGGAGCAGCCAGGACTCAAGACCAAAAGTTGCAAACTCAAGTGATTAATGATTCTCAGCCCTGGCTGCACATTAGAGGAATATTAGGGGGCGGGGCGGGGGGGGATGAGTGAAAAAATAGCAATACCTGAGTTTCACCTCAGACTGTTAAATCAGGTGTTGTTTTGTTGTTGTTTGTTTGTTTTTAAAGCTCTCCAGGGATTCTATGTGCAGCCAGAGTTAAAAGCCACAGGCCAACAGGGTCTAGGCAGGGAACATAAATGCAGGAAAAACACTGAGATGAACTGCAGAGGACATACCCCATCTAAAGGGGCAGCCACTGGTCACCTCCCACTCACTGTTGCCCTGTAGGAATACAAGTCCAATGTGGAGAATCTAGAAATCTCAATTTTTATGTGAAATCTCTCAATTTATAGATGTAGAACTACTTTTTGTTTGAACATTGTAGGGTCAAATAAAACACATCAGCAGGCCGGGTGCAGCCTGCACTCGGCTCACGTGAGACCTCTGATTGCGGTGTAAGAGCAGGCCACCGGGCTCCTTAACACATTTTTCTCATCCCAGTCCTTCAGATTAGTGAGGATAATAAAGGCACCTACCTCACTGGGATGTTGTGAGGATTAAATAAAATAATCTCCGAGACGTGCTTAGCACAGTTCTTGACTCAAGGAATGCGCTTTGTGAATCAGAGCAGTTGTTATTCACTATTACCTCACCTGCCAACAAGATTGTCGGGAGACTCGACTGGAAAAACGACTTTTTTGTTTTCCAGATATCAGATTATATTACCACATTGCAAATGCTCTTTCAGATCAGGAGATTCCGATACACAGCCCCCGTGCGGGGGAAGGTTTTCAGGAATCACCACTCCCATCACCATGAATGCTGACCCCACAGAAGGACAGGGAGGCCTAGAGCAGAGCTCAGCTGAGCTACCAGGCCTCCCAAGCATGAGCAGGCCCAGGTCCCTCTTAATGCTCCTGGGGGACCAGGACTTCCAGAAGAGAAGCCCACGAGAATCAAGAAAAACCCAAAGAGAAGTGTCCTTTTTAGAAAAAGAAAAAAAAAGTAGGCCTCAGGCTGTGGCCCGATAAAGGTGATTGACCATTGAGTGGTGGAGAGGAGCTGGCTCCCCTAGTGATTGGAATTTGCCATAACACAGTGACCCATCGACTCGAAGGTCCTCCTTTCTTAGTTAGCCAAAGCCGGTCCTCCCCCCGCTGGCCTAAAATGCTCCACTGTCCCCTCAAGGAAAGGTCAGCCCTCCAGTTCCGGCCTGAGCTCCGCCTGGAGCCCATTCTGACCTCTCGACTGCGGCCACAGAGCAAGTCGTGTCGAGGAAGTCCTCGGGCACTGCAGAGTTCTTCAACTTGGTGACACGGAGCTCCGACGTCTTGCGGGCGGGAGAGTCGGAGTTCGTGGAGAAGCCTCAGCCTGTCCTCGCGTCCGAGGGTGCGTCGCTCCCGCGTCTCCCCAGACCCCTGGGTGCCTCCCTTTCTCCTCCAGTGCCCCAGCCACCCCCACCCCCACCGTCCCCCGGTACACAAACACTGGCAGAGCCAGGCTGAGGGTCCCCTCCTCTGCCCAGGGCCGGGGCGAGATCCCGGCGGGGAGGCAGGGAGCAGGCAGAAGGGGCAGCCTGGAGGTTAAGAGGCGAAATGCGTCCCGTGCACACCGCAGGCGATAAAGGCGTGTTCCGAGCCCGGGTGCAGAGGAACCCCAAACCCGACACCTCCTGGAAGAGGGAGAGCGGCATCCCCATCAAGGAGTCCGCCAAGATATTCTGCGACAGCATGAACAAGGAGCACGTGCTGAAGGTGCGGGGACCCGAGCCCGAGATCCAGTTACGGATGAAGCCAGAGACAGGGACCCCCGCGACGGGTCGCCGGTCTTCTCACTGACAGGAGAGCCACAATGGCGACCCAAGAACTGGGAGATGGGCAGAGGCTCCGTTGCCCTGGAGGAGGGGCAGGATAAGAGAGGCCGAGTCAGGAGATGGGGCGTTGCTGGGGTGGGGGGGTGGCGGGGACCAAAATTAGGGGCGGGGCAAAACAGAGCTAGGGCAAAACCAGAACAAGGAGGGAACAGGACCAAATGGAAGACAAGGAGCGGTTCCAGAAGGTGAGGGAGCCAAAAGAGAAGGTGAGACCGAGACTATGGGCGTGGGTAGAAAGAGGCAGGACCATAGTGGGTGGGGCGCGGCTGAGTTGGGGCGGGGTCGGGACGGAGGGAGGGACTGGTCATAGAACAGGGGTGAGGGTCAGGGTTCCGCTTCAGGAGAGCTTTACAGAAGACTGTCGCCAAGGGCCTGTCATCCTTAGGTCTAACCATCTTCAGCAACCTCTGGCTCCAGACCCTTTGAGGAAAGGGAGAGATGGGTCACTGGGACCCTGTGACCTTACTTCTGTCCCAATCCTGCCCCAACTTCCCGTTGTGAAAGGCAGAGTCTCCCCTCTCCCTAACAGACGGAAGTTGGTTCCTTCTCCTCCGAAGACCCATAAGCAGACACAAGCTGCCCTAGAGTCCCCCTACTGGCCACCCCAGTCCCTCTACTGGCCACCCCTTACACAAGCTCATCCATTCATCGAGCACTTTCCAAGAGCCCACCGGTATGTAAGCGCCACGCTACAGGCACCAAGACAGCCATAGTCACCACTGTTTCCTCAGGGGCTCAGCCCAGTGCCTGGTATGGAGGACTAAATATGTGTTAAGTGGAGGAGTATTCAGCCTAGTGCCAGACACTGCAGGTAGAGTTACAACTCAGAGCAAGTCCCTGTCTTCCAGGAGCTCACAGCCAAGGCGAAGAAGCCAACGGGGAATCAGGCTACAGACACACCCACGCTTTCCCATCTCACAGAAAGTCTCCCCGTGGTTCCTCTCCCCGCTCCCCTACTAATGGCCTGACTCCGATCCAGCTGGAGCCACTGACCTCCGTGGACTCGGACAACTACAAGTGCGTTGCAAGCAATGACCATGCAGATGCCATCTATACCGTGCCCTTGCTGGTGACAGAGGGTGAGCCAGCCCCCTCCTCCTGGCCTTTCCTCTTAGGGACCAAACTCCCCCTGTCTGACCCTCTCCTCTCTCTGTCCTCAGGTCAAGATAGAATGGATTTCAAAAAGCTGTTGAAAAAGAGGTGAAGCTGAGAGGCTCCTCTGTGCTGGGTGTTGTCCCCCCACCCTCCAGCCTACAGCTTCTCAAAGGCCTTTCAACAGAGCCCTGAGTTCACGGCCCAGGCCCCAAGAATCCATGGAGTGGGGAGGGGCATCTCAAGGTTAGGAGAGGTTCCCCCTGCCTTCAGAAGGAGGCACTGAATTCAAAGTTGGCACCCACCTCCTTCCAGGGTTCCTCCTGCTCCCAAAAGAAGCAGAAGGTGACAAATGAGAAAGAGATGCTGGAGATTTTGTCCAAGGGGCCCAAGAAGGACTTTGAGAAGGTCTGCATGGAGTATGGTTTCACCGACTTCCGGGGGCTGCTCAAGAAGCTCAAAGAGATGAAGAAAGTGGAGGTGGGGGTCAGTGCCCATCAGGGGGCAGGGGTCTGCAGACCAGGGGCCAGGCCTCACCAAAAGTGCTAGTGCCTGTGTGTCTCTAGTGGCAAGGTCTCCCCACCCTGCACGTGCTACTTGAAGGCATACTCTCTACACCAAGAGCAGGAAAGGAACTCATGTCACCTTCCTTTATCTCTTCTCTTTTCACTACTCCCTAATAAACGTGCATGGACTTTGGAGTCAGACAAACCTGGGTTCAAATCCCAGTTCTACTGCCTTATTAACTTTTTGAATTTGGGCATCTCTCTGAACCTCAGTTTTCTAATCTGCAAAATGAAAGTTATACTTTCCTCTTTCATTTGTTTTTGTGTTGTTCTTGTCATTCATTCACTCAACCAACTCGTAATTATTAAGCATCTACACTGGAATTAGAGAATCCATGTAATGGGCCCACATACATAGTGACTGTTCGACGAATGGGGGTTCCTTTCTCATCTCTTATCATATCCGTCTCCCCCTAAATCTACCAGTTGATCAGTGCGGGGAGAGGGGAGGCACAGCTATCTAATCAGCCTAGTCATTTCTCCTCAGCCCCTTCGGGGGCTCCTCCAAGATTAGGGACACAGACTGAGCAGGCTCCAGATGCCCCTGACACCTGCCATTTTGTTATCACAATCCCTCAGGCCATCCGGATTCTGAAGCCCCTGGAAGACAGAGAGACCAAGGTTGACACCACAGTGGTCTTTGACTGCATCATGGAGCTGAAGGACCCCCATGTCAAGATGATATGGATCAAGATCTGGGGGGGACACCTAGGTAGGGCCCACCCTGGCAATTTCATTTCCTCTCTGCACCCCTCCCTGTGCAGACCCTCTCCTTATCCATCAGCCATGTCGTTTCTTCCATCCCACTAAGAGGATGCCTCCCAGTATGGTTGAAACTGGCTGGGAGCTGGGCTCTATTCTTAGCTGTTTCACCACTTTGCTGTTTGATGTGAGACACTTTCCTCTCTCTAAGCCTCAGTCTACCCATCTGAAAAGGCTGGATTAGATAGTCCTGAAGGTCGCTGAAGCTCTGTGCCTCTAAGAGAAAGTATCTGATGAACTCTTGACTATTAAGAGTTCAGGCCTCAGGGGAGGCAGGGACCCTGGATCCCACCGAGCCAGATGATGAAGCTAGAGAGATCTTAGGGGCCTCTGGGTGTGTTTGAGGATCTTAGGGAGGTGGACGTGGCACCCTCCAGCTCACGCTGGCCTTGGGGGAATGGGGACCTCTGGAAGTCTCTCCTCAACCCCGTCATCAGCTTTTCCGCCTGTTCCATGACACAGGGTAACGAGCCACCGAGGATCGAGTGCTCCCCGGACAAGTACGATGTGAAGCAGATAGGCACCAAGCACATGCTGGTCATCACCAACGTGAACATGAATGACGCAGGCACCCACAGCCTGTCTGTGGTGACAAGCTGATGAGTGCCCAGCTCACAGTGCTGGGTATGAGTGTGGGCATCAAGGGGCACAAGTACGACGTGGTCAGGGTCGGGGGAGGAATAGCCAGAGATGGGATATATGGGCATATAGGAGAGAGGACTGTGGGGGTACTCAGGAAAGGACTGCACGGGGCTGGGAGCTAATGGAAGAGAGAAACATGGGGTGTAAGGGAGAGGACTCTGAGATAATAAGTGTCATGGGGCAGTGTAGCATAGTGGTTAAGAGCACAGTCTCTGGAGTTAGACTACTGGGGTTCAAATCCCAACTTCTGTCATTTATGGGCTGTGTGATTTGTGGCAAGTTATTTAACTTCTCTTTGCCTCAGTTTCTCCACCTGTAAAGTGGGGTATAATAGTAGAATCTACCTGTGTGGGAAATGGATGCATTAATATGTGCAAATTGGCTAGAATAGTGCCAGGCACCCATCTAAAACTACATAAGTCCTTTTTTAAATTGCTGTTAACATTATGGGGGAGAAGATCATGTGAACACCAGGGGAGGGGACTCTAGAACTCACAAAAGGAATGAAAGGAAGGGTGCTTTCCCCAACTACGGGCTACGGGAGGCCAATGACACCTGAGTCTCCATGCCCCCTTCACCATCCCACCCCAATGACTGCCCCTCCTACTCTCTGCTGCAGATGAGCCGCTGAAGTTCTTGGGACAGACGAAGCCAATGAAGGTGACAGAGTGCCAGACAGCTGTGTTTGAGATCTGCCTCTCCAAGAAAGTGCCCAACTTTGTGTGCAAGTTCAGTGGGAAGGAGCTGAAGAGGGATGAAAAGTATGAAATCACAGTGTCCGAGGAGGGTCTGACCCACAGGCTTAAGATTAAAGATGCCAGACTCAGTGACAGTGGTGAGTTCTCTGCCGAGGCGGGGGACCTGGTACAGAAGGCCCAGCTCCCTACTGACCGTTAGTGGTTGGGCCAGAGCCTGAGGGATGGGCTTCATGCCACAGCAGCCTCCATGTGCTCAGTCATCCATCCATCCATCCATCCATCCATCCATCCATCCACCCATCCACCCATCCATCCACCCACCCACCCACCCAACTATCCATTTCCTCCTTGCAAGGCCCTGTGATGGATACTAGAAAGACAGAGGGTCTTTCTAGTATCCTCTCCACTAACTCCTCTCCACTAACTCCTAGTCCAGTGGGAGAGACAGGTGTGGAAATGGAATTAGAACAAAAGTTCTCAAGCAAGGAAGACACACTGGGGTCTTATTATCTGGGAGAACATGGGTCGTGAAATTATTAGCCTTTATGGCTCTAATATCATATATTACAGCACATCACTCTTGACTTCTTGCATTCTTATATTATAGCTAGTTTGAAGAGTTGCACATGATGGTGTGTACACCAAGAAGCATGTCACACATGAACCACACTTGACACATGTGGCATGGAATCATCATTGCTGTGATGGAGGGAAACACAGAGGCTATGGGATCCCTGGTGATGTCAGAAAGGATGTGATGAGGTCACGGCCAAGCTTTACCAAGAAGAACAAAAAGGAGTTCAGCTTTCAGAGAAGGGGGAAGGGGAGAGGACATTCTCAGCAGAGGGAACGGCATGTGTAAAGGCTCAGACACCAGAGAGACAATGCAGTTATGGCTGGAGTTCAAAGGGGGCATTAGAGATATGACTGCAGTGCCGTGAGGAGGTAAAAGTTGTCACCTCATTTTACATACAAGGAAACTGACACTCAGAAAGTGAATGCATTGCATACAGTCAGCTAGCAAGTAAGGGGCAGAGCTGGGACTCTCCCTGCCCGGTGCCTCCATGGATCACATGTTGCACACAAACACGCTCCATGTCACAAGTCCCCGTGTTTTCTGGGGCCAAAAACAGGAGCAGGGCAGCATGTAGCTTCAGAAAAGGGATATAGGAGGTTAGGAGCAGGTCCACGTGTTTGTCTGTCTGTCTGCAGGCATCCGCATCAAGTTTGTGAGCACCCTCAAGAATGTATGTGTGAAAGAGAGGAGCCAGGCATGCCTTGAGTGTGAGCTGACATCCAAGGATGTGACACTGAGCTGGAAGAAGGATGGGTGGCTGCTGGAGCATGGCAACAAGTACAGCATGAACCACGAGGGCAAGCGAGCAGAGCTGGTCATTGAAGATGCACAGCTCAGTGACAGTGGCGAGTACACCATGGTGGCCATGCAGGATGGGGACCCCACTGAATACAACAGTACTGCCACAGTCACCGTGGAGGGTACATACCCACCTGTCAGTCCCCACTAACCAACCCCCCTGACCCTAACAGTTCTCTACTGTGGACACTGATCAGTCCCCCTATTGACTCCAACCTTCCCCAGACGGTGATCAGTTTCTACCTCCACACTCTGACCACCCTCATCTCCCAAATTCTGACCATCTCTGACCTCTCAGGGCTTGAACATTTCTACCTTCTGGGTCCTGATCATCCCCCATCTCTCAAATTCTATCCGAAATCCCTTGACTTCATCCATTCTTCGCTTCCAGACTCTGACCATTCCCAGCAACCCTGATCATCCCATACCCCTTGACCCTGACCAGCCCCCAGTCACTAATTCTGATGATTCCCCACTGACCCTGACCACCCTCAGTTCCCCAAAACCCTGGGCATCCCACAGACCAGCATAACACAACTCAACATCCCAACTCCACTAACCACCTGCATCCCCACCAGCTAGTCCCCTTCAACTGAGCATCCCTCCACTGACCATCCTCTGATGATCAGCCCCCATTAGCCAACTCCCAGTCTTCCTGGTCACCATCTCCCAATGCCACTGACTTTCCCCTCAACCCCCCACCTACTTGCGCCAGTCCCCTCACTGACCATTCCTCAATCGTCCATTGACCATTTCCAAACCTCCTGCTCATCATGAATGATTTTGATAGACGCAGCACCACTGCCCCTTCCCATAGCCATCACCACCAGCCCTTTTCCCATGAGTCCCTTCCACCTCAACACCTCAGCCAAGCCCCTGTCCCCTTTCTCCCCAGAGCGTCTGGGCACGGTGAAGAGCAGGATGTCCGACTTGCATGTGGCCACCGGGAGCCCTGCTGAGCTGTGTGTAGTGCTGAACAATGAGAAGGTGGAGGACGTGTGGCTAAAGGATAGCAAGGAGGTCCGAAGCAGGGGCCAGGGAAGGGGACGAATGAGGAAGGCGCGGACAGCGCATACACTTGCACTCACACCCCCCCTCACCCCCCAGATCACAGACTTGCCCGGTGTGCAGATCGTGAAGCAGGGTGCGGTGCACAAACTCATCTTCCCCAACATGGGCCCCGAGCACGAGGGCAAGTACACATTCCGGGCCAAGGCTGCAGAGAGTGAAACCTCGGTATTCGTTGCAGGTAAGGTCGCAGCCCACTACAGACGAGGCTCACCCATGCCAGGCCCTCCTTGCTCGGCACTGCCCCCATCGCCATGGGCTCCACCCTGGCTCCTCCCACATCCCCGCTGGGCAAGCCTTCTCTGCCGGCCGGCCCGCAGATCCTCCTACCCTCGACCCGTCGCGGCTGGAGGCACCGGCAGCATACCCCGTGACCGTGAAGGTGGGCCACACGGCGACCATCAAAGTGCCCTTCCAGGCAAAGCCACTGCCCAAAGTGATGTGGTACAAGGACAGCGTGGAGGTGACAGAGGAGGCACTCGTGTCCATGGAGCGCGAGGAAGACCAGGCGCTGCGCATGATTTCAAACTGCGTGTGCGAGGACAATGGCCTCGTTATGCTCAAGCTCAAGAATGACTACCGTTCGGCCACAGCCACTCTGCACCTCAGCGTGCTGGTCTCAGGCACCTGCTGCTCAGCACTCAGGGTGGGAGGCAGGCTGGGGATAGAGTGGGAGTTTGGGTTGAGAATGGGATTGAAGTGCTGGCTTTGCAGTCAGAAGCCCATTTCTTAATTTCCTAACTAGGTGGCCTTGGGCAAGTCAATTAACCTTCCAAAGACTCAGTTTCTCATCTGCAACAGGGTAATTTTGGGGTTTTTCTATCTATTTCAAGTAAAGTGTAGCAGAGCATACATGCACAGCACGTAATAGACCTTAAACCTTCAAATGTACTTAAGGATTGTTATTGACTGGGAGGTGAGGGCGTGGTTGCAAGTAAAGTGGAAATGAGGTGAAAGAGAGGTGAGATTTAGGGAGGGAAGTGAGGTTGGTTGGTTAGAAGTGAAATGGAGTGAGGGGAGGTGAGATAGTGTTGGAGAGACAGATGGAATGGGGGTGGGAATGGGATTTGGGACTGGTCAGAACATAAGATTAAGGGAAGAGATGAGGAGCTGGCCTTAGTGAACTCATATTCAAATACAACACACACACACACACACACACACACACACACCATCACCACCTCCTCCACTTGCATCTCCATCAAGCATGGGGTGAGAAGGTTTGGGTTTCGATTCAATGCAGCAGCATGACTGAGCACCTCCTCGGTGTTCTCAGTGCTGGCACCACAGAGATGAAGTATCCCCAGCAGCCCCTCAACCCAAAAGGTGTGAAAACTGGTAGACATGTAATTATAACACAAGATAAACTGTAATACCAGAAAGCACTGGAGTTCTGGAAGCTGAGAGGAGTCTTGTCTGGAAGGGGACAAGGGGGCATCAGCTGAGGCAGGGGCCCCTCCGGTCTCCAGTCCACTCATTCCTAGGCAGACTGGAGTCTCAGGAAGGCAAGGATCAAACTCTTTGGGCAAGTCTTAGAAGGAAGGGCAGAGGACACAGGGAAGGGTGAGGGATCCAGAAAGCTCAGAATCTAGCTGTGTCCCAGTCTGACTGGACCTCTACCGAGTGGGACGAAGCCCTTCTGCTCCTTTGCTCCAAAGCCCCATTCTGACGCTGTCTTCTGTTTTCTGACCGCCCCAAGCCTCCCCAGCGCTGGGTGGAGTTCCTGGAGCTCTCGGGCAGTTGTGTGCACATGAAGTGGAAGGCCCTGAAGGACAATGGCGGGTGGCCTGTGACACAGTTCATCGTGGAACGCAAGGCGGTCAGCAAGAAGGCCTGGATTAAGATAGGCAAGGTGGACAGCAAACTCACCTGATTCTCCACCAGCGAGGTGGAAAAGGGAAAAGCCTACCAGTTTCGTATCCTGGTGGTCATTTTGGAAGGAGTGAGCGACCCTCTGGAGACAGACAAAGTGTTTGCGGGAAATCCTGTTGGTCAGTCAGATAGCCCTGTGCTCAGGGGTCAGGATGGGGCCTTCAGCCAGCGAGGAAGGCTGGTCTGTGCGGAATTCCACAGGGGCATGTCTCTAGCTGTCCCATGAAACAGATGAATTCCAGAGTAAGAGCAGAACACTGTTTGGGGCAGGAATTCTCAGCTATCTCCAGTCAGATCACATGCACAACACACTGCCATGCGTATTCCAGAACTGTGCACAAGTCCAGGGAAATGGCTCCTCTGGTTTCTCCATTCCAGAAATCATCCCCAATTCAAGTGAGAGTGATGTTACTTTAGGGGTAACCTTGATCCATTCTAATTTTTTTCCCCAGAGAAAACCCTTGACAACATTGGCATTTTAATTATACTTGCTAATTAATTACTTGCTACATTCCTCCCAACTGATCTGCATGTCTCAGTGTGTCAAGACAGTAGATTAAGAACCGTGGCATTGAGGATGATACAGACTGGAAGATTTTCCACAGCCGCACACAAACCTACAGCTGTTTGAGGAGGTCCCCAACACAGTGACTTTGACCTGGAACCACAATCCCGACCTGAAGGAGGACAGTGATGCCCACTATGTCATCCTGAAGCAGGATGCCAGCACAGCCACCTGGTTCACTGTGGCCCATCAGGTCTTCAGCACCAAGTATGCGGTGACGGGCCTGCTCCCGGGCAGTAGTACTTCACTACTACGAGTGGTGGCCTGGCACGAAATTGGTGACAGCGACCCACTCGACTCCAGGGATACCTGGCTCATCAACAAGGACAAGAGTGAGTGAGGGGACTTAGGGGCTCAGGTTCCATCTGGGATCCCTGATGGCGGGGATGACAGAAGAGTTGCAAGTGGTACCCAAGATTTGAGGTGGAATTTGAGAACCACTGAGGTGGAAGGGTTAACGTCGGGACGCTGGGGAGAGAAGCAAAGGTCAGGAAGCCTAGGGGAGGAGATACCTTGGGGGTACGCTGAGGGGTGGGACTAACGTGGAGGTGGGGTGGTGCCCCTGGGGGCGGGGATGATGGCGGAGGGCCGGAGGGAGGAGCGGGAGCGGGGGTGGGGGCGGGGGCGGGTGTGTAGAGCCGAGGCGCGGTCCTCTCTGAGCCGAGGGGCTGACGCTGATGAGGACTGGGGAGGGTCTCCGAGGAGCCGGGCTGACGTCCAGGAACCCTGGAGGGAGCGGGTTACGGGTGGGGAGAGCGTCTGGAAACTTGAAATGCGGGCTCAGGGTGGGAGAGCGGAGACCGCGGAGGCAGGCGGGGATGACGTTGGGGAAAGCTCGGATGAGGAGTTAAAAGGCATCCGGATAACAGCTCAGCGCCGGGGAGATGGCCTCCTGGGTCTGGAAAAGCGTAAAAGCTCGCGGACCTGGCTTAGGGCGTGGAACCCTGGAGTGGCAAGGGGGTGGGAGGGTGGCGAAAGGGGAACTTTAGGAACCACTACAAAGTCGGGACCCCAGAGCGCATGGGAATCTAACCTAGGGTCATCGGGGGTCCGTGGGCTGGGTCTTCTGCGCTCTAAGCCGGCGCCGCGGGGAGTGGAGGGGGCCTGGGGGCGCGCTCACAGCCCGCCCGCCCTCGCAGTCGAGGACCTGAGCGCCAAGCTGAAGCCGTACCAGCCGAGGGACTGGCGCCACGCGCCGCGCTTCCTGACCCTGCTCAAGCGGCACGCGGTGCTGCGCGGCCAGGACTGCACCATGACCTGCGTCTTCCTTGGGAACCCGCGGCCCACGGTGACCCTCTACAAGGGCGACGTCAACATCACGGCCATCTCCAAGTTCTGGTACAGCTCCACCAGGGGCGTGTGCACAATCGTCATCCCCACCGGCACGCTCAAGGACAGCGGTGAGTACAGCGTGGCGGTGGAGAACGAGCTGGGCAAAGACCCCAGCAGCTGCCCGCTCACCGTTTATGGTCAGGGTCCCGCGGAGCCGGGCCTGGGGGGTCTGGGGGGCGCCTGGCTCGGTCTCACTGGGCCAGAGGCGCAAAATCACGGTCTTGTGGGCTGTTGACAGACTCTTTTGGTAGGGCTGGCGCCGTATTTTATTTACTCTGCCATCAGGTAGTGTAAACATTGTCTAACTGGCCACGGTTTGTACCACTCTCTCCCATCCTCTCAATATTATGTGCCTGGCCCCTGCAGACTTGTGAGTTTGCAATCCCTTGGTAGACTGTAGTTTGCAACCCTTGGTGGGCCTAGACTTGCCTTTGAAAAAGATACTGGTGATCAGACTGAAACCAGATTCACCAGTCACCATCTCTCTGGCAGGGTTCTGGAAGGAATCTTTGTTTGCAAAATTTTGCAAGTGATTCCGATGTGCAACCAAGATGGAAAACTACTGGTCTAGGATAAGGACAGATAGGAGGCACAAATAGTGGGAGGGCTGAAGGGAATCTAGTAGAGGCCCTCCCACCCCACACATGTGCCACGTTTCTGCTCATGTGTGCACGTGTAGGGGAAATACTTTATTTCTTCCTACACAGTCTACTGTCTTCACAGCTACACAGCTAGTAGTGTGAACTCTCTAAATGCAAAGCTGACCTGCCTTGCTCCCTCTTGCTTAAACTCCCTCCTAGCTTTCCCAACCAACAAGGCTCCCTGCCACCCCATCTACCTCTCCAGCCTCATCCTCTGCCACTCCCTGAACTCTCCAAGGCACTCCATTGGTGTCCGTAGTCTCCTCAGTTAGACTTTTTTCATCCTGTTACTGATGCCTTTCCTTGGAGAAAGGACCATCTCCTGTGTTTCTGTCTCTCAAGTACTTGGCTAAGTGTCTGGCACTGAGATGATGCCTCAAGAGTGGCTGCTGAACTGTGTAACAGAACTAGGCCAGGGAAGGCACTGTGGGAGACATCCAGCTTTCATTCCACAGCCAGAGAGATCCCTGACAACTTAATTTTGGTTGTAAGCACATGGGCCCAGGGCCCTGGCTCCACTACCCACCGGCCATGTGACCTTGGCAGGCCCCTCAGAGCCTGTTTTCTCATCGACTTCTCAGGGCTGTTGTGAGGCTTAAATGAGATGGTGCATAAAAGTGCCTGGCAAATATTAAGCGCTGAATAATTGGCAGCTCCTGGCCCCACACACTCTGCTGACCTTGGGAGATGGGGGCTGGAGCTGGGCGTGGGGCCTAGACCCAGGGAGGATTGAGGATCCCAGGCAGGGTCTAACTCCTGGTTCCTGCACACTAACTGCAAGTCCAGCAATTTGAAGTTTCCCTTGCCCCAGCATCATCAACACTAACAAATACTTGCTTTGCTCTTTCAGACAAAGATGATAAGTCAATTCCAGCATCAGTCACTGAGAGTCTGCAGAAGAAATCCAAGTATCTTATGGGAGCTCCAGCCCCACCCACGCATCAGGAGAATGTTGTGATGTGGGGCTTCAGTGAGGGAGGCCCAGTGTGCTCTGTGGTGCTTGTCAATGCAGTCAGTCAGTGAAGGAATGGGACAATAAACAGACTGATCTCACCCTTGCCTGTTCCTGAATGTGGTGTACAGCAGGCACCAAGGAGATGGACTTGGGAGTGGGATGGGGATACACAGAACCTGGACCCCTGAGAGCTTGGTGCAAACCCACCCACATGGGGAGTGACAAGCCCCCTTTCACTGGGCCTTGACTTGCCCTCCCCCACTCCCCAGCCACACTGCATCCTCCCCTCCTCTCAGGGCATAGGGGGCAAGTCTTGCCAGCTTCATCCTTCTCTCCATCATGCTCCCTCCCATTTCCTCACACCAGGTAGGTCTATCTTCAGAGTTCTGGGGTTTGAAGGGATCAGGAGGGATCAGGACCTTGCCTCTCTAGTGTACAGGGTTCCCACTGTTTGAGAATTAGAGCATCTTAGAGCTAGAAGAGCTTGGTCATCCAGCTCACTAGGTTTCAAACTTGTTTTGCAGTGGAATCCTTCCTTAAAAAAAAGATCTTAAGAAGCTACTGGACTTGAATCAAGGATAGGGGGGTCTTTAAGCCTCCCTCCTCTACTTACTCTTTTGCCATCTCCCACCAGGGATCTCTGTAAAAACCCTAGTGTGAAAATCACTGATTCATCCAACACCCACATGGGACCTGAGTCTCCTCTCTCACATCCCCCCAACTGTACTGCCCCTCTACTGATGGCATGTTTGCCACCACCCAATGCTTCCTTTCCTACTCTGGCTCAGGGCACTGCCCATTAAGATGCAAATGCCCCTGGAGTGAGGTGACACATTATTCTGCCAGGGCTTCACATCTAAAGTATGAATCAGCAAATCGAATCTCATTCCTCCCAGCCGTTCAACCGAGACCAGAGCCCAGGGAGAGAGGAGATGCTTGAAGGAAATCTGGATCATTCTGGGGCAGGCAACAGGTCTGGGGTGGGGAGGGGAGAAGGTAGGCAGCAGTACAGGACACTGGGTAACTAAGTCACCAAAGGTGCTGGGCACTCGTGCACAGGGAGTGTATCAAGGACAAATGTGGACGGTGGCAAATACTACTACCCATCCTCCTGAACTACATCCTTACCCACACACAAGACCAGGGAAGTGAGACCCACACCAACCAGCACAGTGTCACCAGAGCCATGGTGCCAAGACGCACTGGCCAGGACTGTGACCCAGGCTGTGAGGACATCCAGGGCCCTGGCACCACGCCCCCACCCCCTCCTCTCCAGGACAGGCACGTGCCACACAGGTAGACAAGCAGGGCAACCAGTTGCCCTTGATTTTTATTTTTATTTTTATATGGGAAGTAAAGGATGGAGTTGTCCCATCCTTGCTCCCCTTGCATTGCATGTGCCTTAGGTCTTATGACCCTAGAGTGTCATTGGAGCCCCCTCCTCTTGCTCCCAGTGCAGGAGGGGCAGGCAGGAAAGCACTGAGTGGAGGGGGAGGCGTGGGGGTCCCAGCTCACTGAGCTAGGCGCGGCACCCCCTCAGCAGCTCCCTGAAGCCCTCTCCCTGTAAGACTTTAACAGACAGCAGGATAGAGACATATGGCAGAGAAAGACATAGAAGGGCTGAGAGACAAACTACAGACGTGCACCCGTGCACACACACACGCACGCGCGCACACACACACAGCTGGCCCCTTCCTTTGGCATGGTTCACCCTAGCCCTGGGGATAGGGTCTGAGGGTGGTGGTTTGGGGCCTGAGCCCTGGGCTGGCCTTTGAGAGAGACGAGACCAACTTGAATCCTTGGTACCCCAAGCTCTCAGGCCAAACAGGTCCCCAGTCTTGCCTACCTGGACAGACACCCCTTCACCTTCCCACCCACCACTTAGAGACTGAGATTGTTCAAGTAACAAGGATAGAGGAGGGAAAAGAAGACTCCACCTTCACCCAGTCTTCCCAACGAGAGGCCTGTGAAAGGGGCTTCAAGCCCTGGGCCCAGGTCATCTCAGCACAGACTTCTCCCCTCTTCCAACTCTGTGCAGGTTAGAAAGAGTGGGAGTGGGTGAGTAAGACTCTTCCATCTAGCAGAAGTAGGGGGAGGTCAAGAAGCTGAGCACCATTGCCCTCCAGAGGGGCTCTGACAGTCCCGATGGGGTGGAGGTGGGGAGATGGCTACTTTTGGCTCTTTCTAGCTCTCAGCATTGTCCTGGACCACTAAGCTTTGCTAGAGGGATCCTCTTCCTGTTGACTCCCTCAAACTTGTACACTTCCCCAGTGGCACCTGCTTCCCCAGTCTGGTCCTGTAGCCATCTGATCCAGCTCTTGCAGGTTCCCAGGTTCTGGACCCCAGCCCCAGGAGGAGAGAGGGGTGACCAGACCCTGGCCCCTCAGTTGGCCTTGCGCAGTCTGTAGTCTTCCACTGGCTCCCGGCTCTCGACAGCTGACAGGGCGATGAGCATCTGGGCAGCATAGTAGGTGGACATGATGAGTGCCCGAGAGTAGGGCACAGGAAAACAAAACTTGTCAAGGGCGATGGTCAAGTCTGAGATGATAAAGAGCAGTGCACCGCTGCCCGCCGCCAGCTCAGTCCAGCGCCAGGCTGCCCCGACCAGCCGTAGCCCTGCCATAGCACGCCAGCCCATGAAGGCGATAAGGGCCACATAGACCCCCACCAGGTAGGTGAAGGCACCTGAGAGGCCCGGGTAGAGGAAGGCATAGCACAGGCCCGACAGCACTGCCATCACCAGACCTGTCCGAAGAGCCAGTGGCCGCATGCCAAAGGCCGAGGCGTAGAGGATGTGGGTCACAGCAAACATCAGCAGACCTGGGAGAGGAGATGAGGGGATGCTGAGGGCAGGCTCAGGTGAGTAACAAGTACAGGGGGTGGGGGTGGGAGTGGAGTGCTTGGGATAACCCAGGAGCTTTGTTTTGGGAGTAACAGGGATGGGAAGAAATCCACAAAGGTAAAGACACCCACCCACTCCCCTGAGGAACTCCAGAACTGATCACCAGATCACCTGCAAGGTCATCCTCCAGCAGGGGCCCCACAGGCCTTGGCGTCAGAACCCCTGAGATTCCCCATATTCTTGTTCAAAAGCTCCCTCTCCCAAATTCTGGGCCCCCCTCTAGGCCCCAACCGAAGGATTCCTCCCAGGTAGCTACTGTGGCGACTGACCGTGCACAAAGTAGCCCTGGTCCTGCCAGATGAGGAAGGCATCGCCTACTGCGGAGAAGACGAGCCCCACAAAGATGCGGATGGCGCTGGGATGGGCCAGCAGGAATCCTAGGCCATGGGCCAGAAGGAAGAGCCAGAGGCAGAAGATGGGCAGGCACTTGATGAGGGCGCTGACCCACGACGGGCTGGATGAGGGCAGCCAGAGCACAAAATACACGCAGGTGGCCTTGAAGAAGGGCACCAGCTTGGGTCCCTCACTCTTCACCTGGAGGACATAGGACAAGGGCAGCACTCAGAGCTTCGGAGCTCAGAAGCCCATAGTGGGGCTCAGAGCCAGCCCCCTCAGCCCACACATCCACCCCAGAGACAGGCCCACCTCCCAGGCAGGGAGGGCTGACACACAGAGACCCAGTTTGGCCTGCCCCAACCAGCCAGCAGAATGTGAACAAGCCCGTCCCCACCCTGAGGCTTAATTGATTAGGAAGGGGAAGCGCTCCACTGTTCCCCATGCCGATGTCCATTCTTGGCCCTGGGGCAGGACCGGAATGGACACTCACTGGGCAGAAAAGAGACTTTGGGATAATGTCCTCTCCTGCAGCCCAATGCTTCTTTCTCCCTTCCTGCCCCCTCCCCCTCCCTCCCCAAAGCCCCTTTAGCCCTCTCTGCCAGCATCAGCCCCCAGCTGCCTGGAATGGAGTGGAGTCAGCAGGAAACCACAGAGACGCCACACCTGGCCAACTCATGATCTTCAGCAGTGGGGCCAGGGCACAGGCTTAGGCCCCAGCAACACCAGGTGAGCGCCAGGAATGCGTGAGGGCGGGCACTGCCAACCACCTCAGCCCCTTCAGGCTCTCTCCTGGCCAGTGTGCTCCTCAGCCTCCACCCCACCGCCCCAGGGAAACGTACCATCCAGGGCAAGGGAGGAGACAGGGATGCTGGCTAGAGAAAGGGACCCACTAGTTGGGAGCAAGAAAACTGTCCCTTGAACACCAGTGATTTCAGGGATTGGGGGGTTGGACGAGGGTGTCAGTCAGTCTCATGTCCCAGAGAACAAGACCAACTCAAGGCACATCAGAAAGAGAGGCAGGAAGGGGGCGGGCTTCTCTTGCCTGCTTTTGATCTGAAGCCAGCAGACAGGCTGGGAGGAGATGAGGAACAGAGAGGGAAGTTAGAGCAGCTGACTTGGTCTCAGCCGGATTAGGGGGGAGGGCAGCTAAAGAAAGGTTGTGTCCAAGGCCACTGCAGGCACTTGCCAAGCTGAGGGGGGAGCTGCTGCAGAGATTCTGAATCTGTGATCCCCTGAAGCTCCTTTCCTTGGGCTTCTGGTACCGGGTCTCTCGGGGTGACTCAGAGCAGCTGAGGTTCCCTGGATACCCACACTCCGCCCAAAGTGATTGTGCCCCTGGCTGGGTGAGCTGTCCAGCACAGGGCTCTGGGGACACGCTCAGACTCCCAGGCCACCAGTTACCTGGGGACTGATCAGACTTTGATGAAGGAGGTCGGAAAGAGGCAGATGGGTGGGTCCAAGGTCCAAGCCTGCCCTTGCTCTGTCAGAGGTGAGAGCAGAGAGGAGATGACTAAGTTCCTTCCTACGGAGATTTGCCCATCCAGGCTGCTCAGGACAGGGGCACGGGCAGAGGAGGAGACTGGAGGAGACACACAGCCCCACAGTCCCCAGATCTCCCCAGCATCCACCTGTCAGCCCTTGGAAGCATCAACGTCTGCTCCATACACTTCCCCCAGCCCCATATTTGCTAGAAGGAGAAACAGGCAGTAGTAGCTGGGGGGACTCTGACAGTCATAGAGAACCCAGCACTAGAAGGAGGAGGGTGGGGAAAAGAGACAAATGTTAGAGTTAGAAAGTCTGAATAGAAGGAAGTGTCAATAGAGAATGATCCCTTTTCCTCCTGCGCGTTATCGACGCTGCTTAGACTCAGGGGCGTCCCCTCCCCCACCCCAGATTTGTTTATAAGATGAGGATGGGGAGGAAACAAATTTGGGACAGGATTCCCAGGAGGTCCTAGTCACCCTCCTGCCCTCCCCCGCCCTCTCCCACGCCTCCCTGTGGCCTGCCCACGCAGAACCCGGCGGCCCGCTGCTGTCCCCTTCCTCTTCCCGGCAGCGACCCCGCCGCCCCGCGCCAGACAGCCAGAGATCCACAAAGTCACGCTTCCGAGTCACGTGCCCACTGTTTTCCTCCCTCCCGCGGGCGGGCGGGGGGCGCGGAGGAGGGGCGCCACGGGTCTGGGGAGCGGGGGCCGTGACAGCGCCGCTCCGGCCGTCGCGGGCTCCCTGCCCTGCCTCGGCCCCAGCGGCTTGGCCTGCCGCAGCCCAGTCCCCAGGCCGGTGGGCTCCGGCCGCGCGGGACACTGGCTCGCTCGCTCGCTCACTCACCACAGTGACCGGGGACACCATGGCGGTGGCGGCGGCGGCTGGCACCCCGCTCCGGGCTGCAGCGGCCGGGACGCGCTCGCGGCCAGTTGCGTGGCGTTGGCGACGACGTAACAAAGCCCCGGGTGACGGACAATACCTCCCGCGCGCCGGGCGCCGGGTCTTCGGACTGCGATCCCCACGACGTCACCGCAGACTCGGCCAATGAGCGGGCTGGAATCGAGGGGGCGGGGCCTGGCCGACTCCGGCCAGGGCCCCCAGGCCTCTGAGGGGAGAAAAGGGGCTTCTCCCAGGGGGCCGGAGGCGGGGCCGCAGAAACCCCGCCCCTCCGGGCAGTCGTGCCTAGGCGTCCAGGAACGTGACCGTGACCCCGGTCCCTGGGTGAGGACCGAGCTTGGCTGCGAGACAAACACATTCCTGTTCTGGAGACACGGGTACACACATTTTCTCATAACCCGGAGATCAAAGGCAAAGACAGATTCCCTTTAGCCTTTAAACATGCAGTCCACACAGACACAGTTGCGATTAGACCCACAATCTTCACTGTGTACAAACACACATCCAAATGGACACGCAATGGTCAGCGGACACACAACCTTCAGCGTGAAGAGAGAGACATAAATAGGTACACAGCAGCCCACAGACCCATAATCCTAAATACAGAATCACAATTACCCTCAGGCACCAAACAAGTATCTAGACACAAAACCGCCAACCACAGGTCAGCACACATCCTTCAACGGAAAATCAGAGGCACATATATAGGCACGCAGCAGCCTATAGACCCATAACACAGATACTTAGTTGCCCTTAGGCGCACATCTCTCACAACTCAGAGACAATTGTACCATACACAAGAACACACTGGGAATGGTGGACAGACAGACCTGAGCAATACTTAAGGATCCAAAGTAGTGTGAACTATGCCAAAAATACAGCTTAAGCAGAATTTGGAACCGGGCGTGTTCAGAATCATGGAAATTACGTGGGTGGAGTCGTAGGCAGCCCAACATACCAGGGTCTAATGCCAATTTTGCCATTTCCAACTTTGGCCTTGATATCCTCATATACAAGATGAGTGGGTGATATCTGATGTTCCTCCCAAGCCCAACATGTTGTGTAGGGTGGGGAAGGGGAGGGGAGAGGGCTTCTGGTTCAGGAAATTAAGTCTAGGAGGCTTTCCTGGATATGGAGATTTCAGATACATCTTAAAGGATGGGCCAGTGGTCTTTGATCTGCAGTAGGAGGGAAGTAGCCGTGTGTCAGGCTTTGGGAATTGGGGTTGGGCAAGTACCAGCCCTAATTAGCAGCCATCTAGGAGTTTTAAACATCCTCAGATGGTGACACCGAGGCCCTAGTGCTGGACCTCTCCTTGTGCTGGCGGGGGAAGCCCACAGGCTGAGGTCTCCTGTGGTCCGCTCCCACAATGAGCCTCTTCCTTTTTCTTTTGGGCCCTGCTCAGCTTTTCCTAAAGCCTGTGCGTTCAACCTGACACCCACTGAGAGCAGGGAGCAGCCTTCTCCTAGTGACAGAATTGACAACCAGAGATTCAGAGCCAAGAAGAGTCAAGGCTGGGACTGGGGCTCCCCCACAGCCTTCCCGCATCCCCTCCAGGCCCCTTCTGCATAGACCGCCAGTGGCCAATAAACTCTGCCTGCTCCGCTTTCTTTCCAGTCAGGAGCTGTGAGGAGACCCACCTTACCAGAATGGAGACTAGAATTGCTGCCCCCAGGGCTTTGCCATACTCACACACACACACACACACACACACACACCTTCATGCAAAGTGTGCTGCCTGGAAGGAACACTGGATTGAAAGTTAGAAATACTGTATTTAGTACTAGTCCCTACTTCTCTGTGACCTACTAGCTAAAATAACCAGGTACATCACTCCATCTTTGGAGCCTCAGTTTCTTCATCAGTAAAATGGAGAAACTGGGCTAGATGTCAGTTTTCCAGCCAAACCCTTTGCCATCACCTAAGGCATAGTTCTCAAACAGACAGTGGCCAAGTCAGGGCATTTTTCTTTCTCTCGACATCAGTTTCCCTATCAATAAAAAGGAGAGGGTGGGGCTAAAAAAGTCGTTCTCAACAAACGAGCCCTATTAAAATTACTTGGGAAGCTGTTTAAAAACATAGTTACCCTTGTCCCACCCCAGACCTACTGATTAAGTGGCATAGACTCTAATAATTTGGATACGCAAATATCTAAATATACAAAACATAAGACCTAGAATTGTCATCTACGGGGTTCAAATCAATGTTTGGTTACCCAACAGGTGGTAATCATATACATAGGTCACCTGCAAAGCAGAGGCATCTCCTCTACGTGCTAGTTAGTCTCTGTTTGGCCTCCCACCACCGAGATCTGTTCTCGGCCGTTCTCCACCCTGCCCCTGGAGGCTGACCTCTGTGAGCTGTATCACCAGGGCTCACTTGCTCTCTGGCTGTTGAGTTCAGCTAATGAGTGAGAGGAAGATCTGAGGGTCAGGGGAGAGCATGGCTAAGGTTCTCCTACACCAGGCTGCTAGGCCAGGCTGAGGTTCTGACAGTGGCTCTGCTCCTCCATGGCTACAGCTCCAGGCTCCCACCCTAGACCTCAGGCCTAGGGTGGCAATAGCTTCCCACTGTTGCTGGTCTTTAGGTGCCTCTTCAGCCCTGACTGGAGTCCTTAACCCTGCCCACATCTCTGCCAAGAGTCCTTACATTCTCTTCGGTTATCTTCTTGAGGGTGCAGCACCCTGACTGATACAGTGACCAACAAAGCAGAGGCACTGCCCCTCCCCCCCAAAAAAAGAGTTTATCTGATTTCATTCCTATGGATAAGATTTCTTGTTTGTTTCCAAAATAAAATGTTATTTTACTGTTTAGTATTTTTATGTTGAATTGCATGTTATGGGGGCAGAAAATAGGATAGAGCTGCCTATAATTAGGCATTCCTTCCTCTTTGTACCCAAAACAACCTGTTAGCATGGCCCTTTTCACCCACTTTGTAATTTTCTCTTTACTTGCTTGTCTTCCTTGTAAGAATGTGAGCCCATTCATCCATTCATTAATTCATCCAATAAATGTTTATTGTGCACCAAGTATGTGCTAGCCACTATGTATGTGCTAGGGTTTGCAAACTTCAGTAAGAAATAGGCTCTGTCCTCATGGAGCACACAGTTCAGTTCAGGCAGCCAAGTAAACAATTGTTATGTAATGTGGCAATTAAAATAATCGAGATATGAAGGTACGTCTCGGGTGACATCAGAACAACATCAGAATCACTCATTGTGCCTGGAGGAGTTGAGGAAGCTGGGGCTAAATCCACAAAGATGAGTTGGTCTTTACTGAGTAGACACCAACGGAAATGGTGTTCCGGGCAGAGGGAATTGCGTGTGTACATAGAAGCACAAGAGGGGCCGACCTGACGGCGTAGCAGTTAAGTGCGAGCTCTCCGCTTCGGCGGCCCCGGGTTCGGATCCCAGGTGCGCACCGATGCACCGCTTGTCAAGCGATGCTGTGGTGGTGTCCCATATAAAGTGGAGGAAGATGGGCACGGATGTTAGCCCAGGGCCAGTCTTCCTCAGCAAAAAGAGGAAGATTGGCAGATGTTAGCTCAGGGCTGATCTTCCTCACAAAAAAAAAAAAAAAAAGAAGGCACAAGAGACAGTGAATTCAGGGAAATGCCTGTAGTACTAGGATGAGCCGGGGAGTGAAAAAGGTGAACCTGGAGAAGTAAGCATGAGCCAGCTCACAAAGGATCTGAATGTTTGCCAAGGAGTTTGGACTTGACCTAGTAGATGGCAGTAAGCCTGTTGTCTTCTGTACGTCAGCTTCTCTTTCTGGTTGTTCTCAGCTCGCACTCACCAGGTACGTGGACAATGCATAGAAATGGTGACCAACCATCACTCTAGGCTTGCCTGGCTTCCTCCTGTGGGGCTGCTTCTCATCCGGTAGCCTCCTCCATCTCTGACACCCCCCTGGTTTTGCCACAGGATACTTTCTCCTCACTTGGTTTGCCCCACTTGGCCTTGTAATCCAGCTCTAAACTGGTTACCTTATTTCTGACATGCTACTGGATCTCAGCTAATTCCTCTTTCTCTGTTCCAGACCCCCAGAACACTTCCAACCAACTCCCACCCCATCCCATCCCCACCCCACCTGTATATCTGGGGAGGAAAATCAGGCACACATGAAGAAATCTTAAGGAGGGTGTGACAGTTCAGATGTTCTGATAGCAGTGTGGGAGAGCCAGTCGATGAGTTGTTAGAAGTGAGCTGAATGTGTGTCAGCCAAGTGGAGGTGTTTGGGAGGAGCTGGATACAAATCTGGAGCTCAGGACTGAGGTGAAGATGGGGATATAGATTTGGAAGTCATAGCCATACTGAAGGCCATGTGATGTGATTAACCAAGGAGGGGTCTTGAGGGAGTAGAGAGAGGCACCAGACCAAGCCCTGGTGGACATGACATATAAGGGCAAAAAAAAAAAGGAGAACTGGGAAAGAGACAAATGCGCAGGTAAACAGATATGCTGAGACTGTATCTGACACATCCAGAACACTCACAGGGAAAGAGACACACCCAGGGAAGTATATGCTCATACACATGATCTATGGTCTTTGTGGTTTGGTTCCCTCCTTCTAGATCAGGCGACAGATGGTGGTTCCACTTCCGCAGGTGGTAGGTCAGAGGCTTTGAAGACAGAGGACAATGACCCGTCTCCATTCCTGACTGTGTGTTCCATCAGCTCCTGGTCTGTGTGAGGCTCCACTTCCCCAACCCCAGCCCAGGGCAACCCTCAGGTCTCTCCTGCCCTCTCTGCTTACAGGAGTCAACCTAGGAATACCAAATCCCCATATCACCCATCCTCTGAAGACAGCCCTTCCAGAATGCTTCTGTCGTGCTGGAGCCCACTTGGGCCAGGCAGGGGAGCCCTGGAGTGGCTGATGCAGCCCCTGGTGCGGGGTCAGCGCCTGGAGGCCTTTAGGAAGAGGACAAAGATTTCAGCAGAACTCATCTTTCCAGACCCTCAGTTAGGGCTAAATTTTAATGCTGTCTTGAGACAGTATGTGGGTCAGTGTCCCTAAGGACATTCTGGGCTCTTTGGTTGGCTTCTTGGCTTGGGGCCAGACACATCTGGATTTTTATTCCTCTCTCCTTTCCTCTGTCTGTTGATGAGGGCATCATCAGGCCTTGAGGCATAAGTGGATTTCTCTAACTGAAAAGCCAGCCCTGGTGGTTTGGTGGTTAAGATTCGGTGCTCTCACCACCACGGCCTGGGTTCGTTTCCTGGTCAGGGAATCACACCACCTGTCTGTCAGCTGTCATACTGTGGTGGCTGCGTATTGCTGTGATGCCGAAAGGTATGCCACCAGTATGTCAAATACCAGCAAGGTCACCCGTGGTGGACAGGTTTCAGCAGAGCTTCCAGACTAGATAGACCAAGAAGAAGGACCTGGCCACCCACTTCCAAAAAAATTGGCCATGAAAAACCCCATGAATAGCAGCAGAGCATTATCTGATAGAGCAGCAGAAGGTGAGAGGATGGCGAAAAAAAGACTGGCTGGGGTTCAGCTCTGCTGTACACAGGGTCTCTAGGAGTCAGAGTCCTCTCAAAGGCGCTAACAACAAAGATGCTAAACCAAGGGTCTCCTAATGGGATTCAACTAGGAGGGAAGCCGCAGGAGGGATCCTTGATTTCCGTGGAGTGTGTGGGATGAGATGATCTCTAACACCCAACCTTCTAGAGTTCCGGGCTCTGTGAAGTCCAAGTGTTTCAGCAAGTCCTTGTGTTGGGGTCATCCAAGTTCAGTTGTCTCACCAACCCCAGTCTCTCTCCCTCTCCCCACTCCATCCAGACCCTAAGCTCTCTGGGTTGTTCCTTCCTCAGTATTGGGAAATTGGTATGAGGAAGTAGAAACAAGAAAGAGTGTCTGGGGGTTGGGCAGGAGAGTGGCTTTTGAGAAAAAAAATACCTAGAAGATTCCACTCAGTGAGCTCTAGGATTCTGAAGGAATAATTCTCTCCTCTGCATCAGCACCTGAGGACCAGTCTTGGGATAACAGACCAGAGCAAACCCTCCCATCTCTTCCTCTCAGAGACCCCATCTTTCCGACAGATGCTCTCCCCTGCCCAGACCTTTCCTCTAGTTGCCTCACTCAATACAATCATTCATTCATGTAAATAGTATTTATTAACCACTTACAATGGGCCAGGCTGTATCTGGGACACAAATATGAACAAAACAGACCATCCCTATCCTCCTTGGAGCTCATGGTCCAGCAGGAGAGCCTGTCGCCATGACCACAGCCTCAGCTTCCCACCGCCACCCCACCCCCTTCTCCTCAGATCTCCCAAGACCAGAAAATTGGGCTGGGGCAGTGAGGGCTGGCTGGGCCTGGCCGAGCGTGGCTGGACCTTCCAGGAGACTTTTCCCAACAGGACAGGAAGTGGATCAAAGCCAGTGAGGCTGAGGCACCCTGTGCAGGGGTTGGGAGAGTTATTTGTGTCACCTCGGCCCTCTGCAAACCCTTTTCTATTCTAACTGGGCTTCCTGCCTCCCATCCAGAGAACAGCGGGCTTTGGGAGCATGTAATACTCATGTATTACAATAGAGCTTAAACTGCAAAAGAAAAAGAACTGGAATTGTGACCATACTCGTCTCGTGCCCCCAGCCCTGATGGCTCCCACCCTGGCCAGCCTTGGAAGGGGAGGGAGGAAAGGCAGCAGTCAAGTGGTGACGCAGAGCAGTTCCCCCATCCCTGAAAAATCTGCCCGTTCTTCTCCATGACTAAACACACACACACACACACACACAAACTCTGCAACAAGTGTCCAAACCTCCATTACAAGTATTATGAGTGATCTCTACTTGCTTCAGGGAGTTCACACTGTAGAAGGGGGATTGCGTTTAAATCAGCAGTTAACCACATTTTCGGATTTCCAGTACAAGTAATTTAAAAAAGGAAAAAAATTGGACACCAAACTAGGGTTACCTATTTTTTCTTTTGCCAAGACATTAAAAAAGGAAAAACAATTAATTGCCATCACCATCACTTTGTAAAACAAAAGACATTTTAACCCTAAAAATGAAGAAAATCATCTCAAGATTGAGGCCAATCCTTTAAATAGACTTTAGCTTAGTGAAAAGAGTTGTATTACTTTTATTTTTCCCATTTCTTCTAGGCCTGATGACACCATCATCAGGGATGGGCACCAGTTTGCGGGCAGGCATTTGGGAACTTCGAGAGAGGCCTGAGAGAGGCCCTGGCAGTGGCAGGGATGAGGAGGTGGCCTGGTGTCACGGACACAGCTTTGGAGGTCAGCAGTTCCTGGTTAGAGTCCCAGCACCGCCAATTTCTCTTGAGCAAGTAAATGATCTTTCTGAGCCTCAGTTTCCCTTGCAGTGGGAAAAGCAGTAGTTGCCTCAGAGAGTTTCTGTGGGAATTCAATGAGAAAAGTGTATAACGCACCCCCATATAAGTTAGCTGATACTGAATAAGTGCTCAGTCAATAGTGCTTACTTTCCTCTCAGATGGGGCTTTCACCTGCCTGGAATGACTTAGGCACAGCATTTTCTGAAGGTCAATGGACTTCTGAACCTTCACAAATTTTGGAGTGCATCAGAATCACTTGGGAAGCTTTTAAACATATAGGTAACCGAACTTCACCAGGGAGGTTCTGCCTCAGCTTTAGGGTGGGGGCCAGCCATGTGTATTTTAACAAGTTCCCCAAGTGATTCATATGCACACTGAAGTTTAAGAATCACTGTACTAGGTAACTCATTCAGCCGTTCTTTCAATAATGACGTGCCAGGTGCTGAGCAGAGGCAAAGAAAAAAACAATGTATTTTTTGAAAGGCCAGTGCCTAGCAGAGGGCATAGCCCACAGTGAGCATTTCTTAAATGGTTATCAAATGATGGCCTTCAAGGAGGTGCATCCTCTTGGGGGTACGGACATAGAAATCAATAAATACCACAAGGACGTGTGATGAGAGTGGGCACCAAAGACAGGGTAGCCAAAGGGTAAGTAATGCTTCCTGCAAGAGAGATGTCTGAAAAGGCTTCCTAAGGGAGGGAACATCTGACAGCTTGAATGATTGGCAGGGTTTACCAGCCAGAGTAGTGGATGTGAGCAAAGACATAAAGGTGTGACAGAGCTTGACTAGGTATGTTTGGAGTCTAGGTTACCAGGAAGAGTCCTGAGAAATGAAGCAGGAAGAAGTGTGTGTTTGGGGACTAGATTGTGATGGACCTGCTCTGCTAAGGAGTTTCAACTTTACGGCAAAGCACATGGGGAGTCATGAAGATTTGTAGATAGGTGGCGAACAGATTTCTGCTGTTGAAAGCTCATTTTAGCAGCCATCAGTGTGGAGAATGGAAAGGCACGATCAATACTGGAGGCAAGGAGAACAATTCAGAAGTTGTGGCAACAGTCCATGAGAAAGTTGGAAAGATCCACACTGGAATAGTGGCAGCAGAGCGTGGACAGAAGATTTTTATGTAGTTCCTTCCCATATGGGGATTCTGTCATATGTATAGTCTTTTGCAAAGCTTAGGGGAAAAAAATGTCTATGAGGCTATTAAAAAGAACCCTTTTCAATTATGAAAATAATACCTATTCATTATGAAAAATTAGGAAAGTATAGGAAAGCATAAATAATATAATAGGAATCGCCTACAATACCCCAGTCCAGAGTTAGTCATAGTTGAATGTTTTGGTATTTTTCCTTCCAATTGTTTTTACATGCATATTTCAAGTTTTAAAATATAAATTCACCATAACTTATTAATTTTCCCATATTGTTGAATATGTAAATTGTTTCTCTATTTTAAATAATGCTGTAATGAACATACTCCACATAAATCTTTGTCTACATCTTTGATTATTTTCTTAGAAAAAAGTTCTTAGAACTAGGATGATTAGATCAAAGGAAATTGTTATGTTTATGATTCACAAAATGCTCTCCAGATAAATTGCCAAACTACCCTTCAAAAAGAGTTTCTGCTTTTGTGACAGCTATGAAGAACATTAGTTCATCTGGTAAATAAACGTGTAAATTCTTTACTTAAGCATGATATAAAGATCACATTTCTATTTCAGTTAATTTCCTAGAAGCTCTACTTCTTGTATTAATAATTACAAACATTGGGCCAGCCTGATGGCATAGTGGTTAGGTTCACACGCTCTGCTTTGGAGGCCCAGGGTTTGCGGGTCCCGGGCCCAGATCTACACACAGTTCATCAAGCCATGCTGTGGTGGCGTCCCACATACAAAATAGAAGAAGATTGGCACAGATGTTAGCTCAGAGCCAATCTTCCTCACCAAAAATAAATAAATAAATAAAAATAAAAATAATAACAAATGTTTTCTAGTGTGTGCTATATGGACACTGTGCTGGGTGCTCTACCTATGTTTTCTCTTTTAATTCTCATAATACCTTTATGTTATAGGCACTATTATTGTCACCATTTTACACATGAGGAACTCAAGGCTCAGAGAGGTGAAGGGGCTTGACCTAGGTCACATATGAGGAAACAGAAAATTATAAAGCCCCAAAATCCTTTCATCAGCCTTGGCCAGAAATTATATCTGAAGCCAGAGGCCACAAACCTTAATCCCCCATTTAATGAGGGACCTTGAAAAGAATAAGATGACTCTTGACACAGGTACTTGGAGATAACGTGCTTGGCTGACCTTACATCTTGGATAGATAATGAAAAGAATAGAGAATATTTACATATCAGTTACCATAAAATTAATGTTAAATCTATACTTATTTATATCCTGTCATTATAAACCTGAGTTTCTAAGTTTGTTTGCTAAGAATGGTGGACGTCCTTATAATATGACTGATTGGTTTTAAGGATTGCTGAGTAACAACTTTGAGACCATAAATATTTTTTACAAGAAACTACTTTTGTTAAAATGTTTGTTGCATGAAACTGGGTTGTTTACTTAAGGTTATATACTATGTTTATCATAAGACATTGAACTCACCCATCAACTTGTGATAATTAACTCCCTGTGACTCCTCAACTTGATTAAGCAACTTTATAAATAAAAGTGACTTAACTTGTTTGTCAGACAGCACCACAGCCACTACATTCGATACTTGCCCTCGTGGTGCCTATATCAATTTGTTCTTTCATAGATGTCATCTCATTTTATAATTATGAGCACAGTTAATTAGATTATTTGATTATCTTCTCCCCCTCTAGATTAGAAGCTCCATAAGAGATGAGACCATGCCTATTTCCGGTCCTCACTGTATCACCAGTGTTTAACACAGAGCCTGGCACATAGTAGTTTTTTATTTGCTGAATAAATGAATGAATGTCTGACTATACATGCCATATAACCTGTAGGGGTCCCATTGAGGGAGGAGAGCTAGAAATGATGAAGAGTGAGAAGTGGAAGGACTGGGTATTGTGGTCAGAGGAAAAAAGTCCACTGGTAATTAGTCAGTTAAGGGGTTGACAAGAATGGAGATGACTGTACAATAAAGCAATGGTTCTCAAACCATGTTCCTGCAGGATTTCAATGGTTCCTCAACGTTCTGTGAGCTGACCTGAAAGTGGCTTTGTGCAGCTAAAATAAAGTAATCCCAGGCTTGTTCTCAATTTTAATTTTCTCAATCTTAAATTTTTATTTTGTATATTTTTCTTTTAACCTTCTGAAAATTGCTGTCCATTATCTATAACAAGATCTAGTGTATTGTGATCTACTGTATGTTATTTAACATACAGTCAGTTAAAAATTTATTTACCAATACTTCATACAGTCCACAAATAACAAGATGAGAGCCTGTTTGAAAATACCTGGGAAGAGGGCTGCAGATGGCAGGATTTGCTCTGAGGTGGCAGGGGCTGGGAAACCACAGACTAAAGCTTCCTAAGGCACCTTAGAACTGTGTTGTGGGGGGTGCTCAAATATAATGTGGTGCAAGAATGTCTGCCTCTGACCAGAGGAGAAGAGTCAGCTCTTTTGGTAATCACATTGTCCCGCCTTGGGCTGAGCTTGTAGTTAATTAAATCGAAAATGTTGTCTTCCATCCTTTGACTTTGCAAAATTTTGGATCTAAATTCAGGACTCGGCATTCTTCCTGTTATGTTTAATTTCTGTTAGATTCCTGCTCGTGAAAGCTTTATGGATCCAGATTCTGGCAACAAGTTCCATAGGTCCCATCCATCCCTCTGCTACGAGCTAAATTGTGTCCTCCCCAAATTCGTATATTGAAGTCTTAACCCTTAATATGATGATATTTGGAGATAGGGCCTTTGGGAGATAATTAGGGTTAGATGAGGTCAGGAGGATGAGGATCTCCTGATGAGATTAGTGCCCTTATAAGAAGAGACACGGAGAGTTTGCTCTCATCATCTCTCTCTGCCACGTTGAGGACACATCTAGAAGACAACAATCTGCAAGCCAGGAAGAAAACCCCACCAGAACCGGATCATGCTGGCGCCCTGATCTCAGACTTCTAGCCTCCCGAACGGTAAGAAAATAAAGGTCTGTTGTGTAAGCCACCTGGTCTGTGGTATTTTGTTCTAGTAGCCTGAGCTGATTAAGACACCCTCTCTATTCCATTATCCTTTGACTCCATTATCCTCAACTCTCCCCTTCTTTGTCATCTAGTCCAATCACCAGGTTACACGGTTACACGGTTACTCACCTTCCAGATGCCCTTGCATTTGCTCCAGAAGCTGCCCTAGGTCACACCTGGCCTCTATCTCCCCCACCTCCAATAAAATTGAATATGCCCTCCTCCAGGGTCCTCCATCCTCCATAAATCAATATGGAAGGCAGAGAGAGCCACTAACATTTAGCAAATCAATTAAAAACATAGGCTCTGAGGCCAGAATGTTAGGGTTCAAGTCCCAATTCTACCACCTGTTATCTACTTGACCTTAGGCAAGTAATTCAACTGACCTGTGCCTCGGTTAGCTCATCTATAGAATGAGGTGATTGCATGAGTTAATATATCTATAGTACTTGGAATAGTGTCTAGCACATAACAAGGACTCAGAAATTGTTCCCATTATTAGTACTCTGTCCCAGGCACAGTGCTAAGTGCTTCATATGCAATGTTTATATCAACCCTGTGAAGTAGGGATTACCATCTCCTTTTACAGATAAGCAGCACCCCCGGTCCCTCTATCACTTTACCCTATTTTATTGTCTTTATAGCGCCTACTACCATCCTCATATGACATTATTTATTAGTTGTCCTGTTTATTGTCTGTCTCTCCAACAACCCTCCACACTTGCTAGAATGAAAGCTCTTGAAGATAAAGGGGCTTTATCTTGTTCATCACAGAATTCCAGTACCTAGTAGGTTCTCAATAAATATTTTTGAATAAATGTGTGATTGAATGAATGAATGAATGAAAATAAGGAGTCAAGTACAGAGAGGTGAAGTTTCTAACCCAAAGTCACACAGCAAGTAGGTGGCAGAGCCATGATTTGACATCAGGTCTGGATGGTTCTAAAAATCCATACTTTCTCTACTGCTGCTTCCTAGAACAGCAGAGATGAGCACAGCTGGAGGAAGAAGTTGGGGGAAGGGGGTGAGCTCCCATTCAGCTCCTGAGCCCAGAGCTTCCCCTCTCTCTTCCCACTGGTCAAGTCACACACCACAGCTGGTAAAGTTGACATTGACATCCAAAGTGCCTTCAAGACTCGAGACCCAACTCCATCTTGTGTCTATGGATGGAATGTACGGGAAACATAAAGAATTTCACAAAGCAGAGACAACCTCAAGCTGCAGGAAAGGCCCCAGTCCAGGAGTCCAGAGGCCCAGGGTCTAATCCTGGCTTAGCAAGTCAACTAACCACTGTGAGAACACGTGTAGGTTGCTTAATCTCTCTCAACCTTTCTTTTTCCTCTTTTTCATTTGTGCTGTTGCAATGATTTTACTGACACAAATAGAAAACAAACTCACAAGAAAAGGAACATACTTGATTACCACCTGATTGTCAGAAATGCTGCCTTAGCATTAATTATGCCTAAATTTTAAAATGCAGTATTTGGCAGGAATTCTCCAAAATTTAAGTGGAAAACATTATGCTGAACGGGCAACTAATTCATCTACTCTGAATACATTAGGAAGTACAATTTTTGGAAGAGATATAAAATGATTTTTTCTGATAATGACACCAAAGTACAGTTCCAGTAAAAATTTTTATTTTATGGCTAAAGTAACTAGTTTGTAATGTTTTCGCTTAACATTTTGGATATTCTCTTATAAGCTTTATATGCAGAATGATGGCATTTCAGCACTTTTATTGAAGTTTAGTTTCTTCCCCTGTAAAATGGGGACAATCATTCCTACCTCACAAATATGTTGAGAAATTCACATGGAATAACTTGTGTTGAACACTTGGAAGACAGTGTGATACATAGTAAGCTTTCAACAAATAACTTGTATTAGTTATCTATTTCTGCAGAACAAATTACCCCTAAACTTAGCAGCTTGAAACAACAGACATTTATCATCTCACAGTTTCTAAGGCTCACCAGAAGTGGCTTAACAGAGATGGGTCGTCTCAGCATCTCTCATGAGACTGTGGTCAAGTTGTCAGCTGGTGGCCTGGGGCTGCAGTCATCTCTGGGCTCAAATGGGGCTGAAAAATCCACTTCCAAGCTTCAGTTCTTAGCTGGACAGAGGCTTCTGTTCCCCACCATGTGGGCCTCTCCATAGGGCTGCTCGCAACATAGAAGCTTGCTTCCCTGGAGTGATAGATTCAAGAAAGAGAGGGAAAGTGGGCGCCCAGGATGGAAGCCAAAGTTCTTTATAACCTAACCTCAGAAGTGACATTGCTTCTCTTCTGCCATATGTTAATCTCAGGACAATGTGGGAGGAAACTATACAAGGGTGTGAATACCAGCAGGCAGGAACCATGGGGGCCATCTTGGAGGCTAGCTACTATGGTATTTATCATTATTTCTTCATCCAGTTAGCGTTCAGTTTCCTGGTCCCACCTCTAGAGCTTCCCATTTAGCAGTACTGAAGGTGCCATCAAAAAGCCAGGTAATTTTGATACTGGTGGTCTGCAGACTTTGATGAATTATCCAACAGAGAGACCAAAGCACACGCTCAGAGTGTCCGCAAATAAGAGAAACAAAAAGATTAGGAAAGGATTTTATGTTTGGTATTTTTAAAAGATCAAAGTAGTCACAATGGGAAAATTCAGAACTTTGCTGGACTTCCACACCTTTTTATTTTTTAATTACATATGTGGTAGGAGGTGGGGTCAGTGTTTTTCGATGTTTAGGGCCCAGTCTGGAGCACACACTTTGAGAACCACCATTCTGTTTAAATTCTGATAAATAAATGGCAAGCAATAGGATATACTGGAGCATATGAGGAAGCCATTTGGTGTAAAGTAATTCGGCCTCAGCTTGTTTTTCCAAAAGGGCCTGTGGCCTTTGAACATGCATCGTATATCTGCTTTAAGCAATTAACATGTCCCAAAGACAAGAACAAATGCTTTTAAGATAAGGATGCAACTTCCCCCACACTGACATTTCCTTAAGGATAAGCATTTCTCCCTAGGCTAGGATTTGATTGCTGCACTCATCCTGTGACCACCCAACTTGAGACAACAGACGTGCTACCTGCTGTGTCCATCAATCACTGTGCCAGGGCAATCTGACAGGGCAATCTCATGACTATTGTAAAAGGGACATTGCAATCATATGTGATACATGCTCTTTGATGGTATATAACCACTCTGTACACCCCACTTCTTTGGTGCCCTTCCTTCCTTGGGGAAGGAAGGCCCCAGGCTATACAGTCCTCAAATTTGGCTCATAATAAACTCACCCCAATTTTGATTTATAGATTGATTATGGATTATTTGGGTCAACAATTCTATCTCCTGGACTAAATTTCTTCCTGTTTCTCTCTGTTAGCACCTGCCCTACTTCTGACCCCTCTGCCTTTCTCTCCCTGCTACTGTTAATCTTTGACCCCTCCTATCAGGAGGATCAAAAACTCTGGGAGCTAACCTGACCACAAGCTCTTCGTGAAGCTAAAAAAGTAAGGCATGTCTAAGACTGTGTTAGCAGAAGTCAAGTATCCAGGTGAAGAGAGGCTTCAGCCCTGCCCTGTGCTGGCCTCTCTCATCCACAGTTTGTATGAATGTCGTCTTATCCTCAGGCTGCAGAAGAAAGAGCCAGGGGGAGGAGTCCATCCACAGGATCCTCTTGAGTGCGGAGATTGTAGGCACTTTTCCAGCTCACAAGGGAGGCCAGGCAAGGCATCCTGGGAACCAAAGTGTTTTTCGTGTGTCCTGGACAGACCTACCCAGCTTGCTGCTGCCTGATGACTCACTGCATTGCCCAGGGGCTAGACCCATTTCTCCTTTTCCCATCTCATTTTTGGACACATTTCCTTCTACCTCTTAGTCTGACTTTGTCATTCTTTGTTTTTCAAACTTCTTTTTTACCTTAAATTTCTAAAGGTAATACTTGCATGAGGTTAAAAAAAATTAATGGGTAAAACCAATATAGTGCACAGTAGATTTTCTTCCCATCCTGGAGCCCCTGTCTCCCTCCCCAAGAGAACCCCTGTGGATGGTTTCTTGGACATCCTTTCATAAATGTTCGATGAATTTATAAATATGTCTCATCCCCACTCTCTGTTACACACAAATTGGACAAAACTCTATACATGGGTCTGTACCTTGCTTTCTGCCCTTGACGAAATATTCTGGAATTCTTTCCTCATCAACATCTATAGAACTACAACATTCTTTAAATGGCTGCAGAGTATTCCATCATCTGGATATGTTATCATGTATCTGATCAGTTCCCTTTGGTGCATGTTTAGGCTGTTTGTCTTGTTTTGGCTTGTCCAATAATGAACGCCTTCACATGCCTCCACACATATGTGAGGGTAAATCTGATAAATCTCTAAGAGTTAAATCACTGGTTAAAGTTTACATGCATTTTTTATTTTGATGTCAATCCAAAGATCACGCGCCAGTCTCCACTCACATAGTATTTCCTCACACTTTCACAACACTGAGTATTATTAATCTTTTGGCTATTTTTGCAAATTTGTATTTTTTGCCAATCTGAGAGGTGCAAAATATCTTACTTTAAGTTTATTCATGTAATTATGAATAGGATTGGGCTTCTTTTCATATATATTAGTCATGTATAAATTGTTTTTTTCCTGCAACCTGCCTGTTCCTTCTTTTGTGATTTGATTTGAGATTGCCCATGACAAAGCCCTTTCCCAGCACCTCCCTCTCCCCTGTTCAGTCCTCTACTGCCGCCTAGCGACCACAGGCCCTCACTGACACTCTCATTGCCTGCTCCTCCCTGGGGCTAAACTCCGTGTTAAAATCACGCCCTTCGTTCCTAGGTACCTGGTTTAGCAAATAAAAATGCAGGACTTCCGTTAATACGAATTTCAGATAACGACAGATAATTTCTTAGTTGGTATGTACCCATGCTAAAAAATTACTCATGGTTTACCTGAAATCCAAATGTGACTGGGTCTGGAGTAATTTATCCCGCAACCCTATTCCAAGGCTTCTGGCTAAATCCAGTCACCACCCTCACCATACCTTACCTCCTTGTTCTCAGCAAATCCTATTGTACCACTTTCCACCCCAATGGTTTTCAAAATGTTGGTTGCAGGTGATCCATGAATCTTTGTGGTTAAGACCTTGGCTCTGGGTTGGAATCCTAGCTCCAACCACTTTTGGGATATGAAATCTTATGAAAGTAACATCCTCTCTGGCGCCTGTTTCCTCATCAGGAGAAGAAGGATAATATAGTATTTTCCTCGGTGGGTTGTTTTGGTAATTTCTAACATTAAAGCTACCATTTATTGAGCACTAAACACTTTACACATGTTGGTTCCTGTTGTTATTATTAGTAGAGTGAAAAAGACACAGCAATTACAAAGATATTATTTAAACATATAGAAGTTAAATACTGGGGAGGCATCCAGAAGAGTTGAGGGTGGCTGCCATTGGAGTGGCACCTAGGGGTGTATGGAAAGGAGTGAGATAAAAGACTAATCTTTTTTTTTTTTCTTCTGGTGAGGAAGATCGTCTCTGAGCTAACATCCATTGCCAATCTTTCTCATTTTTGCTAAGGAAGATTAGCCTTGAGCTAATATGTGTGCCAATCTTCCTCTATTTTGTATATGGGATGCCACCACAGTGTGGCTCAATGAGCCATCCACAGGTCCACGCCCAGGATTCGGGCCGCAAACCCTGGGCCATGGAAGCAGAGGGCTTAAACTTAACCACTATGCCACCAGGCCAGCCCCAAGACTAGTCTTTCTAAAAATGAGTTTACTGGTTAACTTTTAAAATCGAATGCATGCACACATTACTTGGTTAAAACATTTTTTTCCTTAAGTTTCTAAGCACATAGGCATGAGGGCTCAGAGCTCTGATTGCATTTTTCCGTGATCTTTCTTCTGTTTTCTTCAGTGTGTCAGCTTCCCTTGTAACAACAAAGAAGTTGCAGCCCTTCCAAACCTCACATTAGCACATCTCCCCATCCAGAGCAGGCTTCTTTCTCTATCATTATTCTAAAGGCCTGGACCAAGAGAATGTCAGAATCTGATTGCAGGGCCACATTATGACTTTCATGGGCCCTAGACACTTTTGCCGTCATGGGCCCCATCCTCCATTAAACATAAATAAATAAAATAAAAAATAAATTATATTCATTTTTGGCTCATTTTTGCTGGTTCATTTTTTGTTTGTTTGTTTTTGAGGAAGATTAGCCCTGAACTAACATCCAATGCCAATCCCCCTCCTTTTGCTGAGGAAGATCAGCCCTGAGCTAACGTCTGTGCCCATCTTCCTCTACTTTATGTGGGACGCCGCCACAGCACGGCTTGGCAAGCAGTGCGTCGGTGCACACCCGGGATCTGAACCTGCAAACCCCAGGCCACCAAAGTAGAGCTCATGCACTTAACCGCTGCGCCACCAGGCCGGCCCCGGCTGGTTCATTTTTGTCTGTCACCTGGAAAGCCAAACACCAAGACAACGAGATTGCAGCAGAGAAAGGATTTAATCACAAGGCAGCCAAGTGAGGAAGCAGGAGAACGAGTCTCAAATCCACTTCCTTGAAAATGAGGACTTATGGGGTAGGAGGCAAGGTGGTCTGAAGTGTGAGGATGGACGATTGGAGGTGAGGAGAGGTGAGGTAATTGATGATCTGTGCAAGCGTAGTCAAACTTCATGCCTCTTCACGGGATGCATGTTCACAAAATGGTAGTGTTAGCACGATCTGAGCATGGAGTTTTTAGCCTCTTGACATCAAAAAGGTCACTTACCCAGCATCTGCATGGACCCAGTGGATGGGTTGGTGGTCTCAACCAGCTTGAACTGGACAAGGGGGTCGTAATTCCTGAAAAACAGCTCAAACATGCATTACCATGGTGACCCAGGGACATGTTATCTATAGGCACCTAGTGGGAGTCAGATAGTTTATTGCCTAAGCAGCACAGTTACCAATGGGCGAGTGAAGAGCTAAAAGTTATAATGAGCAATTGCAAAAAAAACTTAAGATACAAGCTACCTAATCATCAATGACTAACTCTATACAGGTTTCATAAAGGTGAATATATTAATATTATGTATCATATTAGTCTGTTCAGGTGGCCATAACAAAATACCACAGACTGGGTGGCTTAAACAGCAGAAATTTATTTTCTCATGGTTCTGGAGGCTGGAAGTCCGAGATCCAGGTGCCTTCAGGGTTGGTGTCTGGTGAGACCTCTTTTCCTGGCTTGCAGACAGCCGCCTTCTTGCTGTGTCCTCACATGGCCTTTCTTCTATGTGGACATGGAGAGAGAACTCTTTGGTGTCTCTCCCTTTCCCTACAAGGACACCAGTCCTATGGGATTAGGGTCCCACTGTTGTGACCTCACTTAACCTTAATGACCTCTTTAAAGGCCCTATCTCCAAATATAGTCACAGTGGGGATTTTGGTTTCACATATGAATTGGGGGGGGGGGGATGACACAATTTATTCCATAACACATATTAAAGCATCTTCTTTGACCTAAAAGTTCACTTTTTTCCTTTTGATTTTATTAAAAATTAAGACATTTTCATGTGCCCTTAAAAAGATTGTTGTCCTGGGCCGTCCCCATGGCGTAGCATTTAAGTTCGCGCACTCTGCTGCTGGCGGCCTGGGTTCAGATCTCAGGCGCCCACCAAGGCACCACTTGTCAGGCCATGCTGTGGCGGCGTCCCATATAAAGTGGAGGAAGATGGGCACAGATGTTAGCCCGGGGCCAGTCTTCCTCAGCAAAAAGAGGAGGATTGGCATGGATGTTAGCTCAGGGCTAATCTTCCTCACACAAAAAATAAATAAATAAAAATTTTTAAAAATTTGTTGGCCCTAGGCACTGTGCCTACTATGCCTGAGGAATACACATTCCTGCTTGATTGATTTAGGCCTGGATCCAAGGGTTTTTAATTTAATCACTTTGAGGAGTAGGGCAGGATTGCACTGATTAGATTATGGTGATGGCTAGGGCTGGGAGTAGGGTCTATCCCACCCAGACAGAATTTCTGCTATACAATGGGAGAGGGTGTGGAGTGGATGCCAGCAAAATAATGGAAATATCCATTGCAGATGTGAACAATTTACAGAAGAAGAAAAAACACAACAAATAGTCAATTAGCATATGAAAAGATGCTGGCTAGTAATTGAGGATAGGAAAAATAAGACAAGAATGAGAGATTTTTCACCCATCAAATTCGTAAAAATTTGGGGGCTGGCCCAGTGGTGCAAGCGGTTAAGTGCGTGCATTCCACTGTGGCAGCCTGGGGTTCGTGGGATCGGATCCTGGCCGCACACCCACACACCGCTTGTCAAGCCATGCTGTGGTGGTGTCCCATATAAAGTGGGGGAAGATGGGCATGGATGTTAGCCCAGGGCCAGTCTTTCTCAGCAAAAAAAGACGAGGATTGGCAGATGTTAGCTCAGGGCTGATCTTCCTCACAAAAAAAAAAAAAATTCGTAAAAATTTAAGTTTGATAATATCCTGAGAAAAAGGTATATAGTATAGAGAAAGGTAAAAATTATAGAGAAAAAGATGCTTCAATATACTGTTGATGGGAATCTAAATTGATACACCCTTTTTGGAGGACAACTAGGTCGTAGCTATCAAAATTTTAATTGTGCATACCTTTCATCCCAGCAATCCAATTTCTGGGTATCTAAATATCTAACATAGGAAAACACGACAACTATTTGCACAAAAAGCATGCGCAAGGATATTGTTGCAGCATTGTTCATGATAGCAAAAATTTGTAAGAAGCCTTACAATTCATTGATAATAGTGTGGTTAAATAAACTATGCTAAATACGTACTATGGAATATGATGCAGCAGCTATGAAAAATAAAGTAGATCTGGGGCTGGCCCGGTGGCGTACTGCTTATGTTTGTGCACTTTACTGTGGCAGCCCAGGGTTCACAGATCCTGTGAACAGATCCAGCCCTGGGTTCGGATCCCAGGCACAGACCTGCACACCGCTCATCAAGCCATGCTGTGGTGGCATCCCACATACAAAAAAATAGAGGAAGATGGCCCCAAGACATATTTTAAACTGAAAAAAAAAATACATATACAGATATACATATATATACACACACATAGAATAGTCTCATTTCTGTAAACAAACCAAATATGTTTCCAAATATAAATATTCTAGATTTGTATTGATATGCAAATATTATATATAGTCTGTGTAGATATATATGTTGTACCTTTATATATGTATATTACATGTATAGTGTACCTTAGGCATAATCGTGCAAATAAAAATATCTCAGAAGAACATTCAGCAACCTGATATGGTAGTTTTCCTCTGGTGAGGGGAGTGAAATTTAGTGGAGTTGATGGAGACTTTTGTGGTATTTATATTGCTTGAAAATTTTTTACTTCAAGCATTATATTTGTGGGGGATCAGATTTTGCCACCCCAAAATGTGTCCCGTTGGCTTGACTATTTTTAAGAACAAAAGACTCAGACAGAAATGTGACCGTCCCCATAATGGACTAGAAGAATTCAAGATAGAAGGCCTGTCCCAGGAAGGAGCTATCACCATAGTAACTCTAGGTGGGATACACAGGAAGGCACCTAGCAAGGCCCAGCAAACATTTGTTTACCAAACATTTGCTTTTCCATCTCACTGTGAATTGCCTTCCTCCCCTTTGAAGTCCCAAACCATTACCCCCAACATCCTCCTCTGTCTTTAGCTGAACATGGTATTTAAGGTGGTGGCTTCTGCCATTTTGGCGAGTTACTCAGTTTTCCTGAGTTTCTCCCATGTATATGTGTTATTAAATTTGTTTGATTTTCTCCTGTTATTCTGTCTCATGTAAATTTAATTCTTAGATCAGCCAGAACTTAGAGGGTAGAGGAATAGTTCTTCCTCCCCTACATATTCAAATACTGTGCAATATATACATTAAAAGATAACATGGGGCCCGCCCCATGGCGTAGCGGTTAAGTGCGTGTGCTCCACTGCTGGCGGCCCTGGTTCAGATCCTGGGCGCGCACTGATGCACTGCTCGTCAGGCCATGCTGTGGCAGCGTCCCATATAAAGTGGAGGAAGACGGGCACAGATGTTAGCCCAGAGCCAGTCTTCCTCAGCAAAAGAAAAAGAGGAGGATTGGCATGGATGTTAGCTCTCGGCTGATCTTCCTCACAAAAAAAATAATAAAAATAAAAGATAAAAAAGTAACTTGCCTAAGGGCACATAGCCCTTCCACGGCAGAGTTAAGATTAAAGCCTAGACCTGCGATTGGCAAAGACCCGGCTCCTTCCATTATTCCCTGTTCACACAACGTCTCTGAGTTTGCCTTTCCCTCAACAGCCACCACCCTTCACCCTCATTACTGTGTCTCTCACCTTTTCTTCATCACCAAATGTCTCCTAATGCCATAGTTGCCATCTTTCTCCCCACCCCATTAACCTGTAGTAGTTCTGTTCTCCCCACCTCACCTTGCTGAAACTGCTTATAAAAGCCCTGCCATCAGGTTGGGGTTGCTTCTGTTGTGGAAAAGGGAGAATCCTGCCTCCCTACCCTCCACCCTTTCCCTTAAGGTTCTTATGGCTGGTCAAGTAATTAAAAAGGCAGGATAGCAGGAGAAAATCAAACCAAGTTTAATAACGTGCATACATGGGAGAAACTCAGGAAAAACTGAGCAACTCAGCCATCTGATTAAGCTTCTCGCTTCAGTATCTTCAGCTAAAGACAAGGAGGATGTTGGGGGTAGGGGTTTGGGATTTCAGAGGGGAGGAAGACAATTTACATGGAGATGGAAATGCAAATGTTTGTCAGACAGCTCTCTACTGGGCCACCTATAGAGAATGTGACCTGAGAGAGACAGAATTTCGATAAGATGGGCTTGTTGGTGCCTTTCTTATCACACCTATTTTACATTATACTACAGCTGTCATATGGGAGTGGCTCCTTCCTGGAACAGGCCTTCTCTGTGAAATTCTTTTAGGCAGCTTGGGGGAAGGTCGAATGTTCTTCCTGAGTCTTCTGAGGCTTTATTGTCTTCAGCTCGAAACAATCTGCATACCAGAGTGGCGCATTTGGGGGCGGCCTGCCCTGAACTCCACCAGTTCCATCCTCTGAATCTTCTCTGGAAGTTTCGTGTATTAAAAGCTGAGCTGGTGACAGAAGAAGAGGCCAAGTGAAGTTTTCCTTGTTGTGGATACCATACCCTGTTGTTCATCCATCTTCCGAACTTAGTCTACCAGGTGTTCACGTCAGCAGGAACAAAGACTAGTTTAGGTTCTTTTGCGCTGTCTAGCTGTTGACATAACCAACAGTCAGGTTGATTAGTGAGCATGGCCAGGGCTTGGTAAATTGGCATAAGGGGGTGTTTGGTTTGTGCTCGACATGTTGCAAAAGACAGGGTTAGTAAAAGCAAGACACGGATTGGAAAAGAGCCCATAGTGGAGACTTACAGAGGGGAAGAGGGACAGATAGAGACCGGCACTCTCCAGTCAGCTTTCTAATAAATGATTAAAAGGAATATATATTCGCTAATAGTTTGTGTGTGTGTGTGTGTGTGTGTGTGTGTGTGTGTAGGAAGTTTTATTTTTTTTATTTGTTTATTTTTTATAACCCCTCCAGTCCATAGGGAGTTTTAAAGCAAGAGGGAGTAAACAGGTGAAAGCAAGCTTTCTTGATCCACGTTCTTGGGAAAAAACTGTCTACTCTGTGATGTCAGCTGCTTCTGGAGCCTGGGTGTTGGCCCTGGAAATCCTTAGTTTAAGGTCGCCTGTGGGGACTGTCTCCCAGTTGTCTTGAGAGTGATGTTCTGGATCTATTTTGGCGTGGCTTGCATGGATCCAGGAAGATTTTTCCTTTATTTTGTTGGCAGTGTAGGTGGTCAGTAGGACTTCATAAGGTCCTTCCCAGTGAGGTGACAGTGTGCGTTTTCTTCTAAAGACCTTGATGTATACCCTATCTCCTGGTCGAAACGGCTGGCAAGGCTTGTCAGGAGGTGGGGGCCACACCTCTTTTACTTGTTGATACGCTCCAAGTATACTAGATAATTTTTGTATAGAGCTAGTCATAGCATCAAATTGTTCACTTAAGTTCCTATAATATTCATTTAGTCCAGGAATTGAAGGTTTAGAGACACCAGTAGGCATCAGGCATCCAAAAACTATTTCAAAATGAGTCAATCCATGCCTCCTATTTGGAGTGTTTTGAATCTTCGTAAGGGCTGTGGGGGAAGAGGGAGAATCCCCCTCTGCCCTTTGCCTTAAGGTTCTTCTGGCTGGCCAAATAATTAACAAGACAGGTTAGCAGGAGAAAATAATACCAAGTTTAATAACATGTATACATGGGGGAAACCAGAGACACTGAGTTTCTCAACACAATAGCAGAGATTCTCATCTTAAATACCATCTTCAGCTAAAGACAAAGGAGGATGTTGGGGGTGGGGGGAGTCAGTTACAGGAGATTACCAGTAAAGCACAGTAAACAAGAGTAAGGTTACTATGCAGATTTAAGGCCTCACCTTCCACATTGATAAGTTTCTAGAAATGAGGTCATCCCCTCCTCTTCCCAATACAGAGAGGGAGATACCTTTACAAATGGAGATTTCCCCTATAAATGTAAATGTTTGTCTGGCAACTCCTTGCAGGGCCATCTAGAGAATGTGGCCAGAGAGACAGAATTTTTGATAAGATGGGCTTGTTGGTGCCTTTCCTATTGTAACATCTATTTTAGATTATATTACAGCCATCGGATAGTAACTCCTTCCTGGAACAGATCTTCTATGTCAAATTCTTTAGGCAGTTAGTGGGAGGGGTCAAATGTCCTTCAGAGAAAACAATCAAGGTAA